>NC_042534.1:4237528-4975861 GCF_900963305.1 Echeneis naucrates
TTAGTTACAAAAAAGTTACTAAAAAGTTATAGAAAGTCTATAATTAGTAGCTGACTCATAAAATAGGTTTGTAGTGAGTGTGGTTAGAAGGCATTTTTATTGCTTGCTCACCAAATAAAACATTTTTTTTTTCTTTTGTTTCACTGCTTATGTAGATTATTATTCATAATTGCAGCTCATTTAAGTTAAGAATGTGCCACTTTTCCTGAAATAAAGACTGCTTGTGTAAGCAGGAGCTATTACAGTTTTCTAAAATATAACATTACATTTATGAGAAAATGTGCAGAGGGTTTTATACTGTATAAATTTAGCTTTAATGACAGATAAAACTGTTTTTATCCTCCAGTGATGACATTTGCCTGATTGAGCGCATCAGTAAGGTGATCAGAATGCCATAAAGGAGCCAACAAAGGCTAAAGGCAACACATCTCGCTTCAGGTTAATCATATCTTAGACATTGCTGTAACACCTTTTTATGAAATGGCTCCTTGCTTAGATCATATAATACTATTACTTTCAAAAAATATTTCTGCATTTTGCATTTAATGGTTCGGTTGTCCTTAGCAGAGCTGTTTGGATAAAGCTCACAGTCACATCAGGCGAAGGTCATAGAGATTGTGTTATTCATCTCCGTCAAACCATAGCACCTTTATTGCTCGATGGTATCTGGTAAGAAGCAAAACTGAAAAGTTGGTTATGAGTAAAAATTGCAAATCTAGTCAAGCCAAATGAATTTGTGAGACCACACAGATGGAACTTATAACAAGTATCTCTGCAGTCCACAAAGTTGGCGGTGGCTGCTGCTGCTGCCTTGGTTCTCCAGGAAATCCAGCCAGTCTCCACGGAGGGGAAATGAAATACATGTGTGTTAGTGTGTGTGTTTTTAAGAACAACTGAGGGTTGATTTATTTGAGGTGTGAACACACAGGACACACTGGTTAACCTCTGTTTAACTATAAAGTTTGCAGTTTTTGCTTGAAACATGTTTTGTGATTTTTACTTCTTTGTGTTGTTTGAGCATTATAAATATAGCTCTCCTGTATCTACCGAAATAAATTATATCCATCACAATGAGAGACAGCTTAATTATGGTCATGATGATTTTTGGAGTCTTGTTAGTTTCTCTCATAATCCTTGAATTTGGATTATCACTGAAATACTTATTAAAGTTAGCACTGATATTTTTCCTAAAGGGTTTTATTTCTCTGATTTAACCAGCCTGCACCTTTCTCATCTTTTAGTTTTCCTTTAGTTGCTTTATTAATTGAGAATTGTTTTAGTAAAAGAGGTGAACAGGTTTTCGACCTTTGATAAGGATGTATTTAGTAGTGCGATTTTTTTTTTTTTTTTTTAATGTTTTTTTTTTTTTTTTTTTTTTTTTTTTTGTATGTTATTTGACATTTACCTTGGCCAACGACTATACTCTCAGTGCCCTTTCAGTCTTACTTCACTTACTATGTACGTCCTTCCTCTGACACTGTATCGTCTTCCCTCGCAGACGCACAATAAAGCTTGAGGCTGTGTCATCTGTACTTCATTGACCATAACAAGATACTGCGATCATCAGTGAGTATTCAGCGTTGCTTCTGTGCAGTTTGGGTTGCATTCAGCAGACAGCACTTGTATAGATGCTATCATGATTACTGTTCTTCTGTTGCATTCATGATCTCTAAATTAATGTGAACCACTTGGTATTACTGTGCTGTTGCATGAGAAGAACAGCTACTTTTAGACAGTTTTGTCCTTGCCAGCTTTGGTGAAAATTAGCTGTTGATAGATTTTTGGAAGTCATGGAGTATTTAGCAACAGGCTTCCTTTTTTCATCCTGTCTTGAACAAATGACAAATTCTTTTTTGGCAGTTTTGTCAGTAGAGAGACTCACTAAATGTGTTCTATTGTCCATGATTCAATAAAAATCAACTTGAACTTTAATAATATAATATGTAGAACTAGTGGTGACATATGGATTGCAAAAGTAAGGAGTTATGAATTGAGATAAAAAGTGGTGAGTGGGCGGCCCCCTTATCTATGAGTTTGAAACAGCCTGTTTTGTTCCAGTAAATGCTTTGCGTCGCTTACTGTGTATTTCTTTCCCTCTCTCGCCTCTTTTCTTTCCCTATCACCTCCTCCTCCAACCATCAATGCCGCTCTTCTCCCCTCCCACACACACACACACACACAAATACAGACACTACTATATTCACACAAGTAAAAGGGAGTGAGGGGGAGAAAGGAATGAGCGACTGTGGGGAGAGCGAAAAGAAAAATGCACCAGGGAAGAGAGACGATGATAACTGAAAGAGGAAGAGAGGAATATAATGATCAAGAGAAAGCGATCAACCAGAAAGCTTTTTTTTTCTCTTTCTAATATAAGCTACTAGAATATGAAAGTAACACTAACTGTCAATTAAGGAACTGGGTGTTTTATAATTGCCCTGGAAATCACACAGTCTATTTCAACCAAAATTTTGGATTATGAATATGAGAAAATTTACAAAGTGAATTTTAGAAAGTGTTTTGCTGTATAACAAATACAGATTCAAGCTTACTCTATGTGGGTCTGTAGTTCTGAAGCAACATGAATGCAAATAAATCTCATTCTATTCTCATTTGTCATTGTTCTGAACCAAACTGAGTTCCTTCAGGCCAGTAGTCAGCCAAATATGGTATTATTTAAATATGTTTGTTATTGGATCCCATTTAAAGGTTGGGTAATTCTCTAATAGAGGCCTTCAGGCTATAAAGATGGAAATTATTTTACCTTGTATCATCAGACTAAAATGTGGCCCAAAGATGATCCATGTAAAATTGAATTAGTCCTATTTAAGTAATATTAAAACGGTTAAATGTGGGGCTGGTCATACAAAGTTGTACTTTAAGAACATTACAATGTAAAATCTTCCGGTAACTCTCAGCTATGAAGAAACCAGCACTTGGTGGTGAGTATCAGCTGAGAAGCATGGCGTGAAGTCACAGCGACAGAGGCAAACGATCTTTTACTCCACATTAGAGGAAAAAGGGGTTGGATTTTTTTTTTTTCTTCAAGAAATTTGTTTAATCAGAATTGCATTTGCATTGCATTGCATCGCTGCATACGATAATACCTTGTCCATCAATTGTGCATTGGTTCTCTGCACACTGATTAGAAGAGTGTAGGATTGTATGTGGATGTAAAGGGGTTTTAACAGCTACATTCAGTCTCATACAGTGGACCTCAAAGTCTAAACAGACTCATTAAATGTGGCCTGAATCGAAATGGACGCTACCTTCCCATTGTATGTCTTTCTGGTTTTCCAGGTTTTTGTTCTCTTTTGTTAGTAAGTGCTGCACAGCCTTGACAGAGGGTTACTGGTTGTATTATAGACTTAGATGTGTTTGCATGTACCGAGTCTGTGTTCTGTGGGCTGATATCATTATGGATGGTTCCCCCAGCTGTGATTCTGTGAGATGGATGGATGGCTGGAAAGATGTGAGTGAGGGGATAGTTGACTTGATGAACTGACAACTCACTTTCTTTCTGTATCCATCTCTCTTTCCCACTCTCAGCCTCAGCATCTCATCTCCTCCCACATACTCTCACATTGAGTGAGGAATCAATCCTTCTCACTTCTATTATCTCTCCCTATCTATCTCTATCGCTCTCTCTGCCACTTCATTCGGTCCATTCTGTACCAATCGAATGTACTTGCTGTAGGCACAAATAGGCGCGTGTCTCTTCAGTCCTGCAGCAATCATACCACATCCTCGCTGGTTCTTTTCTATTGACCCTCCTTAACCTGTTTCATCCCTTTCCATATGTAATTATATGGGAAAAAAAACTCAGCCTCAATACAAATGCTGCGGTTAATTCTTACTGGCCACAGGGTTTATTAGCCATGTGAAGATTTTTACACTGGCCTCGAAGTCATTATGGGTCATTGCCCTCCTGTGCCAAGTAAAACACCACCACCACCTTTGCTTTAAAAATCCAGGTGTGCGTTTACATCACCTCAATCAAAACAATTAAGATGTAAAACTTTTCATTTGAGATATTGTTGTGAAATATGGGGACGCATGACTTCCATCTGTCCAGAAAACAATCTGTAACCATGATTTCAATTCCTCAAAGGACTCACAGAACAAGTATTTCATCCCATTAGAATATCTTTTTTGGAAATTAAAAAAAGTATAAGGTATGTTGCCAAATTTGGGTTAAGTGATCAGATCAGATGTATAGTATTATTACTTAATTCTTGGAAAGTAATTATATTTAATATTTGTTGCAGTTATAGTTGATCCTGAATTGAATTTATTTTTATTTTTGATGAAAAGATTTTTTTTTTTTTTTCTGCAGCAAATCTGATCTGATGTACAGTTGTATAATTTGCTAATAGGACAGCTGCAGGAAGACATAATGGAAAACAGAACTGTGTTAAAACCCCCTGCCACTTAAGCAGATAATCTGTATTTTATTGAAGTATTGCACAAGCAGTTTCCAAGGGGTATTTATTTTTTCAGAGATGAATCAGTCTCACCCAGATTTGAGTTCTGAGTGTGACTCGCTCACCCAATCTCTGTCCAACCTGTCATGTCCAAAGGGAAAGCAGGAAGTAGGTGAGATGTGTTTCCTGCTGGAATGTGAAACGGCTTCCTTGGCTGCAGCACAGGCTGGCACAGCCCTGGAGCGGAAAGCAACAGGAAGGAACAGAGTTTCCTTACTAATATATTCAGTGCACATTTCAGCCACCTGTGTATAACTTCTACTTTCGTCACACCTTTTTATGAGGCTTAAACAGCTTGTAACGGGGTTTTCTTCTTTGCAAAGTTCCATCATCCCTCAAAATCCATCAAGCTGTTTTCATGTTTTGCAACAAATTTCTTTCAAAATGTTTTTGTTTGTTTGTTTGCCTTTCATACAGATCGTTATTTAAATAAATGATGGCAAAGGTTTAACTTGGCCCCTTTCAGATTGTTTTTATGATCTAGTCATGAACCATGAGTGAATTAATTGTTTTGGTTATTTGTTTGGCAATATCAATATGAGTGATTTAGAAGAAAGTTATTCTTAACTTTGCTGCCTTGTGGTAGAGTGTCAGTCTGTCAAACATCCTGCTCTCTGTGATGATACATATTGTGTGGAAAAGCTCAGGTTTTGGGTGACTAATATGAGATACTGTATTAGGATGGACAGAGGGCTGAAATAAAGTGAAAAGAAAGATGCAGTTTTGAATAATGAGCCTTATTATGGATGTACTCAAAGTCTGGGAGCTCTTTTGTTGAATCGGTGTGCCTTCAATCACTTTTCCCATTCCATTTTCCTGTCATTTTTCATGCTTGTCGTTTCTCAGCTCCTGCCCATGTACCTGCCTGTCTGCGTCTGCTTTGCTTCCTCCCTCTTGTGACATGAAATCCACTCATACACAACTAAAGAGAGAGCTGCTTTCATTCTCAGCGCTTCTTACTCCTCTCCTTACTGCATTGCTTTTCCTGGATCACTGTTGCCCACGCAGAGCAGCGCCATTTTGGAAATCTGCAGCTCTTTCTGATGGCTGTAATCCACAACTTTCTGTCTGCGGCTCAAGTAGTCACCTATGCTATGAGGCAGTGGAAAAAACCTAACATTCCTCAGTTTCTGATCAAATGCACCCTTTGCTAGCAGTAAAAAACAAACCCTGAATTACAGAATTGAAACAGAGCAAGTGAGACCATGTTGAGATGTACTTGTTACTGGGAAACATGTAATTATAATCTACATTTCTGTTTTTGTTCCTTTCTATCTCCCTCCATTGCTGCACTATGGTGTAATAGCATTTCATGATGCATCAAATGTTTTTTTGTTGTTGTCATGCAGCAACCCAGATTTGTTTATTTACTTTGTTATATAAATTTTACACTGATTTGCAGAAATTTGGTGATTTATGCATAGAAGCATCCTTCTGTTAAGCCATATTATTTGAGTTTGACAAAGTGTCCTTTAGCAGGTTGTTATTTAGTTGTTTGTTCTTTCTTCCGTGTTCTGTTTCTCTCATTTGTTAGCTTTTCTGTTTTCCTTTTTGTAAAATGTTCCTTTCTGAAACTCACCACTAATGTCTTGTTTTTTTCCTTACATCTCTTGTCTATGCTCTTTCTTAATGCCCTCCATTTCTTTATCTCCCTACAGTACATCAGCCTCCAGCCACCATGTTAATTACACTACACTTCTTTTTCTCTATTATTCACTACTCTGCTATTTCTGTCACTCTCTCTGCTGTGCCTGCTTCTGCTACGTTGCCAGCATTTTGCCAGGGTCTGCAGTGGCTGTTAATATGAGGAGGGGGCGTGTGCTGGTTCCCAACTCAACAACAAATGGCTGTTTAGCGTCATCTGATTGGCATAGATTAGAGGGCTCTTGGTGGTGATGCGGAGGTGGCTTTTGCAGAGGACCTGGCAGCTTCATCACTGCTGTCTGAGAACAGCCGGCCGAGCCAGCCACCCAGAATTTATTTTACTATATTAATGCCATTTTGCTCCATTAAATATAGTTGAGGGTTGATAAAACATGGGCTAGGGTGCTCATATGATGCCATTTTCAACTCATTAATGGTTTATTTTTAATAGAGCTACCTCACAACTGAGATCAGACCAACCTACAAACAGATGCAGCAGCCTGGGAAAAATAATCACTTCATTAATGCATGTGTCTTAGTGCCAATAGTTTGGAACTAATGTCCAAAACTGCTTAATTGGTGTTCAGTTTAACCAAGTTAGACTAGCCAGTTTTGACGAGTGCACTGTGCACTCACATCACATCTTTTTTTTTTTTTTAATTATAACTTACCAATACCAACACTGGTTACCGATACCAATACTGAGAAACCAGTACACACACACATGCAGCTGCTGCCAAAAACCTGTGAAACTGAGGAGCTAGTGCAGCGTCCTTTAAGCATGGTGCCTGCAGCATGGTTAGATTCAGTTGATATTTTTAGGTACCAAAGTGCTATGGTAAATGGATTGTAACCTCTAAGATAGGACCCCCATTCAGTCTATGTGTGCCTGAGTGCATGTGCTCTCTGCTCTTTACTTATTTATTGTCTTAAGAAGACACCCCAGAGTGAACAAGGTGTGATTGTGCAGTTAATGTCAGAGAGGTGTCGCAGAGTTTCAGAGAAGAGAAGCAACTGTTGGTCAACCATGCAATGCTGAAATTCTTTTCTGAAATTACTGTGGTGCTGAACTTAATCACTGAATGCTATCAAAGTGACATCATGAGCTCAACAGTGAGATTTAAGACAGGAAGTGCTTATGCAGCTAGAACAATGAAGGGCGCTGTGGCTTAACAGACAGAAAGTAACAGAATTCATTCAAGGAGTGCTTAGCACAGCACAGCAACCTCCATTCACAAATAAACATTTTGCTAACATCACAATATTCATATGCTTTTTAAGTTAAGCCTGCAGGTATGATTTCTAAAAAGTTGAAAATTAAACTGAAGTGATACAAATCCTTTCCAGTCAGGACAATTCTCATGTTCATAACAACACAAAGCACAAAAACTGACAGAATCAGACTGGGGATGATTTTTATTTTTATTTTTTTTTGTGTGTGCTTTCTTTCTTTTTTCTCTCAATTTGCAGCAAACCTGTTGTGCAGAATTTGAGGTTCTGCTAATGTTTGAAATGATGTACCTTAACAGTCCATTAATCAGCCACCTGTCCGTCCCATGGATGGGTGGACAGCCTGAATGAACTTTGGCCTCAGCTGAATGACATGAAACAGAAAAGTCGACATGGCACAATTTCCCACAATTGTAAAACACAATAAAAAAACCGAACATGGTATGCAGGCCTTAAATAATATTATTTACCCTGCAGATAAATAAAGTTGCTTTGACCAAATACAAAATGTGAGCTCTCAGTTGATGATTTAAGTTGCATGGTCACACAGTTACATCACTATTATCAGCCTATAAATAACTGATCAGCCTGCAGGGAGAATTACTCTACCTCTCCACCCACCAACAAGCCTTCACCTTCCCAAAATCCTCTGCCTGCCATGAATAATAGAGGAGCTTGTCACGATGGCAGTTGGCTCTGTGTACCTGATTCATCAGCACACGTGACCCAGATACCACTGTCCTGTCTGAATGGTTTACAGCCAATGTGATGGTGAAGAGTACAGTAATGCAGTAGTTCATTCTCTGGGATTTTGGCTGGATGTGAATCAGGAGCTCTTACAAAGTTTAGCTCAATAGCGAGTGAACTGGCATTGCAAAAACAGCAGTGTCTGCCAGCATAATACAAATCAGTGTAACAAAAACAAAAAAACAAAAAAGAGTTGGCCAAGGTTGAGCGTCGTAAGCTGCACAAAGGTAGCAGTTGATCTCTGTTGTTGATTCGAATTGTTAGAGGTACCTTTTTTTTGTCAAACGGGTGTTTTAGTATATTTTTTACTGTGCATTAACCTTTTTTTGATGAATAATGTGTATTTTCACTGTCTTTGATGGTTAAACATAGATGTAAGGTATTGTGTCTTAGTGTCGAGGTGGTTTGTGGCCTTGCTGAAACTGCTTTGCTGAGCAGAGCAGTCACATTCATTGTTGAGGTAAGGTACCCATTCTTGCACAATGTTTTTTTTTTTTTTACTGCAGTGCTGTTTTAAACAGTTTTTCAGCTAATGCTGTGGGAACAGTTCAAATGTGCAGACACATGCTTGCACGTAGGGGGGAATGTAGGCAATGCTATCGCTATTGCTGTTGTTGCACAGCGTGGTCCTGAAACACTGAGTGGCACTTACCGAGTCCCTCGCCTCTAAATCTCTCTCCTACTTTTACCCCCCTACTTCCTGTCACTGCTGTTTTTCCTTTTCTCCATCGAAAGAGGCACCATCATGGCTGTCGACTAAGGGATCTGTTTACACTGATATGTGACACTTAGATGTCTGAGAAGAAAAGTAGTGTTTCTTCTCTGATTGCACCTTACTAACATCCTTTGCAATAAATCTGTATTTCATGTGACATTTCCAGGAACCAGGAAATCCAGGAAATTTAATCATCACCTCTCATGCCAACTGAGTGACTCCATCTACCCAGGGCCAAGTACAGCCTCTGTATGGGAAAAGCATGTGCACGTGACGGCTTTTGTGAAAGCTTTTGTCAAAAGGAGGGCTTTTTATAAAGCACACTGCACTATAAAACTTAATGAAGTTTTAGTGAAAAGCTGCTGCTAAAGTGGAGTCATGAAACAAACCATATAGATACAAAGAGTCCACATTCAAGACTCTTTGTATCTATATGGATACAAAGAGTGTATCTATACTGCATTCAAGTACGGCCATACCTTGAATGCAGCGTTATGCAGCTCTCTGGTGCACAGCAGAATGCAACCCCAGTCATTACATGCTATTGTTCAAGGTATTCAACTTCTTTGTTTGGAGCTACTGGGACATTCTTGAGGTCTTCCAATGCTTCTGTGTTGGCAAACCCAAGGCATGGAAAGCTGTCCATTCCATATGTGTCGTTCTCATGAATGTATATTTCTAGGTAATTTCTTCAAATTTTGCAAAAACACTCACACTCAGATCATGGTAGTCAGTGGTTAAAGTTCAAGGTCGCAGTGACCTCACAAAACTCTTTTGGCGTTGTAAACATAGTAATTTAGGCCTGGAGGGAAATTTGGTACAAATGGACACTTTAGTGCTCAATGTTATGGTGCTGTGGCAGAAAACCACCGGGTGCCAGGGTGGTAATTCAAGACAAGTGTTTTTAATACATTACATAGAAAATGCTTTACTTACTATAGCAAAGTTTATATAATTAACTATTATGTGAGGCCACTCACTATAACTATTATGACACATGCAGACGTGTATAGGCCCCTACCTCATCTCCGCCAATTGCCTAAGTTGCCATTCTGTAGTAGTAGTAGTAGTTGGGCATAGGGGTGTGTGCCATTGATTTCACACTTGAGAGAAAGAGACAACACCAGTATACCTCAGAGCACCCAGAAAGCCCATTTTACATTTCATTGAGCCAGAGAAGAGACCCCACCCCACTGCCAAGCTCTGCAGAGGGAGCAAAAACAGCAAAGCATGTTTATCTTTCCACACAATTACAATTTCACTTTGAAAGGCTCTGAGCTGAAACTCCAACACTTTAGAGCGCCTGCTGCTCCGCAGCTTTCAAAGAGAATAATGTTTGATATATTTATTTTTTTTTCCTCCTTATCTTCCCTCTGTGTCTTGGCCTACCATTTCCTCATCTACACGCAGACAAGTTGAGATGAAAAGCAGTTTGACTTTCGAATGGCTGTGTAGAATATAACAACACACGGCTGCTACTATTACATTTAGTCGCACAAGGGTTTTTACATGTCTGCCTTTGGTTCTAAATTTTAGCTTTGGGTACATCATTGGTGCTGAGCAGTTATTGCTTGCGGTTCTGAGTTGCAATTTCCACAAAGCATTTGAAGCTATCATTACTATGACATAAACTTTATGCTTATAGTTTATATTTAGTAAAGTTTGACTATGAATTAAAGACTTTTAAAGTTTTCAATTAAACCATCTGGAAACTGGGAGTCACTACTGCCAACCAGCCTGGGAAAGATGTGTGTGTGGGGGGGGGGGGTGTTGCGCAACATTGTTCGTCTGGGCGCTTGCGTGAGACAGAAGAAAGCACCTGTTGGTGCCCACTAAATGCCTGAGTCAAAATCTGGATCTTTCCCATGTGTGTGTGGGGGGAAGGGGGGTTTCGGTTCTCTGGCACATTGTGTTACCTGTAGTGGTTTTGCATTCGCACACACAATGTTTTGCCTTCGTAGCCACACCCATACCCAGCAGCATGTAGGCAGCTGGTGTTTAAGAGGACATGCCAGGTTTGAGTCAGCGTCTCTCTCTTTGCTCATTTGTAAATGGTCCACCTGCAGCCCCTGTTACACCCTCTTTTTGTAATTGCTTTCTACCTTCTACATAGAGATCCTGGGTTGAGCGGGAAACTTTCTGTGAAACTTCATTGTGACATTGTTATGGTAATTCTAAAAACATGACATGACTTGAATTGACCTGACTCACCAGTCACTGTGGTAATCACGTCTGTCTGGTGAAACAGGTGTAATATTGTCAGCTAGTGAAAGAAAATAAAAACACGAGGTTAAAGATTTTCTTTCTTTTATTATTCTTTCCCATATTTCTATCATTAAACAATAGCTGTCTGGTCACAAGGGTGACGTTTTCTCATTGCAGGCCTCAAACAAACCATTTTCTACAACTCCAATACAGACTGAGCAATGAAAGAAACTTAGTCTGCTTCCAAACTACTGTGTTTTTGAGAATGGAGGGAAGAAATGCATGGTATAGAGGCGCAGTCTTTGCATTCACCTTCCACACATGCTGTTTCTGCTCAACTTTTGTGCCCTCTCTTTTCAAAAGCTTTTCTATGACTGAGTTTAATTGTGCATCACTAGCCTCTGCCAGTCAGTCAGTCAGTCAGTCATCTGCTCTTTACTGTTCAGGTGTGTGTGTGAGACTCATTGTGCATTGGCTCATTGGATCAGGTTCACAGTCATACTGTGCCCATGGTGGCACACCTGTAATGGTTGACACCAACCTTAAGACTGGAGCAGTCAAACTGTAAACAATATTAAGCTACTCCATGCTTTCCATATTTTTCTATCACCATGGTTATGGTAATGACAACATAACATAGTACAAATTTGTTATCTATTTTAATATTACCATTTATTACTCATGGGCATTTTGTTTATTTTAGGGGCCCCATAGTGTCCTGGGCTTTCAGAAAAAATTACTGATAAATAAAATGATGACACACTTCCTGGAAATGACTGGGTAATTTGTGACTAATCATAGTCAGAAGATTTTGAGTGTGTTCATGCTGATACTTGCCAGTTAATTAATTGCAATTCTTTCCAAGCAAAATCATGAGTCTTTTTGTTGGATTAAGCATTTCATGGAAACATGCAGATGTTTCCCAATAGAAATTTGTCTATAGGCAAGAATATGTATGTGTGGAATAAAGTTTCCAATGATGAAGATATCCTTGAATTTAATTGGAACAGTTGTTTCAAAGAAAATTCCCCTGGAGATCAACGATTATTATGAACATGAACGCTACAAAACTAATTAGATTAAAAAAAGGCCTCACATCTGTCTTTATTTGGACTATAAATAGTACCACATTATATAGTTCTTTTTTATGAAACTTGAGAGGAAATTGCCAGCAAGTGCAAAAACCTGTCAAAAGCATGTTCTTCATGATGACTGATTATAACATGTCCCAGGGGGAATTTTTAAATCCTCACCCTTGCATGCAGTCAGTGACTTGATTATGGCATAATTTAATTTCAGTTTCTATCAACATATCATTACAAATTAAAAGGTTTTCCCAGCCATTGGACCATTCTCTAGCACCAACATGCCAGCCTGCAAGATGTCATGTCACGTCACCACATTTACCTCACTGCTGTTTAGTTGATTTATTAGTTTTTCACAATACGACATTGACACATCAAGCACGACACAGATGCTTTACTCACAGTACCTTCAAGTGCTCCAAAGGGAGGGGCTGCACTTGGTTTGTACCTGTGCCAAATGTTTTTGTGGAACATGAATATTCAAACTGATTTTTGCACAATGCTCAGTATTTTAATAACATATGGAAATAAATGTAATCAGTTTTAGTCTTACTACAGCAAGCTGTCATCTCCTTAGATTCTTTTACATATGTAGGTTTTTAGAGTCACACTGTGGAACAACTGGTATTGCCGCCGGCTCACCTCTTAAGCTTTTACAGTGCATACTGCGTTGTCCCAAGTGGAGGGTAATGCTTTCAGTTGGACAGTGCTTAAAGCAGGAGAGGGCAATGGCCCAGTTTTTAAATTTGTTTTTGTCTGAAATACCCAAATGGTTAAGCTGTCCATGTTATTATTTTCTATTTCTCTAATAGTCATAGTTGCTGATTAGATATCAATTTGCATGAGAAATGAAAAAAAGGTAGAAATCATCCACTCATAGCAATTAATTTGACAGACAGACACGATCATTAAAAGAGGTTTCTGCTGTATTACAACAATACTTTTATAAAGTCACGCTAATGGTCCCGCTCACCATCATATGTAAGATGCCAATTAATCCCCACTGTTAACAGTTTCCAGTTGGCTGGACCAGCAGCAGACAACTTCAGCAACACTTAGCTGCACTGAGCTGCAATGCTACACATTTAGCTCAGGAACTGACCTTGTTCAGATTCTGCTCTAGGTTACTGAGTATCTGTCACTGTAATTGGTCCTTTGTGACTGCAGAGAGGCATGCTACACCACATTTACCCGTTTCCAATCCCAGTCTCCAATAAAGTATACTCCTCTCCTCTCTCACTCTGCTCTCTAACTCTTGATCTCTCTCCAACTCTCTCCAACTCTCATTAAAGAGTACTACCCAGTCCATAGTGGGAAAGAAAAGGCACTCTGCAGGTAGTTATTTGGGATCAACTTTCTAAGTGTGATTTCAAAGTCGTCAATGGTTCGTAGTGGAGGGTACAGTCTTACTGTTGACTTTCTACACTGGTACTTCAGTGGAACTTCATGCAGAAAAATTATGAAACTATGAAGTGCCATCTTGGTAGCTTTGCTACATTAATGAATCATGGTGTAAACTGACAGTATCTGGCTTTGTATTTGTGAAAATTAATCATCAAGTGGTGAGAATACATGAAACAGGTGCTATTCTGTTTGATTGACAACAGCAGCCTGCATTCTTGTGTTCTTATTTTCGATCTTAGCATAAACTTTACTCATTGTCAGGAAAGGTGCTTCATATGTGATGCAAATCAATGCTTTGCTTGACATTGTGATCAGGTCTGAAATTATGGAAGAAAAAAAAAAAAGTTGGGCTGAACTTAAAGCAAAGATATGGTGGAATCTATGAAACTGCTTGCTCATCTGTGTTTCAATAGATTCTATTTTTGGGATTATGCAACGCTTTGTTTGCAAACACTGATCTACATATCAGTTTATCAAAGATTTAAAATGAAGCAAACATGCTCAAATTACATGCTCAAATGTTTAGGCATGTTTAAAAAAAAACAACAACAAAAAAAAAAAAAAAACCCTCTGAGGACCTTAATTTATTTTCGTGCTCTTTCATTTGTTCAAATCACAATATTTTTTTGAGTGAATTGAAATTGTTGGAATATTATACTCCAAAGATGGTTGTTTATCTACTAATACACTACTTGAGACACAAATACTGGTAAGCCTTGAGATAAATTTACAGTATGGGTTTTTTTTTGTGTGTGTGTGTGTGTGTGTGTGTGTTTGATGCATTATCCAACACAAAACTCAAAGGCCTCTTTAGCATATCAAAATGTTCCCACAACACAAGCCTCTGCAGCACATGCGTCTGAAAATGGAAATATCCCAGTCTCTCTCACACACACACACACACACACACACACACTCACCAACACCTTGCTGTGAAATGGGAAAGACTTTGAGTTTGCCTTTTTAGTCTCTGCCTGCTAGACTTCAAACACTTTAAAGCCCAACTGAATCCCAGACTACAATGTCATGCTGCTCAAACAGAGCCATTTGAACAACTCAACAAACCACATTACAGGAGAGCACATACTGTTGTGTTGTATTTACGGGCGTCAAGGATGCAAGGTGCAGGTAGAGAAATGCTGTTTTTTTTTTTTTTCCTCTTCCTTAAAGTATTCTAAATTAGTTTACATTAAAATAACTCAACAGTAATGTGTCCGCTAAAACACTGTTCTGGTGTCTCCATAATAGGTTCTTCTTCACATTGATTTTGATTAAGCTCAGCATAAATGTTTTTCTAATTTCCTGAGCCTCTCAAAGGAAATGAGATGATGGTGATGATGCTGGTTTGGATATTATACTCACTTAACAGTGAAAAACTTGGCTTCCTTAAAGAAGTCCAGGCCAGGAGGTTCTGTTTATCAAAATTATTTTGGGCATTTTCCACACTGCCAAAACAGACATTGTTACCAGTAAAATGACATTGGTCTGGAAATAGTTGGACTTCCTTCAGAGAAAATGACTGGATCATGGATTTGGATCAGAAGCTATCATTGGTCTGATATGTGATCCTGCCGTAAAAGTGGACAGACTTGGGGGCTGCCCTGGCTCTCTCAAACATAGCCTCATTAAGACTGTTGGATCTGTGATGCCAAAAATTATCTAACTTGATTTCTCTCAGATCCTTGTTTTTTTTTTTTTTTACTTACTTTCTTTCTGTGTCTTTATTGTTATTTGCAGTTGCTGGTTGATTTGAGTTCACCCAAAGCATGATTGTAATGCACATTGCCTTATAAAGGCTTTAGCTGTGAGCACCCATCATCAAAACATCCCTTTCCATCAGGTTCCGGGTACAAAAAGGTACAAAATTTCTTCTATTCTTTTTATTTTTATTGGACACCACTGAATTAAAATTGTTGACTGTTTGCATTTAACATCAGATGCTATTCATGTTCTTTCTGCAGAACCAAATGTGTCCATGAGACTCTTCCGTCACTTCACTCAGTGCGCATTATGTTGACTCTAATCTAAAGCCATCAGTCCCTCCCTGTCCCTCCCATCTCCCCTCCCTGCATCCTCTCCCATCTCCATCATGACCAGTCTGAAGCGTTCTCAGACAGAGCGTTCGGTAGGGGGCTCAGTGCCAGCAAGTGATGAGTTCTACACCCGCCGCCTGCGACTTCCAAATGGAGGGGCACCACCACCACGTAGCGAGAGTGCCCACATCTCCTCTTCCTCCACCACCGGCACCAACCCTGGTGTTCCTAAGATGGGGGTTCGGGCTCGAGTGGCTGACTGGCCCCCAAGGAAAGATGGAGGTGGAGGTGGTATTTGGCACATTACTGTGGAAACAGACTCCCCCAGTTCTACGAACACGACCAGCTCTTCTGGATCAGGAAGTGGAGATAGAGAACGACTTGGAGGAGGGGGTGGAGGAGGAGGAAGTGGAAGTGGTGGTAGTAGTGGCAGTGGAAGTGGAGGGATGTCCGCTGTCACAGCCCACAGCAATCTGTCAGCCAAGCTGGGCCACCTGATAAGCCCACAGGACTCATCTATGCTACGCAACATCCACAACACACTAAAGAGCAAGATGCAAAGCAAGGGGAAGGACAATCGCTTCCTGTCACCAGATGGCTATCTGGGCTCACCTCGCAAAGGCATGAGGCGTATCCGCCAGCGCAGTAACAGTGACATAACCATCAGTGAGCTAGATGGCGATGGCAATGAAGGCTGGTCCTTCTCAGGGTGGACACCCATGCACCGAGAATATGGCAGCACTTCATCCATAGACAAACATGGTGTGTCAGGAGAGAGCTTCTTTGACATGCTAAAGGGATACCAGTCCTCTGAGGCCCCTGATCAGCGAAGCCCAGCTCCAGAGAGGCTAACGGAGCTCCTTACCGTGGCCCCCATAAAACAAGCTGCCCTTGACTTGCCAGATGGACCTTTAGGCCCAGCTAGGGGTAGTCCTGCTAGCCGACTGAAAGAGAGAGAAAAGCACTTGAAGAGAAGGTCAAAATCAGAGACCGGCGGAGAGTCAATATTCCGAAAGCTGCGCAGTGTGAAGGTGGAAGGTGACACATCAAGGGCTGGCTCCGATGCTGAAGACGGGGGAAAAGGAGATGAAAGTGGCCCACCTCCCAAACCCTGGGTGTGCCAAAAAGGCTTTGCCCATTTTGATGTTCAGTCTCTACTTTTTGACCTCAATGAAGCAATCCACAGTCGGCATTCTGGGTCCAAACGCAAGAACACCACGACCGGTGCCTCAGCTGCTGCTGCTGCCTCTGCATCAGCCACGTCCTCCCTTTCCTCCAATCAGGGCGGAGTGTATGGATCACCCTGTGGCTCCCAAGAGGAGTTAAGTAAGGAGGGGGCAGGAGGACATCCTACCAACCCTGCCTTGGACCCTGGTGATGACAAGAGCAATGATTTGGTGCTCAGCTGCCCTTGTTTCAGGAATGAAATTGGTGGAGAGGGTGAGAGGAACATCTCTCCTGCGAAACAGGTAGTTTCTGTACATAGGCAGCATTTTTATATATATGGCCACTTGTTTTATTTTTGTGCAGGGCCTGCTAATCTTAATTAATCTTAATTAAAAGTTGCAGTTAGCATAATCGATTCTTAACTACAAACTGATTCTGTAATATTGAAAATACACAGAAGATTAAATATAAATGTATTTGCCCGATTAGTTGCCTTACTTTTCCTTATCTTTAAATCTCCAGCATGGCAGCATAGGCAGCGGTGGGAGCTCAGGCAATTCTTCAGGCAATGCAGAGGAAGGACCTTTGGATGCCACACTCACGACTCATTTTACCAATGCTGGTGTTGCTGTTTTGGAGGCCCCTAAAGATGGGCCAAGCCAACATGCTGACAGGTCCAAACGGTATATTGTAGAACACGTTGACCTTGGCGCCTATTACTATCGAAAGTACTTCTACCTCAGAGGTGAGCGTATGTTTGAGCTTTCCTGATTTTGTGTTTATTAACTTTTTAATATATATTTTGTTTAATCTGAATTCTTTTAGGAAGATTTTTAAAAATATACTCATTATTGGCAAAGAAAATTTCCTATTTTCATTCATGCCTCAGCTTTTGACCTTCAACATTTGGCACAAAATCCAGTCATTCAAATGCATGAATTTTACCAATGAAAAGGAAAAGAATGACACCTGAAGGAGGACGCATTAAGATAAGCAATAAATTGTTTTTAATCTGTTTTTTTTTTTGGCAGGTTGTCAAATTCTCCTCCCATTGGGACAACAAATAAAACTGGGCATAAATTGCACATTTTTTTTCCTCTCCGTTTTATAAATTTCACCTCTTTGACTTGGCCCATAGAGCACTGGAACTATCTGGGGGTTGATGAAAACCTGGGTCCAGTGGCGGTGAGTCTGCGAAGGGAGAAGCTGGAAGAACACAAAGACCATGGCCAGCAATACAACTACAGGGTCATCTTCAGAACGAGTGAGGTACATTGAATTTGACATACTGTAGATTGACATATGTTGTGTTTTATCAGCTTGCTTTATTGCTTGTTGTGTTATTAGATTTACCTCTAATAGTCCTGCCCTTGTACCGGTGTATATACAATGTTTGTAACCGTTCCCTATGGACTCATGAGTGTTCTTGCTCACAAATGTGTCAATAGTTAGCATACCCTGAACTGACTGATGTTTTGAAGGAGCTATTATGAGTTCAAATTGTGTAGGAGTTTAAGTATAGGATCAGATCTCAGCCATGTGAATTGGAAAAGCCTAGTTGGGGGAGGGAGTGCGACATTATAAAAGCCTCATATGGAGGCTTTTTGATATAGCTCAATACCTTTTTAATGCCATTTCCTCTCTTTCTTATCACTGCCTGAAAGTATGGCCTGTTTGATTTATTTTGTAATGTATTCTATCAGCTATTTTTTTCACAATATCCATCTCTAATTAGCAGTGAGAGGCAATCTTTTGTGTATCCCTGTAGCCCTTGCTGACATCTCCAGTCGACAGACAAGAGCCACAGATCCATGTCCTCATTCCCTGAGCTGCACGCCCACCCAACATCTTTGTCAGGCTTCTCTGAGGACTGAGCTGTGCCATTTTGCAGCTAAACGAGACTAAAATAGTGCTAAAGGTATTTGAGTGGAGAAGGAAAAGCAATGCTTTTGTTTTGAAACGCACTATGAGTAAGAGCCCATCCAATCTTTTGGAATGACGCACAACCTACTGTGCTATGTTTTCCTCTCTCTGCCCCCCCTTCTCCATTCTAATTGCTATTTCCAGAGCAAGAAGCTGGACAGGTACACATAGTGTGTGAGTGTATTAGGGCTGTCAAATGATTAAAATTTTTCATCAGATTAATCTCATGGCTGCTGTGGACAGGGTTAGGGTTATTTATATTTTTCACGATTAATATTCATTCATAATTAATTGTTTCATTTTTTGATGGCAAAAAAACTTGTGAAAGAAGGCAATATATAAATACTTAACATCTGTTTATTTAAGCTAAAGATCTGATGTGTTGTCCATGAGTATCGATTACTCTTGTAAAGTTTCAATACTAACTAATTAATGCGAAATAAAAGCATGTGTCCCTTCCGAATCTTTTAGTGTAACTTGCTCCATGTATTTCTGCCCTCTCCAAGGGACAGTCCTGCATACTAATCCTCAGCTTTGCTCTGTATTGCTGGCCACCATATTGGACAGTGACTTATGGCTACTCAGCTTGGACAAACTTCATTAGCCTGTGTGGCTGTGTGTGTGGGAGTGAGTGGGATGCACTGATGTTAAAGAGCAAAGTCCATGTTCACTGTGGACAGTGTTTCTCCTGTCATGAGCTAGGGTGCTTCTCATTCTCAGTTTGTTTAACACTCAGGCTTTGGTAAAACTATGGGCCTTCTGAACACTCTACAAAGACACATTTATGTTTCTTAAGAGGCCTTGGGACCACCACAGATAATCCAGCTGTGTTTATTTGTTTGTGTCGGACACTCGTGTCTTCGTCTCTCTCTCCACAGTTTTCTTGATTAATTCATGTAGGCTGTGTGCTATTCAGTGATCAAAGTAGAAAACATCAGCCAAATTAAAATCTCGCTCTGTCATTATGATCATATTTGTGTAGTAATACACTCTAAAAATAACACAACAATTCCAATATTTACAGACTAGGAAGTTAGTTTTATCGTAGAACATAGTGTTTCACTCTAAGACTATGACTTGGATAAGTACAAGCGGTGTAAGGAACATTAGTGACTATCACACAGTGCAAGTCCAAACATCTTGGGGAGTTTGTAGTTTTATAGTCCTTTTCATAACTAAATTTGAACTTAAATAAAACAAAAAGAGCTGCTGTTCTGATCCTTGCATCTCCTGTTTTTTGTCTTTTACCTGTGCTTTGCTGTGTCCAGCTGAATACGTTGAGAGGCTCCATCCAAGAAGACGCAGTTCCTTCAACATCCAAGCATGGCCTAGCTCGAGGCCTGCCTCTCAAAGAGGTGCTAGAGTATCTGGTGCCTGAACTGAATGTTCACTGTCTGCGTCTGGCACTCAACACTCCCAAGGTCACTGAGCAGTTGATGAAACTGGATGAGCAGGGGGTAAGGGTGAACTTGATTAATTCCTTTGATTGTTCATATTGGAGAAATTCCTTTTTGTTCGAAAGTCCATTTCAGTAAAATTGCTGATAATGGCCTTGGTATTCCTCAAAAAAATTCCTTGGCACATAATATGCCTGTCTTTGAAGTAAAGTTTCTCAGCCATTATCTTGCACTTCGCTCAGCACATTGTTTTCATTTTGGATTATATTCATTATTTAATGGGTGAATGTTTAATTGAGAGAAAATATTCATTTTTCATGTTCACTTTATTCAACTGTTTAGTGCCACAATCATGATTATACCAGTATCATTTTGTGTTTTAGAGGAGAAACTCCACCACATCTTGGCAAACACAGACGACTCCTTAAAAATAAGTAAAATACAAAACAACCTATTTTGATACTTGATCTCACTGACGCATTCATCAAAAGCTGAACTTCTGTAAATGTCAACATGATTTCTCTGAAAAACTGCACCACGATGACTGCAGAGCATTCTAATGTGGCTATTCTTAAAATGCCAACATGAGTTCTCCCTAAAATGTCAACATAGTCATTCAGAGAAGAATTCTACGGAGTAATTCTCATGTGCCCCCATTTCGTTATAACAAACTCTATTCTCTCTCCAGTTGAGTTTCCAGCGGAAGGTGGGGGTGATGTATTGCATGGCAGGCCAGAGCAGTGAGGAGGAAATGTACAACAACGAATCAGCTGGTCCTGCGCTGGAGGAGTTCCTTCATCTTCTGGGGGAGAGGGTTCGACTCAAAGGCTTCACTAAGTACCGAGCTCAGCTGGACACCAAGAGTATGTACACACATGGAAATAATAATAATATTAGCAATAATAACTATAAGAATGTATAAGGGGACAACTTACAGATGATTTCAAAAAGACTTGACACTCTATCTATATAAGTTGAAGTTCAATTCCCCAGAGAGCATTGTGGGAGGTGACCAGCAATGCCATGATATGTGTGTTTACTGCCAGTAAATTTAATGAGACTTTAAATTTAATGAAATACTGAAGTGTGTTGTTCTTGAAAGTATTTTGCTGTGCTGTGGAAATAAATAGAGCTAAAGCTCTATTTATTTATATTTCCTTTCAAGTAAAAGGAAAACTTGGCTGAACGCACTTAAAAAAGGACAGACCATTTGTATTAGCCATTGACACTGGTAATTCTTACTCTCTTTGCAATACCAAAGTGCAGTGGGAGTGCTGCACACATTATCCAGCCCGTTTATATCAATAGACAGTGTTTTTAAAAGAGGCCTCTCCTTCTCCCTTCTGCCCTTCAGCCTCAGTCTGCTTTAATTCCTCTGGCTTCTTTCCATTGATTCTTCAGTTTCCTCTCTGTGCACTGCCTTCAAAACAAAAAGTGCCTTCATTTCACATGTGTGACAGATGGCCTTTGGTTTCATATTATTCTGTGGCAAAATGATCCTGATACCACTTCCTTTTGTCTGGCCACCTCTGTGATCTCCACGGATAAGTTTATACCCATATTCCCCTTTATATGATCAAAATCTGTGTTTGATGGTACATTCATTACTTCTCTCTACTCTCTACTCTCCCATTCACTTTTTGCAGGATATGCAAAACATCCCTCAGTAACCTAGTAAATTAATTACGGTTATTCAAAGTACTCCCTTAAGAAAGATAATCTAGCTAGGTTAAATATGGCCTTTTAAACACCTTTTGGGCTGTTTTGTTTCCTGATCACTTTGATAGACTGTGGAGGCGGTTATTAACATGTAGTGGCTCTCTTGGGCTCCAGAGCCTGTTATGAGCTCAAAAAAATACTCTGTCATCTGATCAGCATGTGCAGATGATGTCTGGTTATAGTAGTAGTTTGGAATGGAAATGTTTTAGAGTTACTATAGAATACTGTATATTTTGTCAGTCGGTGTTCCCGAATGTGCTCTAATAGAATTAGATTTTTATAGAGGTTTCCAAAGATTTAAAAAATGTCATGCAACTCTGTTACATTGGTATTATTTGCTCTCAACTAAGCAAATGCAAGCAATTGAATCCAGTAAAGAAGATGATGTTACATCAGTTCTAAACAGGCGGCTGTGTAATCTGTAATCAAAACCATGAGGAATTCACATGTAACTGTTTCCCCCTTCAGCTGACTCGACAGGCACCCACTCCTTGTACACCACTTACAAGGATTATGAGATCATGTTCCATGTGTCTACCATGCTGCCCTACACACCCAACAATAAGCAACAGGTATGTTAAAGGCGTCACATTACAAACACGCTGAAATTCATACATACAAATTTAAGTGTGTGTCTTTTTTCTACCTTAATTCCCCTTTTGTTGTGTGTTGCTAGTTACTGCGGAAGCGTCATATTGGGAATGACATTGTCACGATTGTGTTCCAAGAACCTGGAGCACTTCCATTCACTCCCAAAAACATTCGCTCACACTTTCAGCATGTCTTTGTGATCGTGCAGGTACACAACCCCTGCTCCGACAACAGCTCCTACAGGTAAGATTCAACAGCACCACATATGATAAGCCGTACGCGCAGATAATGGGCATATATATTTGTTGAACTATGTGGATTATTTAAAGCCAAACTGTGTTGGGCTAGTGAATTGTGGCAGTCCAAAACTTACTATCTGCTGGCCTATGCTACATTTAAGAAATACAAATTGTGAGCATTCTTCAGATAGAATGGATTATTTATGTTTAATTATTTTTGCAGGAAATTTTTAGTATGTGACTAAACAATGATTCCAACAGTGGACAGCTGAATGTACAGGTTTTGTGTCTCTGTGGTGTTAAAACCCTGTTAGACTATTTTTAAGACAAAGGATTAGGCTAGCTGTTCAAGCACCACATGGATCATAAGAAAGATTTTTGTTTTTGTTGTTAAACGTGGCTCATCTACCAACCTTTTTGGTGTTGATTTCACATTCGTTCCATAAATAGGGTGAGGGTGTCTTTTAAAAATGTGTTATCTCATATTTAGACCACTTTATTGCATGCATTAAAAAAAAAAGCCTTGATAAAGACTTTTGTTTCACTTATTGCGTGCGCATTACCTCTCATGAATCACTCACCATCACTGCTGAAACAAATGCTCTTATCTGTCGGTGCAGAGTTGTACAGCTTTCATTGCTTTTGCAGTTCCATCTCTCCATCATGGAGTAGGCTGTGAGTGTTTAGAGCCCTCCCCAAAGATCACGATTTATTACCACATTGTCTGAGATGTGTAATATGGAGTACGGTATGCCAACCTGCAGTCATTTTAAAGGAATAATGAACAGTCCGCCTCTTCTCTATTTCCGGTTTCAAACCTTTTGGCTGTGAAGGACATTTCATTCTGTTTATTTCTGCCTTTGCCTTGTTATCTACTGTTCTGTCATTCTTTCTTACCCTGCCCGCCATTAGCTTTCCTCTCTCATACTAATGGCTGCTTTAATTGCTGTCTGTGCACATTATGTGAGGTCTTAATTGCCCCCCATGAGGCTACTTCGTTACTGAGAGACAACATGCACACTCAAGAACCCTGAAACAGAGTGATGATAGAGCAAATACTACTTACATGTCCCTTTTGTGACTCTCAAATGTCGATTACGTTATCTCAAGTGAAAATTGCTGTTAAGGTGAAACGTCGGGTTTCAGAGGTAAATTATGAGTCCTAGCCACCACAGCAAAGTCGACTGAGTCACAATGTATTAAGTAAGGATGACCTGAATGCTTTGAAGCTTTGGTGTATTTCCTCTAGGTTTCAGGGGACATTCCTATGTACACCACACTCCATTGTTCCATTTAATATGGCTCTCTGGAAGAGCTTCTCTTTCAGTGGTCAGATGTACCTGTTAATGGAAAATAAAAAAAAATTGTGTTTTTTCTCAGATTCTTCTGGGCTCACACTCAAGGGGATTTGCAAGATTTCAAAAGTACTAAAAAGAATTGACTAAGTGTTGAATATACCTTTTCCTTGTCTGCTGTAAATGGTTACATTAGTTATAACTTTCTCATGTGGTTTGTGGGCTGTGGGAAGTCTGACTGTTTCAACAGTGGATTGTATGTTCAGATTGTTTAATCCCTTTTGATGTGCTGTTACTTAGACCAACTAAGACCAACAATGGGGAAAAATGTCTCTGAATTTGAATGAATATTTTTCTGTGTTTGTTTATAAATCCATAATTTGTGGCTCCATGATATATTGTTTGATAAAATTAATTCAAGAGTTAGACAGGCATTGTTTTTGTAACACTCACAAAAATGTGATATAAAGGTCACTACATTGATGCACAGTCAGGTCTAAAAGTCTGAGAACGCTTCCCCAGTCTCCAAAATCTAAGCAGATCTTTCCAAGTTCTTTGAGAGCCTCTCAGATCATTTCCACACACAGATTTTCTTTTTATAGTGAACTAGGCCTTGTGTTTTCTGATATTTATTAACTGCTCCACTGCTGTTGCTATCCAGTATAATTAAATGCGATTACCTGTTAATCCCAACTACTTTAAAAGGCACTCTCAAATAAGCGCTTAATGGCTGTAGATCAAATGGATTTTAATGTGAGAGTTCAAGAGTAGTACATTTTTCAATACAGCATAGCTGGGATAGTATGTGTGTGGGTTAAAAAAATGGTTGCTCCTCCTCCCCCCCTTTGAAGGAATAAATTGGCATTGTGAAGTTGTAAAGAAAACACTTAACACATGTTAAAAAGTAAACATTGAGTTTATTAGAAAAGCAAATAATTGACTAATTCAACAACACAAACATGAGAGGTGAAGGCAAAGTATGCAGTTGTTTTTTTCTTGAACACGTCCGCCTCTGATGTAATGAGACTCGACAAGACTAAACAATGAGGCATTACATTTTATGAGGTAATAGAGACCATATGTCTGAGCTGAGTGTAACGCCCAACGTGTTTTGTGCGATGCAAATGATGACTTACTTCCCTGGTTGGCACAATTAGTTGAATTCTAGTCCTGCCATTTATTTGGCAGTGGGACAATTTTTATCAGTTTAAGCTACACTAGTCTAACTAGACATGCTGTACAACATAAATGGTTTATACATGGGACAAGTAGTAATATATGTAAAGTGTACCTTCCCCACATCCACGTCTGTACACACACACCTCTGAGCCTCCAAAACCCATTAGGTATTGACATGTTCTTTTTCTTGCCCTGGCTCAGTGGGCAGCAGGTTGTGGATACTGGAAGAGCAGGGCTGCCCACACACTGGATATTTATAAGACCACAAATCACTGAAACCACAGGAATGTGCTCTTTCATTGCTCCTGCCAAACCTCCTGCCATAAGGATCGCACAGCAGCCACACAACCCAGCAAATTCCCAAAGCACCCTTCCCCTCCCCAACTCATTCTGACCCTCTTTTCTTATTCTGTCTTTTTTTCCTCATTCATGTTTTTTTCCTCTTTTTGATTTGTTCCCTGGCCTGGATTCCTCTATCTTTGTCTCTCTCCATCACTCCTTTCTGTCCTGAATGAGCCACAGTTCTTTGGTTGACTGACTCATGGGCCTTTCAGATCAGTACAAGTGCTTTTGGAGTTCCAGTGAAATGTGGTGAGCGATGTTAATAGTGATGAATAAGAATAAAAGGTCCCATTTTATTTTAATCATTTGTTCAGCCTGCCTATAACTGCTTGCTGTTGCTCCTCTCCAAAATCCCCTGCACGATTCACTTGTCATTGACAGAGATACAATGCAAAGACACTCTCTTCCATCTGATTTTCAAATTATCAGTCGTCTGAAACTGTGCACTAGTATTTGTCTATAAAGTCATGTTTTGAATTTGTATTTTCTGTTTCTTTTAGGATACTTGGGGCACTTTTTGAGTTGATATAGTAATTTTGCTGGACGAAAGAGAAACATTAGCATTTCATCCTCCTCTATCGATGCCTGATGATTACAGGTCCAATATTCTCACAACTTTTTTATCTCAGATTTGATCCCCACACATTCCTGATAAAACTAAATTTAGAATCAGAAAACAAAAAAAGGATTTGGCTTGTTGACTTGGGAGGAAAATTTTCATTAGTTCACTCTCCCAAATTGAAAATCAAATATGCTGACTTTTTTAGGAATAGTTCATCTTTTTAGGTATTCTTTCTTGGGTATGAAAATCAAAATTATTGTTATCACTGTATAGTGTCTGATGCAGTTAATGTTTAATATTCAAGTCTCAAAGAAGGGTATCTCAAGTTCTGGGAAAGCAAACACTTAAGGTTTTCAGTGACAAGATCTTTTTTTTGGGGGGGGGGGGTATGACATTAAAGTTGTAGAAGCACAATAGACAGTGTGGTAACAAGACCATGAATATGAAAAAATAATTAAGTCTGAAATGAATTAGGAACTGACAGTATGGTGCCATTTTATATTTATTTTTCCCAGTTTTAATTATTCTCTTTGATGGCAAAAATGTATGGGGATCTTATTGAATATATTTCAACAATCCAATGAAAACTGACATAAATTCTCCACTTGTGCATGCACTTGCATCCACTAACAGTATTCCCAACATTCATTTACTAACATTACACTATAAAGTCTGTTTTGGTTCCCCACCTGGCTGTCAGAAAAACAAAAGGTGGGAAATTAGGTGACAACAGTTTGACGGCAGGTGTAATTGAACACCACATGTCTCCAATGAGGACAAGTTGTCTCTGAGGCATGTTTAGAAATATGTGGGAGACATTGAAGTTGCTTATTAGACAAAGTAATTAATCTTGGTGTCAACGTGTGCTGATGCATGTCAGCAGGGGAATGTGTGGGATGGGGGCTCTGACTTCCAATGCTATTCTCATCAGCTAGCATTACCTGAGTGACTATCTTAGATTAAGGTGTTTTTTCATGTGACCCACACAGATGTAGTCTTCATTAGGCCTTTATTTGTTAATGGCTTCAGACTGAGATATTATATCATAAGACATAGCCTTCCCAGTGTTTTCTTCCAGTGAGAAATCACTCCCATATCGTTTTAGGGTCACTCACACAGTCTCCCCCTCTCAGCCACATTTTCCTTTTCTCTCACTCTGGGCTCTGAAGGGCTTTGGGCAGGAGATTTTGAATAGCAGTCTCCCATCATCCTCCTCCTCTCCTTCCTCTCCGTGGCTACTCAGCTGAGTTCCTGACATACCAGACAGAGCAAACAGCCTCAGATGGCCATTCCAGGGATTTAATGAAAGGAAAAGGGAGATGTGAAGGGAGGTTGAGAGCAGTGCAAACGGCGAGGTATAGGACATAGAAAGACTTGTGACAAGAAAAAGGCAGTAAGTACAAATGCATAATGCACAGCTCTGTTTGGGTAATAAAGACAACAGCAGACAGTAAAGAAAGCATAAAGATGATTTTAGTAAGAGCAAAAAAATGAGGAGTTGAGTGCTTGAGACTCAGTACAGAAATGGTGAACTTCCAAGACATGATATGTCTGTCAAGGAGTTTTTTTTTTTTTTTTTTTTTTTTTGTTTGTTCCCATATATGAGTGAGTGAGCAAACAAAAGCATTTATATCAAATATTATAGATGTTGCCAAATATGACTGCCATTATTCTTAACTTTGCAATCCTAATGACACATGGATGTTAAATCGAAGACAGTTTCTGTAATTTCTGAGATGAAACAGCCAAATTGTCCACCCATCTGGAACAACTGATTTGCTAACAATCAATTCTTTTCTGCTCCTTGTCTGTCCGTCTTTTCCCTCCTTTCTCATCTTCTGTTCTCGCTCTGCTTTTTTACTTACAGTGTGGCGGTCACTCGATCCAAAGATGTGCCCTCTTTTGGTCCCCCAATCCCAGAGGGCGTCACTTTCCCCAAATCCTCAGTTTTCCGGGACTTCCTGCTGGCCAAAGTTATTAATGCAGAAAATGCCGCTCACAAGTCACATAAATTCTGTGCCATGGCCACGCGAACACGCCAGGAGTACTTGCGTGACCTGGCCGAGCGCCACACCACCAGCACACCCATTGACCCCTCTGGAAAGTTTCCCTTCATATCACTGGCCCACAAGAAAAAGGAGAAGAGTCGGCCGTATGGAGGGGCAGAGCTGCGCAGCCTTGGGGCGGTGACCTGGCTGGTCCATGCTGAGGATCATGGGACTGGAGGGGAACTGGAGGGTCTTCTGGCCATCTCTAATGATTTTCTCATCCTGTTGGATCAAGAGGCCAAGGCAGTAGTGTTCAACTGTGCTACAAAAGACGTGATTGGCTGGACGCTCAGCAGTCCTGCATCTTTGCGGATTTTCTACGAAAGGGGAGAAAGTTTGTCACTGAGGAGTATCAGTAATAACACTGAAGATTTCAAAGAAGTGGTCAAACGTCTTGAGGTCAGAAAATACACACACCAATACAGTACACATTTGATAAGACTGATGTGAAACAAAGAAACTGCAAAGTTTTATCACTAATTGATAATTGTTATCCTTATTTGGTTTTGAACGTGCTGTGTCAAAGTAGAGAGCAAGGGCTCTGCCACTGCACATGAAAAATTGAATTAGTTCAGTTGGTGCCAGGTTTATTTGACAAGAGAACTGAAATTATGTTGTTTAGTCCCTGTTGCAAAATGGATGGCACCTCTCATGCTGCAGGAATTTGTACCAGACCCCATGTGGCAGTTAAGGCTCTGGATGAAACAAAAACGTGGCTAAAGGTGACAAACATTCATTCATATAGAACAGGCAAGTACTAAGAAAGCAAATCAATGGCCTTAATCACTGCTGGCTCCCATTGATCATTTTACCTGGCCCACTCACAGCCTACTATTCATGCCAGCTGTCAGTCTGCCAATATGACAACATTTTTGTGTGTACATGCCAAAGCGGCTGGCTCATTACTGCGCTCAGCTTATTGAGGGAGTTTCAGAAACACCTCTGGACAACGTACTCCTAATGGCTCATACACCTACACATATAGCAAAGTAGCTCTTCCTTGGCTGTTTCCATGGAAACTGGTTGGAAAAAGGTGTTTTCTTATGTAATCATCAGTGCTTTAGAATACATTCGTTTCCCCAATCTCCCCTTACATTCAAACTGTTTGTGTGTGTGTGTGTGTGTGTGTGTGTGTCTGTCTGTGTGTGGTGGTTTTTATCATGTTTTTATGTAATCTGGATCGAGTCCACCATCTCTGATTTGCACACATGCATACAAACATACTTGAACAAACATAAATCATTATTTGGCTCAGGACTCAAAGGCATATCTCTTTCATGTTGCATTTTATGCATCTGGCGTTAATCTTCAATCATTTGGACTACTTTGGTACCAGTGAGAGGAAGAGAAGTGGCCTTGGGCCACTCGCTTTATGGAACTTGTCTCTTGCTCGCTCCCTCTCTAAGCCTCTCTTTCTGCCTCTCTTTCATGCGACTCTCTTTCCCTTTTTTCCTGTTGTTTACTCTTTACTCTCCCTTTTTTCTTGTGCTCTCTTCCTCTCCCAAACACATACTCAGAAACATCAGAGAGCATCATAACAATTCCTATCAGGTGCCAGTCTGCAGCATGATTTATTCACACTTCCCTATGAAGGTTGGCTTATTTAAGCTTTTGCTAAGGTACTGCTCAGGCCGAAAATGCAGGGCACATTCAAGCTGCCAGGTGTATCACCAGAGAGCAATGGAGCGGTATTAGCTGTGGCTGATCATAATGAAAAAGTAGTACAGACTATGGATTGGTTGCCCTTTGCATTTTGACAATTGATGTGAGCCGTGTCTCCATACAAGCTATTTGAAATACTATTTGCTTAGGAAAAGAATAGCATCCGCTTTGCAATGCTCCTCCACCCATCCTGAATGCTGAGAGTCACATCCTTCCATGAGAAACATGACGCTCAAAAACATTTCTCCTGAGCATTGCATCTCTGTGTGAACACAGCCTCAAGTGTCACGGCAAGAAACACAAGGCCTTCATTTACGTAATCTGTCAGGTGCGTGAATGTTCATGTGCCACTTGTGCTGAAGCTTTTAGTGATCTTTGTGGCCATTCATCTCTTTAGGATCACTTGAATGAGGATGCATTTGTCCACATGTACTGAACATGTACATACTTCTGCACATATATGCACACCTTCATGTGGGAAGACTTAGGTAATCCCACTAATTGCCTTCATAGCAAACAGCAGCCAAGGTCATGCACAAAGATGGAGTTTGGTTGTTATGCAAATTTGACTGAATTAACCTCACTTTTTTCTCCCTCTGCTCTTCTCCTTTTTACTGTCTCCTTCTTGCATTTTTTTTATCATATATCCTTCCATCACTTGTCATCCCTTATCTTTCCTTCTCTCTGCCCTCCCAACTAAAGCTCCTGACTAAAGGCTGTGAAACATCAGAGATGACACTTCGTCGAAATGGCCTCGGGCAGCTTGGCTTCCATGTGAACTATGAAGGCATTGTGGCTGAGGTATCCCTCTATACATGTTCCTCTGAGTCCACGCTCTGATATGATCGAGTAACTGATTGTTAATACATGTTTACCGTGAACATCTGAATGTTTTTAATGTATTCTACCTGTTCTGGAGTTTAATCTGTATGACTTCATATATAGTTAGGTTTTTTATTGAATGAGTTATTGGCAGTGCTTAGTACTTCACTTCAGGCTTGTTGGAGACTTCTTAAAACTAATTTTCTTCCTTGTATAAGACATGTGATTGAATCACACAGTATAGCCGCCAGGCTGTGGCTGTTTTTTCTCAATATATATCTTATATAAGATATCTTATATAAGATACGATATCATACAGTCAAACAACAGCAAAAACTCATGCCATACATTTATACATTTCGGACAGTCTGACTTTCTTAAATATCATTATTTCAAGATTAATGCATTTTTCCACTTGCATTCCACATTTAGTCAATTTGGAGTCAATTAAAGGAAAACTTTATTTCTAGGTGGAGCCATACGGTTATGCCTGGCAGGCAGGACTGCGGCAGGGCAGTCGATTGGTAGAAATCTGTAAAGTTGCTGTTGCAACGCTGACCCATGAGCAAATGATTGACCTCCTGCGGACCTCAGTGACAGTGCGTGTTGTTATCATCCCACCACATGATGATGCAACTCCACGCAGGTAGGTGGGATGGTACTAATATGAGAGATTTAATTTTCAACTTTTGTCTCTAATTTCCAGAGATTCTACACAAATAGGCTTCCTCTGTAGCAAAGGTTCATTGGTGGCATAATTTTGAGACAATTACATTCTAAACATTTTTGGAAGAAAAACGGAAACGGACACAAGCTTATACAAGTCTTATATTCCTCTCTACAGAGGCTGTTCAGAACTATATCGAATGCCTGTGTCTGAATACAAGGGCAGCAGCAGCGATAGCGGCTCCTTCGAATACAAGTTCCCTTTCCGAAGCAACAATAACAAATGGCAGCGGACGTCCAGCAGCCCTCAGCAGTCGTTGACTGCATCGCCGCAGCCCCACACTCCCAACAGGGCCATCAGTCTGGGTAGCTCTGTGGGAAAGACCTTGTCAGCTGAGAGGCTAGAGAGGGGTGCAGTCATCCCACGCAGTGTTAGCAGTGACGGTCGACCTCTGGACACCAAACGGTGAGAACCAGTTTGCATAACGTATGGTTCTGTTGAAAATCTTATTTATACGAGGGACAGGGTGGCAAAGGTTTCCAATAAAGAATACTGGAAAAAAGGGATTTTGAAGGCTCAAGTCTTTATTGAACAACAAAACAATTGATTATATTTAGTATTATAATTTTTCATCCAGACTATGTGGGACTAAGATTACCAAGTAGGAATCGAAGGAATTTCCTCTGAAGGAAAAACTTCTACAATGCTTTGCTTTGTTTGTTTCATCTTCCTTTAGTTTCTTAAATTCCACGTGTGTGTCATTCCAGGATGTCTCCAGGCAGTGAAAGCTACAGCCTGGCCTCCTCTCTGGCCCTCGGTCGCTCACCTCACAATCGAAGTTCTCCAAGCAACTTGTCCTGTTCCAGTGACGCCTCCGGAGGCTCAGCTCACTGGAGACAGAAATCCATGCCTGAGCAGTAAGGAATAGAAAAGAGGGGGTGGTTGTGGTTGTTGTGGCTGGGCTTGTGTCAAGAGGTTTTTATTTGTTTTATTTTGTTAGTTTTTTCTGTTTTGTTTTTTGTTTTTTTTTTTTTTTTGTTTGCGTTTTTCATGCAGATTGTGGTGTGTCATATCAAAAAATCAACATTGCTTTTCTTCCAATGCCACATTTTTTTCAGTTGAGCAGGGAATTAACCAAAGAGAACGTTTATTACATGTTGTCTGTATTTTTACTTTTATACTACTGTAGTTTACAACTTTTTGTTTTGTTTATAATATTCCCTCTGACTTTGGCAATGTGTGCTCATTTACCAGGTTTGCAAGCAACCGCCATTCTCCGATGCCTGTGGAGAGACGAGAGGTGGCCGGAGAGGGCGGCTGCAGCGGAAAATCCACTCCTAATTGGTCAAGAATGGAGGAAGGGGGAGGGGCAGAACGAGGGTCCACAGGTATTTATCTTAAGCTGAAATAGTGAAGGGGATCCAAAAAACATGGAATCAGAGGAAGGTGGAGTGCATCGGTTTCTATAGTTTTTGGTAGGAAAGTATATAGACTCTTCGGTGTGTGCGCGCGCAGAGGCATGTGCGTATAACTGGGCTCCTATACCCTACACGTGAGAAGACATGACTCTCGAATAGCAGGGAACAGGAAATAAATTATCCACATTCCATATCCATATTCCTAAAACCTTTTGAGATGACAGATACGCAGAAAGAATAAGAAGAATGTGTGTATGGTGTTGGTTTCTGCAGCAACTTCCTCCAAACACTGCTGATATACCACCTCTGACAGAATCCACACTGTCTCTGAACAGCACTCCCCTTCCTCTTCAGCTATCTGTGAATTATGTTGCCTTCACAGAGAAGGTCTTGATGTCTCTGCAAACAGAGAGAAAAAGGTGGGAAAGTAATGAGAGAAACAGAAATAGTGAAGAGAGAATTATTGAATGGGGGAGAAATTACTGCTCTCAAGTAAAATATTTGGCCTTTTCTCTTGTCATTTTTTTCCTTTATTGTCAAAAGGAGATGAGAAAGGGGTTGTTTCTTTCCTTCCTGTAGACACGGTTGGCCGAACTGCTCTTTGAGTGCCTTTCCTTCCCTCTGGCACTCCCTTCAGTCTGTTCCTCACTCTACACTGCTGTTTATATTTGCCTCTCATTCATCTTTTTATGCTGTTGTATACTGGCTTTCGTTTAATTATGAGTATTCTCCCATGTACTGTTTTTTTGGGAGTTTTCTTCTTTTCCAGCTTGGCTTCTGAAAGCCATAAAGACTACATTCTGCTCTACCGCTCCACTGATTCCCAGCAGGATGTTGCTTTGGTTGATTGTCGACAGGCCTGCTTTCAGCCATGTCCTCAACCTGTTTCTGACTGCCACAATCACAGAGAAGGGCTGAAGTCTTTAATTTTGTGGTTGTTCATAGCACTTAAGTCTTTATTGGTCAGGGCGGAACAATGTCAGCCAAGTGTCCAGCCCTACACCGTCCACTTTGCTGTCTCTGTGGTTTGGGGTTCTGTTCTTTTCTCTTCCTCCCATTTTCACCCCCTTGACCTGCTAGTCTTCAGCAATGATGATGTGGCCATGCTTTGTCCAGAAATAACGCAAGTCATGCAGAGGACACATTTAACTCCTGTCGTACACAAACAAGACGTTAACCCAGACCTTGATTGAGCCAGTACAGGAGTTTTCATTCATTTACTTATCCTCTTCATTGACATCATGACCATCAGGATTTGCTGTTTCATCTGCCATTTACCACTGCAGTAGCAACATTTTGTTTTGAAATCCTGTGGCAGGCTTAGAGTTAATGAATGTATTTATAAAATTTTATAAATGAATAAAATCCTACCCCACAGTTGCAGTAACTTATAACTACCTCAGCTACAGAAATGCACACATTAACCCAGCTGCTGGGAACTGTGGGCTTGTGGTTTGTCATTAAGTGACCGACATTTAATAGGTAAACAATTGGTCAGCCAATTGCATCTAACAAGTGTAGTAAAACAATATATCACTCCCATATGTAGTCTCTTGTGTATACATTCAAGCACTCAAAAAAGCAGGCATGCATGGTGGAACTGACTTCAATTTGGGCAGAGAGCCCTTTGGGCCACTGTGCAGAGAAAACTATTCAGAATGATGAATATTCTTAGTGAGATATGAGGGGTTCACTACATTACTATATTCAGCCCAGCAGATATTATGATACCTCCCGTAGCTTTCCCCTGTCTTGGTGCTGTGGTCATTAGCTGCCTATTCTGTGTGGCTTGTTGTATAACATCTTGACAATTACACAACAGTCCCATTTATACCCCGAGTTTTGCTTTGGGGCACATACACACATTCTCTCACATGGAACAGCTTGCCCAGAACCAACAAAGCCAGCAGACACTGCCAGGGGACACATTTCCATTTGATGTATGTTGCTTTTAATGACAAGAGATCTAGGTTTTTATTTGTGGAGATGACAGCAGCAGAATGAAAACAATGTCAGTTTCATGAGCATCCTGGAAACATGCTGGGCGGTAGTACCAAAATGCACTTAAATGAGCTGAATGGGGAGCAAATTTTTAGTCGAATCATTCGCAAGTCATCTGTTTGCACCGCAGGGTTTATGCATGTGTTTTGTGTATGTCATCAGCTATTTGTATTGGTCTATTTCCTGCAGACGCCCCAGTATCCAAGTCGGGTCAAGGCTACTCCGGAGCGCCTCGCATCCAGAGGCAAGAGCAGGTCATCCACCTTTCCCCAAAGAAAGGCAGCCAGGTCTGACCTTCTACCTTACACAGTTAACTTTAAATTCTGATTCTTTCTTGCATTTGGTTTTATTTATTTTTTTTTTTCAGTTAACTTGAATGTGGCTTTCACAAAATTACAGATAAGTTTTTGAAAAACCAATATTTTCCCTGAAATGGAAACCTTCCGTGAACTGTGCCTGTCTCTCTCGCTCTTCCACTTTTCTCTGGCAGTCGGACGGCCCTTATTCTGGTCACTCCAGCAGTAATACTCTGTCCAGCACAGCATCCAGCGGTGGCCACAGTGACGGTGATAAATGGTATGAACTGGGAGCGGGTGGAGTCTCCAGCGGTGACCAGGGTGATACAGAGCCCAATGGCCTGGGAGGAGGAGGCTATCTCCAGGGAGCCTCGGCTGACAGTGGCATAGACACCAGCTCTTATGGCGCTCCGCACCACGCCCACTCGCACGCTCATCACGGCAGCACCACCTCCCTGCTGGCTCCCAGTGGAAGCAGAGAGAGCAGGGAGCGGTCAGCATCTCCATGGCACAGCCCAACAGAGGGAGGCCGCAGGATGCTGGAAAGGTCACCTGCAGCTGCCGAGTCTCCAGGACCTCCGGGGGAAAGGATTCTAGACGGGACAGGCCGAAACCCTCCAACTCATCTCCTTGTTCGCGATAGCAGCACCTACAGTCTGAGTGATGCTGTATCACACTCAAGGTCTGTCTTTGTTTAATTGGTCTCAGCAGCATCTGCAGCAGGAGGGGTCACAGGAAATATTATTGAATGCAAAGGTTTACAAGCCAAAAGTTTTGTGCATCACATTCAGTATTGGCCAAAGCACAGTGTTTATTGTTGAATCCCAATAAACGCTGAGTTGGCCAACTTCTTGCTCAAGCACTTGTTACTCATCTTGAATAGCTCTTCATCCTAAAAGAAATGCAATCTTGTATCAAGCTTGGGTAACACAAATCTGAATAAGGAGGAAAGCACTATCAATATGTTGTTTAAAAACTGATTATCCTAAACATTTTTTGTCTCTTTTGTGTTTCCCACATGTCCCACAAGTCACTGTTTCCATGGTCAGATAAGCGGTCAACCACTAGCCACACCCATACACTCAATAACATGCACTGTAAATATTATGGCATTCTTTTTAAGCCGATTGCAGGCAAACATGGTGAAATAACCATGAGAGACACTTCTGTCAGCCTAGCATGATAACACATATAGCGTAAGTTCTTTGTATAAATTTTCTGAAATAATTTCATCATTACAGTGATTTTAAATTAAACCTCTTCCACTCCATCAAACATCATCTTAGTATTTGCAATGGCTCTGCAACATTTTTCCACTTTTATTATAAGCCAATATGTCTTCACCGACATCAGACCACGTCCCTGTCAGCAATTCTTTTCTGGAATAATTTTAAATCCTTATTATCTTTCCATGTTTGGCCTCAGCAAATGTTGAACATGTGTCCACCTTTTCACAGCTGAACAGGTGTCTGAGGCAGAGCAGGTCTTAATTTGCCTGCTCAGATAGATTTACAATTCATGAGCAGAGCATCATCTGTCCAGGAAACTACTTTTGTACTGTCATAGTGATAGAAGGGAAATGAGGCTGGAAACTCCTGGATGATTAAAAATGTGTTTGATTTTTACTCAGCATTTTATTCATCCTTAACCTTATATCAATCTAGATTCTTATGTCTCACTCCTCATCAGCACCAGGCACTCAGGCCACAGCTCCCCCAGAGAGGAGTCATCATCTTCGGCCACCTCTCCTTCATCCCAGTCCTCAGTGTCACCGGGGCCCAAGAGTTTCTACCCCCGGCAGGGAGCTCAGTCCAAGTACCTGATTGGCTGGAGGAAGCCTGGCTCTACTATCAACTCTGTTGACTTTGGAGACACACGCAAGTAAGGATGAGTAGAATAAAGTAGAACACAACACTGTCGTGTAAATCCCTTCTCAATGCAGCGATAGTTGGTGCTTCATATATCTGTCATATAAGCAATCAGTTGATTTATAGGTTTGAGTGTTTGAGTGAGTTACTATCAGTGACAGCAAGTGGAAGAGGAGGAGGATTGAAACTGATTGTCCTTAATCTCAATCACACTTTTGCACTATTTGAGACCCCAGATCACAGGATCTCCTGAATCATTAACACAAGCTTTGGTGCAATGTATTCACAATCCCGAAAACACTCAACAACACAACATCTCAGGAAGCTTACACCGCTTCATGCATGTTGAGACTTTCTAGACCACAGTTTGCTGTGCTGTCATCTCAGACTGCAGAAAACTTGGCCTCTGGATCCCTTTTTGTACTGAAGTGACAAAAAAGACCATTACAAGAGCCACAATGACAGTATTTATTGCTGGGCTGCTGCTGCGTCTGCATTTGATTCAATTAATTGTCACCCACTGTGATTTCCTATTGATGTCATTATTGGGTAATATGTGTATTACTTGACTACCTTCTTGTGGCTGAAGAGGGTATTACACTAAATGACTAGTGTTGATGTAGTACAGAAATAAATTAGCTTAAGCTGAATTACTGCTTATTTTATACATATCTATATTATGTGATTATTTATCCCTATATTGCCTATATTATTTAATCTTCTGGCGGTGTGTGTGTGTGTTTTTGTTTGTTTGTTTGTTTTCAGGAAGTCTCCAGGAGAGAGTGGAGTAGATGTTCCAACCCCTGCAGCCAGGCCCTCTCTACGAGACATGCACTCACCCCAGCCTCATGCTAAATCTACTATGGAGGAAGATGTGAAGAGGCACAGCGCCCAAGACAGCCCCCCACCACCACGCAGACACAAGGAAAAGGTGCTGCTGCCTGAGAATTTGTCAGTCATAAAATGGACAATATGTTCGTAGGGACAGAACGGTTGGGGGTGTGACTGCTGTTAAACCCATTTTACACGTAATTTAGCTTAGTTTTTCTGGGGCTAAATGTATGAAAGTAAACAGTTAAATGGCAATATCTATCTGTAGTCATTATCCAGCAAAAGCCTTGAAATTTCCCCACACCCGCAAGCACTCATGCTCTTGACATCATACAGATGTTCACTGACATGAGTAGTTGCAGATTTATGTGATTTAGTAATATTTAAATAACGCTTCCTCATCCCTTCCACCCACAATTTCTGGGCAGCATGGCCAGAAATCACCACCAGGCCAGCCTGTCAGCCGTCATCGCTCGCTCCATAGGACCCTGTCAGATGAGAGCATCTACCGTGGACAGCGTCTTCCCCCTCTGAGCGATACAGTGGCTGAACCGGCTCTCGGCACTGACGTTCTCTTCATCTGCTCAACCCTCCCACGCTCACCCACCACCCGTGGTGTGCCCCTTCGACGGCCGTCTTACAAGCTCGGTGTCAAACTCCATGGTAAGAAACAGCAGGATGGCTGCATGTAGAGGTATTACTGACAGCTGAGGAGCATTCACTTCCAATAATGCCATTCATTCAAGATAAATATTAAATTGTAATTTAAATGGAAACCGATATTTAGACATGGTTCAGGAGTACTGTAGACAGCCCTTTAAAATGCTTTATGTGAAGGCTGTGGAGTGGTGGGCTTTGTACTTCTACTCTTACTGCTAAATGAAAAGAGGAATTTCTGTTTATTTGAAGTACACTACAATTTACAACCATAGTTGATGTTGTTATGAGGCCTGAGGTGAATTTGGAGTGTAATCAGTGCAAGACACAGATAATGTTTTTGATGACTGTGACTGATTGATGACTTTGATTTGGCCAAAGTGCCAGATGTGCATCTGCTGCCTCCTAAAGCTTGGAAGATCATAAAAGAAATATAAATCTGGAAAATGATTTAATATTGTGCTCATTCCTCAACTGAATGCGTTTCTGCTGTAGGTGATCTTTCGGCATCTGACACATCGCTGGTGGATTTGGTGGAGCGTCACCGTGGACCCCTCCCTCAGGAACTGATGCCCCTCCCTTCTTCAGACAGGGACAACCCTCTAGAGTGGACACACTTGGTGGATGTAGCCAGTACCTTTGAGACTGAGAGAAACACACACTATGGTATCAGTTCCAAATAATTTTTATATATTTTTTTTATTATTATTATTTTTCAGTTGGGGGGGACAACCCTTGACTTTAATTAGCAGAAATTACAATATGAAATTATGTTTGACCAAGAAATAAAGGTGAAGTAGATTGTTTGTTCTTGTTTTTGGATCTGTTTTTACTTTTTTTTTTTTTTTTTACTTGTTCCTATTCTTACTTTTCTCACTTTTGCTTGCCTTCTAGTTCAAAGAAGCTTTGTGTTTGGGGATTCAAACCACCGAAGCAGTGGAACCTCAAGTCCACAACACCCTCACATTGAGCTGCAGCCTGTTCCACTGTCTCGGCCAGCGTCTAGGTGAGATCTACCCCCTAGTACCTCAGATAGTGTCGTTAAAATCATAGTAATGATTTTAAGATAAGATTTTGATGCTTACTTGCAAGAAACACACTAGAAGCACATTTGGTGGCCTCATTTTGTTAATTTTGGAACCAATCTTAAGACGATTAACTTGAACAACCTGCCAAATAAACTGTGATGGTATTGATAATTAGCTGGTGCTTAAAAATTCAGCGAGTCACATTTCAGTGATGTGTGTTTTTATTGATGCGAGTTGTTCATTTATTCTCAGATCACATAGTGCAAATGGTGTCAAAGCATCAATGAAACAAAATTAAATTTAACTATCAACTCTCTAATAGCTACAAATGGGCTCTGTTTCTTTGCTATCCACAGCGAGGGTCACATAGGGCTAGAGAGGAAGGTGACTAAATTGGAGGCCATGGTGAAGATGCTCCAGGAGGACCTGAAGAAGGTGGGAGAGAAAATGTTACCATAAACACATACCCAGCACATACTCACATGTGCAGTCAGTATTTGTTTGTATGAACATTGCACCATTTCTGCTCTCCTGTATGTTGGGCTTAAGAATTATCTTCTGGCTGCTGCCCTCCTATTCAAGGGCAAATGAACATGAAAAAAAGCTTTGGATGATTTGCTTACAGAGAATAGTGAGCAGGGCATGTAAATAAATACTTTATCTTCAGTACAAAGTACACAGTCAGCAGTTGTGTGGTTCCACTCTGCTGACTATCATTGACTCCGATTTCACTGCAGTCACTGAAACAATTGAATTGTTTTCGACTTCAGATCACGTGTAAGCAGGGGAATGGTCAAACCTTACTCTTGCATTCTTAAAACAGTCATTTAAACTAATGGACTCAAAAGGGTTTCCCATCCACTCACTCTTTTCCAGTTAGTATCTTCATTTCAGTTTACTTCCACTGCTTTCCCAGGCAAAAACAACATTCAAGCATCAGGGCATCCGGGCCAACTCTCCAGTCAGCAATTCTTGCATATTTTATGACGGCACAATATCCCATCCACCTGTTCCTAAGTCTCACTTATTAAGGAATGAATGTGGTGTTTTATCCTGTGAGAAGTATCTGTTACTACCAGTGATGCTCATCCGGTACTGAACTTACCCAGAAAAAAACATTCCTCATTGTATAGGTCTAAATTCATACCAAATGTGACTCATAAAATCTTAGTTGAGAAGACCTAGAAGCTAAAAGGTCATCTGCTGACATATGATGCTGTTCCTTTTAAAGGTTTGAGTTGTTTTTATCAGCTAGCTGAAGCCAGAATGAACAAATCTGACCAACGCAGTGATGGTTTTTCACCAACATAAGTGCTGCAATCTGGTTGATTTCTTATGCAAACCTGATCAAACTTTCAGTTTTCTATGAAACACTGAAAAGTGATGAGCTGTCTACATATTTTATTTTTAAAGTAACAGAAGATGAAGAATCTCACACCAGGAAAACTAATATGGTTCTTAGCTCCTCCAACAAACCTCCGACCATCAGCAGGCACCTTGGCACTGACAGGCAGCGTGAAGCAATTCTCTCTCTCTCTCTCTCTCTCTCTCTCTCTCTCTCTCTCTCTCTCTCTCTCTCTGAGATTTCCTTACCACTTAAATGCCAGAGCTTCAATATTTATCTTCATACTCCCAACTAAGGTTTTACTTTTGTTGTGCTTTTGGCAGATTTGAAATGTCAACTGATTAAAATATGCCAACAAATCCCTCAAGTTTCCTCTAGACGTGGCTCACTGTCTGCAGACCTGAGTTGTATATGTAATACTCACTTTTGTGTTTACACAGAGTATTATCTTTAACAAATTTTTCTTATTTTGCTCTAGTAAATTATTTGTTTTAATGCATTGCTATTCTCTAGTGTTAAAATCTTAGTAAGTGGTTTGATCCACTCTTCTCTGCAGGAGCGGGAAGAAAAGGTGCGGCTTCAGAGTCAGATCAAAAGGCTGTGGGAGGACAACCAGAGACTGCAGGAGGAGTCTCAGACTTCTGCCGCCAAGCTCAAGAAGTTCACAGAGTGGGTCTTCAACACCATTGACATGAACTGACACACCCCTGCACCTTTTAGCTCAACGCACACATACACATAGACACACACACACACACACACAACTCCATACATCAGCACACACAATCTGGTTGGAGATGCAGAGTGTTGGGGGCGGGGAGGGGGGGCGGCCAGAGACTTGTTATCAGACATATTTAACCAGATGCTGAGACCCTCCCATAATCTTCCATTGGCTTCAAATATCTAGGGGTATTACTGCCAGTTTCTCCCAAGCCTCCATAGATCCTCTGGTAAACCTCTCAGGATGAGACTCAAGAAAAGTGGTGGTTGTTTATCAGATTTTGAAGGACTGACCTCTGCTCTCCTGTGGGACCATGAGAATAATGCTGAATTGACCTTCCTCTCATCTCGCTGTGCCAAAATCTCTTTCAGAAAATTTCCAGCAAAGTTCATCTCCTCCCTCCTCTTTCTGTAGAAGCTGTTTATTCCAGAGTTGTAAACATAGATCATGCCCCTGCTGTGTTGTCCCCGTGGACATAATCTTTTGAACGCAACTTTGAATAGATATCAGGCCTGTTCCGTTTCCTCATTGTTCCTTTACCCTTTTAAAACGTTGCCAAGCCTCTCTGAAAGGTAATTTTTGTGTTTTGCCAAATCAAACCCGCCACAGCAGAGGGGTAGCAGAGACATCCTGGTGACTTGAACGTGGAAGTCTCTGAAAAGCCACTCAAAGTCAGACACAAACAAAAAACACATTTGTTATCACACAAACAGGGACACAGAATATAAATCTAAAGCCACAAGGAGCCCCGGACACAGGAGAGGATTTTGTTTCCTTCACGTGTAATTGGAGAGTAAAGAACTTTGTGTGTCCTCTCCTCAAAGCTTCAACCTTTGACAGGTTATTGCGGCTTTTTGTCCATCAGCCTCAGAGATGGTGGCTGGTCGAGCTGCTTCTGCAGTGGAGGAAAACCTGGATTTGTACATAAACCTTTCTTTTCATTTCCTCTCCTCCATCTTACTCAGATCTGGATTACAAGATTTTGTGTGTCTCAACAGCACAAACCAACACCCAACAAAGGAGTGTATTAAAAGCCATTGGCAAGTGGTGCCATTAAACAAGACTGATATCCAGAGTGCTTTGGTCCATTGTATGTGTCTTAAAAGCAATAGGAAGAAGTCAGGACTTTGGACATCCTCCCATGAATAAATGGAATTTGCTGTGGGAAGAAGTTTGACACAGGAAAGGATGTTTTAAAGGTTAAACTTGTAAGACGGCAGTCTACTGCACAAGAACCTCCATCTTTTTTTCACTGAACATCGTTCTTTAGGAGAAGAAGCAAGAGAGGACTCCACTCATCATGCCCTTGTCTGGAATACAGAGAGCCAGCTGGTAATAAATGACAGAGACATTTTTTGGGGGGGAATAAAAAAAATATTTTTCGTCCCCAGGTTAATTTATTTCCTTGTATTATAATTCCAATAAATAAGTTGTTCTATTCGTACAGTACAACTGACATCAGTGTTGAGTTCCTCAAAAAAAAAGGTCTCTAGCTGCATTATTTAAATGGCTTTCTTTCTTAATTCTGGCTAAAGCCTGACTATATGCTTTTTATTATGTGTTATATTGTATTTTGCGATGCCCAAGCCTGCTGTCGTGTTGCTTACAGTGCCCTCTAGTGATGACCAGTGGAAATATGATTATTAAATGTGCCGCCAGCCACTCTGTATTTTTCCAACACCACCTCAGCAATCAGCCACACATCGGCCGGTAGGCCACACAAACACACAGGACAGGAAGAGTAATCAGAAGCCAGCTTTGAGAGACAATCAGATGTAGATTTTTAATAAAGGGAGCGGACCTTAGGTGTACTTGTATGTATGTATGTGGGTGTGTGTGTTGTCTTAGCTTAAATTCAAAAGTCTATAGTTTTGCTCAGGTTCAGTCAGTATTTGTTGGGGATCATTTCAGAAAGCAATTCAACAAAAATGACTTCTCTGGCTATATTAAAATACCCACGATAAAAGGAGAGCTACAGTACCTGCAGTGTGTGTGTTGTCATTGTGTGAATGTACATCTGTGTATCCAGTCGTGCCTACAGTCACTTATTCTGGTCATTTACTCCCAGGCAGAGCAGGGACGTGCCTTTGAAATAGCAGCTGGGGAACAGATAAAAGGGAATGGCTTATCATTCTGAAAAATACGCACAATACACTGCTAATACACACACACACACACACATTCCCTTTGTAAACTTATTGCTAATTTCTCTTGCTCAGATGAATATTTTTTGCTGAGTGCCAACAAACTAGGCAGCCTGTTGCGTGTGTGTGTGCGCGTGTTAGTGTGTGTGTGTGTGTGTATGCATGTGTGCGCCTTTGCATTCACTTACATGCAGTCTATAATTCAGAACAGCGGGCTGCTGTAATGAGAGGCTTTTGGACAAACATTTCCCCAGATCACAGAGATACTTAAGACACGAGCAGCAGCCGCTGAGCCGTTTCCCCAGTCAGGTGTTAGAACATGAGTGTTGGGGTTTATTCCAGGTCATTAACTTGACCACGCACATGGAAGCTGTTGTTCACAGTAGTGGTGTCAGCCTTAATTCCCCATCTTCTTCCATCGCAGCCCTTTTGATGACAAAGCATTCCCAGCTTTTGACACTCTTTGAGTAAATCGACGCAATCCAAACCCTGCAGGATAAAGTGCGAAGTGGCACTCGGTCTGAATGTAAAGAGAATATAAACAAGCCTAAAGAAATGTGATGTTTACTATAACTGACATTCAGCCCTGCAGTTTCTGCAGGGCGATGAGTGGACTCTTGACAAGTGTTGGTTCTGTTTTAAGAATCTCTCGTCAGTCACGGACGGTAAATGCACAAGCGGATAAGATGGCATATTTGCTTGGTGACGGAGTTTGGTTGTTTTCAGAAGTTTCACTATTTGGCCAATGGTGGGAAAAGCAGCTCAGTAGTCATGTGACAATGTGAACTCCTTAAAATAATTATTAAAAATTTTTGTCCTGTAAATGTTTTGGTTGTGTAACCAGAACTATGTGGAAGCTTAAATGAAGGCTCTTCAGCAGTGTTGGGCATTTTGCTGGAAATGGAAATTGCTCTAGACTGTGCAGTGAGATGTTTTACTCCAGTCTTTAAAAATTTGTATCAGGTCAGATGTTAGATACAAAGGCACAAAAATACAGACACACACACTCAATCGTCCGGTTCTTTTGCTGCGTTTTGTTATTTTTTAAATGCAAACAGTGTATTTTCTTCACTTCGCTTTGTTTGTGTTGCTTTTAAGAAGGATATGGAAAATGTGAATGTGCAGATGTCGAAATGTCCCATTTTATAATGTCTTATTTTTGAGATCCTTTGCACACGTTTTATATCACGGTTTGCGTTTACAGGTTTTGGATATAAGAAGGGTGAACTGATCCATTCCCCTGCACTCCTCTGTCTCTACGTTGCTCCACAGTTTCCTTGCCGGTGCAGTTCCTGATGAACAGAGGAAGGTGCTCGACTTTTGTTCGCTTCAAATAAAAAATAAAAAGAGGCAAAAAAAAAAGGTGAACCCTCCTTTTCTGCAGGTGTCACTGATCAGACCACTGCAGGCCGGGTGTTGTTTGTACTCATCCAAGCACAACTTGTGAGGTCAGTGATTGCATCAGGGGAGGAAAGTAACACAAAGCTCAGAGTCGCAGCTGGCACTGCTGTGGCTTGTGTGTGTGTGTGTGTGTGTGTGTGTTTGTTTCCTCCTGTTGGAAGAACAAACTCAGCAGTAATGTGATCAGTTAAAGCACAACACAACATCCAGAGAACCGTAGGTTTTGGAGAATTGAAGATGCTGTTTACATCCCGGATCCATTGTCTTTGTAAAATGTAAAGGTATGAAAAAGACATTTGCAGTGATCACAGTAAGTTTCTGAAATAAATAAATGCTGTTTCACTTCCTGGTGCCACTGACTTTGTTTGTTTCTGCACTTTGAATTGTCCTGATCTGATGCTTTGTGTTTTCATTTAACAGCTACTAACAGATTTTCTCCTCACTGCCTCCCTCACACTCTGAAGGACATAGATTTACTCTGTCTGTCTGTCTCTTGCAGTGGGCAGCTATGGAGGTGGGGGGTTTGGGGGGCTCCCTCAGGTTTGGATTCTTCTCCTATGTCACACCAACGCACCTAATCGCACTTAATCGCCCGAGCCAGCAACCTCATCGCCTGCACTTAATATGCAGAAGCTGGTGACCAGCACAGCAGCCACAGAGGCCGGGAGGTGTGATGTGGAGGAGGCCGCAGATTAGTCATCTTTGGCACAGGTGGAAGAATGTGGGGGCTGAATCACCTGAGGTTCCTTTCAAAGGTTTGCCGTAGAGAGAAATTCTCAAGATGAGAGATTGAAGTCTGATTAGCGAGAGCTGACTTTGACCCTTCAGGTTTTAAAAGGAGACGGTAAATCAGTCTCTCCAAGACCCTGGGAGGTCTTTTTTTCTTCTTATTTCATAAAGAGCAAATGTAATGCTCAAGTCAGAGGAGTGGCCAGTAAATCCCCCGGCGGAAGGGTTTGGTAATTTAGGTTGTTACTGTAGTGAGAAAAGGTTCCTGAAAGTCTTCTGAGAACGAATTAACCGATATTCAACATCAGAAGCAGAGCTGAGCAACTCAAAGCAGCATCTACCTTATGCCAATTTCTTTCTAAACATTTTTGGTCCATTTTGTGCCCTTATTTCCTGATTTATTTATTTATTTATTTTTTTATTTTTTTCTCAGGTAGTGTAACAGTGTGTTGCACCACAACATGACAACACTAATCATATTTAGCTCGGTGGTTGATTTTGAGCTTTGCCACCACTTGCGTGTCACTTTCTGACAAATAACAGTTGTGTTGGTTTTCTGGGCTCAGGCTGACACCACCACTCTGCTAATGTGTTTAATGTGACCAATATTCTTCGAAGGTCAGAGCTTTGTTGTTTGCCGTCATTTGAGATGATTAGTCCAACCATGCTTTTAAGGCGCTGTGTCGAGTTACACAGCAGTTGTCAGTCTGGGCTTTGTGTATTCAGCCCGATTACACAAACATCTCGCACATCTTTATCATTTTTTGTGTTTGCTATTAAAACTACCCAAACCTCATTCAGTAAATTTTTTTAAAGCCACTTTGCTGCTCCACGAGATAACAAGATTAAGCACATTTAGTTTGGTTGATTTTGAACTCCCCAGCTTCACTGTGAGCTTAGACAGCTGTAACGAGCTGGAAGTGGATCCGCTGCACTTTCATATTGGAGGGAGCCAGTTAATGAGGTTTGAGGCGCTGATTAGGAAGCCCTGCAGATACATGCAGATTTTCCACGCATGTCCAACTGGAAGGACTTTTTCATGGTAGACCCAGAGCACACTGAGGGATTACATATCTCATCTGGCCTGGAGACGCCCCGGGAGCAGCAAGAAGTGGCCAGGAAGAAGGCGTTAGGGCCAGTTTATGTACCTGCTGGCACCACAGCCCAGACAGATAAGAAGCAGAGGGGACGGAGGGATGAATTCTGGATGCTTTATTTTATTTATCTCCATGTAATGTTTTCAGGCTCTGCTGGGGACTTAGAGAGAGTCAGCTCTGTGCCACATTATTCTGACGCAGAGCCACGGAGTTGACTTCAGGTTTCTGTTCTGATTGTTCGGCCTCTGTAAAGCTTCAAGACAAAACTGGATAACGTCTTTACTCACTGGACTAAATCATGAATGAGTCCCAAAAATTTAAGTGCAGATATGCTAACATATGGATGTGGAAAAGTCCTGGGTGTTATCTGGGTGTTTTTACATATATATATACATGTCTGTGTGTGTGTGTGTGTGTGTGTATTTTAAGAGATGTGTAGCAACAGAAGTGCACGAAATGTTGAGCAACCCCCCCACCCACCCAACCACTTCAGTAAAACTGGCACACACATCACAATCATACAACACACACTCACTCAATAACTGCTCACTAATTCAGTTGGTCCAGAGTGACGGCTATAGTTTTCCATCCAAGAGTAGACATGATGGTGTGTGTGTGTGTGTGTGTGTGTGTGTGTGTGTGTGTGTGTGTGTCAATCTGTCAGGCCAGAGTGGTCCATTAGTATCAGTGTTGTTTCTGACGGCGACAGTTGGCTGGTAAGTGCACGTATTGATTTGTGAGCTTATTGATGTCCTTTTTTTTGGTCCCATTTGCACACTAAACAGAAGACGAAAAGGAGAAGGCAACAAAAAAAAAAAAAAAAGAGAGAGAGAGAGCATACAACTGGTGTTTAAAGTGTGCTGCCACCTCCCCCTCTGACCCTCTAATATTCTGTTGAATTAGGCCAGTAAATATTTTTAGAGCGTTTTACCAGAGTGGCTGCAGACAAGCTGTGTGTTCACGTCCTTAAAGTAACATCTGGTCGCACACACAGTGCTCCTCACTGTGTGTGCGCAGCCCATCCCTGACTACTTTAACCACCCGGTTTCCTCTCTTGGTCCGTCGTTGCATCAGATGCTTTGATGTGGGCTCTGTGCTCGGCCCAAAATCCCCCATCAGCTGAGAGTTTATCTGCCGGGTCCGGGGCAGCCAGCTTTATAGCTGCCAGACCTGAATGTGTCTGAGCCCAAGAAACGAAAGAAGACCAGGAAGAGATAAAGAGCAAGAGCAAGTAAAAAAAACAAACAAAAATAAAGCTGGGGGGAGTTTAATGGCCTTAATGCACCAGGATCTACTGTTGGGTGGATATTATAAAGCTTGTGGCTGCCTTTGTCTGAGCAATGTTAATGTGCCTCTCTAATCATTTCAGACTGTTAGTGTGGAAGGTGAAAGCACCTTTAACCATCTTTTTTTTTTTTTTTTTTTTTTTTTAAATCTTGTAACCACAGGATCATGAGTCAGGTTTCTCACGGTAAACAGTTCTTGTTGGTATTACAGGAAAGCTTATTTTTCTTGAGCTAATTGATTAATTGACCTTTTCTTGCGAAGAAAACAACTTTCTTGTCTCGAGATAGTGAACTAATGATTTGTGCTTCGGTTTGATTTCATTGCAGGATGGCAACTGAAACAAGGGTTAGATAAAGTCAACGGGCTGAAAGGCCACGCCCAGCAGTGATTTCACAGGGGGTTACAATTAGAGACTGAGCTGAGAAAAATCATTTTCTGTATGAGGAACAGAAGAGCGGTGCAGCCTCGCACTGATGGCAAAACTGAACTCCTGATTGAACATCATCCAGCTACCAGAGTCTCTCTAGTTCCAAAAATGTAACTGTGCTCTTGGCTGTGGTCGGTTTTCCCTCAAAGCTAAAGAGCCCTTCGACTCTTGAATCCATCCTGAAATCTTCTCGCAGTTACCTTCTGTCTCCATGTGGAGCCAGTAGTGGGTTAAGTTCATGCAGTACTTGAAACATGTTAGTAAATTAGTAAAGGCAGAGTATGTTTGAGCCTGCTTCTCGTTTATCAAACTCCAAAATAACCTCAACGATCCTGAGGACTCAGTCATGTTTCAGCTCTGTGCACAGGGAGGACCTGAACAGGACATCCTCCTGTCCGTCCAGAGTGATTTCAGTAAAAATGGAAGCTTTTGGATGTCAGACTGAGGAGATCAGTGCTTTCATGCTCAAACACCCTCAGAGATATCTGCAGACAGCATCATTATTGTCAGGACTCTGAGACATGGACCGAACAGACATGTAGGGATACTTTCTGTTAGCTCATGTCCCTTTTTGGAAAAGTGAGAGAGGTGTGAGTGAGAAACAATCCTCAGAATTATATTTTATATTTCAATTAATTATATTTTAACAACAAAGGAACTGCAGAGTGACTCAGGTCCAATAAAGTCATAAGGCACGCTGATTGGATGGTTTTCAGATTCATCCAGGAAAGAACCTGGTAATTCTCTCTCTGCCCGCCTCCCTCACTCTCTCACTCTCCCTCTCTCTCTCTTTCCCTCTCACTCTCTCTCTCCCTCACTCTCTCACTCTCCCTCTCACTCTCTCTCTCCCTCACTCTCTCACTCTCTCTCTCTTCCTCTCTCTCCCTCTATCTCCCTCTCTTCCTCTCTCTCTCCCTTTATCTCCCTCTCTTTCCCTCTCTCTTTCCCTCTCTCTCTCCCTCTCTTCCCCTCTCTCTCTTTCCCTCCCTCTATCTCTCTCTCTCTTTCCCTCACTCTCTCACTCTCCCTCTCCCTCTCTCTCCCTCTCACTCTCTCTCTCCCTCTCCCTCTATCTCCCTCTCCCTTTCCCTCACTCTCTCACTCTCCCTCTCTCTCTCCCTCTCACTCTCTCTCCCTCTCACTCTCTCTCCCTTCCTCCCTCCCTCTCTCTCTCCCTCCCTCCCTCCCTCTCTCTCTCACTCTCCCTCCCTCCCTCCCTCTCTCTCTCACTCTCCCTCTCTCTTTCCCTCACTCTCTCACTCTCCCTCTCTCCCTCTCACTCTCCCTCTCTCTCTCCCTCTCCCTCTCTCTCCCTCTCACTCTCTCTCTCCCTCTCCCTCTATCTCCCTCTCTCTTTCCCTCACTCTCTCACTCTCCCTCTCTCCCTCTCACTCTCCCTCTCTCTCCCTCTCTCTCTCTCTCTCCCTCTCCCTCTCTCTCCCTCCTTCCCTCTCTCTCTTCCTCTCCCTCTATCTCCCTCTCTCTTTCCCTCACTCTCTTTCTCTCCCTCTCTCTCACTCTACCTCTCTTCCTCTCTCTCTCTCCCTCCCTCCCTCACTCTCTCTCTCTCCCTCTCACTCTCCCTCTCCCTCTTTCAGGGTGGCGGGTCGGTGCAGCCGTTTTTTTTGGCTCCGGAGCTCCAAGCAGGAGGGAAGCCGACTCCGAGGTAAGGAAGGTGGGAAGATGACTGAATGAATGAATGCGTGAAGAAGGAGCGGCAACCTTGAAGGGATGAATGGATGGATCAGAGGATGAAAGAGGAATTTGTTGTTGATCCAACCTGTGTGTGTGTGTGTTTTCATGGCTGTTTACTGCAGACTGCTCTTTGTAACTGGACCGATGAGACGCGTCCACGGGTGTAAATGGTCCTGAGTGCGTGCGCGCGTGCACGTGCGTGTCAGAGTCTAAATTGGGCTGCAGCGCTGCCGGCTCCGCTCTGCGCGTTTGGGTAGCGGAGCGGTCCTGTGAGGATAGAGAGACCACAGACATCTGTTAGAGAGAGAGCCCTTGTGTTGTCATGGAGTCTGTCAGCATCCATCACAGCCAAACTCTCCAAACATCACTCTGTATGTTTCAATCCGTAAACATATCAGCATGCTGAGGGGACCAACAAGTCCTGGATGTTAGTGTTTTGGCCATGTAGTGAAATCATTCCCAGAATAATTCAGACAGTCGGTCCGGTGTCTGCACAGCAAATCGATGTGTGGAGCAATCAAGTTATTGTTGATTTAATTTGCACAAAATAGATGTGACAAATTAAACTTTCCTTTGCAACAGATCAGTTAAAACTTAATTAGTCACACCAAATCTAATGGATGTCTCACACTTGAGTTGGGATTGTGTTTAGGTATTCCTTCTTCCCCCAGCAAGCTGCCCTGAATAACAATCATGGGATCGATGTAAAAGCAGAGGATGACTCTCTGGGTGTTGGTTGCACTGTGGAGGATCCAGAGGGGGAAACACTGCATCGTCTTGTCATCACAGCGTGTGCTGGGAAGAAATTGGGTTGATGTTACGAATGTTCAGCTCCAAGTGGACTCGTGTTTTTCATTTAGCTGGCCCCCTGAAGCTTCTTAGCGTGTGGTGGATTGTTCCTGGGTGAAATCCTGCAGGGTTTACTGACATACTGAGCCATCTCAGTCAGGCCATGAAGGAGATTTACTCAACACTTTCCTCCAGACCTGTCTTCTCTCCCAGCGCTGCTCAGGAGGTCAGGTCAAAGAATTATTTTGGATGGTATGCTTGGTGTGGAGAAGATTATAAGACGGGTCACTCTTTGCTGCTCCAGATGTCAGAAAGCTAAAACGCTGAGGAGACAGAGCACAGAGACAGAGACATTGTGGGGAATCACCTTGATTTCAAACCCTCCTCTGCTCAGTGACTCACTTTATAGTAAAACCTTAAACATGGAGGCTTTATCTCTTCAGCAGCCTCAGATGGATACTGAACAGTGTGTGCGTTATATTTTTCCCTCTAAGACGACCACACGTGACATCACAGTGTCCTCAGAGCTCCCCTTCCTTCCTGTGTGACTGTGTGACTGAGGCTGACGTGTGTATATGCAGAATAAAGACTGAAATGTTGGAGGAATCCATCAAACGTTTCTACTCAGTGTGAGCTGCAGGTTTGGTTTACCTGTTGAACGGACGCTGCACCTGTAACAAAGATGGCAGGTTGAGGGCCGGTGATTTAGAAATGCATCCCCGATTGGATTTTTCAAAACACATGCAGTGTCTCTTCTGTTCACACATAGCGGCTCTCTGAGGCTTGAACATTCACAGCAGCTTTGTATGTTGACACGCCAACTCAGAGACACACAAACGTCTGGCTGATGAGCGTATTGATCCAAAGAGCTGGTTGACGTGCAGCTAAATGCCTGTGTTAATAGCACAGCCACACACAAACGAGCTGCATCCACATAGAAACAGATGACACTTAACTCAGACTTCAGATATTAGTGTGTGCTGAGAAGTGAATCACATTGATTTTGACATGTGCGGCAGCTGTAAACTTAAACCAGAACAGTGTCTGGTAGGAGAACTGCAGGCTGTTCAGGTGATTACCATTCAAATATACACACCAGGTATTATTGTGTACCTGGTGTGGAAACAACAAATTACATCAAATAATTAGATGCAATATTGATACCTTGAAATGAATTTTAGATGTACCTTAAGAGAAGACAAATTCCTCTCCATTTCATTCCAATGATGTAAAAAATTGACTTTCCAAAGAATTCCCAGTCCAAACATTTCCGTTACAAACTCAGTTTTATATTCAACCAGGAAGGAAACCCACTCTCTCCAGACAACCATGTTTTGATGGCAAAAGTAAATGGCAGCATTGTCCTCCATTTAGGTTGGAGAAAATGGAAATGGACTTGGTCTCAGTTTTGGCTGGGACAGTGATGCTGCTCCAATCTGACAAAGAGGAGGACTCTGTAGAGTCTAGAGGCAGAAAGAGGAACGAGCTCTGGATGGATAATTTCTCTACTACTTTCTTTTACCCCGACTGATTTGTGTCCTCGCGCTCTCCTTTCCTTTCTTCTGTCACTTCAACTGTCCTCAGGCGTCAATACTATGACAGCTGTCGGGCAATGATGAAAGAGCCAACAGAGTTATGAGATCGTGTGTGTGTGTGTCTGTGTGCGTCACATCTTGTTATTTATTGTATATACAGTATGAAGAGGAGTTTCTACTTGGAAGCGAAGTGGAAGATTTTGATCTGTTGATTTGTTCTTATGCTTAATTTCATGTGACATCAGTATAATTGTTTTCAGCAATGAAAAGAAACTGAATCCTGACTGGATTCCTTAAAGGAAGGCCTTTACTGAATAAACTAAAACAAAACTACACTGGTAAAATATATCATGGCTTAAATAAACACAAAACAAAAGTTAGGAACCATACATCCAACTTAAAATTGGCCTCAGTGTTTGATGTCAAGAAGGCTTAAGATAAGATTTCCATCCTTCATATATAAAGGATTTGGAAACGAGCACGATAAAGTGTAAAGAAGTTGAAACATATTTTAACAAGATATGACATCACTCTCTACAACAGTAAAACAAACCTGTAATGGTTTTACTGTGCTGTTTGACAGGAGATAGAACATCCTATAAACTATTGAGACAAGCGAATAAAGAAAAATAAAAGAAAAGAGAGCCAAACTTAAACGTGATGTCTTCTGCTCTCCTGTAAATTCAATCTCATGTGACAGTGGACCAGGACGAATAGTGGAGAAGAAGATAACAAAGAGAAACTAGGAGAGTTTTTACCTTTATTTCATCCATCCTGCGCCTGCTGACAGGAGACATGGAGAGAAAAAAAAAAAAACAAAGCTTGGGGAGACTGAAGGCCGGCGATGAGTTGTTCTGTCTGGTTCATCCCTCTCTCTCCTCCTACAGCAACTCTGAGACCCCGAGGAGAGAGCACAGAGGACATAAAGGAGGAGGACGAGAGTCTGACGCTAATAAAGACGAGAGGATAACTCAGCGCTGCAGGTAAAGACACAAGGAGAGGCTGTAATGATGGCTGAGGCGCCTCGGCAGCAGCAGGAGGAACAGGAGGAGCAGCCGAGCTCTGTGGAGGTGCCGGAGCCTGACGAAGGGCCCGAAGAGCCGAAAGAGAGCGTCCCGACTGCCCTGGCCCGACCTCTGCTGTCCACCAGGTCCATGAGCAGCGTCGACCCGGACGACGACTCCCCCAACATGATTGTCTACAGAAAGGTAAGAGCGAAGACCGACCAGCTCGGTCTCATCTGTGCAACAGTTCACTGCTCGAGCCGCTCTTTTCAATTCACTCTTAAAAACAGAGCCCCCAAATAAGTACAAAGTTTGACCTCTGAAGCTTTGGATCCCCCACAGAAGAAACCATAAACCATTCATTATTTAGATTTTGAGTGAATTATCCATTTAACATAAAGCTGCAACACATAGTGCTATAGATTTCGTATGTTTGTGAAGTGACTAACTGCTGCTGCATACAATTTTATTGGCTTATCTGTTTGTCTTTGCTCCGTGATGACGTTGGATCAGTTCATTATGATGGGGGCATTTTCCTACAGCAGAAAGGCCGGTCGTTAAAGCGTTGTATGAAAGTGTAAATGTCTCCAAAATCACTGGCCCAGACTAAATGAAGGGCTTGTGGTGCCTCTTCCTGTTGGACACACGGTGGACTCTCCATGTCGAGCTGCAGTTTGAGGTCATGTGTTTCTGTAAATCTGTTGGAACGCCTCGTGGCACGACGCAAACGTTTCAGGGTTTGTGGACGGATGTTGAAAGGAGTGAAGGATAGATACTTTGGAAACAAAACTCCTGAGCAAATTTTTGGGAGGTATAAGGGGCTAACTTCTAATTGAATTTTTGAGTAAAGTGGGTTAAATGATGAGCGAATAAATCATAGCACCGTTGTACAAGCCAACACCTGAGTTTCCTCTGGCCTCACAAAACATCTGGCTCATTAACATATAAGTTAATCTAATTCGTTAGATTAATGAATGTTTGGAGACACATGCATGTTGTGTTAATCAACCCGCTGAAGTAAATCTCAGTCCTGTGACTGACCCTGACCTTTAACCTCGTTAGGATAGAGAAAAGATGGCACGCTGTTTCTCCTCTGGGAGTCCACATATATCATCAAAAGCGGAATAAAACACAAGAGTACAAAGGGGTTTTATTCTGAAGGAAATCTTCCTTTCTTGTGAAACGATGTTGACCTGAGATGACTGCAGGGATGTGCGAATATAGTCGCCATCTCCCGTTATGTGTTTCATCGTGATAGATGAACTGTGAGGGAGGGACGGGGTCCACATGGCATCCTGATGTAACCGAGTCTGGAAGCAGCGGGGAGGAGAGCGGTGAAATTTCCTGCACTCAGTATACGGAGAACTGTCATTATTGCTTAGCAGCAGGCGACAGTCCACACATTTACTTATTTATCATGATGGTAAAAAAGCAAAAGGAAAGCCACACATTTTGCAGGGAAGGAGAAATGAGGCAAAGATTAAGAGACAGACAGAAAGTAAAAGATTTTTACTTTGGAGAATGTTTTTTTTTTTTCCCCCTGCTGGGAGAATCTGCCTGAAATAACTTGTTTACTTTTGTCTGAAGGGAAATGCCCGTACAATGAAACTGCGCTTCATATAGACTGAAGACAGCACATCTACCCGCAGTGGATGTGATCGATTCATTTGCATTTTAAAACGTGTTGTCGGAAGTGAATTTTTCTGGCAAGCAAGTGAGACGTGGCGGAAGCACACTGAGGACCGAGCAGCCTCAGGTAGAGCCTCCTGGTGGGGTTCGTTCTTTTAACTAACACCAAATCACAATGGTGCAGTTTCACCTTCAGCTGAGCTCTTGGTGGGGGGGGCGGGGGTTTACAGGGGCTGCAGAGAGGAGAGAAAAGGATGAATGGAGGAAATAGGAAACATATTTATTTTCTGCATTTTCCTCATATTTTCAAGCTCTTTTGTGCATCCTCTGTTTATCTGAGAGGCAACGCGTGCTGATCCAAACAGCAAAAGGAGAGAAGTAAAAGTTTAACCCAGAAGAGTCAGCCTTAATCCGATGATCTGTTCAGGACGGACCTGCTAATATGTGCAACTCAGTAACACGACAAAAAGTCATTCTAATTCCAGTTATATATCAAAATCATGAATGGTAGCTCTCTATCAGTGACACAACTTCTGTTGTTGCACATCCAGGCCTGATCATGATGGCTGTACTTGTTTTAATTACTACCTGCCAACTGTAATGACATGTTTGTTTAAAATAATATTATTTCCTTAAATGAAAGACATTTGATAACCGTGAGACACATAACATCATGGACCAAGTGCTAAATAATAGTGAAATATTTTAAGTGGCAAATCCTACAAACGTGCGTCACCTGGCAACCTTTACAGTGGCGTGCTGTATTTGTGCATTAAAACTGTTTGCTGTTACACAAAAGGTTGCCTGGTTATGAAATATGCATGCCCCGGACTGGTTGTTATTTGTTGCTCTGGATGAGTCATCAGTCATCCGCAAACACGAGGGGGGTTGGAAATGCAAATCTTGGTCCAGATTCACCGCCTTACAAAGCTCTGGGACGCAGTGTGTCAAGTTCCACTTGAAAATAACCGCGTTTTGAGAAGATCCACATTTTTTTGCCACCCGACTTTCAGCCCATTCAGGGTCAGTCATAACTGGTTGGAGATTTTAAATGGATGCTGCTGAGCAGAGAAGCGAGGTGATGCCTCTCGCCTACAGGGAGCCCAAAAGATGGTGCGCTACTCTGTCTCTTTTACTTCTATCTTTCCTTTAATTCACTTTGGAAGCCACAGATTTATCTACAGAGTACATCCTGTTATAATCCTTTCTTCTGTACACGTGTATGCTCTCTAATCTGTAATTACAGATTACAGATTCAATTAAATTCTATTCCTTATAAGAGGACAGACTATCAGCCGAAACATACGGCACATGTTTACGCGTCTCAGTGTTTCCCCTCACCACTCAAATGTATTTTGTATTGTCTGTATCCAACACACACACAAACACACAGAGAGGGTGACGTTAGGTGAGAAGATTTAGTGCTGTTGACAAGAATGGAAGGTGTTGACGCACCCTTTCACCAATCTGAATTCAAACCTGTCAACCAGCATCTGTTCAGGAAGTGTATATGTGTGTGTTTGTGTGTGTGATGAAGAGAGACAGTGTGTGTGAGATAAAAAGAAAGGATGAATGGGATGCAGAGTATTTGTGTGTCCGGCTGTTCAGTTGTTCAGTTGTGTTTGTACAGTGGTTTGCGTGTGTGTATTCCAGCATATTGCACATATTTCGTTCTTCCCTCGTCTCCAGTCTGACAGTAGCAGCTGTTGAACCGGAGACCTGTTTACTTAACAAGCCGTTTGTACAGATTCCTCTTCCCAGTGAATCGTGCCTGAAGGAGGTGCAGGGTCGACTGGTGTTTGGGTGCTGGCCTTTAAGCAGCAGGCTTAAAAGCATGACACTGGGTTTCTCTGTGTTGAGTGGAGGGACCAGGGACTGTAGGTGAGACGAGGCCTCGTTCCTGCTGGAGGAAGTAAGAAGTTGTCACATTTATTGTGTCCTTCAGGAGTCACCTGGATTTGTTCAGAGTCGGGGAACGTTTGGGTCCATCGTCAGAACGTGTTAAATAAAGATGAATAAGAAAATGAGGAGCCTTCAATGGAACCTTTTTAATTAATGCTGTCTCAAGGACAGACATTGTCCTCTCTGTCTACCATCGGTCTGACGACGTCTCCTCCTTTCAGCCTGTTGGCTGGCTTCACTTTTTAGCGTGCTGACACTTTCTCTATCTGGAACAACGCCACCAGCTAAAACATCTTCAGTGATTTCATTGACACGGTCGGTGGTTTGGCGCAGCACACCACCTGCCTGTCCTAACAAGTCCAGTCCTTTCAGTGGAACTCACCTCTTTGGCCTGCAAATGAACCAAATCAGTGCCATGTTTTATTTAGTGAGCTGTAATGAACATTTCCATGAATACATGAATGAGTTTTCTGAGGCTGTGGGAGAAGGTGACTTTTCTTTTTCAGTCCAATTCCTTTGACAACAGATATGAAACTGCAAACTACAAAGTTGGGCTAATTTCTTTTTATTTAGCTGTCAGACCTAAAACCTACAAAAATATTAGAAATAAGTGTGAGCGAATGTCCTCGTTAACAGACATCTAACCTCTAAATGGAGAAATTATTGATTTCACGTCAATCATCTGTCCATTAACTTGACTAATGGCCTATTCACTGTCCCCTAAAAGCAATGGATTGATCAAAAAAAAAAAAAAAAAAAACCAAACCTTTTTATGTTCTTAAAATCTTCCTGCACTGAAACATCCTGAATAATCTTGAGATTACCTAAATGTATGAACAGCGTTATGTTGGTATGAAGAATTAGTTCCTGTCAATAGATTTCTGTATAAATCTACACCAAGTCTGAGTTTTCTTCCTGCCTGGCCCAACAGTCTTCGAGGAGTCTGAGATCATGCATGACTTTTTTTTTTTGTTGTTGTTGTTGCTGTTTTGTTGGATTTTCAATTCACACCAGCTGAGGCAGCATGCTTGCCTGTGTTGTTGTTGTTGTTGTTGTTGCTGTCTTGTGCCAAATGCCCTGAGCAGACATCCAGAGCACTTCAAAGGGGTCTGGAGAAAAAAGGGATCTTTTTGTAATAATACACAGGGTTTTTTTAGCCCCCCTCACCCACGAACTGCTCCGTCCTTTTAAGTCTCTGGGGTGACTCTGAAACGAAAGAAATGCTTAAATGGATTCACACACGTGAAGAGAAATTCGAAGACTTTTTTCAGAGCACAGAAATCCTCTGATATGAAATAACATTTATTGTGGGTCCAAAGTCCTGTTGAGTTCCATCTCAGTATAATTACAGGGAGGGAACAATTCATTGAGTGCTGATTTATAATTGCGTTGTTTATTGTTATTGCATGAAATGCAGACAGCACAAGGTGGGGACTTATTTGATGCCTCTGAGCTTTTGAGCTCTGACTGCAAACCGTGAAATTCCAGCCATGCCTCCTCACTGCAATCCAGCGCATATTTATCAAGCAATTTCACATGGCAAGGGTGTTCATTGGTGAGAAGAGCATGAATCACAGCTCTCACTCACAGCTCTCCGCTGAACTCCGACGGCATCAGTATCCAAGCAAATACTGCGGACCGAGATTGTTACTTTGATCACGTAGGAGCATCCTCATTCACTTTAAGCAGCCAACCAACAGCCGAACAGGTTTTCAGCCTACTGTAGTGGTTTCTCTTATTTCCTGCAGGAAAGGAAGAGGATTTTTCCTTCTTCCTTTGCAGAGAATTGTTATGCAATGGATTTCTTTTTTTTTTTCTCTTTACACATTGTGGAAGTACATAACCCAAAAAAAAAAAAAAAAAAGAATTCCCCTGTAATATACAGCACAGAAATAAGCGTGATTAATAGGTCATTAAAGCTCATAAGCCTTCTATTGGTGCAAGTGTAATCTGAACTGTGTGTTGAAGTATGCAGGTTTTTGTGTTTTTGCGTGTTCAGCTTGTCACTTTGTGAATGACTAAGCACATCTAATCACAGCGCAGCCGCCTGCAGGTATCTGGGCAGAGCTCATCACAGCAGAGCAGGTAGAGAGGAGCGGGCTAATCAAATCAAGCTGATGGGGAGAGGCTAATTGGAGGAGTTTAAATTGCAGATTTTAAATTGACAGGACGTTCGCTCTCACCAAACACATCTCCCTTCGCTGTTCGTTCGCCGTGTCAGTGATATGTCTGCACCAGTTCAGGTGCTCTGATCCTTGAAATATGAAGTTTAAGTACATTTTTTTTTTTTTTGATGAGTGTATCACTGTGAGTGAGCATCTCCTGACACCTGCAGAAATAATGACATCCTGAGTTGCTGTATCACTCAGCCCTAATCCAAACTAATCCTCCTTAGTATACAATTTACAACTGCACTCGTTCAATATGAATAAAAAATGAACATTTATTAAATTTGGCACATACCTACCAGATCTGAGGCACAAAATGTTTAATCCTCGACTAAACCGGGCTTAAAGTGACAGGAGGTAACCTTTGCTGCTTGTTGATTTAACCAGTTTGATCGGACAACAATTTGGATTATCTTAATTTCCACGTTTGCTGCCACGTGTCCGCTTATATCCGAGAATCAAAGCTCCAGAGCCGCAACGCAAACACAAACAACTTTACATGCAGATTCTGACCTGAGCTACGTCCTGAATTCCCTGTAAGACCGTTCACTTGTTTACTCCAATCTGACAGCAGAGGAGCCCGACAGTTTTGTGAGTCTATTGAGGCATCAGTGTGTTTGTCATGCTCTGGTTGTGTCAGACAGCAGGTGTCACAGCAACGCACTCAACGTTGCCTCTCTGTCAACACTTGGCTCATGCGTATGTATGCAAAGTGACTGCAGCCAGTCTGTAGGTGTGCTGGGGAGGTTGCAGCCGTGTGTGTGTGTGTGTGTGTGTGTGTGTATGCACATTGTGAATATGTGTGCTGGGTTTGGCAACAGATGAGAAAATTCCCTTGGTTGTTTTCAGATGGACGGAGTGATACAACATGAAAAAAGCTGATAAATATTCATCCTTCTCGGCTCCAACTCACCTGAAATCAGTGTTGGAAACTAAATTGCACTTACTTGAGTACAAAGTTCTCACTGTTACTCAGGAATTTACATCTTCAGTTGCTTTTTTTATTTCTACTTCACTGCAATTCATTTGTTTTTCTGACAGCTCCTGGTTAATTTCCTAATTGAGATTTTAATAAAACGCAGGATTGGACCGGTGGGACCCTGCACATAAAAACAGTGTCCTGTTGGCGGCACATTGGCAGCTGAGTCTCCTCCAGTCCACCAATCAAAGTGTCCTTGGGCAAAATATTGTTCCATCAGTGAGTGTGGCCGGTGAAACAATTTCAGTAGTTCATAGACTAGAAAAGCTGAATTTACTTCGAAGTACAGTGGAATTATCTTTACAGCGTTTTCTCTTCGAACTGAAAAATCCGCTCAAGGCCCAAAGATGTATCATTCACCATCATCAAAAATCTGGTGTTGGTTTTACCAAAGAAATTGTCTCTTTCCAGATTTATCTTGGTTGAACTGCTGCAAACGCCATTACAAAACCTAACTGTATGGAAATTCACAGCTCAGTCAGATATAACAGTAAAGTAAGTCCTGCTGTCCATCCAGGTTTACTTTAGTTTCCATGAAAATGATCTGAGCTCTTCTTCCACGATGAGAGGAATGATGAGTTATGACAATGTTAGTGAAGAAAAAGAATGTCTTCAATTCATCATATCAAAAATTATTATTCTCATTTAACAGATTCAACTTGTATATTTATACATTTCATTATTCTCCCAAAGCACACACGCACACAAATACACAAACCAGACACGAACACATAGATCCAAGTACAGTTTATCAGTATTCATCTATTGAACAAAATAAAACTGTATCCTCTTCTGTGGCGCTGCTGTGTGTATTTGATTGTGTGTTTTGTGGGAGAGAGATTTTTTTTTTTTTTTTTTATGATGCAGATGGCGATTCACAGCAAATAATGAGTGCCGGCAACAAAACTCAATAAGCGAGCAGTTTGTTGTTTATCTGGGTTCTGAAGCTGCATAATTCTTTTGTTGTTCACACAGTAGTCTCGTCCTGAGAGTAAATTGTTTAATCCCTAATTAATCTCGCAGATATTCATGGTGTAATAGGATTAACGTTTTGTATTGTTGGGCAAACAATTACGCAGGCGTTTTCTCGGCTGTAATGAGATGTCGCACAACCTTCTCTTGCCCGTCAAATTTTGGCAGAAATTACAAAGGAAGGCACATCAAAGGAGTACAACTACACAAAGAACATTTGAGCTCCGATATGTTCGCACACACATGTACTCTCCACATCCAGAGGCAATTATGAAGAGAAAGGGAGTGTGAGGAAGGGAGACAGCAGGGTTCGACAAAGTGGACGTGAATGCAATCAGAAAGGTGTTAATATTTGGATGGACGGTTGAGCGCAACTGTGAATAAATACACCTGCAGCCATTATTGTGCTAATGCCCCTCCGAGCTGCTTCAGCCCAATCTGGTGGCACCTGCTTATTGTTCCGACGGAGCCAAAAGAATGAGGCAGGCCACTCCGCTCAAAGCCGGCCTCCTTTAGCGTCCCCCAGCTGTGCCCGGACGGTACGTGTACGTAACGCCGGTTCACCAGTTTTAAGTATACGTCCAGCTCTGTGGCCGCTGCTGTTCAGCAGATTTCATCTCCTGTCAGTGTTTATTGTTGATTTGTGACCTATCGAAGGTCTCAGTAGGCACTTCAGCGATCTTTGCACACAAAAGCGGTATCGTTCTGCTCCTCTAATAAGAAAACATTCACTGCAGTAACCAGAACTGTCTCAGTTCACGTAGAATAGTTTTTCTGGGCCGGTTTTGAAGCACGCTTGGGAACTTCTACCACATCAGGCTCGTGGTCGGAGTGAACTTGGTAAAGATTCAGGCCTCTTCCAGAGTGTGTGAGGTTGCAGTGCCAAGTGGCAGGTAATGATTAATGAATGTGAACTTTTGTCAGGCACATTCCCCCTGTAGCCCCTCGTCCATTAGAGAACACGGAGACACACACAAAGGGAGAGGACAATCCGCTGCTAACTGATGGATGATATGGAAGTGCGGCCACACATCGTTTTTCCATTAGCATCTTTGTCTCTTATTCCTCCTGCGCCAATCAGTCTTAATCTGCACGCTTTTCTCCTCCTCTTTCAACCTCGATGGGTTCTCGTTTGGTTTTCATCTCCTCCACTCTCTCCAGTTTTGTTTCTACATTGCGTTGTTGACTTTAGCCGAGTCTTTATCCGTCTCACTTTATTTCCATTCACTGACACGGCATCGGAATGGCTCGAGCATTAATCAAAGCTTAAGGTTGCGTGAATAACAATCACCAGAGAACCTTATTGATCTGAAAAGAGAATGATGAGATTCCTGCAGTGTTGATTCCGCCATTTAGCATTGTTGGCCATTTCCCTCACGGGGGCCACATGCAGCATTTTATTACCTTCATAGATCGTTGCAGGATGAATCATTCAGCCCAGAGATCGTCATAAAAAAGACCAGCACAAAGTGGAACAGACTGCTTGCCCTGCACACACACTGTATTCTGGACTGTGACCCACCGAGGTGGATTATGCTGCATGTGTTTACAGCAAATGTATTCACTGTGAGCCTTTCAGGGGACTGACGTGATGGACAAGGTCAACAGAGCAAGTGCCCTGAAAAATAAAAAGTCCAGCAGAGCTGTAATTTATTTATATGCAGCCGATCTTCTTTCTGCAAACTGATGTTTGTAATCTCTATTAGTGTTTTGGTTGCAGCAATTACAATCACAGCAAAGATTATTTAATATAATTATTATCGATCCATCATTTTAATGCTGAAGATGCTGATTTGACTAATGAAGAGCCTTGTACAATTTAATACCACAATCTAATTTTAGATTTTGATTAAAGTTTGTATATTAACCTGAATGAACAAAGTAGTTAAAGCTCTTTGATAAATATAGTGGAGTAACTCTGGTGATAATCGTCTCTAATAAAGTCCTTAAAAATAGAATTATTCATATATTTTCAGAACAGTACTTGAGGAAATTCTCAGTTATGATTCATGATCATCTGGTGTCGTCTCTTGAACCCCAACAGAAAAAGATAATCGACTTTATTATCTTCTAATGAGAATTTGCGATCGTGGGAAATTTGATCTCCTCATAATAATTCAAACTAGCTGAACTATTAGAATATGAACTATTGTTATTTTCGTATGTTGTAATTAATGAAATGAGTCGGTGAGCATTTGGCAGATGTATTCAGCAACAGAACAAATTATTTGTGTATCAAAATAGATTTTAAAATGAGTTTGTATGAAAATTGTAGTAGTCTGTTTTACCTGTTAGCTCCTCCCCTGTGATGCACTTGTTTCCGTGCTGGCAGAGAATAATGTCTCAGGAAAGTGAGAAGTAGGCCAGACTACTGTATGTCTCAGCTCCACTGGGAACGGCGCCAAAGGAAACTGAGGATCAGCGCATGTGGAGTTTCTGGGGTCTCAGGTCGGACCACTCTAGATAAAGAGGTGCGGGACAATTTCTGAATGAGCCCGGGCCTGATTAGCTCAGAACCGGTGATCTGTCAATGAACCCTGGTCCCTCACATCCAGCAGTAAACGGCGTGAGTCTACTTTGACAAAACAGAGATTCTTAGTAAAACAACAAGCAGCCTCTTCTGCTGCAAATTGCTTTCAAAATAAATACCCCCAGGATGCATAAAAAGCATCGAGCGGAGTCAGAGCAGGTGGAAGTTGACTTTGTGGAAGCTTCTTGCCAACAGCATCAGCAAAGAGACACTTATCTGCATCCAGAGTGAGTGTGAGTGGGAAGTAAAGAGGCAAGGACACGACGCCCTGTTGTGGGCTAGCTGTCAGCTAACGCTGTAATGATGCTTTAATATCCAGCGAAGTTGAAATGAATGTCGACACAACACAGCATCTTATCAGGGACCTTTGTAGGATATAAAGTGTGCCGTTTACGTTGTAGCCAGTCACAGAGTGTTACCGCTCTCCTCGTGCTTATTGGTTTTAGTCTGGTTCCCTCAAATTTAGTTTGCTTTTGTTTGTTCTTTTTAACGACAGCAGTTTCAACTTGTTGTTATATGTCTGTAAGCTGTGATGAGTTTCGACCAACGACAGTGATTCTTTCAAATCTGTTTTTAACCTTCAACTCAAACTCAAACCTTGGCGTGATCCTGTACCAGAGAAATCACAAGTTAAAAGTGTCACGTGCTGTGGTTCCTGTTTCAGTCAGAAAACCAACCGCTCCATTCAGAATGCATGTTTTTTCCCCCATTGTCCTGCCTTCTCATCCGGCCAGTCATTGTTGTTTATTCTGTGCTACAGTCAAATGAACAGAGTGCCATGGACCCATCCGGAGGTCCCATCTGTCGGGCTGACAAACGCTGACTTTTGACTGTTTGTGAGTTAAAAAGTGGTGCGAGGATCACGATGGACAAACTGTGGACTACGTCAAACACTCAAATATAAATGCCATCTCATGTGCAGCGGATCAGGTGGTTACACACGCTGAACTGTCTGTTTGTTTCTCCGCCTAATAGTTGTGCACACACAGACGCACACACACACACACACACACACACTGCACCAGCTGCCACACTCCTCTCACCTCATGCTCTGTTGGTAGATAAACACATTGGCAGAGACTGACGCCAACCTCCTCTCGCTCCACGACAGACGGTTATAATATGTTTAATGGCTTTCATTTCACTTTGTTCCCCTCAGCCGAATTGTAATGCTGACCTTCCAGCAGGAGCTCAAGTTGAGTGAAATTGCGTGCCGTACCTGAGGTTTTATAATTGACAGAGAGAAACAGCGGCGTTTAAATATGCATTTAAAAGAGACGCAGAAAAGAAAAGGAGAAAATCATGCTTTGTGCTTTCTATCCAACATTTCAGTTGGGCGTCCAGTCCTTATCCTCCATTCTACACTTCATAGCTGACAATGAGCAAATTAGGGAAAACAAATTCAAATTCATTTGTTTCCTTTTTGATATAAACCGGTTCCACATCCATGACAAAGTGAATGGGATGTTGCAGAAAAAAATTACTTTTCACAGAGTAAGCAAACTTGAATAAAAAAAAAATCCCATTAAAGAGGAGAAAAAAAAAATAAAATAAATAATATATATATATATATATATATATATATATATATATATATATATATATATATATATATATATATATATATATATATATATTAACGCTACATTCTGCAGGTCCTCTCAGATTTCAATTGATTTCATGTCTGGATCACATTTTATCACTCTTCATTCCTGATATCAAGCAACGCATCTGCTTTTCATGAGCTTTTGAGTTTAGATTTTCTTTTCTTTTTTTTTTTTTTTATGCAAAAAGGATTTTAGTGCTTTCTCAAAGGTTACATCGCAAGTAGCTGTTTTTAATCCAAAGCCAACTTGGCCTTTCTGAGCCGAAATGAAAAAGGAAACACGCAGCCTTGAAAAGAAATGGCTCCAGATAAAGGAACAGAAAGGAAACATGTTCTATTTGACAATTTTCTAAAAGATTGGTTTTTCCTGGAGGAGGAAAGAAAGAAAGACAGAGCCCTCTGTACATTCACTAAACTGTCTGAGAACAGCCCAGACAATAGCCTTTGTCATCTTATTGCTTGCCAGTCAACATTTTGATGTACTGTTAACAGCTCGGTAATGAGATTATTTTGCTAATAGAGCGGTCCTCTCCTCATCTTTTTCTCTCCCTGTGCCTCTTCAAAGCGCCAAGTGACTCAGCAGAGCAGCAATATAATATATATTTATATTATAGATTTATGAGGCTGTTTGGACACCTTGTGCTACTTCAACAACACAATATATGTTGTTAATTGGTAGAAATGGGATGACAGTGGCCACAGTTTAATGCCGTCCACGCAGGAAGCTGACTGCCAGCAGCAGTCAGACTTTCCTTTCACCTTTCTGCAGGTTTTAATTGTAAGCAGATGCTGCAGTGCATTAAGCCATTGTGTTTATTAGTGAGTATTGTAGGCAGTGCTGTTGGTGTATGTGATAATGGCCCGCTGACTCAACAGCGGCTTAGTGTGCCTGATACGTGGAAATAGTCACCTACACAACAGGAACTGCCCTTTTCTTTGTTACTTCCCTTTCTTGTTGCTTCCTTTGAGTTTCTCCCAACAGCTCTCCTGAGCACGTGTACTGTTTTTTTTTTTTTTTTTTTTTTTCCCTCCCTGAGGTATCTGATGATATATGAAGTCACACTCAACCTCACTGATGCTTCTAACTGGTGCAACATGACAGGACAACCTCCGAGTCAGTATGCACACATTCACCTCATTTTCAATCTTTGAAGAAAAACCTTAAACAGAAGATGAGAAGAATGAACTGCAAAAAGTTCTCTCTTTAAAAAGTTGCAATCATGGAAGTGCTTTGGCTGTGACACGTAATAAAGCAGTCAGAGTGCCGTCTCTCGTTCGCTTTAAAAACCAAACCCTTGTTGGTATAATTACGGATTTGCTAGTTGGGAAGACGGAGTGCTTCTCAGCAGAGGAAATGGATCTCTGTCAGAACGCTCTCTCCTTTCTCCACCGTCCGTTTTCCTTCATCTCATCAGTTTTTCCGGGGAAAATGAAATTATGGTGAAAAGTTTTATTTACAAGCAGGAAAAGTGAGAAATGTGATCTCCTCCTCTCTGTGTCAGTGTCGGAAAGAAAGTGGCAACGGTGACACTGAGTTGTGACTGCTAGCTTTTCCAGCCTTTATCTCGATAGTTTTAAACTGACTGGCTCATCGTGTAGCTCCCTCTTCTCTTATAATGCTTTAATGACACCTTGATAGAGAATTAGAGCCCACAGCTGTTTGTCTCAATAAACCCACTCCCATGTTTGCCTAATGGCAGTGGCTTATTCCATTTACATTGAAACCTGATGAGTGATTAGGATGGAAGACAATAGTGAACGAGTGATGGGTAAAAAAGGAAAACAGTCAGATAGGCAAGACAAGTTTATTTATACAGTGCATGTCATACACAAGGTGCTCTGCATACATACAGGGAGAAGTAAGAACAGTGACATTCATAAAATAATTAAAAGACATTACAAGAGTAATTTAAAAATAATAATAAAGAGTATTGGCAACTTCAAAAGCAACTGAAGAGCGTGATGAATAAAAAGCAGGGATCCAAAATCTGTCAGGAGAGACGCACAGGAACTTTTCACCCCTCCGTGGCATTCCCCCTAAACCCAAAAAGAAGATGGAGGAGGTGTGTAGACAATCTAGATAAGTATAGATTCAGTGGATTTCTGCTTCTTTGCCTCCTCTATCAATAGATCCCATTAAGATGTAGACATCAAGTCATCCATCAGTGAAGAAGTTTCTTGCTCTATTAGCCAATCAGGCTGATCTATTATAGCACGATGCTCCTTCAATCATACCGGCTCGCTCTTTTCCATTTCGGTCTGTTTCCTCCTTGTGTTTCTGCTGGGTCACCCAATCACTCACTCTGCCCATGACACTTATACACCCACAGGAAAAAAGAGTCTGTGATTTCCTTGACTCTTGTCCCGTGTAATCCTTCCTGTGTTGTTTTGTCCTGTAAGCCTTCAGGGAAGCTGCTGCTCAGTCCAAGAACGCCGTCCCAATCTTCTCACTGTCTGTGCCACTGATTCTTTGTCAAACTTCCTGTTTGTAAAAACAATCACAAGAAGTCTGTCTGAAGTAAAAACCTGCTCCTCCTTTTCACTGCAGAACATTTCTTCTCTCATTCATCATCCACATGGTTGATTCAGCACTTTCATTCAGAACCAAGGTCATGAAAGGATAAGTTCAGCAAGAAAACAATGTATTTGTTCAAGTCTTAAAAGTGTTGTTTCTTCAGAGACTAACTTGGATTTGACCGATGCCTGAATCTCGATACCCTTACTTCAAGGTCTTAAACCTTTGGCTCACAGAGAGGCATTGATCCACCTCGTTTGGTCATCATTTCCCAGGATAAGCGATTCCGTGTCATTTAAATGGTAGCCATAATAATAAACTGGGTCTTTTTATTAAAAAGCAATAATAATTGCTCAGAACTGTATTCATTAGCTGCTCCAGTTGGTTCAAACAGGCGCGTGAGCTGGAAAAAAGAGGACACACCAGCACATGCAGCGCTGCAGTGCCACATCTGCTCAGTCCACCATTATCTGTGAAAGAATACCGCGGAAATGACTTTCAATTTCGTTGACTTGAAAAACACGCTCCCCAGTTCCCATGTGCCACATGATAAACAACAACAACACAAACAAAGCACCTACACTCCACTGTATTATTCATAGGAAGGGTCCATCGCTTTATGTCGTTTCTCATCTTGCCTCCGGTGACAAATTTATCATGCATCTTTTCCTCGAATCATTAACGAATACGGGGGAGAAAAAAAAAAAATCCTGGCGTGGCCGCACGCTCCACTTTCAAACCGTGCGAGGCGACTGTTCCAGCATCTGGGGAATTAGCTTGGAGAGAATCAATAGTGGAAAAAAAGGGTGAATCCATTCAGCCTTTCACAGCATTTGTCACATGCTCTTGATGAATGGAGTGATCCTGTTGGATTGTTACACCTTACAACAAAAGGTTGGACTCTTGTGTGCGACTATGCACCTATAGTTGCTTATTCAGTGGAGGAGTGCGTGTTTGTGTGTTTCAAGGGCTTTTTGGCAAATAGACCTGTCATTTCCTCTTAAGCAGAGTCTGAACGTTTTGTTGTAATGAGGCTGCCAATTTTCCCCCCGTCCACCACGACTGGAACAGCCTGCCCCATGGGTAACTGTGAGAGAAAGACTGTGTAGACATCCTAATGAGAGGGTCCGTTTCATTGTTACTGATCATGCTGGGGAACCACAAGCCTGCGCTCAGTGCCCACCTCTTCTTAAAGCCTCATTTCAAAGCCAGCTCCCTGGTCGCACTCACTCCTCCTGCTGCAGAAAAAGGGCTGTTTGTGCGTCGTGAGGAAATGCTGTTTGTCAGAAACATGCCAGAGGGAGTTGAAGACAAAACGTGCAGAGCAGGTCAAGGAATAGCAAATTGTTGATCTTTTGATTTGATAAACTTTGCCATTTAGGCTCGGTGATGTCAGCTCCTTAAAAAACAGACACGTCTGTAGTGAATATTTGTATTCTAATTCTTCCCAAACTAAAAGTGTAGAAGTTCCACTGAGGTAATGGTTTTAGACGTCTTATCATACCTGGCTGTAGTCGGGAAGGTTCAGCCAGATCTCTCACATTATCTGTTCATTTGCCTAAATTGCTAAAAGCACTTATGTTACATCTTGTGCTTCAGAAATGGCTCCAGAGAGCTGTTTAAAAAATTGGAGCCCCGACTCCTACATACATAGGCTGCACATGCATACTGTACACTGTGTTACAGACCCACAGTGAACTGACTTGAATCACTAGACGAAATTTGAAAAGGGAAACAAGTAAAAATGAAAGTGGGAACTCTGTAGTCATCTCAGTCCTTGATGGAACTTTCTTATTTGCGACATTTTGCCAGATGAAATTGAATTTGCCTTGACTTTGGGCATCGAAACCTTATGATCTGACTGTGAAAGCTGCTTTGAAGAGAAAAAAAAAAAAAACAAGAACAGAACAATGTTGATGTTCATGACAACAACATAATGATGATGCTTACCTGCTGATTGCACTGCTGGAGTACCGCTGACCTCAAGCACTTAACCTCCCGCTGCTCCTCTGACCTTTCTCAGGGAATCGCAGATGTGTAGGAGGAAATGCATGTTCTGAGCCTTGGAAGATTTATTGGAAAAACAAATCTCAATTATTCTGTGTGAATTGCCCAAAACATATTTTCAATCATTTATTTCTGTGTTTATTGGATTTGGAGAAACTGCCGTGAAGGAAGGTTTCAATAAGGCAATCTTCTTTAATTTCAGCATTCAATACCCAAACTCTCCTAATGAGGTATTACCATATAATGATGAAATAGTATCTGTGGTGCATGTCAAGGATCTCTCGTTATATTCCCCCTCACAGATGATGACAAATGATTGCTATTTCCATCTCGGTGAGTCAGAGAGCATTTAAACGTAAGGCGTGTGTTTCCATTTCGTTGAACCGTAAATTGAGGGATGAACTTCAGACAGCTATGGGCCTGTCGTAGGATGTATTTACTCACTTTACCAAGAGTTTGACTTAACAGCAGGCTCTGTGGGTATTGAAAAAATGTGACGGTTGCTCATACTAGAGAGTGATGGATGATTCACCAAGTATTTCTTGAAAGCCCTGCCCTTTTCCAAACATGCTAATTAGTGAGATTTAAAGTTGCTTTTTATATTTCTGCTTTATGTCTACTGCTGGCTGTAGCTTTCTGATGATCTTCTCATCTAACCTTTGGCAAGATGACAGTAATCTGCACTGTTGAAATCAATATTTAAGGTTCCGAGGTTGCATTATGTTCAACTTATTTGCATCTTTCATTAAGCTTAGTTGTAGTTTTTTATAGTTTGTACACTTTTTTAAACACCTTTTCCGTAACACTTGTATTTTTACTTTTCATCTTTTCTTCTCTGAATATTTCCTATTTAAAACTCCTGCATGCTGAGAGTGAATTGAACCGGAGAAAAAAGCCTTGTTTGTGTGCTCAAACTTGGCCATTAAAGATGATTCAGATTCTGATAAGTAAATCCCAAAAGAGTGCACTGCATTAAATATGTTGTCTTGGTCGGGGCAATCAGTCAAGAGCCGTTGGTGGAGCTTTTAACGACAATAAAACACCTTTGATGTGTCGATCCGCTGAAGGCCATTACTTCCATTACTTCCATCGTAGAAAAGATTATGTCATCAGCATAGAAAATGGCACTCCAGAGTGTAACAGTGAGAAGGAAAAGTGTACCGAGGCAGAGAAGGGATGGAGGGATGTCTCTTGTCTTATTATTAAAATTATTGTCTGCCCTCCTGGTGTGTTCTTGGTGAAGTTTACATTAATGATTTTTTTCCCCAGGTCATTGTTTTGTAGGTTAATGGCACCATATTGGCTGGATTACGCCTTACTTGGCATGGAACAGCCTTTTCTATGACAGCATTCATCAAACTGCAGTAATAGGCTATAAGTTAGGTAAGCTTTGGGTGCAAAGTGAATGCACACAGCCACTGGTTCTACTTTCGCTGTGGAAATAGGCCGGCTTTATGAGAAACAATATATTCTGTTTATACATTTTGAGGTTTTGTCATTAATTTTATAGGAGCTTCAGAGTTAGCTTTTATGGCCTTCAGTCCTCTCAAAGCAATGCAATTAGAGACTGCACATTGAGGAAGTTTCCTGGGTCTCACTGGGCTATTACTAATAATCAATCACAGTATGAAGACATCGGACTGTGGTCAGCAGAGATCAGTGCAGGATAAAACAGCTGGCACCGAAGGACTGAAGTTTGATCGCATGCTGTTGAAAGTGACCAAGACCCCGACAAAGCAAATCATTTACAGTTACAGAGATCACGCTTCAGCAGATCAGTATGAAGGACCCCCTCTCCTGAATATCAAGTTTTAAACCTCGTGCATCTGATGTTCATCCTGAGTCTCTCCTCCTTAACCACAGTGACGCTCTGTCAACCTAACTCAAGCTAATATCAGCATTTAATTTAAAATACATCTGTTGAGGCACTTTAATCAACATGATGTGTTGACCTTTTTTACAAATATTTCTGACACGTGAAATATTTGTGTGAGAAGCTAACTGAGAGATTCAGAGGTTTGAAAGTCAAGAAGTTAGACACCAACTAATTCCCCGACATGCATGACACAGGTGTTTCAGAAAATCAGAGATTGTGTGTAAAAGGAAATCGTAAAATGTTTATCATCAGCTGTCCAGATCATCATTACGATCACACGATGTGTCACTGATGTATGTAACATCAGAGAGAAAAGTTAAACATTGTATTTAATCACTTTACTTTCAGGCTCTTACAATATGAGAATGTATCTTTGGGTTGAAATGCACACGTACTGTATTTCACAATGATAAAAGACTTTTTGTGTAGTTATATTTGTGTATTGTAATGTAACAAATAGCTCAAACCCGTCAACCATCAAGCCTTTGACAGGCTATTTCAGCACATCTTCGTTCAGACATCTGAAAAAATGGAGCTGCCACGATTTTGTATACTCTTCCCCTTTGGTGTTTTATCTCCATTTAGCTGCTACCTGCTGTGATGAAGATGGAGTGGCCGCGGCTTATTTTTCTTTTCTCGTCTTCATCGAGAAGCCGGCAGTAATTGGCAGGTTCAGACTTTGACAAGGGAACAAAAAAGACAAAAATTTCAGCGCCTGCCGTCACCCTCGGTCGGTCATGAGGCTGGCAGGATTTGAAAGTGATTCTGAAAAATTCAATTTAATTTCAATCTGCACGGATGCATGCACGCACACACAATGTGAAAATGTGAAAAACACGAAGATGTGAGAAAGGGAGGTCGCTCTCATTTGAACCCTTTTTGTTGCAAAGTTTTAGATGGTTGAAATAAGAAATATTCACATTGGTTTGTGTAATTGGATGGTTACATTGCTGTACAGTGATCATATCGGCATGTTGGAATTAGCCCTGACAAACAGGCAGTGGGAAGAAGTAATAGCGTGCATCTGCTGTTGGCTGCTTTGTTAATTGCCAAATTACGAAACAGAAAATGAGCTGAAACAAAGAATCCTGGCCAAAGCTTCTGTGTTGACAAAGTTGCCTGTACCAAAGTTGTTGAATTTGCACCTGACACACGATCATTTGTCCAACAGTCTTTGCATAATTCTTGTGAAAACCAGAATATAAATACTTTTTTCCTAAAAGCTTGTCTGTCAAACACCTGGTGAGAGCGTCCGGGGTTGTGTACATCATTTTCTTTGTGCCATCAGCTTCAGTATATTATCGTGGCATGCAATCTGTATTTCTTCTGGCTCTATCGATGCATCGATCCTCTAATCCCCATCACCCTTGCGTAATTGCATTGTGCGTGTTGCTTGAACGCTCGCGGCCTGCGTATGTGGAGGTTGGTATCTGTACAGTATGCTATTGTGTGTGTGTGTGTGTGTGTGTGTGTGTGTGTGTGTGTGTGTGTGTGTGTGTGTACTGCTAATCAGTGGAGACAGGGCCATTTTTCAAAGGAGCTGCTTCATCTGTTGGGCTCGCAGCAGTCTAATTAGCCCAGAGCACCAAACAACACCTTCACACTTCACAACTCTTGTGATCTGTCAGACTTTGCTGTGTTCCACGCTGGCTCTAACATTTCCCTACTAATCACTGATCCGATGAAGTACGATGAAATTTCACCACCCAGACTGTGTGTTGCATCTAACTGTACATGTAAGTTTCTGACTGGTTTTGGAAGCAGGTGGGCCACTTCGACAGACTGAGGTGGCTGATCCAGAGGGGTGGATCCAACAGGACTGCTTGACATTTGGATAGAATTGATTTCCAATTAATCGCGAGGCAGCAGGAGACAGTGAGCTGCTGTTTGCAGTTCATCACTTTTTCTCTAGAGCGTTGCCTTGCTAGATGTTTGAATAAATGGATGGTTTTCCACTGTGTTTGGTCTGCATCTAACGCTCCTATTAAGTATGAACTACTGCTTGATGATTGGATCAAACTCTAAACTGTATAAAGAACCACATTCATGGATTTACCAAATAGTCACTTGTAAAGATCTATTCCTGGTTTGTTTCAGAAAACCTGCATGCAACTGGTGCCGCTGTAATTTATCAGACATCTGTGGTCGTGACAGAAATAGTTACATTAATTAGTTCGTTAGTTACGTTGAATTAGAACGTTCACTGAATTAGTTTTTTCCTGGTGGACACGGCTGAAATTAAAGCACCATCATGCCAACATGCATTTAATTTGTAATCCCATGCAGGTGATGCACAATGACACGCTTTGTATTAAACCAGTCAGAGGCAGAGATTCCTCTTGGACAGAGGAAGTTAATACAGTTAAAAAAAAAAAAAAAAAAACGTATTATCTTCATGGAGTGAACTCACTTCTCTAATGATTTCCCTGTTGGTGCTCACCGTTATCTCACAATGTGTACTGAGGATGTAATTCAGATTCCTGTCACTTCCTAAGTATGAGTGGCAGGATGAAATTTTGAGCTCAGTCGTGTCCACTATGAATAAAATTCTTCTCTCTACTCATAATTGCACTTTTTCTAAAGGCATGCGTGCTCAGCCAGCCTGGCCTGCATTTACGTCTCTGTCACAACAGCGAGTCAAAGTCCCAAATCAAAAAGAGCCAGCTGTTTAAAAACCAGACAAAGAAGCGGACCATTTTTTTGTACATGTTCTGATCTACGCTCCTTGCTATGTTTGGCCTAATTACAGTCTCCCATCCAAGTATAACACAGAGTGACAGGGTGTGAAAGATTGAGCTGGTTTTTGTTGGCCTAATTCAAAAAAAGACAGTGCCTCCAGTGAGGAGTGAGAGAGAGAGAAGCTGAACACAACAAATATTGACCCGCCGTTCGGTGCAGCAGCAGCCTTGACAGTAAATCTATGAATTTCTGCAACTTAAATCTGCTCTGCTCACATCCACTGATGTGTAACTCTCCCATGAAATCAGCTGGGGGAATGAACCAGTGCAAATAAATTTTGCTTTGGTGCATCAGGAAAAGCCTTTTATCTGGAAAGGATTTACACCAACCCGCCATGTGAGGCGTACGCATGAAAGCGTCTGACTTTGTCGTGTCTTTTCGGATTCCTGGATGGTTGGCAGGTCTCGGACTCTTTCGTTTGAGCCACAGGAGCTGAGCCAGACAGTCTGTCAGCCAAACGGTGCTGATCGGAGTGTAATTTCATGTTGATGTCGCCGCCCTGCATGTGGTTTATCACCCAGTTAACGTGGTGTCCTTCCTGAGAAATAACTACAGGTCTCCCACTGCTCTACAGTATCTGACGCCTTTGAATATCATCCTACTGCTAATGTGCTCTGTGTGTGATGACTAAAGGATGTTTTGGAGTGTGACTGTTGTGTGCGCAAAAAAGAAAAAGTTGAACTGGCAACGTTGTGCTTCTCTGTTGAACAGCCCTCTCCAAAGACACTCAGTTGCTATGACACTATAAAACAGAAGGGAAACTGTTTGTATGTGCGTGCATACATGGATGCTTTGTCCTCATGTATGTGAGTCTCTGCACGCAAGAGTCAATTATTGATGATTTGGATGGATGAGTGAAATTACTCTCCTCCATCAGCTGAGCTGTGTTCAATATTGCATACAATTTCTGGTCGTGTGGACTGACTGAGATGAAGATGATTTTTTTTTTTTTTTTTTTTTTGGGCACTACTTGCTGCCAGCTGGCAACGCTCTCTCACTTTCTCACCCCAGTTCAAAGTCACTTTTTGCTTCAAATCAAAAACAGTTTTATTTGTCCCTTTACTTCATTCTGACAGTGTCATGCTGTCAGAAAGTACTTTACACATCAATAAATGCACAGAGCATGTGTCAGGTGGACTGAGGGTGTGTGTGTGTGTGTGTGTGTGTGTGTTATCTCCCTACTGGCTGCCCTGAGGAATAACTGTCCAGAGTGTTCCTTGTGGCTGGTAATGGCGTGCTGCTATCTCCCTTCGTGCTGCGCTGAAAAGAAATGACTTTCCAACGTTACAGCCTTCCTTGAATGCTCACGGCTGTGAAACGAGTCTCATCTATGGCACTTGACATAGCAGCCAATCTCTATTTTCATTAAAAGTGACTTTTATGGCATTTCGACTTTCCTCTGCTGTGCAGCAGAAAGTGTGAAAAGTAGCGTCAGTGCAGATTTTTACCCGACAACTCTCCCTCTACAGATATGCAAATCTCTGAATTGAATTTTTCTGCCCCTTCTGCTGTATCCTCCCTAAACTTCGCAGCACTATTCGTAACGACTTTTCGGATTTGATGAGTGGGATAGAGGTGGTTTTCCAGTGCAGTTTGAGTATAACGTAACGGCTTCGTTATCACTCCACCACAGTTAGTTCATTGAAACATAACGTGTTTGGGAGTGTCCGGGGGGCATGACAGGGCCGTAGTGAAACCGCCTTTTTCAACTGCGGCTGCACTAGATGAGGGCTATCTTCAAAAATGTCCTCTTGCCTGGTGCTTTTCAAGTCGAAATGAGCCATGATGATGAGCTCTTTCTCTCCCTGATGTACACTTCCTGTCTGGGCTGTGGTGAATATCCCCCCTGGGCTCCGCTCACTCGTTCATTTGCAGAGTGCTCTCCCTGCCTTTCCTTTCACAGAGTGTTTTCTCCCTCATTCTTTGCCAAAGCATGCACTTGTGCGCTCTCCCGCCTGAGGGCTCTCAAGAATGACTTAAAAGCAGCGGCAGCTCGCGGCACTATAATCTCCACAATGGTAAAGCCAATGGGCATATTCATCTCCTGGGTCTGACAGAGAAAAGGATGTGGCTCTGAGATGGGGCCAGGATGAATAGGGCTGTCCAGGACCTCAGGAGGATACAGAACGTTGGGGAAGTGATGGCTGGCTGCTCCGCTATCTATCAGGGCAGCAGCTCCCAGGGGGCCTCAGCAGCAATCAATGTTGCTCCTCGATGCAAGGCTGAAATACGGGCTCTCTCCGCAGGACTGGAGGAAACCTGCACTGTTGATGTTGCCCCTTGAATACTAACACCAATAAATGGATGGCCTCCTGGTTCATTTGAGAATTGTTCGTTCTCTCTTCCCTGGCAGATAAAACGGTCTGTGCTCTGGTTTAGTTAAAAGGCTGTGGCACCCTTTTTGTTTCCTTGCAACAGATCACCCACGAGAATGCACAGATTTATGATTCCACCCTGAAATGAAAGGGCTTGAATCAAATGCAAATGAGCTCAACTGAGATGAACTGTCGGCTTGTCATTTCCTGGGGACATTTCAGTATTTCACAGCATATGGGTGTTAAACGGCCTCAGATTGATCATAGTTGGTGTGAACACACACTGCTGAGCCTACAAATAGGCAGCGACATTGATGACTTTTTTTTTTTTAATAAGTTGCTCTCCCTACACAGATCTACAGCTCCAAGGTATCCTTCTCTCTGCTGGGGGGCTTTCAGCCAAGCAGAGAAGCAGACTCAAACCTCCAGAGACATAAGCTCTGCCAGATAAAATGCATGAGTGCAATGTTATGCATGTAATGTAGGTTGGAAATATTGATGACTCTGAATCATGGGCTTACATTTATCCCAAAGGTCTTTAAAGGGAATGCTTAAAGAAAGATGGATGTATTATTTGGGGAAATCTATCTTCATTGCAGTAAATGTATTTTTTATGGTCATCCTGTTTGAGCCAATTTAAGAGTCAACACCAAAGTGACAGCCGACAGTAAAATATGAAGCCTGTTTAGCCGTGCTAGCATTGTGGCTCTGGAGATCACGCTACTTCGGTCAAGATGGAAATATCTCAACTACAAATATATTATTATAATATATTTATTTATTAGAATATTCATGCTCCCCAAAGGATGAATCTCACAGCCAACTTATCATCTTGCTGCTTAGCAAGCTCTTATTTCATCCTGCTAACATGCTGAAGTAAGGTTGTGAACATGGATCGTGCCTTCAGAAAAAATTTGCATATTAGCATGAGGTGCAGTCGAGACTGGAGTTCTTGTTTGATGGCACTAATTTCCCAATACACATCTTAAATTATATTAGAGAGATAAAAGCCTTCTTGAGAAATGGAAATCTGTCCTAGCTGGAGTTGAGCCTGTGTAACTGGATTGCACGAATCCTTCTTAAGCCTTAATTTTAAGTGACTCTTGCTTTACCCCAGCAATGTTTAAGGGGTAAAACGGTGTTGTAAGTAAAACCTAGTGGTATAATTTTTCATTCTGACAAATGACAAAGGTTGTAAAGCAGATCTCAAACTAAATGACCCTTTAAAATAGATTTTTTTTTTTTTTTTTCTTGGGCTGCTGAAATCAATTAGTTCAGCTGTGCAGTCTGGAGTATTAACTTGATGAATGTGGGCAAATTAAGATGTAATTATCCTAGATTTTTTTTTCTTGTGGGGGCCAAGCGCGAGAATAAATAAGTTGTTGTACAGGAGCATTTTTCTTAGCATGGCTTCTTTTGAAAGCAGGCAGTTTAGGAAGAAATCCCCAGTGGAAGGTGTTACAGCTGTATTTCATCGGGGGAAGGTGGAATGTGAAGGAAAGCTCGGTCTTCGCTCTAATTGGACCTCTGAGGACGTGAGAGTAGACGGCTTCTTTGTTCTGAATCTGTTGGGGACTCACACTGAACTCAGACCTTCCGTCTCCTCCTGTATCAGTGCAGGGTTCACCGATTGAAACTTTCCCCGCTAAGTACTGTATGGTTTAGTTTTTTTGTTTTTTTTCACACACTCCCACTCTCCTAACATTACCCCGGTAGTCTATTATCAGCTGGCTGCACAGAAAAAGAAAAGAAAAAACCAACATAAAAAATAAAAAAATTCTATGCAACTTCCTATCTTATTGAAATGCAGTGTAACAGAACTATCTATGAAGCTGATGAAAGATTGGTTTTAGATGTGATCACTCCTCCGTATGCATATCTACAACAAAAAAAATCTTAAAAATAGATCACTGAGAAGTGTGCACTGATTCAGAAATATAAATCCGTCGCAGAGGCTCTCGGCATTATGTGCATTATAAAACAAAATCCCAGCTTTCAGACAGAATCTCTCTCCACTTCCCAGCAACAGTTCATTAGCGCAGTGCAGAGCTGAAAATTGGCATTCAAAGGTATCGATAGCTTTTTTTTTTTCGTCCTCTGGTTAAGTTTCTTTAAGATCCACAGAGAGTTACTGGAAAAGCTAAAGGGAGCCTCCAGTCCAGTGTTAAAGACAGATTTGTCACTCCAGTCCTTCTTATCTGCTGTAGTTTTTCTTTCGTAGTTTAAACGTTTACTTTTATCTGTCTTGCGCATATTTTTCAGTGCTTTGTGGGGATGAAGCGCTGAAAGGAATAAATGGAAGGAAATGGAAAGGTGCTCAGATGGAGCTGGGCGTTTCTCAGATCCACGGGTGAGGGAGGGGGGACTGAGAGCCACGGCCGTCCACACGGCCTCTTTAATCCTGCGAATGAGCTCTGATCAGGCCTAATCTGCATTGCATCCAACAGAACAGAGCCCCCCCCCCACCACACTGATCAATGGGAATGGGAAATCATCAGTTGGTGTGTGTGTTTTCATCAACACTCACCGCCAGTTCTTCTATTGTGTGTCTATGATTTCATTCTGACAGTTTTGTTTAAACAAAGAACAATTTGTTTGGTTCTTTTTTTTTTTTTTTTGGTTTGTATTTAGGAGAAAAGACAACTCGTGTGTATGTGTGTGTGTTAAAGTATTATATAATTCGGAGGCTGCTTCTGTTTGAGTAAAACAACCTTGTGTTGTAGTCTTGTGCACACATTTGAAGTAATTATGCCTTATTGTTTTCTTTTACTTATCAACCAAAGTTTGGGCGTGATGCCTTTCTCCTCCTTGAGAAGAATCTTTTGGTAGTTTCTCTCTGTTTTTCTATCTGCAGAAAAGAACCAAGAGCCATTCCCAGCACCCACACATCTCACAGGAAGTCCAAGATTTATATTAATAATAAGAGATTTCACACTCAATAATAGAAAAGTCTCCTAAAGTATGTAGGCACAGTCGCTCTATCGCCACACTATAATCATAATAATGTTTACTTAATATAGAATCATCAGTGTATCTGACCAGGAATGAAAAAGTTGAACATTTTAACATAACAATCAAACTATTGCTGTGTGTGGAAGATCGTCTGCCAAAATACATTTTCCAACAAATATTTTTTCCTGACAAGACTTCAAAACTCTTAGATCCCCAAAAGCTTTGGAAAGAGTCCCGACCTGCCCTTTAAGAGGTGAACAATCCTCCTTATCTTCTGTCAGTACTATTTCATTTTGAATCCTTCAAGTGTTAGGTAAGATAAAAAGAATTTAATGAGTGCCATTTCACAGACACCCACATACCCGTCCCTATTCACTGTGACAGTGCAGCAGGAGAGCAGTAAATTGAAGGCTAATGGATTTCTCTGACAAACTAAGAATGAAGTCAAAATGGGCACTGTCTTATCTATGAAAGGAAGTGCCAAGTGCTTCTACCCTCGCTGCTTTTATTTACTTTTTATTTTTTATTCAAAGTAATGTGGCTCTCTTTGTAAATGCACTTTTCCTATTTAGCACGTCTGAAACTTGTCAACCCCCCCTAAAGAAAAATTTTTATATTCCTGTGGGGAGACTCCTAATCAGACGGCTGCGACAGAATAGTGGGTGTTTGACACAGGCTGTGTCAGGCGGCGATAAGAAAGAGGACCGCTGATTTGGGACAGCATATTCAAATTTCTCTCTGCGATCTAAATCAATTTAATCTGCGGGAGATAAATGATGCAGGAAACAATTTTCAGTCTCTCTGGACGTCAGCTGTGTTGATGACGGCGATGAAGATGATGATGAGCAAATGATACTAAAATAGTTATTCTTATCTCTAATATGAATTTTAGGAGGAAAACGTGGGCTGCACTGATTTGATACACAGTAATGACATAATTTGCTGAAGGTATCCTGGACTCCCGTGGGCAAAGGAGGGGGAAGAAAATAATCAACCTCCTCCTGCGATGATTACTTACCCTCTGGTAGTTGTGGCTGTATCTGGCTCTGAGACACAAGGTCAGCTCCGCTGGTGTCCCTTGCTGGGAGCGATGAAAACTTGCCTGGATTGATTATTAGCCAGGGAGTGTTTGGCCTCGCTTCACAATCTGCCGTCTGCGGCCAGTTGGCTGTCTGTCAGGCAGAAACCTCAATCCCCAAGTTTTTATGAGAAGGCTGACCTCTCAACATTTCATCCCCTGTAACTCATCACTTTCTGTGTCTTGCTGCAAAAAAAAAAAAAAAGAAAAGTTGTGTTTAGTTGGCTAAGTACTTTGGATGCAGAAATCCTGATGCATCCAAAAGATGCACAGTAGTAGCTTTATTTTTATATTCTAAATATAGAAATGTTTGTTTGTGTCCAAGACTTTATAGGTTTTTTATAAAATCACTATAAGATTGTAAAAATATAGATTGTGTTATGTGTGTAATCATTTCATGAATTCATATATTATTTAATATTGTTTTTGCATCAGTGTATTGTATTCAGTACTTGATGCAGTGTGACAGTTGATCTATTTCATCCAAAACAAATACTTCTGTTGCTCAAATAATATTTGATTATGTTGGTAAAATCATGACATGGCAGGTAGCGTATGCGTAATGCACACAGGTGGGAGAAGATAGAGGAAAATGTCAAACTACTACTTTATGAAATTAGCATTCACAGTTGGCTCGGAGGAACTTTGAATGCCAGAAGAATAATTTGCTGAAAATGGGTTTAAACAAGTTGACCACAGAGCATTTACAGTTTTGATCTCTTACACTGCAGCTGGTGATTGGTGATGGGGCGATCAGCACAACATCAGCCAAAGCCGCTGTCTAGAAACTGCCTCTCAAGAGGCCGCTGAGCTCCCAGCGCTGAAGTATGATATATTTTCAGCATACAAGAAACAACCAAGAAATGGCTTCTGAGCATTTCCTAAGGAGATGCTAAAAATACCGCATGACACTTGCAATGAAAGCAAGAGTCCTTCTGGGACTCGAGCAAGGACACAGTCCCAGCTCTGCTTCCAGCAGCAATGGAGGTGGCCTTTTGTGCGTATCATTAGAATTTCACTACAACAGAGTACAACAGTATCTTAGGTCATATTACCCGATCCACAAACTTGAGAGATTAGGTCTTCTGTATTATTACAGAGTCGCTGCTTATTTCAGGCAGTTTAGGATGTACAGAAAGATGTGTGAGTAACATACAGCAGCTCTGCAGGTTGACTTTGGACTAACCAATTACACAAAGTCACTAAACTTAAAGTGTGAAAGTGAAGAGGGGCCGAAAGCAACCCAGACAGGGAAAAACCATTTGTTAGTCAAGTGAGAAGCTTAAATCTTCTGGTTGCTTTTCTTTGCAGTAAAAAGGACCTTTTGATACCTAAATCCAGCTACTTGCTGCAGTAGGTAGACAGTGAGGCACCTTGTCCTCACTGCAGCAGATGCTGAGTCCCAGGAGGGTAAAGTATGCCTGGGGGGGCTGAGGACGTAATCTGCTGCTTCTCCAGCAGCCTTTTCTTTGAAATGCGTTTTACAATCTCTTTTCTCTAAAATCTTCTTAAAACTTGGAATTGATTCCCACCATAAATATCAGTGTTACACAACAGCCATTCTTCTGTAGCGTAATGTGGCTCATTAACCAGATTTAAAGAATGATTTTCATCTTTTTCACTTTATATGGATCAGTTCTGCATCCACCATGATGATGGATTACCATATTTTCAAAATTTTCTCCTCTGCTGGACACTAAAGAGACTTCACGAAAGTCTCTAGTTTCTGCCCGTACAAAGTCACATTGAAAGAAAGTGTCTCGTAATCAATTACATTTTTATTATTATTTTATTTTTTTATTTTTTTACATCGTTCAGAGATTAATTAAAGGCAAAGGATTATTAAAGGCAATGAACAATGAGGAGAAAAAGGCTATTGGTTTGTTTGTAGCCATTCTACAGATCTCATTCTAGGCCAGTGTTGCATTTTAACTTGTTACTGTTCAATTTTTGCAATCACTTTAACGGTGATGAACTCTGATTTTGGTGACCAGCATACTTTTGTTCTGGCACCAACAGTGAGTCGATTTTTGTTATTTTTCTTCTTCCTCTTCTTTTTTTTTTAGTGTGAACACTGCTGGTTTCCCTCAGAATCATTATTATTATTATTATTATTATTATTTTCAATTTAAGTAATCCCTCATCTTTTAATTCAGCACCACCATCTGAAAGTTTTGTTGGACTTTGTGTTTAGTGTTAGTGAGCAAATGCCAGCATGATAAATGAAAATGGTGAACTTTGTAAGAAGTGCCTTTAACTGTGTCTGAATATAGATTTAAGGAGATGTTGGGGGTTTTTTTTCTCCTATTCATACAGACATATTTAACAATCTTCTTGCTAAGAATGGAACCATCCTCTGAAGAAATGAGTGTTGTTAGGATTTATCAGTGTTGCCATGGATGAACTTTTGATCTGCATTAAAACCAGTCATATGGAGGTTATTATTTTATGCCTTGCTAGTTGTGGAAGAAGCGTTGTAATTTGTTTCTCGTACATGACACCAGATGACTTTTCTTACTTTGTGGCCCAGGATCCCGACCGGCCTCATACATTGTGTCAGCTGTCAGGCAGAGATGCACCGGTGGTGAACCTTGACAAAGCCATCCTGTTGTCATTACCCTTCCATTAACAGTCACATCACTTTGCTGCCAGATGCACTGGGCTGAAACAAGTAAGACTCATCATCGCTGTCCCGCAGCCATCATATCTGACCTTCAGACATAAACCCATACAGTCTGCAGGCAGATAGCTTCACTATCTCCGCCATGAGTCATTACACCCACTCTGGGTGAATGGCAATTCATTTGGGGTATGCTTGTGTGTAAAACACTGTGTGAATGATGCCCACACACACATTTCCATCAAAATCATTAGCTCTAATAAATTTGATGAAACCAATTTGACCTTTGCCAGGTTGGCATGGTAATCCTCTTCCTGGATCGAGTAAGGTACTGACATCCGGCAGGCGAGAGCAAATTGAACGTGGAATTAGCCAGCTCCTCTTACTGCAGTAATGTAATGGAAATGCATGTTCATGAACAGTACGTGTCTAGAATTTATTAAGCGTCACAATCAGAATCTTATTATTGCACATGTCAACAAAAAGCTTTATCACATCTAGTAACACAAAGAAGCCTTCGTGTTACTGAGAACAAATAAAAAACAGCAAAAGATTTTCCTGCAGATTGCTACAAAATATACACCAAGTGCATCATCTACATTGCTTCTTGAACCAACACTATTAAAATGAAACTCCTGAATCTCCTGTTGTTGGGGCAGTTTTGCATTGAAAGGTTCATACATAAGATCACAAATGTAAAAAGAGTTTGCGATCGAGAATGCACGTTGATACTGAACATGCGGCTAACAGCATTATTTAACTTTTCTGTAGATATATTTGGACTTTCACAGCATTTCAATCAGGAGAGACTTGGGGCAACCTGATAGCTAAGCATCATGCAAAAGACAGTAATTTAGCAAATCAGCACACTAATCATGTAAAATGAACAAGCGCTGAAAGGCTTTTGAGCCCGATGATATATTCAGTGAGTTCAGTTTGTTTTTATCTTCTGCTTCTTCTGCTTGTGCCCACCGGCGAGTGGATTTATGTAGATTCTTTCACAAAGATAATTCCTTAACACATATTTATGTTCATTAGTCTTTCTGAATTTAGTCCGAGGCTTCAGGGACCAAAGAGCTCTAAACTGAAGAAGATTGTTTCCTGGTTGACTACAGAAACACTTTCTCAAAGTTAATTGAAGGTTATTAAGAGTGCACTGGATCATAGAGGTTTTTTTTGGATTAAAATAGCTATACATAATGATAACTCCTGCAAAACAATACATGTCCAGTAAGAATCTAAAAACATTATTGGTTGGATAATTGCAGCACAATTCCTTCTTAAAAATTTACATTCATTATAATATATTACAAGATCAGATATATAACAATGATTGTGGTGGGATGGATTTCATACTTATTTTTAATATACAATCATGATCCCTCAAAATAAATTATGAAATAAAGGGATGCTGAAAATGTGACGGAGAGAACCAAGCCTCTATTCTCTGAGGCTTTGGAGTAGAGCTGTAAATAATTTCTGTCACTGTGACATTAAGAACAAGAGTACTTCATAGCAATATAAAATCTAGCAGAACTCAGAGTGGAGGGATGCAATAAGACGGGAGAAAGAAGTGTGCCGTGTAATCGTGAAACTCCTCCTGATTGTGATCTGCTCCACAGAGAGCTGTGTAATATCTGCCGAGGTGCAGAGATCTCTGAGCAGCAGCTGTGGGATTCAGCCACTGCAGGGGGAGAAAGGTACCCGTGCTCTCACAAGAAACAGTTACCTCAGATGACACTTCACACACACACACACACACACACACACACACACACACACACACACACACACAGGCACCACTGTTGCCTCCAAACCTGCAGATCGTGGATGTAAAAACTGTGTTGTGCTACTGCACCACAACACGAGCAAATGCTGAACCACACTAAGGCTAACAACAACACAACCAGGGCTCCAACACTGTAAAAGTAAGGAGACGTTCATGAAGGGTAGATGCAGATTTTGGCTAAATAATCGCCGTTTGCTTCATTTCTTAAAGCTTATGCTGCATTTGGCAGTCTTGTCATCACGACTTTCACCGTTACGATGCAGATGCTGGTCTGATGTGAACTCCGAGCGCGGATCGTGCTGACAGCATGTCGTGATATATCGATTGGATAATTGGTTTTCCAAGGTCATCTCAGTGTCCCACGCTTCTCCATCTTGTTTTTGCTCTTAGAAACGCAGGACACTTCCCAACGGTGCAACATGTTCGAGCTAAACGTGTACTTCGGTGTTCGCTCATCAAAGATCATTGTGACACATCATTGTTTATTTTGATCAGCTATTACATTTTGGGAGGAGTCTGTTGGGAAGATTTGTGTTGAGATAAAATGGAAACTCCTGACATGACAAGTGGTGTTTTTTTTTAAATGGTATTTATGGTTTGGTGTTGTCTTTGGTAATATAATGCTTAACTAACTGCATCACTACATAAAATGTAGCTTTCTCGAGGGTTAGGATGCCCAAACCCCCCCGGTAGGGATCCAGTGTGCACTGTCACTGGCTGCCAACGTTACTGGACTCGAACCCGGATCAGCCAGTTGATGGGAGTTCTTTCTGCATGGCCTCTGCCTTGAGAAAGCAATTTTCTAGTAACAACATTGAAGGGAGGACGATATGTTCTCTCTCAGCAAACGTGATCAACTGTAACAAATCCATACAAGCCTTCATTTTGACAGCGGCAGTGTGCTGTGTATCTGCAGCGCTGATGGGAAAACGCCCGATTGTCCACCTTACATGTTTACTTTTACATTTCTATACCTATACAACCCTGGTGCACATTTAAAACACATTCTGTGGTCTTTGTGAAACCTAATTTTGGGCTCATACTTTTTAAATATGTCCATGACATCTTAAGCAAATTGTCTGCGTCTGTTTTGGTGGCTATCAGCGAGCTCTCCCATCTCCTCCTCTTCTGATGTCACTTGACTTTCTGTTCAAGTGTTCCTTGTCTGTATGTAAGAGGCACTTGATGCACAAAGGAACATGTTGCAATCAGTGTGGTGTCTCAGCGTTTGATTGTTAAGAATGTTGTGAAAGTAATATGCAGATGTCCTGGAGCCACTCTGGAACGAGCTAAATCAGCCAATGGCCTCTTATGACAAGTCTGATCAAACACTGTGTCTCACCCAAAAAACTGAATTCATCATTTCGTAGATTAGCACATATTCCCTCACATGTATGTTTAAGATCCGTCCCTCTTTTATAAAATCCAACCACCAGCACACGAATTACTGCTGGTCAGGGTGGGATTTTTTTTTTTTTCCTCTTTCAGACTGTGATAACAGACCAATGCTGCTGCCATGGATAAGACTTAAGAAAGGCCCTTCAAGGATTCGCTTCGAGTGTTTTGATGTATTAAAAATACATTGTGAATGTTGTAAGTCTTCTTTGGGGATTCATAACGCCCGTGCATTTTGGTGACGCATTTCAGTTTTTGCTGGTTCAGAGTCTATTTTAGTGCTCGATAATGCCAAAAAGCTCTGTGAAAGTCGGGTGAAGTGATACTGTGCTTTAACAAAGAGTGATAATGGTCCACTGGCCCCGATGACTAAGCCAGTTAAACAGTGGTTCGATGAAAGGCACATATGGTTGACTCAAATGTCAGTCATCTGTCTTCATGTTTTCCTGTTCTCCAGCCTGCTATTGATCTGGCAGCATGTTACCATCACTGTGGACAAGGCTTGGAGCTGCATGGTTCAGCGGATGTAATCTTCTGTCTCAGGTTTCTGTGAACCCCCCCACAGGGCTGTGGCTGACATTTTCCCGCTCAGTAGGACGTATACCTGCTTCATTGCAGCCATGGTGATGGGCTCGTTGCTCCTCTCTCCTACAGACTCTTTGTGGCAGGAAAGGCTAATTGCAGCTGTTTCAAGGTTGGAATTGAAATGGGGGTCAATTTTGCAAACACATTGTACCTTTGTTGGTATCTATGAGTGTATGTGGATATGCGTGCTTATTTGTGGGTCCAGCTGTGATTTATTGTTACTTCTTCCCGTCGGCCAACATGCTTTAGTGACAGGACCACGTTTAAGGTTAAATAATTCACAGATTTTAAATCTAGTTTTAGTTTCAAACTTGTGGACAGCAAGCAGCTTTGAATATAAACTAAGATAAAGTTAATACAGTCCTTAACAACTCCTACGTGTGTTACTCCTCAGTGGAAAGAACCGTCACATGCTCTCATACAGTCTGATGCAGCGTCCTTAAGGAGCTGATGCTTTTTTTTCATAGTTTTCCTCCTTTTACATTCAGGAGCATCCACGACAGCCATAGTTCATTTGCCAATTATTCATTTCCATACCAAGCACTTGACTATCTTACAAAATTATGTTTTATCTATATCCATTCCATGCAATCCACAGTATATAATAATACTGTGAAAGATATTTTTCGGCAAAATGAGAATTTGAACTCTGAAACCATTAGTTCACTTAGCTGATAACATTTTAAATTTTTAATGCACAATCTGTAATGGAATATTTTAATGTCGTAGCAATGCTATTTTTGACAAAATAAAAAATTCAGATACTTCCTTCACCACCTTAATAGCTTATAGATGAATCGACGAAGCTCCTCTTTGCCATAATATCAGTTTGTAAGAATATTGTGCTCATTTTTTGCCTCCCTGCATACTCCACCACATGATACGAACTCAAACATTAAACAGATTACTGAGGGACGGGGACAGTGGTGGGTAAAAATGAACGGCCATCCTGATCCAAAGGGTTATTAAACTGTGATCAACGATACAGTCCTTGTACCTCTGTGCTAAACTTGTGGTTAGCATGTGGTTATAACACTAATCAGGCAGCCCACTGCCCCACAGGGGGGCAAGTAGAGCAGCTTTCACTAAGCCTGATGTGACAAAAACACAGAACACACCACACAGCCGTCACCTTCAGCATCTCGGCCCCAAACTGTAAAGCAGACTCAACTTTACCCATATCCCAAGAACACAGCAACATTCAGAAAAGCAGCCGATTTGTGTGAAATAAAAAAAAAAAATAAATGTTGGAATGTTTTTGGGGAGAAACAGCTGTGAGATTGGCCGGCTGAGAACGCATGTTAACTGCATTTCCACCATTTGTGTTGCTATTGTGGCGACAAAGAAGACAGAAGCTGATTGAAGCTCTTCCATAACATTAAAGTCTGAAAAATGTTGAAATGTTGGACCATTTGATGAACTCTCTGATTCACCCTCGGTCACCCGCTGTAAGAGAAACAACCACGATTTGAATTCATTCGTGTTTTTAGTGTGTTAACAGCATCCGATAATCTGTCTTCTCTGCGAAAGCTGCAAGTCTGTGGAACAAGTTAGGCTGGTAACAGAGGAAGGCTCTCTTTGAATGTAACTGCTTTGTTGTCCATTTTATACAGATAAACTGACGACTCATCCCACAGGACGTTTGTTTTAAATATCAAAAAAAAAAGGTTTGCATCATTTTGTCGACGTAGGAGGATATTTTGACCTCTTATGGTATAATGATCTTCTCGACAGCTGGTATAACCTGAAATAAACCTTGCAGTGAATATCTCTTTGATTAGTGGGGTAGTGAGAGATTGTTCATGACAGCGGAGGCCATTAAAGTCATTTGAGCAGCCGTCTCCACACACCATCAAGCTCTTGTTAGAATTGTATTATTATATTGATTCTGATGTGTAGCCCAAAGCTGCCTGCTCCCCATGGTCATGGCAGACAGCCAGGATCTGTTTCTTTTAACAAGAGGGGAGAGAAAAGGTGACGGCGGTCTGATGGCCGGAAATGTGAGAGCAGAAGGCCTGTCAGCTTAAATCTGCAGACCGGTTGGGAACATTGGTGGGGGGGAGCGATGGAGGCAAGCTTTTTGTTCTTTTCTGTGATATTTGCTGTCATTGTGCCCAAAAAAAAAAAAAAAAAATGGAGCACTTTCAGTGGACGCACTTTGACATCGACAAACAACACAATTTAATCACACTGCAGTACCTGTCTGGCAGTTCCACGTCCACAGTACTTTTCCAGTACCAATTTTTTTTTTTCATCAATAAATTTAAATCCTTGGAACGTGGAGCTAGAGAGGATTGTTTAGCATGGCATAAAGACACCTGATTTAAAATATGAGGGAAAGTTTAACCCGAAGCTTCTGCCGCTCCATCAGGCTGCTTCACCGCCCCCTCCACCCTGCAGGGGGCCGGGTCGTATGCCAGGTAATCCAGCCTCCACAATGGAGACTCACATTCAGATGCATATTCTTACTGCTGCTCCTGACGGAGAGTTTGTCCTTCATCACAAATGGCTCTCATCCGACCACAGAAGTTCTTCCCACAGCTGTCGATGACCTGGAGGTTCTCCTCAGAGTTTGACTCTCTCGACGCCGGTTCATTTTCTTCTTGCTCAACATTGGCCCTCAAAGCTCAAAGCTTGTCCACCTGCAACTTCATCAAAATGTCTTCACACATTATTCAGCTGTACCTTCTTCATGAAACTGGCTATCGGCGTTCTCTGTCCTTCAACTTCCCCTTCTCATATCACCATACAGATGAAAGGCTTCTGCAAACAGGTGCCACTCACCGGCTTTCCTGAGAGCCTCAGAATTTGCTCTGACTTCATCTCTGTATAATCCAGCACGTCAGCCCAGCCTATCCAACATCTCCATTCACACTGCCGATTCTCTCATATTTACACACACAGAAGCAAAACCGATCACTTGGGAGCTTCCTTCCTTCCAATTTACATCTCAATTCAGTCCTCAGCCCATTAGCTCCCGGTATGTAGGCACCGGCATCCTCTCACCATCCTTTTTTTTAATAGCTAGAAACGGCAAAATATTGTTTCTGGTTTCTAAAACCTTTTCGCAGGGTCCTCCACATCTCAGGCATATATGAAGGATACTATTCTGACTAACGTTTCAACAGCCGCCTGTTGGGACATCTGAGATCTGAGTCCCTCTGTCACTCCTAGATCTGCAAGAATGTCAACGATTTCTGTCAAGCTCCAGTCAGATTGACACACTTTAGCATGACTCTTTGGGGGCTGATTTTCCAGCTTGGGCAGAATCCAGCCGAGTCAAAGCCCCCAACACTGAGTCTCTTCCTGCCGGACCAGATTTCATTATCCACCTAATTCTTAAATATTCCTAAATAATCACATTTTTCGTGGCGTGATTCTAGCTAGTAAAGTACATGTCAAATAAATAGTGAAGTGTGCGTTTTCCTGTGCAAACGCACAAACTTGGTGTTTGTATTATTAATGCAATTCTGTTTGTGTACGTATAAATTATTTGTGAGATTTCGTGGCAGACTCCTTTTTTCTCTTGCTAACTCTCTAAAGGCTATGCCAAGATGATAGCTAACAGTCTTGAGAGTGATGTCAATCCTCTGAAATTGGCAAGAAACGAAGCAAATGTGCCTGTTTCCCAGTGTGTGAACTTCAATATATCCTTTAAATAGCCAGAACATTCTCAAGGATGGATGTAAGAGTAAGTTAGACCACGACATCTTAGGAGAGATCTTAAAAACAGGGGAAAGTGATTGGTCACGACACAACTTATTTGCACTTTATCGGCTCTTTTTATGTTGTTTATTTTATTTTATTTTATTTTTTTTAATCTCCAAGATATCATCTCATGTTTCTTTATTCAGTCAATATGTTGTATCCATCTCCAGAAGAAAACACTAGTTACAACAGCAGAGGACATTTTTATGTTTTCAATAAACAAAACCAAAGAATAATAATAATTATGTGATATTTTAGTAAAACTGGAGCAGCTGTGCAGAAAAAAAACACATTATCCAGCTGAGCCATTCAGGCCAGAGCTAATATAATGCTTTCGCTCATTTTGTTGTTATGGAGCAGCTGAATTTCTCCTCTGTAACAGATTTATTGCCAGTTTTGCCTCCCTCACTCTGATCTTACTCCCTCGGACTTCTTTTGCTTGAAATAATCACAGTTTTTGTTTTTGTTTTGGGTTTTGTTTTTTTTTTTGCTAAATTATCCAGCTTTTCAAGTGGAAGTAGGTAGAACAGGTTATATCTTTGTGTTGTTGTATGATTATGTTGATGGACTGATGATTTCAGACTGCTGAGAGACTTCTTGGTAGACTGGTATATGACGAGCAGTACAGCATGTGATGCCTATTTAAAGCATTCTGCATTAAGTGGAGTCTGTATGAGTTTGTTGTGGAAGTAGTCATGTAAGCTTTGACCCAGCGTGGGAGCCCATATTCCACTGACAGCAAGCTCACACATTATAAATACACTCTTAAAGCTAAAAGGTTCAGGAAAATGTACACAGCATTAGGACACATCTGCTGTACGGTGTGCAGATCAAAGTGTTGTTCTCTGAGCGCAAGGTCTTTGCATGCACGACAGTAAGAGTGCACATTATGTTGTCTTTTTTTTTTTTTTTAATGGTTCATGTGTAGAAAAGAATAATAATAACAAAAACATCTGTCCATCTCTCGCTGTGTTCTGGATTGGATTCGGTGTTTATATTTAACTTCTGCGTTGTGTGGTAGTTTTCTGTCTCCAAAGCGACCAACTTCTCACTTCCCACTCTCTGACGCAAACAAAAAAGCATCTGTGCAGAAAGGGGGGTGTCAACGATGAAATCAAAACAAAAGAGAATTCAACTTATATCCGCACACTGTGCATGTTTTGCTCGGCAGTTGTGGAAAAAGGCAGAATACATGCAAACTTGCAATGATGCAGTAATGTTACGTAGAGATTAAGTTATGTATCGGTATCATTGCTCCCTTGATGGGATGCGTTAACTCTGCAAACAAGATGGTGGAGCAGGATATTAGGTGGGAGGCATTAATCTGAAGGCTAAACCAATGAGCAGATGGCTGTGCGATAAGATGGAGTTTAATTTGAAGGGAAAGGCGGAAAAGGCTGAATTTAAATGAGGTTTTATTGGTTGTGGTTTTAGTAACACCAGCTCGTGCACAATGATCTGAAATGAAAATGAAAATGAACAGTTTTCCAGCAGCACTTCACTTCGGAAAGATCATGTTTGGATTTCATGGTCCAATGAATTAAATGCTTTTTTACACCAGAAACTCTGGGGGCTGAAATAAAAGCAACCTTGTTTTGTTTTGTTTTGTGACCCAGCCACAGCAGTTGGTTGAGATAGCTGAGAAGTGAAGAAGAAGAAGCTCTTCTAAATGAGATGGACAAAAGATGATTCACAAGTGTCTCGTGCATTTGGATTAATGAGGACTACAGTGAATGCGCTGGCTCGAGCTAATGATTTGGCCTATAACTATAGACCCTGAAAGAGGCAGCCTCTATGTTGAAACAAATTGCAGCAGTAAAGCTACGTAGAAGAGCCTGTCGGATTAAAAGTAGTCATGGTTTATTGATATTAAAAGGCCAAAACAGCCCATTTAGCCGAAGTTTCAGATGGATCCCACTTTTTAAATTGCCTTCTTTCTGTCCTCCTTTCCTTGTCTCCCCTCTGCAGATTGAAGACATTGTCACTCACATCCAGGATGAGACGGACGGGGTTCCCATCAGAACTGTCAAAAGCTTCATGACCAAAATCCCCAGTGTTGTCACAGGTAAGGGACGGAGAGAGGAAGATGTCGGCGGCTGACAGGGACAGAGCCTGCAGTCTGTAAACATTAAGTGACGTGAGGTGATGTGAATGGAGATGAGAGGTAGAAAGGAGGCAGTGGAAACGCTGAAATCACCCTCAGATCCTCGTGTTTCTGGAGAGCTGGAAAGATGAGTCATTGATCACTTGTTTCCAGGGTGATTTGTATAGGAAAGCTTTCATTTTCCAATTTCAGCAATGGCTTTATTTTCTCACAATGAGTGAAGCTGTGCATCCCTTTTCCGGGCTTTGTGCTGCTGGCTAATCGTCTCCTCGTCATCTTTTTGTCTTACACTGCGGTAGTAAAGTGAGTTAATGCCGTTCCCAAAATGTCCCAATAGATCCACTCAATCGCTTCAAATCTACCTGTGGAAAATGTAGCAACCAGCCATTGTACGGCGTCCTGTGGGTAAGGGCCCATAGCCGTGATGAATGCTGATCGCAGTTGTGATAGTGCTGTGGGTATGAGCTTGATCTCCAGCTGAGTCACGGCCTTACACAACACTTACACGTGTTTTGTGGCTGCATTTCATTGCGGTTGTGTCAAGGCTGCTCCTCCGTTTGTCCTCCACAATGGATCACTGGGGGATAGCTGAGCAGCTGGAGGGAGAGTGAGAGAACAACTTATGATTAAACTTGTGGAAACACAGTGAATAATGCTCTTCTCCTGCAGTCAAGGTGCCCTTAAGCAAGGCGATCCTGACCTGACTGCTTCAGTAAAGCTGGCACTGGGGCGACTGCATCGGCGGAAAATCGCACCTTTAAAGTTTATAAATGAGTGAGGATTTAAAATGGAGGAATAAAAACATTATCAGCCAGCTGAAGGTGAGCTGTTGAAGGAAGAACGCTCGCCACCTTTGCCTGCTGGCTGTAGTTGCTTCACTTGATAGCTGAAATCACTTTAACAGGCTGGAGCCTCAGTGGGAGGTTTTGACACACCCCATAGAAATGATGGAAACAAAGAAATGCTATTATCGTTCTTCTTCTTTTATTTTTTCTTCTTTTTTTTCTCAGACTTTGCGCTTATGGAAAATGCATTACCCCGATATACCGAGCGTATCAATAAACACAATTACTACAGCGGCTGGATGGATGTGCAGAGCAGCAGCTCAAATGTTTGCAGCTGAGTGCCGGAGGCCAGGAAACTAATGAATGATGGAGAATTAAACAACGCCTCCCTCGGGATACAGAGAAAGCAGAGAGGGTAGAAGATGATACTCTATCTCCACCGCAAAAAAAGCTTTTTAGGGAGGTTTACTTATCACAGAAAGTGTTGTCAAATCTCTAAACATTCCTCCTCCTGAGATGATCCTCACTTGGATAATTATTTCATTTTGAAGGAAATGGTCACAAAACTCATTCTTTCTAAAACAGATCTCTTGTTTCGTAAACATGTCAGTGGATAGACTTTGCATTACATTTTAATTTTCAGTTGCTCTTGATGTATTTAAAGTTAGAGCCGACTGAAAAGTAGAGAACACTTTAAATTTTAATTTTGTTTCTTCCCACTTGCAAAGTTTTCCCTCCTCGTCTCTCTTTTTTTTTTTTTTTTTTTTTTTTAACATCGTAGCACATCTCCCTCAGTATTTGTCTGTAACTCTCTTTTCTCTCTCACTGTCTGACCTGATTCAGGCGCAGATATTGTACAATGGCTGATGAAGAATCTGTCCATTGAAGATCCAGGTAGGTTTCTGAAAAACAACATCTGTAGTGCAACATCACCCTGTGTATATTGCACTGAAACGGCCACAAACATGCTTGAATATTGCAGCTTGACTTAATCTTAATGAGCTATCACTGTGCAATATTGAAAACAGTATTACATTAATGATGGGAACTTCTGGAAAATAGAAAACAAGTTGATCACATGACGAGTCCACTTCATGGACGGTCAGACACAGTGGAAGCTAATCCAGATCTGTAACTTTTTAAAAACACAAACACAAGGCAGATGTTGACATTACACATTGCCACATTCCTTACTTAGAGAAACGTGAACATAGAAAATAAGGTTTTTACAAGTTGAAGTTAGGTAATGCACAAAATAAAACATAGTGGTCAATATTTGCTGTGGATTTGTTGTTCACTTGGCCTGACCTGAGGCCTGACGGTGGGAGAGCAGTGTTTATTGTTGGCGCAGTAGCCCACAGCTTGAACGCTGAGCCAATCCTTGAGTCATAATACAAGATCAACAGGCTATTTAAATATACGGTAAACTGATCAATATCTTACACTTCTTCTATCCAAACCTTCAAGGCAAGAAAATCGCACTGAAATCTCAAGATTGAGACTGCTTACCTCTATTCCACCCATAGAGGTATTGCATTAATGAAAGGAAGCCGCTGTAATCTGAGCTCCATGTTTCGTATCCTTCACAGCTGAGGCCATGCACATCGGGAGTCTGATCGCAGCTCAGGGATACTTCTTCCCTATCTCAGACCACGTCCTCTCCCTCAAAGATGATGGCACCTTCTACCGCTTTCAGGTGAGCAAGACCATTAAGGTGATACCGAGAAATGAGAAAAGTGGCGACATTTGGAACCATAAAGTCATCTTGTGATATATTGAAATGGTTCAAGGCTGCATGACTTGGCTTGTAGGTGTAGATACTTTATGTCTCAAGTTAATCCTAAAGTTTGGTGTGTGGGAGAAAAGCTACACACTGCAGTTAGAGAAAGTGGAAAAAGCTCATTGAGTCGTGGTTCTACTTGTCTTTGGACACCTGATACTGAGTTGCTGTTCTACATTGATTTTGCAGGATGCTATATTGTGCTTATGTTACGTTCAGGGGAGAAAACTCTAAGTAGATGTAAACCGAACAAATGAAACACACGACACATCTAATGTGATGATGATAGTTATAGGCCTTTAACTAAACCTGACCATGAACCTTTATTGTCATTTACATTCCTCCGTGGTATCCCGCAGACTGAGATACCAACTGAATATAAAACGCATTTCATTCTCAATGTCATAAATCTCCCTGCTCTATGTGTGAAGTCACTGCAGAGAGAAACGATAAGAATCGGGATCTACATTTTGTCACAGCAGATTGAATTTGCTGAGACATCTGCCGGGTTATAGCACAAAAGAGGAGAGTATTTATTTTAGCGTTGTCGCAGCATTGATGTGTAGATTGAACCGTCGCCAGATAGATGGGAAAGTGTCCTCTTTGTGACGGGTAAATCATATTTATCTGCAGCAACGGTGAAAGACCTGAATACAAGAGATAGAGTTGTCCCCCCAGGGGCTCTGCCCAAAGCCTGAACTGACCAACAAGGTCATCACTTTGCTTTGAATTTATTAATGCCTGCATAATGATGAGGATTGTGGCAAAATATTAAATACGCAGGTATTTAGGTTATGTGTTTAGTGCTCAGTAGCATGTTAACACACAAAAAACAACATAACAATGACTAATTCCTTGTTAGCCTTTTTAGCGTTTAGCTCAAAGCTCTGTTTGAGGCCTCTGAGCTGAGAGATTGGCTTTATTCACAATTTTTATGCGTTGATTTTGAAAATGTCTGTGTGTACTTGCATTCTTTCTTGTAAATAAAGTAAATGCTAATTTTGGCCAGAGCTTTTAGTGTCACGGCTGGATTCGAAACTAATCCCGTCTTGATCCTGTATTAGCACGGGCCATAGTCAAAAAGTCCACCAAGGGTAATCGGTCTCTGCAGATGCTTCCCTTCATAAAGCAGACCTCCAATCAGCTGCTGAAGATCGCTTGTTCCGTTACGGAATAACACACCAATCTTGATCTTGATGACAAAAGGCCCCTGTCCACTGTCCACACCTTCCTCAGTACTATGATGGGATCCTGGGACTCTATTAAAAATGAATGGTGATCTGTTCAAATATTCATCAAGCGCGTGCAGGGGTTCGGGCCGAGTAGGCGTGTACCAGCAGCCTGACAGAGACACAGTGTAGTAGAGTGGTACACTCAAATTAAAGTCTCATCGAGGGACAAAAAAAAAAGAAAGCAAAGCGTGCTGACATTTTACTCCTCCTTCACTGGCCAGAGATAAAAGAGTGGCATTAAAGTCACAGATTAATTATGCTGGGCTGCTTTATCCCGACTTTCCTAATTAAAAAGAGGACACAATGTTTTCAAATTCCTCAGTGGGGGAACAGCGAGGCGGTATGTGAGAAGATTACAGCGATCTCTGTGCAGCGTCGCCTTCCTGCCTATTCACCCAGACTTGTTGGAGCTGAGTCTTCACCAGAGCTCAAGGAGCAATTTAATTAAACCAGACGGCAGCGCACATTGCCGAGCTTTGACCTTGGTTCACCTTCAAAGTGAAGAGGAGGCAGGGAGGAGGGGGATGTTGTTGCTGTAGCAGTGACGCTTCATGAAGATAATCACTTTTCATTAGCATTTAATATTTCAAGCAGTGCAAGACAAAAAAGATGGAAGGAATACCCAAACAATTAAACACTATGTAATATCTCCCCTCATTGAAGCAAATGAAGATGGTTCTGAATTGAATTGTGATTCAAGACCATGTGAGCTATGTCAAATAACAGTCCTATCAGCATCTGTTCTTTGCCTGCTGGCTTCAGTGTTCTGCTTCCCCATTGTTTATTTGTCGCAGCTTTCATCGCCTCTCGCTTTATTGTGCCGCTGCGGCACTCCAACTTCTCTGCAAGCACCCCAGGCTGCCTGTTTCGTGGTGAAAAAGTTTTTAGGAGTTGGCAGCTTTGAATCCATTCAGTCATGATATTAAAAAAGATTTTGATTCCTCACATAATGGTGCAAGGAAATTATGTGGGCTGCTGTGTCTCAATGCAAAACGACCGTCTGGTAAAAGTCAGCGCAGCTTTACCGAAAAGTTTGGGAAGGACACATCTGCACACTTTTGACTTCCCCATTTATTTATTTTATTTTTATTTTTTTTTATTAAAGATTGTCGTCCTTGGAAATTCAGCCAATACTTGTTTTTATAGTGGACGTGCGAATCATTTGTTCATCCATGTTTTTCTACTCTCACTCTTCCCCTTGTTTCCCCCTCAGGCACCGTATTTCTGGCCGTCCAACTGCTGGGAGCCTGAAAACACTGACTACGGTGAGAATCTTAAGGGGGCTGTTTGACATTTTGTGTGCCTATTATATTCAACAAAGGACTGGACTAGTATTATGGTGCTGCAGTATTACTTTAAAGGTGCTTTGAATTCCAAAGTATTCATATCACATTCTGTGTTTTGGCATAAAACTCCCTGTTGGAAGTTTAAAGACGAGTTGCTCCTAATGGCCATTATCTTCTATAAAATTCGCTGGTGCAGAGAGACTCCAGATTTAAATATGAACCAATGTTTACAAGACATTAACACGTCACAGAAATGTGAACAGCAGTTCTGGGATTTACTCCTCTGTGAAACATTTTCTCCAAATCCTGTATCATCTTATTGACGAAGAAACATAAATAAAATATTTCAATAATAATAAAAAAGTCTAATGAATGCTTATGTAGCTGTGAGTATTTATAGTTGGACTTGCGAAGTGTTCCTCTTGTGTACAAAATAAGTGTACTGCACAGATAAATGTTTCATTCAGAGATTCATATGGATCTAACCATCATCAGAACTACGGGGAGAAAAAATTAGCTAATTTTAATGATGAAGAATAAAGAAGAGTTACACAACAACACAGTATCATTGCTGACATGAAACCTTTGTGCGATTAAAATGAAGCAATGTATTAATTTAGTGTCAGAAACTCTCCTCTTTTTGTTAGAAGCACTGTTTGGAGCTAGAGGACCCCGAACAGTTTGTTCCCTCTGGGGTCCTGTACCTTGTTGACCTTGTATCCTGCTTCATAGTAAAGCCTGGTTATACCCGATCAACCCAAATTGCTGCTCACTGAGCTAAATACCACAGCCCAACTTCCACTGCGGAGGAATAGTCACCACGGTTAGCTGATCACCGTTCGACTTCCTGCCTTCCATCCGGTCACAGAGGCAGACTTGGCCGCAGTTCAGGACTCTAAGCTTCTTCACACTCCACCCCTTAATCCCAGAGTAACCGATAGGAGGACGGGCAGTCTCTGAAATTGATTGAACTCTCATGCTATGGGAGGTGAAGCAGGTACAGGTACGCAGGGGGGTGAGAGATGTTTACACTGATAAATGTCTGTCTCTTTATCAGCTATCTATCTGTGCAAGAGGACCATGCAGAATAAAACCAGACTGGAGCTGGCAGATTATGAGGCGGTGAGTGCTTAACTGTTCCTGTAAGCTATTACTTTTTGGTATCGATCTGTGTGCCAAGTTTGGGGCAAAGAAAGACAACCTCTTAAAGGTCAGACTGTGTGTGTGTGTGTTTGAGATGATGTGCTATTGAAATTGCATCTCTGGAAGTTTCGATCTTTAATAGTGTGGAAATGTCTGCAGCTGTTTTATTATTTGGTCTCGATATAACTTGTTTCCTTGGAGAGTTTGGACTGTAACGTGTCTCTCTGGCTCTATCTGCTCTCTAACAGGAGAACTTAGCCAGGTTACAGAGAGCCTTTGCCAGGAAGTGGGAGTTTATCTACATGCAAGCTGAGGCCCAGGTCAAGTAAGTGTCGTCTGCTGCCGTTAGCATTGCATGAAACTACGATGCATGCAGTAATGTCACTCACACCTAAACTAAAAGATGAATGTTACAGTGACATCCCATAACCTGAGATGTGTCCATCACCTCCCCTGTGATGGAATTTCTCATAACGTTGTACAGCTGCAGTTATCAGAAAAAATGGATACGGTAAAGAAATGTTGTCATACAGAAATTGGCTCAGAAATGTATTACAGAAATCTGAAGCAAAAACCAAAAACTAACAGTGTACACACACACACACACACACACACACACACACACACTGTCAGGAGATGTGCTCGGACAGGAGCAGGGACTGTGCCAAAACCCTTCAGCAAGCATTGTTAAAACTGATGGACAATCCTCCAGCTCCAGCTTTATCATCTCTGGTCAATCTATCCCTCCATCTTGATTCCACTGCTACATCTAACATCGATGCCAGAAAAGCCACGAGATCTCTCACACTCACTGCTCTAATCTGCAGGATCGACAGGAAGAAGGATAAAACTGAGAGGAAGATTCTTGACAGTCAGGAGAGAGCCTTCTGGGACGTCCACAGGCCTGTGGTAAGCCCCGGTCTGGCCACCTTCTCTTCCATCCACATACTGTGTATTTTCTTTGTTTTTTCTACTGCAGAAGTTCCTAAAATGTGTTTTTGTTTTCTGTCTTTTACAGCCTGGATGTGTTAACACCACAGAGATGGACATCAGGAAATGTAGACGCATGAAGAACCCTCATAGAGTGAAGAAGGTGGGCGCTTCAGTGACATGGCAGAAGTAATGATGCTCCGTAAATGTTTGATGGTTTTGTAAAACCATCCCTTCCTCGTATCTGGGTCTAACAAATGTCCTCATCGAAAAACACTGAAACAGAAATCTAGTAAAAATACGGGTGACTTTAATTTTTACAAATGTTGGAGTTTTTCCTTGTTCCTCCATTGAATTTATTTTCATTTGTGATTTATGAGAATATATTCCTTTAACTGGATAAAACTTCTACTTGTCCTGCCTGTCCACTCTGATCATGTTCAAATGGAGCAGTCGGTGTACGGTGTGGTGGAGGAGGGGACGCAGTCTCAGAGTCCCATACACACTCCCTCGCAGCAGTACAGAAAAGGCACCAAGGAGGATGTGGAGAAAGAGGTAAAAATAAATAAATAAATAGAAGAAGAAAAACTGTTCTGATGTGGGTGATGAAACTGCCAAAATAAAAATAAAAAATAAAAAATTCTTCGGTTGATTTCATTCCAGATAAGCTTGGCAGCTTATATGCTGCTTGTGTACTTTGTGTTACCAGGTCAAAAAATCTGCACAAACACCGTAAAACCGGAAGGTTTTTGATGCAAACACGGATAAAAAACGGCTGAAGCAACAGGCAGCCAATGGCAACAAGAGAGAATAATAATATTAATCATAGGACACATAGCGAACAGTACCAATGGCTGGATGGAAACTGCCAAACAAAACAAAAACAAAGCTGAAGTCCTGTCATCTCCTCTTTCAGATCCTGTTCCTGAACACCCAGCTAGACCGTCACTGCATGAAGATGTCCAAGGTGGCTGAAAGGTACAGAAAATACTGCACAAATACTGCAGAGAAATAAGAGGAGTGGGATTTGTCTGGGTTACAATGAGGCATCATTGAGAAACAGGAGAATAACATCCCCACCTCGTCCTCATCTGAGACGACAAGATGGAGTTGAGCAAAAGAAATTCAGGAGATTAGTTGAAAAGATGCTTAAGAGTATTAGGAACAGTCCCAAAGCTGATGTAACTGAGAAATGAAATTTATTTTGGCCCCCTTCTTTTATGACTGTGTCCCTGCTGTGTGGCTGACCGACACACTCTGCTGTTTGCCCTCCTGACAGTCCCCTCCTCTGCTCAGTCAGTCAGGACAGCCATTAATTTCCCAGCAGAGCAGAAAAACTGTGATTACAGCCGGCCGCTCGCTCGCTCTGCCTCCACGACCCTTTAACCTCGCGCCCCCGTGCATGGGGCCGAGTTTAATTGGTGCTCCACGGAGCGGAAAGCTCCCGTTATTTAGCCCAAACCTCGCAAGTGAGCTGACATGACAAACGACAGCGGCTGCGTCAGACAATTCACAACATTCAAATACATCTGAGCAGAAATATGTCATAAGTGAGCTAATTGAACCCCAACAGGTTGAAAATCGCTTCGATGTGCAGAGGCTTCTTAATTCTTAGGTCACTTTCTTTCCAGCACCTGAATCGATCTCTGCAGCCTCAACACAGTGAATCATAAAACTCTTGTCTAAATATCTGGTAGAAAATAAACCAGCTAAGATCCATGTTGGGAAGAAGCCTGATCACAGGGGGACGCCTCGCTTCATATGACGGACCCAAAGCTTTGAGCATAATGAGGACGTTTAAATAGTAATTATTCATTCTGGAAACATTCACTTTGCTTACACGTCTATCTTTAAATGGACTAATTCCAGATGCTCCCAACTCTTCAGTTGAGATTAAATCTTTATTTTAATTTGTGCCTCTCTTGGTATTAAATGTGAAATAATTCAGAAAGCACCAGTCAGAGTGGAGTTTGTTACTTTGATCATGTTGTTACCTCGTGCATGTCTGTTTGTATGAATTGCTCCAATATGGCAGGACTTTGTTGTTTTGTTTTGTTTTTCTGACATCCTTTAATGGGTATTAGTTTAATTGAGCGTCTTGGTTGCCTGGTCAGTTAATCTCCATGGCTCTTAGTTCTTTGCAAACGTTTGTGCACATTTGCTGGATTAAATGCTCTGTGGGCCCGACACAAAGCCTTCATCTACCCCACAGCACTACTAAATGTATTTGCCTGAAAAAACAAACTGTTTTTTTTTTTTTGTTTTTTTTTTCCCATCCTGGGATTTTCTTTCTGGTTATACTTCAACCTGTCTGCTGAACATTTTCCCTCCTTTGAACTGACACTCTCAGTCAGTGTTTGAGACATTTACTGTGGAAGAAAGATGCTCTTTCTGTTGGGGCTCAGTCGTGTGATCTCTGCAGAGCAGTCTGGATCGTCTTCCTACTGAAGGCTATGGAGTATTTCTATAGTGGCTGCTTCATTATGTCCCTCAAATCAAAGAGAAGGAGGAAGTTCACATCTGAGCTTTGGTGATATTTGTCAGAACAGATGCTCCTGTTCTGTCTTTTAGTCTTTGTTATTTTTAATAATTATCTTCAATCACAACTCCAGCAGGGGTCCATGTATTCTACAGACCTCGAACTAACGCTCTAAATGTCACTATTAAACTGGAGCTCACCCTCTTCTGTCCTGTGTGTCTCAGTCTGATAACCTACACTGAGCAGTACATGGAGTACGACCCGTTTGTGACCGCACCAGAACCGTCCAACCCCTGGACCAGTGACGATCCCTCCTTCTGGGATCTGGAGAGCAGGTATAAAACCAGAAACCGCAGCAGTTTCACTTTCACAGCTTCTGAATTATTTAGTCTGTAATTCAAATTTCTCTGTTGTGAACCTGCTCACTTTGTTTTTGTTGATGTGTGTAATTACTTAAACATTTCCGGTTGCATGTAGAGCTCTCTGATAGACAAAAACGAGGTGTGGTTGCATATGAATTTTTCATGAATCTTCTCGATGTTGGCAAGTGAACACTTTGACCAAAATAACTTCAGTTTTGTTTCACTCAGATTTAATTTATTTTCCAAAATGTCTGTTTAGTGCATTTTCTGATGGTGTTTCTATCTATTTGGATTTTTTCTAAATTAGGTGAATAGGTTTAAATTGTTTGGACTTCCATTGATTAGAAAAAGTCCTATTTTCTGAAAAACCTGTTTCCAATACAAGTCGACTGGCTTGAAGAGAACGTGTTAATTTTTCGAACATCTGCTACAAACTCGATGCTTTAAATAACAAAAACTGATTTAATCTCACTACTCAGTTAAACTATTGATGGTTTCAGGTGATTACTTTGAGCGACAGGCCATTTACTTAAGCGGTAAAGAAATTCAGAGGTGTCTTTGTTAACGCAGTCAATCACAATGAACTATGAATGATCAGTGTATGTGTAAGTGAAATTACTGATTTAGTTTTTAGTTGGTATCAGGAGATATGAACGTAATGAACTGAGGTATTATCTCTCAGAGGGCGGTCACAGCTCTCGACAAGTTGCACTATGCTCTGAACTCCTGGCTTCTCTGAATTATGCAGGATTTAATTAGAGGGGAATAATCGTTGTGCCTAATGTATCTTAATAATTCAGTCAAAATGAATAATGAGAGGAAAGGAGAAAAAAAAAATCCCCTTCAGAGAATCAAATGATGAAACGCACAAACTCCCATCGACATCTGCCCCTCTGGAACAATCAAATTTTACCTTTCAGTGTCTTCCTCATTCCTTCGATGTTAATCTCTGTCTTGGCTCCTTCCCTGTCCATCCTCTCCCATCCCTCCCAGTAAGGAGCCCAGTCAGCAGAGGGTGAAGAAGTGGGGATTTTCTCTGGAGGAGGCCCTGAAAGACCCGACGGGACAGGAGCTCTTCCTCAAGTTCCTGGAGTCAGAGTTCAGCTCAGAAAACCTGCGGTGAGCGCACACGACGCCTCAGTAATTATCTCAGGAACAGCTTGATTGGTTAGAATTTAGATGTGAGAGGTGAAAAGACAGCATGACCTTACGTTTCACATGCTAATGATAAAATACGCCTCATCCTTTTATTATTAACATCTGCCTCACTGCATATATTACTACACAAGTTTCAGAACATTTACCGTTGGAAACACGTTTCGCTTCAACAAGGTTTGTTCTGAATAATTAGAAAAAAGTGGATCTGCATTTTAATGTTTCAAATTTCTCTGAGCTCCAAGTTGGTTTTTTAATTCTCTTTCTGTGTGAAACTCTGTGCGCTCTGTGCAGAGGGAGAAAAGCAGGTCTGGTATTGTTCAAATGGAAGAAAATGTGCTTACCTGCACTTTTAAAATGCAACGCAAACAGCTGGTAGGCAGAATTCGTAAACTGCAGTGAGCTGTGTCTGCATCTTTTTTGTTGTTGTTCTTTTTAAGCTAAGCTAACCGTCTGTATGTCATAGTTTAATATTTACATGACACTGACATCAGTTTGACACTTTGGGACATAGATTTTATTGTTCTTGCACAAACTGTTCATTTAAATTCAGTGATTTGTTAACGATTGTTTGTCTGTATTCTGCAGCAGCTGTCAAGCTGTCAATAGTGGAAACTGCCAGTTTCACCTGAGCTGTTGTCAGAATGGGACCTTCCATCCACCCAATGGTTCTTTCACCTCCTCCACAGCTTCTAGTAGAAAATCAGTCACCTCTCCAGTATATAAAATACTATATCCTCAACACCTACAGCACCTACTCACACACATTCGGGCATCCAGAAATAACACATTCACAATGCAAACAGCAACAGCAAGGCTAATCACTTGCTTGCATGCCGAAAATCAACAGTACCTTGCAGCTGTTCGGGATGACCGTCCTTTCTAAATTTGGATGCGTGTACAGTCGTGCAAGTGTGCCTTTTCCCCGATTTAGTGAGTTTAATGTTGTTTATTGATTCACAGTATAAATGTATAAAATTGTGGGAGGGAGAGCACATACCTTTTGTCACTCCTCACCCTTTAGCTATCCCATCACTCCCCTCACCCCTTTTCTGGACCTTTAATTGCCTTTGGTTTTATGAGGGAGCTTGTGAAATAGCACTAAAGAGAGTAAGTGACAGTGAGCGGGAAATGGATGGAGTGAGAGAGACGGGGATGCACAGCCCAGAGGTGTTTATCTCTATATTGCCAAACCGGTCCACAGATCAATATAGATACACAATAATATTGGAGGCATTCAGCCAGCGGCTCTTTGCTTATGACCTGCTGCCCCTGAAACATTAGACTGTATCTGACCATCAGACTGCAGTGAAAAGTCCACAATTGCTGCTGTGAAATGATAAACATGACTATTGGAAGTTGGTGTTTTTTGTTTTGCTTTGCTTTGTTTGTGTCACACTTCACGTCTCAAGTGTCTCAGTCTCTGATACCAGCCGTTGTCAGGTCAGAAGAAATGACTGGCCACTTTATCTGATCACCATCTGATTGTGTTTTTTAATTTACATTTTGTTCCATCACATCCAGTTTATTGTCATGATAAGTCTTGGAATTGAAAATAATTTAAATGAAAAGGAATGGGCAGCATGGTGATGATTGTTCATTAGTCATTTCAAAAACACAATCATCACTCTCTGTAATGACCAAGCTCAGGCTGGAATAATTTAAGAAATTGTTTAGGGAAGATTTGAGCACTCTCATCTTGGAATGAAAGATGATAGACATCTGTGATGTCTCTGTATGTCAAACAATGATGGTGAGTTGGATAATTGAATTATGATTTCCGCTGTTTCAGGTTCTGGCTGGCGGTGCAGGACCTGAAGAGGATGCCCCAGCAGGAAGTCGCACAGAGGGCACAGGACATCTGGACAGAGTTCCTGGCAGAGGGAGCGCCCAGCTCCATCAACCTGGACTCCCACAGCTATGAACGCACCAGCCAGAACCTGAAGGACCCCGGGCGGTACAGCTACGAGGATGCACAGGTGGGCAAAATACGAGACTGTAGCGATAAAGAAAGAACGTGCTGCCTGCTGTGTTTAATAGGTTATTCATTCTTAACACTAGTCGTCATGAAGGGCTCTGAAATAGTGCAATAACGGTAATATTAAAGTACATCTCATTTTCTGTGAGCCTCACAAACACTTCAAACATTTCCAAGTAAACATGCACAAAGGAATAATATCTGCATCTATTACACGGTGGAAAAATTATTCAAATACTAAAATACCATGTAGAATCGCTATGGCGACGCAGCTGTAAGATTAACCCGGAAATATATTCACTAATGCATTTATTTATATGTGTCTACCTGCTGCCTTTTCATGTGCAGTCACACATTTCTTGGCAGCTGATGAAGGAGGTGGAATACAAGATGTCGTGACGTCTGTCCACCTCAATCAGTCGCATCACAATACATTAGGATACAATATCTTTGTATGATGTCATAATACGGGCCATGTCCTGCCATCACAGTCACCCCGGGCAGCTCACACCTCTGCAAAAACGCTAGATATTTAAATTATGTCATACAAAAGAATAAATAAAAGAATGTAAGATTTCCTTAAGGGTTTTGTTTGGGGTTTTTTTTGTTGTTTTTTTTAGGAATCAGAATTTGCTTTGCAAAAATAATAAGCTGCCAGGTGCAGGGTGCCAGTCAGTGCATTTATGTTTGCCATTTTAATTTCTGTCTCCTCAGGTGATCAATTTCAGTGTGAAACTGAATCCAACACTGTTGTCTCGTGCATTTGTCTTTCTCACACACTTCACCACTATCTGCTAATGGCTCTGCATCATGTGGTGATTTCAGGAGGAAACGCCTCACTGGGTGATGGATAAGGTTGTAGGAAGGGATAGAGGAAGGGGGGGGGGGGGGTCTGCTGGATTTCCTCTCCTGTTAAAGGACTAAAAGGGAGTAGGTAGTTAAAGACTAGATTTTAGTCTCAATTAGTTGGCAGCCAGCTTTCACCATCTTTCTCTCTCTGTGACAGCCTCATGCAGTTTATTCAAATGTTTCAGAGAGAACTACCCCCCAACTCATGGCTCCACTCTCTCTCTTTGTCTCTCTCAATTTAGGACCACATCTACAAACTGATGAAAAGTGACAGCTACACACGCTTCTTGCGCTCCAACGTGTACCAAGACCTGCTGATGGCGAGGAAGAAAGTATGTATGCGTTTGTCATCATATAAACTAACTGATGGTAGGGACTGTTGATGTTGTCAGGGCGTGCCACTGTCCCCTATAATTCCTACCTAATGCTACACAATGGCCATGTTTTTCAGAACTTTTAAAGTCCTTTAATGTTCACTTTCTGGAAATCGTTTTCTGAATATTGAAGACTACATATCTGAGCATTTGAATGTTTCTCTGACTCTTCAGCCTGAAACGGAGCAGGGCCGACGTACGTCTCTGGAGAAGTTCACTCGCAGCGTGGTGAGTGTCCTGCTGCTTCTGCTTTCTACTCTTAAAACAGCATTCATTAATGTGTGATGAATTGTGATGCCCATCTGTTTCATGTCCGAAGTGCCAAAAAGTTACCGTAAAATTTTTACTTTTTTGCAAAACTTTGAATATTATTATTTCTAGTGCTCTGTTGTTCAAGCATTTCCAGAGATTCCCAACTTTTTTTTACTGCTGCTGCTCTTCAGCTCCTTCCCTGAGGGGACATGTTCTCTTTCTTGATATTGGTCTTGGGAAATGACCTGGTGATTAGTCGACGGGAGAGAACTCATTGTTCATTGCATTAATTCATGTGTCCAGCCGTGTAACTGAAAAAACAGTGGCAGGACGCTTTTACTACGTGAAATTCAGGCTAAATAAGGAGATGAAGGCATTCCTCTGCTCTCCACGGTCGGCTTTGGTGGCTGCACTGTTAATGCTTCATGAAGCGGAGACAGGTGTTATTTTTTTCACCCAAACACCTGAAGCCTTTGGTGTACACAGACCTGCAGCCATAACAGACCAAACCCCGCATCTAGATGTAGTGAGAGCATGGACGATTAAAATCAATAAATAATTGTTATGTGAGTCTCACTAGACGTGAAATATTCAGCTTGTACTCCATTGTGGCGTTTCGTTGTCGTATCGCTGCTGTCTTCGTTCATTTGCCGGCGATTATCTGTTAATGTGCACTAACTATCCTTTACTGCTGTGACATATAAAACATTTCACCAGTCTTTCTACTTTTTGAATCCTCAGGAAAGCCTTTTAAGTTGATAGCATTTAAACAGTTGTCAACGTCACCTCCCTCACTCTTGCTGTTACCTCCTAGGGTAAGTCACTGACGGGCAAACGGCTGACGGGCCTCATGCAGTCATCCTGACAAGGCCTGGATGCAGAGGAGGAGGAACCATACCCAGAAGAGCTGCTTACACCTGGGGAGCAGGCGGAAAAGGACCCTGGGGTGTATGGGTGTGGCCGCAGGAGGCGCGTGAGGGTGCCAAACGGACTGCTGGATTGAACTGCCGCCACCTTGTTGGGAAAAACTCTGCTCAGATTAGCTCAAGAGGACCGACAGCATGCAATAAGTCACCAGACCTGACATCAGGACAATGCTGTCACGGCGTAGTGGGGTAAAAAAAAATACAAAACAATTCTGCTCTTCTTAGGAGGTTTCTACTGAACAGCCTGCACCATAGCAGGCTCTGTTGTTTCTCTCTATCTACTATCTACACTCGTTAATACGGTAGCTAAGGAGGCTCTCACTTTACTGTCAGTGATATAAACGTGGAATGCTTGAATGCCTTGACTGATGTCAAAAAGAGACTTAAATCAACGCTGTAGCTAGCTGTCTTCTCTCACATCGTTTAATAGGATGATATAAGGGAAAAAGAGGGTTGGAGGGCTTTACAGTGAAACGTCTGCACTCTTGAACTGAACTCCTTCTCACGCTTCACAAGGATGCTTTGCTTTACTGGGGAACCAGGTTGGAGAAGTGTGCCGACTTCTTAGTAAATGAGCCTTTTGAGCAATTAACTCGTGCAAGATGACACAAGATTCACCACTTCTGGGTGTCCAACATCAAAGTGTTTACACGCCCTATAATCATATAAACTAATGTGTGTTTTTATGCTTGTTACAGAATGATTAAAACTACATGAAAACTTGTACATTTTCTCCTCGAGCCACCTGCTCTGGTACAGTAAATCTTTCCCGGCAAACAGGTAAACTTTATTCATTTGTTTTTGGTGGTCAGACGAATAGTTCCATCAACACAGACTGTGGAGTTCATCTTCAGTAAATCTAAGCAACTGCATGAAGGAAAAAAAATGAAGCATTTGTTCTATATTAATTTTTAGATTATTGCACATGGTGTAAGAGAAAAGTACCACTGCCTTCTGTGAGCACATTGTCTAAATATAGCAAGCTTTCCTTAAAGCCTTGTAAAATTGCACCAAGCAGACTGAGGTGTAATCTTGTTGTCACTAAAAGGTTAGGACTGGGTGATACTATCACAAAAAGGGGTGTGCGACTTCACACACACAGGTTGGTCTAATGTTAGACTTTACTGTATCCTATCTTCAAACATTCCACTTCAGGCAGCCACAAAGAGATCTCGTCGGCTGGACTCCTTATCATTCTTCACCTTATGTAAAAGAGGACCATGGTAATAAAAGAGGAATGCATTAAAAAAACAAATAGAGGAACTTGGCCTGTTATTTCATGTGTGTCCATTTAACTCCTCCAGGAGCTGCAAAGAAATCCATCCCTTGTCACGTTTCCAGGGGTAGTGGAGCCAAACACCAGCTTCTGAACTTTGTCAGCAGTTCCAACCAGGTACATCTTCGTTCTTTATAGTCACACACTGCCCTCTAGTGCATTTGGAATTAAAGTGCTGAAATGTTTCAATAATGTACATGCAGGATTAAAAAAAAAAAAAAAAGCCAGACAGCAATTATATTTTATAATTAAATGTTGATGATCATTTCTCGCCATTAGCAAGATTCCAACAAGTAATTAATTTGTAATAATGCCAATGTGGTCAACTTGAGTAGCTTGAAAATCTGGAAACTCTTTAAGGGGGAAACCAGCAGTGGAGATTAGTGTTAAACTGGAGTGGACAGTAACTGTGAAAGCTCCAACAACAGCACCACCTAGTGAAACTTTTAGGCCCCTGCTCACTTTTATCAAAATAAATAAATAAAATTACATTTCTTCCAACGTGTCAAGCAAACCAGTCCAGACAGTCAGGTTGGGATTTCTGCAGTTTAAAGAAGGACAGGACAATCTGTGTGATGCTGTCAGGAATATATTTCAGAAACATCCACTTATGCAGTTTTGGGCACACCATGCAGAAAGCCATTAAGGGGTCCTGCAGAAACCTTGTACCTTTTAACTTGCCACTTTAACGTTACAGACGAGAATTACAAGTTCCAGCTTGTGTGGAAATTTCTCATTGGATCAAGTCAGTTTTATTGGCAGTAGATTGTGGAATGTTGCAGAACGTAAACCCATTGAAATTTTTACTGGTGTCATCATCTACTCAACATCAATGATGTTGCCGTGTTACTGCAGTGGGCTTCATATCAGCTCTTCTGGCTTTAAACCTTTTCCAGGCTGTTTTCAGAACGCTAGATCTAAATAAGTCCAACGCAGCCTACGGTGTTGTTGACATGAGGGAGAGAGTATTGACTACACACTGTTTGATTTCGTTGGCTTAACTGACTAAAAAAGGAAACAAGGTTTATGAAGGACAAACGTAGAAAAATTTGATGAATATATAAACTTTTTTTTTTCTGAGAAACAAAAAAAAAAAAAAAAAAAAATCAAAATGTATGACTCAACATACCCTGTTCTACCTTTTCAAAAGGGATTTGACTGAAACAAAGCTGGGTTAGTTTTCACATCAAACATTTCCCAGAGTAGAATTAATGAATACTTTTAGCACCTGCAACCACAGCACAAGCCTTAATACTATTAACTTCCTGCACATCAGGACAAACTATGCATCATTTTAAAACACGAGACCTTAATTTGAAACCATTATAGATTTATTGACCAGAGTCTTACACTGTACAAAAAAAAGTTTGGGGTCTCATTGAAAGTGTGTGAGGCTGATATTTGAATTATTAATTATCAATTTAAATTTGTCTTTGCAAACTAAATTGGCGACTTTAAATCCAAACAGCCTCAAGATGGAGATGTTTGAAATGTCTGTGCAGCCTGAAGTTAATTAAAAATTTTCTGCCTCATTCCCACTGTGGGTTTTAATGTTTGTAAAAAAAAAAAAAATCCTTTACATTGGCACTGGGCTTCCAGAGAATGCACACCCAGTTCCATATTCCAAAATTTGTGATAACAGGGAGATAGGTGCGGTTATATTTCAATACAAAAATGCCCATTGCAGCTTCAAAGGCTGAGTTGTGAACAACATTCTGCAAACTTTGCACCTCATAGTGTTACGTAGCTCCTCTGAGAAGTGTTAGGGGGGACACAACGAAGGCTGACGCTCTGTGGCACCAGTTAGGCTGCTGCAGCAGGACAGGACAGAGGCTGGACTCCTTTAATCTCCAGGGCCTTGTTGAACTGCACGGCCATGATCTTAGCAGCCTTGGTGATCTTTAGGTTCTTCATACAACCTCTAAAGGACGCGCTGGTGGAGAGAGCCGCTTGACGAACTCCACCTGTAAGTAAGAAGCACAAACACGTCCTGTAACACACTTTGTGCAATGATATACAAAATGTGTACTGTGGCTGCTCCACTTGAATTTGGCATCATAACGACAAATTTTCCAAAGCAGATAAAATATTAATTTGTTGGCTCGTGTGTTTATGCCTTTTTTAAATATTGTTTTCAAAAATGTGCTAGCAGGCGGTCGTACTGGGATATCCTCCAACATAAATGGGGTCATTGGTGTCGCAGGTGTTGGAGCGTGTGTTCGGGCTCTCTGCTTGGCTCTGCTTCCCGTCGACCACCAGCTCCACCCGGTGGCGAAGCTTATTGGCAGTGACGGCGTGCCACTGGCCATCGCAGAAGCCTTCTCCCTCGGGCACGTGCTCTGCTGTGATTCGTCCGGCTCCGTTGTCAACGTGGAAGAACAGCTACAGAGAGGAGAAAGAATGTAGAAACAAGTGAAGAAATGTTTATATGCAGTGAGTAGTTAGATAAGGAGATCAGTGTTGCAGTACATATGTATGCACTAAAGGGAAAACTAATCTTATTGCTAGATGTACCCAGGCCACACATTTTATTTATTATGAGTTAACCAGCTTCTGGCTGTATCTTCATGATGGTACTGAAGTGGTACTGAACTTTTGCCTAAAACGCCACCATAACGACAAAATCAGTTTGATTTAAACAGAAACGATTCCTTCATTATGTACCTTGCCCTGGACGATCTCTAGGCCAAGTCCGTCGTTGGCTTGGTTACTGACGGCCAAAAGCACTCCGTTGGTTCTGCTTGTTCTGAACTCCAGCTCTATGGACACATCCAGACCCACCCTGTAGGAGGAGACTAGATAAAGAGAGATGCAGAGAGGGATTACTTTCTGTTTTTTTTTTTAACAGGAAAGGTGACCCTGCTTCTCCCCCCCCCCTTCAGAGATCCTGAGTTTTTGTCTGCAACCTCACCTGCTTTCAGGTAGCCGGTGCCGTCGAAGTAGGTGCCCGTCTCAGTGTCGACAAAGCACGTTCCTACCATGTGACTGGAAGTGGGTGCGGTCATGTCCAGTTCAAAGTCTTCAACAGTGGACACAGAGCGTCCTTGGAAAAGAAAATATCACCAACAACTCGAAGTATTGAGAAAAGCATCTTCTGTATATGTACCATGACAGAAGTACAATAAATAAACATTACCAGTGGCGGCTGCCTTCGTGCTCACCGGACTTCCCTCCATCTTCAGCCTACGAATGCATCCATTGATACTGTAGAGAATCTGGCAACAGCGAGGATCTGGTTATTGTGTTACATCATTTTAAAACCCAACACACACACACACACAAAAAAGAAACATCCCCAACTTTAAAAAGGATTGATCCAACACATTCAGGAAATGGGGCAGAATCCCAAGAGTGAAGTAACAGTGGACCTTAATTAAGCAGTCTTAACTACACAGAGGAAATATGGCATCTTGTACTGACATACAAAAAGGTGTGTGTGTGTGTGTGTGTGTGTGTGTGTTTCTTACTGGTCCTATCCTCTTGGTGGTGTAGTTCAGTGGTAATCCACCAACATACAGCATTCCAACCACGTCCAACAGGTCAGCCTGGTAAGAGAAAATCAATTATTAATGCAAATGAAAATGATCCTTATTGACAATGAACCGTACTACACTTATATGTAATAACTGTGACTGTCGTGTTCAGTTGTAGAGGAAATTTCACGTTGAACGTACCTTCTTTGGACTGATCATCTGTTTACTGTATCGTCTGTCAACCAGAAGCATACTTCTCTGTTTGTTCCGGGTCACACGGATCTGAAAAGAGGAGATGGACAACAGGAAGGGAACAAACATGTAACGTGATCTCATCAGGTCACTTTTTATTCCTCTATTTCTGTCTTCAAAATGCAAAGTTAAAGACAATGTTTACTCTGGCAGTCCTTTAAGAAAGGATTTGTGTCCATCTTTTCAGTGTGCTCATGTGTTGAAACTGCTGCATGCAAACTGCTACCGAAAATTAAATTGAATTCACTTACCTTGTGCCAGTTTCCGTCATTGATGGAGAAGGGAACGCAGCCAGATATGTTCCCATGACCAAGATCGTACCCCAGACAGATCTGTCCATCTTTGATCTGCAGGTGGAGAGATTACAATTTACATTTTTCATGCTTTCTTTACTAGAATAGCTATGAAAGAATTTGGGCTAAAAGAAACATGTAATGCTTTATAACAGAAATATACCAAGAAGGTACAGCTCCTTCAAAAGTGAGCAGAACAGTTTTTATTTGTTATAGCTGGTGGAACGAATTCCAGGCAGCAAGCAGATGAAATTCCGTGTCATAGATGGGGTTACTTCTTAAGAACGATCGGAGCAGGAGATTCATACCTGTATGGAAACAAAATCAGCATGGTTGATTCTCGCCATGTAGAGTACGAGTCCAGATTCTTCCTTTGTCCTCAGCTCAAACTCCAATGTCAGCCTGAGACCAAACAAAAACAAAAACATGGATCTTTGAACGCTGGAAGTACACAAGTAAACCATTTAATATTGGTCACGGTGAAACAGATTTGTATTCATCCCAATATAGTGCATAATATCATCATAAATAGCACGTGAGATAAATTGCAGTTCTGAGTGAGTCAGACATCCATTTTGGTATTCGATTATGTTTTCTAGTGCTGACAGAGGCTCAGAATAATGAAAAATAAATTTTGATTTGGACAGCAGGCTGCCTCACTGCGTCCACAGAATGTAAATAAACAGGCACAAAAGTCTGAGCCCCCTTACAGCAAAAATAAACTATTTAAACCGATGGAATGATTCATTCTGAATAGTTACTTCTCTCTGACTTTGGTGTCATCAAAAGCAAAGCTCATGTGGCTGTTCCTGGTGAGTCCGAACTGATAGGCCTTCTCCAGCGCCGTCGGGGCCACGGCTGATGCACATGAGTCCTGAGGACGGGACACGGCATGTCAGTTAGTCTGACAGGTTTCACCACACTGCTCCTATTGCTTCTCGTCAACAGGAAGTTTAACACCAAGGCGACGCACACTTCAGTCAAACTAACAGGGCTTCTGCTTCTGATGTGTGGCGACCTGAAGGGATAATTGGTCATGAAGGTCATCAAATAGCACTCTAAGATATCAGTAGATGAGGAGATACAGAGATTATCTCAAAGTCTGAAAAGAAGAAGAAATCTGCGTTTGTGCAATGGGACATGAATATATTTCAAATTAAAACAGTATAACACATACACACTACACAATGTGTGTCGGCCCTGTGATGGACTGGTGACCCCGCCCCCACCCAGTGTGAGCTGGGACTGGCTCCAACGCTCAGCGCCACCCAGAAACGGATAAAAATGAAAAAGGCTTACCATGTTATGACTATTTGAAAATACAGCACATGGCTTTTTAAAATCTGATCACCTTTAATTACTTTGTGTTCCTCCTCATCAGATCAAATCAGCAACAGCTAACTTTTTTAGCCATCAAAACATTTTCATTCTCATGAATCCTTTCATCTAAACCAAACATCTGGCAGCAGTTTAGATTCAGTCAGATTTGGGTTTTCTTTCAGCAGATCAAACTAACCGCCCCCCTTTTCCAGGGAGGAGTTCAGCCATCAACCAGAGGGTGTCAGTGTTGTAATACATGTGACGCCTTCTTACTTTTCATTTCATTTCCCTCACAGTTGTCTTTCCTCCCTTTTCCACTTGCTCTTCTTCTCCCCTGAAGGTCTTCCTTTGTTTTTCAGATTTCATCTTCACACCTACTATTACTTTGCTTTCTTCTCCAGACCTTTACTTTCGCCTTCCTTTTCACCTCACATATTCTGTCCATCTCTGCTCTCCATTTTTCTCCCCAACTCATTCTCTCCTTGGTGCTTTCAGATCTTCCTCTCTGCTCCCAGCAGCTTAACTTTTTATCATGTTTTTTTACTGGCCTTTTGTTGGTACTCACACCTTTTCCTCTCTCGTCTTGTCCTCTTGCTTTCTCCTTTCCTCTCCTCCATGCTGCAATGCTCATCCCCTCTCTTGCTTTCCTTCCCACTTCTCATCATTTTTTATGTCTCCTGCTTCCCCATCTCTCTTTAATTCTCCTTCAGCATCGCCCAGCTTTCATCTCATTCTTTACTTTCCTTTTCCTCTCCAGTCTTCGCCCGCTTCCCTTTCTTTAGTCTCCTTAAGCCTTCTCCTCTCACCCTTTTCAAGTCTTCCCTTCCTACTTCTTTGGCTGTTCTGACTTTTCACACCCTGCTGAATTTCCACTTCTTTTATTTCATCCTTCCTCCATCCTCAACTCTCTTCTTCGCTTCCTACTCACTCCTCCTTGGCACTTTTCTCCATCCTGTCTCCTTTACTTTCTCACTTTCTCCATTATTGTCCTACCTTCCTTTGAATCCTCTCTATTTTCCTATCTCATCTCCACTGTCACCACGTGCTCCGCGGTCCTCTCTTGCTCTTTCCCTTGCACTTTCCTTTTTTCTTTCCCCCGATCTCTTTTTCCTATTTCCTGTCTGGCCCTTCTGCTCTCCTCTATTGAATATATCAATTGTATCAACTATTAAGTAACAAAGCAGCTCTGCCATACCTGCCGTCCATGTGTGAGACAAAGCTGAAGAGGGGATCTGAGACGATCAAGTGTCTGTGTGTATGTGTGTCTTAATCTCCTCTCCTCTCTTGTTCTCTTTCAAGTGAAGACGTTCTCCACAGCGTGACCTTGCTTTGTTACAGCTGGCACTCACCTCTTATCGCGCTCCGTCCTCATATCCGCTCCTCCTCTTCAACCCCCCACCCCCATTCTCTCCCTATCTAACAAAAGGGAGACGTCACATGCTCAGAAGTTCTTTCCTTCCCTCTCCTTTCATTCATTTCCCACTTCCTCTCCTTTCTCCCCTCCGTCTTTCCATTAAACCAACAAAAGGCTCTGTTCAGAAAGGCTCTCTCCTCGTTCCTCCTCCATGGCTGCACTTTTCCTCTCTACCCTTCTCTTTCTTCTGTCCTCTTTCAACCTCCCCCCTCGCTTTCCATTAAGCTAACAATAGGAAGATCGCCTTCCATTCAGAGCGACTAGTCTTTGGTTGGAGGTCACACCAATAGAATCAGAAGTCTTTTAGTTGGGATTTTGTATAAGTGTGTGTGAGTGTAAGTGAAGCCAGCCTTGTGTATGCGTATCTTTAAAGTTTCTATCACCGTTGAGAGTCCAGGCTCTGCTTAATGTACCGCAGGTTTCAGAGAAGCTACTCTCTTGACCTTTGGTAGCATTGAGTCTCTCTCTCAACCCAACCGGTCGAGGCAAATGGCCGCCCCCCCGAGCCTGGTTCTGCCTGAGGTTTCTGCCTCTTAAAGGAAGTTTTTCCTTGCCACTGTCGAAGTGCTTGCTCATTGGGGGATCTATACAATACCGCTTTACAAATAAATCTGATTTGTTTTAATTTACACATGTTTTACTGTACTTCTCAAGTGTACATTACCGGACACTAAATTGTGTGACAGTTTGCTCCATTCGTGAGTCTTGAAGTTCCACTCACAGTTTAAAGGAGCGAGTTCATTTAAAACACTTGAAAATGCCTGAAAAGTTGTAACTGGATGGATGAACAACAAGTCACATTTTCATACGTCATGTTCATAAAAGCATAACTCTCAGCTGATCAAGCAGAGCAGGCCAGCGACTGTACATTTTTTTTTTTTTAACATACTCAATTTTAGCATCATTCATTACTGTTTTGGTTCACTCTAACTGCTTTCAACAGAAGAAATCCAATTTTAGTGAAAACAGACTTCATAGCGCAGACACAATTAGAGGCCTCTTGGTGAATATAGTAAGACGTTTGTATGCAAAATAATATGCTATTATATTTCCCTCATGAGCTGGTGGAGAGACCACGTCAGGTGGCCAGAAAAATGGCTCCAAGTGTACATGAATGTTCACTGGAATCTTAAACAGTTTTAAATTTGGATATTTCAGATTGATGGCTAAAAGACATATAAGGAAACTGAAACCTGACGTGACAGAGTTCATTCCTCATGACGCAAAAGCGAAGCCTGACTGTGTATTATATATCAATATGTGTGTGTGTGTGTGTGTGTGTGTGTGTACCAAGTCAGCGCTGGGGTCCTGCTTAGCAGTGGCTGGGGCCGCAGGAGCAGCAGTAGGTGTGGCAGCAGGTGCTGAAGGGAGGTTGGACTCCTACAGGTCAGCATTTAGGAGGTGGGAAGGAAGTAGATTAGCAGCAGCCACAGAGCTAGGATGACGACAATCAAAGCAAACAGCCCCTTCAATCAGCTACAGGCAGGCAGTCAGGTCAACAACATGAAAGGTATGAAGAGACTTTTAAACTCTGGCCTCCCCTTTTTAGCACAATTTGAAGTGTAATTTCAATTGTATGACTGGACACTTTGACAGACGAGCCTCTCTTCCGTTGTTAGACTCTGACTACGATTGGTTTTGTCACATCTGGAGGAGAAGTTACATTTAACTAACAGGAAAAGGTGTAAATAACAAATTCACTGATTCAATGATAGTCTACATTTGGTAGTTGTCTTCGTAAATCAACCCGCCTTCCAGCCATTGTGTGGTGGGAAAAATAAAAATGATAAGGGGGGTGGTTCAAATACATCTGAGAACTCCCACAACAAAAGCTTTTAATGATAATGAGCCACGTCACGTGGCACAATCTGTTTTAACGGCAAGATGTCGGTCACGCTCAGCTAGTTCCAATTAATGTATATTTATACGTAGTGACTAATTAGCATACGGACTTCTATAAATATAAAGACGGGTAAAATAAATTATTTACTGTGTTGTTGGATTGTATAAAAGCTACCCCAAGTGACTTCAGATATCATCAGACTAACCCAGCATCATGTTGCAGCCTCTCAGAAAGATCAAAGAAAGACTCAATACAAAAATATACTTTGGAATAGAGCCTAACCCAAAGGGGACTTTGGCTCTCTGTAATCAACAAACTGTGATGTGACAAACAAAATAGAAAGGTAATTAGCCTGTGCAGAGGGTCTGAAATATGACTAGGGGCCTACATTCAACTTCAGTTAAGTATATGGGGAGTAAAAGAACTATGGCTTCACACAGACTGGAGTTTATATCACAACGCAGATGAACCTGCAGCCCATAAACCACCGAGAACAGAGTTATGGCAAAGCGTAGCTCACTATAGCTTTGGCTCTGTGCTTCATGATCAATGTCCTTTAAAGAGATGTAGTTTACCAGGTAACTGAGTATCTGATCACCTGTGACTGCAGTAAGACCTATAATATAATAATAAGTCTATGAATTGCATCCTGCCCACCACCGATACTAAAACCTCTGAGATGAATGACTCGCTGCCTGCCAGCATCTTAGCATAGAGGCTAAATGGTAGCTGGGTGTTTTGGCTCCTGTGGGCTCATAAAGCATAAATGGCATGCACAGTTAGCCTCGCGTGGCACAGCGATGGCACTGCGCTATATGACAAGCTGCCAAAAGGAGGAGTTTAGTTGCACAAGGCTAAAGAGACTATAAAGAAGAGTTAATGGGCTGTGCAAGTGCTGTGTGATGAAACGCTAAGCTAACATGGCGAGGCCACGGCTGCATTTCACCAGAGAAATAGGTGTGTGTGTGTGTCTGCATGAGTGAGTCACCATGATATAGTGGAGAAGGACACATGTTTATATTGGTGTGACCTTCTTCCTACTGCTGCATCTTTATATATGTCTGAAGTACATCTGCACATATGTGCCGATGGGTCAGTGCTCATCATATCACTGTAAATAAAGGGCCGTAGTGTAATATGAATACCTACGATTTTTAAGAAAAAATTTATGTACACATATATTGTGTATGTTTGCCATCATGTTTATTTCGTCCACTTACAGCAGTGGGCTCTGAGGGCGGTGTAGCAGGGGCGGAGGTCAGGGGCGGCCGCTCCTCCTCTTCCGGCAGAGGTGGCGGTGGCGCGGGAGCGAGGATGGGGCACTGGCCGATTTCAGCATTCTTAAAGGACACGGGCTGGGAGAAGTCTGAGAGACTGAGAGGTGGACAGACATTTTTAAACTCTTAGCTGTTAAGCTGACACTGAGATTTAGTACGTTACTGGAGGGAGGCAAAAAGTTGGTTTGCTTAACTTAAAAAAAAAAAAAAAACGTGTTGAGATGTGGATTTATGATGATGGTGTTAATGCTAAAAGCACTGACAGTGCTGGTAGATGCATTTTTCAGAAAAGCATGCTAGCTTTCACTTATGTGTGAATTTCTTTTAAACATTTTGAACTTTCACAGATGCTCCTTTGCCTAAATGTGTGCTTTCTTAAGTGAATGAACAGCTTTACACTAAAACACTAATTCAAAGTTCACTGACATGATTTCTATTTCAACAGTATGAGTGAAAGAATTAATGAATAGTAGGATGAAAAATTATGCTACATATAAATATATAGATATATATATATATATACATATATATGTATCACATGTGTAAATGTGATCTGTGTATATATAAACTTTGTATATAAAGCTATCTCACTTTTGGCGTATAAATAAACTCGATAAATAACGCCTACAGAACAGTTGATGACACAGTACAAGTTACAGCTTTGGGGTAAAAGGGGTGAATTGAGGTGAGCAATAAACAAACACACAAAGATGAGAGGGGAGTATAATTTGAGTTATGAGTATGTTTATGATGTTGGACAGCTCTATTACTGTTGTTCAGGCAGAGAGGCACTAGCTTTATGAACATCATCATCAACATCATCATGGCCCCCAGCAATCATATTAACTAAGCTTTAACCCATCAGTGTATGAGGTCAGAATTAGGCCTGTCGTCCGTCTCCTGCCAGAAAACATTCAGGTGATTAGGACAAAACGCTAAAGCTGCCCCATTTGAGTATCACTACAGCAGGTTTAAGGCCAACATTTAAGGTGTACTCCGAAGGGAATTGATGTGAAGCGAATCGGTCAGTTTTGTTGGTGTCAGTGTTTTAACACAGAAAATATACAAACTCAAACGCTGACTCTGTACTTTTGCCTTATTCATCTAGTTATGTCAAGAACACATTAGACTGAGGATACATCAACCTCCCACCCACCCAACCAAAAACAAACAACAACTCTTTTTTGAGCTGTAAATGGCCACACTATTTTTAAAAAAGCCACTTAATTGCTTAATTTGTCCGATTTACTGCAGCTAATTATTAGCCAATATTGCTTATCGTGCTGAATATTTTCTAAATGGGTTGACGAATACTTTGGCTGAGTGTGAGTGCTTTGCTTGTTTTGTCCAACATCCAACTAAAGTCAAAAATAAAAAAAAATGAATAAATCAAATTTACTATCCAGTTAAAGAAGAGTAGAACCTGTCACTTAGGAGCAGCTGGAACTGAAGAAATTTGACGTTTGTGCGAGAAAAACATAAAACAAGAATTGTCAGTTGACTAACTGAACAGCTGCTGTGCTGTAGCCCTATTTAATGTTTGTGAAGGAGGATTTTGAAGCGCCTTGTGTTGAGAAATGAACATCTGGCCATGCCCAGTCTGTATATATAGACTAAATATTACATACATAGCATTGACCATGAGGTTCCAAATGCATCCTTGGAACGGGACGATGGGTCTGCTGGACGTCTGCTCTACCTCTGCAGCAACACCACCGAGGAAGATACGCTGCAAGTGGATTGGCTGATCATTGGGAATTTTTGTCTCCCTCCTGGGCTCTTCATCCACCTGAACTGCAAAGGATCTGGTAATGAACACACACAATCAAACTCCCAGTATATTAAATGGATTATACAGAGTATAAAAAATTTTCAACAGTGATAAAACATTTCCGCCGGGAAAGGAAACATCAACTTAGACTTAACATGGCGCACACACACACACACACACACACACACACACACACACACACACACACTAACCTGCCGGTGAATCGCTCTATTCGCAGTGAGTGCTCCTTCCCATCATTCAACGGGCCTTCTTCAGGTCGCCTGATGACTTGACGCAAATGACTGCCGGTAAACAACGAAACCTCCAGAGAGCCTTTGTTCAGCATGACTGAAAGGAAGGGCTGCAAGAGTCGGAGATAAAGTTCATTAGTTGAAGAAATCTCCCCGTCCAAATTACTCTCAGAGATGGGGAGAGGAGATGAAAAGGATGAAAGGGGGCCTTTGGATTTTAAAACACAATAGGACCAAAACATACTTCTCATAACACCGAAAAATAAGGGCAATATGTCCATGATGACTGATTAGATAAGCCTAAAGTGAAAAGGTATGTGTAATTAAAAAAAACTGAAAATTGTGCAGGACACAAGAGATAAAGGGAGGAGTCCCATTTTAATGTTGAGCCAACTACCTCACTAACAATGCGAGCATGGGTGTGAATTATTTAGCAAAGAAAATCGTCTGTATCTGGAGACACAGATGAAACACAATGATAGTCAGATTAAAACAAAAATGTATGATCGTGTCATATCAAAATCAATCGCTGCACAGGAACAACTTACAACGGTAATTTAAAAAATAACCAAAGAGCTGCAGGTGAAAGTTCACTCTTGACTCACTCTTTTGGTCAAACCTTGGAATTGTCTAGAAAGGTCAATCAAACAATGATAAACATTATCAGGCAGCTCAAAAAATTAATGTGAAATTGATATATGTGCTTGTATCTACTGCGGTAAAGTAAAGATATTAATAAGCAATCTGTTATAGCATCGAAGGGTTTTCCTAACCTTTCTCCTTGGTTGGTTTTTTGTTCTTGGTGCTTTGTTATGGGAGGAAAATAATGTTTCGCTCGACTTGTGTTGAACTCTGTCTATGTCAAAATTTGTTGAATGTCTGTCAGGGACAGGCGGGAAGGAAAAAGGAAGGACAAAAGTAGATGAGATACGAAAAGGCGGATAAGGGAGGTGAAAAGACAAACAAGAGGGAGGAGAGACTGCAGATTAAAGAGCAAAGAAGAGGCAGAAGGAAAATGGGAGATGAGTGGGGGGTGGGCAGGAGAGGAGAGCGGGGAGGAAAGGATAACAAGAGATGAGAGGAACAGAGAGGAGAGGATAATAGGGGGAAGAGATGAGAGGGCAGAGAGCAAAACAGCAAGCGAGATAGAGACGGGGGAGAGAGAAAGGGGGAGACAGACAGAGAGGTGCTGGAGAGCAGCGGTGCAGGGTCAGGCTAATTTGAATTTTAATTCACTGTGTGCCAGAGGGCGAAGTGGGAGACAATTTACCACCTGAAAATGGAATTTCAATTTGAGGTCGGGGACAAATTGAACTGAGATGTAGCTACAACATGCCTCTTGCTGCACCGTCCTCCATGCACACATACAGACACACAGACACAGATAGATACAAAGGCATGCAGTCACTCACACTTACACACACACACACACACACACACACACACACACACACACACGGACTATTCTACATGAATTCACACAGACACTTACTGTATAAATACACTTATAAAGAGAAGGGAAGCTACACACAGAGACACAACTACGAAAGAAGCAGCGGACTGTGGAGCTAACATGCATGCAAACACCCACACACACACACACACACACACACACACAAACCTATGTTCAAGAGAAAGCCAGTCACACAAAAAAACGTGCACACGCGAACTTCTGCTGCCTTCAGTATTCAGCTACTTTAGGTGAAAAACAACAGAAATCCTCACTTTTGAGCTGTTCATAAAAAAACAAGTAAAAAAAATGAAGGTACCGCTACATTTTTTTAGGGGAGCTGGTTTAATCTACAACAAACCCCAAGTTTCGGTTTTTGTCACTTTTAGATAACAAATGCAATACATAAAGCTGACTGTCAACTAACAGAAAAATAAATCTGCACCAAATGTTTAGGACATTTTAACAGACATTTTTCAACATTTCCCATGTTCTCATCTTCCTTCTTTACTTTCCTCATTTGCAGTTTTATTCCTCCTTTTCTTTCCATCCGTCTATCACACTCGCCACATCTTTTCATTTTCCCCTCCTTTCACTTCTAAATCTCCCTCTTCCATCCCTACATGCTTTGTCTTCTGTCCCCGTCTCTGTCCCTCTCTAAAACATCCATTAGTCAGGGCCAAGTTGAGTTGATGGTGTTTTTAACCTCGCTTAACCTTTCTCCACACACACGCACGCACACACACGCCCTGCCTGCCAGCGTAGTTAGTAAAAATAGATTTATGCGCCCAACAACCAGTGATGATGGATAAGCTAGAGGTAACCTTTGTCCTCTCTCCCTTGCACGCACACGTACACACACTCTCACACATACTCACATAAACATGCATTCACTTTCAGTTTTGCATTCCTGTGATTAATGTCCTGCTACATAATGTGCTACATGTAGACATAAGTACAGACACACAAAAAACACCTCATGGTAAAACACACACAAACTTGGGAATTGGCACCACACACACACACACACACACACACATATGCTCACAAGTATGAATACATGTGAAAAAGCACCAAAGACATGGTGTGTATCCGTGTGTTTAGCCCATATCAAATTATGGATTTCTTTATTTGTCGGTGATTAGAAAAAAAATGTGCATGTGCGTGTGTGTGTGTGGGGGTGAGTCAGCATGTTCTTTTTTTTAGCTGCTGGAAAATCAAATCAGCACAGTGGCCAAAAAAACTCAAATCTCATTAACATGCACTCATGGACACATCACTCACATATGTGTGTACCTTTTGCATGGTCAGCTAAAAGCTATGCTAACTGCTATACAATGGATCAGCAGCCACAAAATGTCTTTGTGCGTCTGTAAACTGATATTTCCTTGTGTGTGTGTGTGTGCGTGTGTGTGTTTGCTTTGGATAAAAGACAATCCAATTAGTCTGGCTGCCAACAAATGCCAATCTCATTAATATGCACTGATGAAAACGTCATTCACTCAGAGGAAGGGGACGGTACTTTGGTGTGCGTTAGGTGAACCCACCTCCAACAACTGCCTGCGTCTCCGCTTGGAGTTGACGAGGTTTGCGTTCAGGCCCTTTAGTGGAAAGATTTTCAGGAGAATGTGAGCATACATATGTAACTTTTCATCTTCGGCGTCACCTAGTTTCTGTATCATTTCATGAATATATATGCTGGTTTATAAGCAACTCGTTTTCTAACGAGGTGAAACTGAGTTATGACTGCTTTGTTATTAGAACTATTTTAACACTGATGAATGAAACTCTAAGAGACTATATAGATAAAAATTGTAGTAAACTGTTCTTTTATAATTCACTTGAACCAAAAGACCTCAATTGAACAGCAATGTTTGAAAAATGATTTCAGCTTTAAAAAGTTAAACTAACTTTTTGTGGCCGAGCTGTACATTAAATTGCAACTGCAAGCTGAAAAGTGAGTCTGACTCAGTTTTCATTGGAAACATAATCTATTTGGACTCTGGTACTAATTAAAGGAACAATATAGAGAATATTCAGCCGGAACGATAAACAATTCTCATGCAACTCAGAGTCTTTTAGCCAGAACTGTACAATACAGCTGGAAATGAAAAACTGCAGCATCTTTCTACAAGTTACTATATAAATAAACAAATAGTTTTCATGATAATAATGAGTGGAAATATTTAGCCTGAAAATGAACAGTTTGTATTTTCTTGTCAAGTTCTTTCCCCAAAAGTCTAACTAAACCCGATCCTTACAATTTAACAAACATATTCAACATCTGGATTGAATTACTACAGTATGTAGATCAAACTGGACCTTCTGGCCGATTGGTGGGGCTCCGCCTACGGCCAGCAGTATGGTTCCATCGTCAGCCAGGGTGCTGAACGACAAGCTGATCTCTGTGCCGACATCCAGCAGCAGGCCGCCCAGCTCCACGTATCCTGGCTTAGAGAAGCTGACGGTATACAAGTTCTGCAAAACAGAGATGAAACTGTTTTTCTTATTTCCATTTTTGTCAAGGATTTATGTAGCCCCCTGAATTTGACTTGAGATGGAAAAATCTAAGTGATAGAACATTTATTTAAGTTTGACTGATCGAGTCAAATTTCGCCCCTTGGTTTCACTCAGGCTGAGGTTTTACTCATAAAGGAAACAACTTGCAGTGCTACGAAAACCATCAAATGTGACATCATCCACTTTTCATTTGTTTGATTGTGATTGTAAAAGTGGAAGTAGTCAGACGCACCAACACACTAGTCTCTGTAGCAGTGAAGGTTGGACACTAAAAGAAAAAAAAAAAAGATAAGGGAAATAGAGAAACCTTCGCTACACACACCCTGGGCCTTTATTCTTTATTGGCTCTGGTATGAATGGGACAGGTGCATAGTAATCATGGTGAATGTCTTGTATGAATTTGAAATGTGGAATCTGTGTAAGAGTGTGCGGACACAACTGATCAAAACTTCAAAACAACCCCAGAGATACAGATGTTCATTGGAATTGAATCAGTTTGAGTCCAGTGAATGAAATTAGAAGGTAACGTTAAAAAGTTAGAAAAACACTGAGGTCACAAAGTGAAAAAAACCTTCCAAATTTCATCCAAAAATATTTTTTTCATGGATTAAAAAGTTAATTTAAACTTTCCCTGGTAACTTATGAACCGTCTGCTGTTACCTTCACCTTTATTTGGACTACGATACTGCAGGAAGTCGCACTAAAAAGCCTGCATTTTATTTGATTCACTTTCCCACTCAAATTAAAGCTGAGACTTTCCACATTACTACTTTAATACTGTCTGCTGAAGCGAGGATGCCGAAATATGAAAAATGTCTATTGAACATTTCCACTTAGAATCAAAACCGTTTGTGATGATGTAAACATAATGCATACATAAACAGTATGTAGGTATGAGGAAAATGAAGGTCATAGAACAATCTCAATTAGTTATTGCCTTTCCTGTCCTCTCTTTACATTATGTTTTGCATAAAACATAGGAAGATACAACTTGACTTTCTAACAGTGAAAGAGAAACGCTGAAGTTAAAAGAGAAAACAGGGTCAAGAGGTGAGAAGGATATCAGTCAGTGTGTGTCAAGGTTGTTCAGTAAATTTATAGAATGTTAATTTTCCGTATATGTATATTTATTTGTCCTCTTTTCAGTCACTCACTACATAAACATGATGAAATAGAAGTACTACTATAAAGAAATGCATTGACATAACTGTATTATGCGAATACTGTGCTTTAAATGCAGAATGTCACGCGTTATATGCTCTACTAACTCTGTTAAAATATTAACTCGTAAGAAGTTATGTGACTTTCATGGCACACAGCGCTGAATCTACACATCAGTAGACAGGCATACTTATGCAATATAATCTTTTAAGAGTTTAAATGCACTACAGAATTATGAGACTGCAATTAAGTGGACACTCTTACCTCTACATTACATCCTTTGGTGACCCCAGTATAATCTGAACTACTGAGGAGATTATATGGAGTTCTGGAGACTTCAATATCCTGGAGACAGCCTGCATACCGCTTCAGCGTGACCTCTGACCTATAAAGGAGTTAAAATTATTTTTAGGTGGGCGTATTAATAGATGAGGACCAGTCCCTCAGCAGCGTAGCGTCAAAAAAAGGTGAATTACTGCAGCAGTGAAGCTATTGCATCATGTATGCTTTTGGATACATGATAAGTGACGCCTGAGCATCAACAAGAATAATCTGAATACGTCGTTTGCCCTCATTATCCACGTTGAAACCTTTGGCTTTATTATGTCTATGCTCTGTCAGAATGTGTTCAGGTTGCATTATATTCAAGAACAAAATTGAAAACACTGTCAGATAATCGTGGATCCCACAGAATATTATTAGCATAGTAATGCGCCACATTGTAATTGTTTTCCGTAAATTATTGTAGCTTAGCAAAAAAAAAAAAAAAAAACAACTGTTGCTCGCAGCGGCACAAAACAAAAAAAAAAACAAAAACGGTAGAGATACTTTAGATCCTGCAATACAATTTGAATAGAATTACAGGCAGTAATGCCTCTGAGGCAGAGGCACAAATGTGAGAAAATGTGCCTAAATGTCTCTGAGCAGACAAACGTCTAATTCAGATTAATAAAAGGACAGTGAAAGTGCTTCCTAGCTGCCGAGTGGAAGAGCAGGAGCCTACAGGTGCCAGCCAAGACACAAAGACAAATTCATTGCGGGCTATACAGCGTCATTAGCGTGGCTACGTTTCATGCAGAGGGAAATTCACAGCTCGCAGCATTTTTCTGTGTGTCTGATTATGAAATGCATTTATTTATTTTTTATTTACCTGGCTGTCATGCTGTTAAGACAAAACATGATATCAAAGCATTAGCACATTTCAAGAACATGGTTTCACCTGACGACTCATTTAAACTAGTCAATTTGTGTGTGCTGGTATATCAACATTTCAATGACAGACTGAAAGGTGTGAGTGTGGGTGTTATCATGCGCTGCCATGAGGCTGATTGTTTGCCAATCGAACAGTCTGTCTTATATTATACAGTACATTATATAACAACAAGACAGTCTCACAACACATACAAACGGTAGAACAGCACTTTTTATGTTGAATCCATCTGTATGAGAATGTCTAAATTAGCAAATGAATGAATTACAGCAGCAGCGTGTGTTTGTACCTGTAGTTTCCGATCGTCGGCAGGCCTCCAAAATAGATTTTCTGGTTTTGCTTGAGGTTGAGGCCAGTAGCTGAACCCTGAGATGTGGCTACTATTTTCTCCTCAGCGTTGCTGTCGATGTCCACTACAGTCACCGTAGCTTTATAAACAGTTACAAGGGCATAAATAACAACACAATAGACAAAGATTGTACGCGTCTCCTCCCCTCCGTCACAATCCAGGTATCTGATCATTTGTCCGTTGTCTTCAGTTTTGCATGTACCTTGTTTTTTGTTCCTCGACATGGTTATGGATTTCCAGCTTCCATCATTGTGGCGGTTAGCTGATATGGCGCTGCCGACCCCAGACCCGAGGTCAAAGTTCACCTTCACCTGGCCCTCTGACAGCTCCAGCGACATGAAGTCCTTCTATACAGAGCGACAGCCGGGGAAAATACGCTGTGAGGACTTAAAAAGAATCAGGTTCATGGGCCCCAAAAACAAAAGAAGTTCTGAGACTAAAAAAATAGAAAAACCTACCAATGCACTGACAAAAATGATACAAACTGCTTTATTAATGAATGTAGCCTGAACACTAAAGGCTTTTTTACTGTTGCAATAGCTGTGGAGTGACTGAAAATGTGATGTGAAACATGACTTCACCTGGATGAATAGAGACTCATGCCCTTTTCCTTTGCTGCATACGTACCATATCTTCAGTAGCCAGATACATAAGTAGGGCATCGGAGGAGAAAGTGCGGAATTTGAAAGTCACAGTGGAAATATTGGGATTCCACCTTGTGGGTCGTCCCACTGCGGCGTAGCCTTCGCCGTCCAGCTGGACTATTCCCTCGGCTTCTGAGCTCTGTGGGCTGTAGAAACACAGACACTTTATTATTGGTTTACTGAAAATTTTTTAGCCCGAGTTTGAAATGCAAAGCAGCAAATATGATGAAGTCGCCTCAGGAATAATAAAAGAGCAACAAAAGAGAGAAGGAAAATTGACTGAATGCAGAATTGTTTTGATCTCATAAGCTGTATTGTAACACAAACCAAGTTGGGCGACATATAGAAGCTACGTGAAAATGAATGATTTTAGAATATCTGGAATAAACATGCTGTGTGTAACAAAAGCACGAAGCAAAGAAGAAAAAGGGGAATACAACTGAATTGAAATGTATTAAAAGTACGAAGACTTTGTGGCTAGATGCTTGTTCACCTGACAGAACATCCTTTACAGTCTCCCTGTCTGTCTCTGTAGTTCCACAGGCCGATGGGTTTACCGTCCAAGAAGGTCTCCCCCATGCAGCCTGTGAACGTTGTAGTTTTCACTGCATCCGCTTTCTGGAAGGCAGAGGAAGCAAAAATAAGACAGCTAAAGGAGACAGAGAGGTTCTGGGCGTCGCTATGCAAAGACAGGGAGACGTTTGGATACCTTCACGGTGCCGAGTAATCCTCCTACAAACAGGTAGGCGTTCTGGTCCACGTCCAAGATGGTGTAGGCCGTGGGCGAGTTGGCACTGGCCGGGGTCGGCATCATACCAGCCATGGAGCCTTCCAGAGGGTATACTGATACGGTACCATTCAAGCCGTTACTGCAGACAGAGAGAAGGAGTAACTGAGATGGGATTTGATGTTATTTTGTTTGCGTCTCTCCAGGAAGACAGACAATCTAACACAAGACCTGCTCACACTGAGCAAACATCCCACCTGCGCCGTGCATTTCCATCCCACAGATTTCCCAAAGGTGTTTTCCGCTGGGATCACACAGACTATCAGTCTTAAAAATGTTCCCCTACACAACACGGCAATGCTGTTTCTGCTCCAAAAACAAACTCCAAGGCAGAGATTAATCTCATTGTACAGCTCAGAGATTCCTCCGCTACAAACCGGCTCCACACTGTGTCTATCATTCATCTTTAGCACAGAGAGCTCACAAAAAGTGATTTCAAGTGCCTCTAACATCTTCAGCCAGTCTAAATGTATACAGCATTACCTTCGGCTTTCTGATTGATCACACCGTATCAGTGTAATGATCTGCTGTGGGCTGACATGGATGAAAACTTTTGATTTCCCATGTGAAGAGACATGTTTGTACAGCAGTGTGAATTAAATGATGTCCTGTGGTTGTGAGGCTGTTTTTGTTTCTGCTGTTACATTCGTTTATGTTGATTAGACGAGGTTGCAGTCCAAGTAAGGTGAATAAAAAAATATAATTAATGTTATTATACATTTGATTATGGCCAGTTAGTTGCACAGATCCAGAACATGATTAAATGAGCTCTGTGGCGAAAAAAAAAATACTCCAAATTTTGGAGTGATAACCAAAAGGTCCAACGCTGACTCATGTCCATGTTGAAGGAGCACGTAATTCGTAGTGAGTAAAGGAAGCCTTGAAAAGTTGTTGCAAATATTTCTAAGTGGTGTTCTGATTTCTGTCAATTACTTGCAAGGCACCTGTCATTACCAACGGCAGTTGTAACGCACTATTATTAAGCCCTCTTGGGAATTATTTGGACAATACGGTGCTGCAGGTAGGAGAACTGTGAATTTCCATAAAAATTATGAAAAAAGGCAAGTGACAAAAAAAAAAACAACAAAAAAACTGGTTCAACTTTCAGGAAGATAATGACATTAATAATTGGAAGAAAAGAACTGGACACTCAAAAGCAAAGCAAACTACAAGTGCGACACATTTGTAGGAACTTATGTAAAGCCGTTGGGATGACATTAGAACAATACTTGGTTTCCATTGGAGAAAAAAAAATGCAGGATGTGGAGGTAAGTACTACACATTTGCATATAAGTGGCTCTCTTTGCTCTCTTTCTTTTGCGTATATAAAGTATTTGTGAATATGTATGTAAGTGCACGAGCTGCCTAAGTTGTGTGAGTCATCAAAACGTGCTTCATGCATTTGCGGTTTCTTAGATGTGACCATTCTGCTTCAGAAGCTTGTTTGAATAAGGAGCACTGCATGATGTGTGCGTCAGTGCAACAAAAAGTATGGCGATGTGTGTGTGTGTGTGTGTGTGTGTGTGTGTCTGCACTTCTTACCGAGACGCCTCTATTCTGTGCCAGTTCCCGTCGTGGATGGTGTGATGGGGATATTCGACCCTTCCCACACCTGAGCCCACGTCCCACAGGAAATTCACCTTCCCCTTACGCATCTCCAAGGCCAGGAAATCAACCTGAGACACAGAAGACAAAAGCTAAATTTACTGCGTGTGAACTGAAGACATATGAAATTGTGCACTATACCGTCTGCGATAACTCGCTGCGTCAGTAAATGAGCTCAATACAACAAGAGGGAGGGGAAGAGCTAGAGAAATATAGGTTCAATGAAAAAGCCTGTCTGTTTATTATCATTTAGTTTTGATTTTACCGTATCCAGAAGCCAGATTACTTTTAGTTAGACATGTAATTGAGGTGATGAAATCCGCCTCAAAGGGCCACACGTCTGCAAATGGAACTACACCACAGAATTGGGTTTGGAGGAAAGTGAGCTCACAAATCTCAGCGACGGCCAGGTTGGCATATAAACCCACAAGTACGGCGCATATTAAACTGTGCAAAGAACAAAACATTCGATGTGAATCAAATAATGGGCTCGAAACTTTTACAGCATTTAATACATTTTGCTGATATTTGCCCAAAGTGGAGGTTCATCTTTGCTCCTGATTGAACAGAAAGGGAAATGTGCAACACGGTTGATGGCAATGCAAAGATCACGCTGATTAATAAGTGTCCCAAAATCGCAATTTATAACTCACTACAGAGAACCTGAGACTATTTATCATGAGGAGAATAGTGAAAGAGTGAAGAGAGCTCAGAACACCCAGCTCTGATCTATTCTGAGGGTACAAACTTTTCTCCATCTGTCTCTGTAAGTGGATTTTCAGAAGAGCTTGCTGTATTTTGATTAATGATCTTATTATTTATGTATGAGGCAAAAAAAAAAAAAAAAAAAAATTAATAGGAGGATTTTGAGCGTATGCTCTCATCTGGATACCCTCTCAAACACGCACTCACTGCATTATTATTCATATAGTATTATACACAATTATGGATTATTAGGGAGTCACATTTGAAGACGCAAATGACACACATACACAAAACAGGTATACACACTTATCTTTCTAGTCACTCCAGGGTAATGACGATTATTCATTAGCACAGATCACAGGCCAGCATCGTTATTATTCAACCAGCATTACACACTATTAGTGAAATGTTAGAGGTGCACGCACGCACACACACATGCACACTCACGCACCATTACTATTCATACAGAAATCTTTGCAATTAGAGAGTATTAGTGAGAGAGACAAACACATGCACACACAAAAATGCATGTTCAAGACTTCCCAGTCAGATGAAGCATAGCAATGATTTCTCGGGGGAAATCAGGGTAAAGCAGATAACATAAACTTGTTAATTCCTGCTGCTCATTAGGACACACAGACACACACACACGCACACTTATCCACACATATGCACACTTTGGGATTATCACTGGTACCTTAAAACAGCAGTCTGTTGTGTTTATAGGGGCGTTAGTGAGTAAGTGTCAAGAAGTATTAATTATTCTCACATTACACAAATCATTCAGGGAGTGTGTGGGCCGTGTGTGTGTGTGTGGCTGAGAGAGAGGAAAGCTTCCCTCTGTCCACAGTAGCGTTTTCAATTGTGATAAATGCTACACAATATAGAGCACCTCCACATTGTATTAAAAATGATTAATGCTTTAATATGAAACATTCCAGAAATTTAAAACTGTCAACTGGATTTGTCAGCAGTAATAAAAGCGCCTTATACTGCAGACAAAGTTTGACCTTTTTTTTTTTTCTGCAGTCATAAAGATATAATGGTTTCCACCAAAAGTTAACGGGTGTTAATATGCAGCAATTTATTATCATCATGGAAGCGCATATTGTTGAAAATGTGTAATACTGATCATTGTAAATCTTTGTCATAGTTCTCCACATACAGGAAACAGTTGGTTTGTTTGTGAATGGGACGTATCGCAGATGCAGTTATGGTTAAAGTAGAAACATGTCTGTCTGGGTCCAATGTTATTCTATCAATAATACATTTGACAGAATAGGAACCCAACTTTGACCTCAGCAGTCATTTGCTGCTGGATACTTGTTAAGAAAGCAGAACACTTACATATTTGGCTGATCCCAGATAGAGAAGCAGGTTATCGGGTGTAGTGGTTTTAACATGAAGGATGATGGTGTTGTACCTCCCCTTCCTGATATCAGGACGGTAACTGCGGAGACAGTCACCACCCGATGATACTGAGACTTTAATCTGGGATAAAGAGGAAAAATAAGAGAAAAGTGTCGCAATGAGTATCCTTTAACATCAGAGTAAAAGGGCCTTTTTTGTCAACATATACTGATAGCTGCACACGTGTCTGGACCCTTTACCGAATTGGCTTGTTTCCTGGCTTGGTTGATCAGTTCCTTGATTTGTGAGATGTTTCGCTTCAAATTGTCCTGCAGCTTCTTGATTGGCTGCAGCTTCTCCAACAGCCTATCGGCCTCATCCTCTAAATCCTTCACTTTGGCTCCTGCAGCGTGGACTGAGAGTAAAGAGAGAGATAAAGCACAGGAGTGACACAGAGCGGCACGGCACAATACGGCACATTTTAGCCGAGAGAGCGCGTACAGGGTGCAGAGAGGATGACAAATAATGGCAGCCGACGAGTTCATTGATATTACTCAAAGAAGGAGAAGAAATATTGAGGAGGAGCGAGAACGATGGAGAAAGTGCATTAGTGCAACTCAGCATTCAAAGAAAACCTTTTCTACACCATTTACTAGTACATAATATACATGATATACAAGGCTTGAAACTGAAAAAAGATGTATATATAGACAAAGAAATCAAGAAGTCCCATGCTGTGCAGTGTGCAGAGCTCTCATGCTCCAGCCGGGCAGAGCAGAACAGAGGCATTATTAGAAGCAATTACTGCTTACTGGACAAATATTAAAGGTGATAAATAAAATGAATGGGTGGTGCTCCAATACTATTGTTGGAATCAGATAATAATGACACAGTAGATACTGATAATGCAGAAAAAAAAACAAAAAAAAAACCCAACAACACATTCATCAAAGTGGTAACTTTAAGGGTTCCAGCTCAATATGGTTTGCAACCAAATGTGGAGAAATATGTATTGGTAGGGAATTAACATTATTCTCAGCATTACTTAATAATTACAACATTGTATTGGTACACCACTTGTAGCGGAAAATACATATATTGAGGGAAGTGAAATATACATACTGATGGCTGTGGGGATTGAAAAAAGAGAGACAGAGAGAAAAAATATCAGGTTTGGGTTAAGGTCATTGCAATGTACTAATTTACGTGTCTGAGAAAATAAAAAAGAATTAAGGTGAAACCGGCTTCTTTACAGGTTAAGGATTAGATTGAAAACAGATTGAAATTAAGACTTCCTTAATAATCTGGTTGTTTCTTTCTTTTTTCGAGTGTCATCTGCATTTAAATGTGCAGTCATGAGGTTTCTTTCACGTGGCAAATACTCCATGAGATAATTTCAAATTGCAGATTAGTGACAAACAGGCAGGAAAAAAAAATGTACTGATTACATTTCTAGATTTTGTTTTTCATTCTTGTTGATAGAAATAATCACTGTTTAATCACGAGACTAAGCTTTACTGTTTTTCTCGGGGTCCTGGATCATCTGATTGGCTGCGTTCACGGTGTCCTCCAGCTCACTGTAGTTGCTCTGCAGGCCACGGAGCCGCAAATTCAGATCTCCAAGGCGCTCGAGGACGTCGATGGCTGTGGCATTCGCGTCAGCTGCCACGGCCTTTGTGGCTGCTAGCCGAGCCGCCGTGTCTGTCAACCAAAAAGAACATCATAATAAATAAATAAATAAATAAATAAATAAATAAATAAAAATAAAAACAAAGTTGTGTTGCATCTTTATGTGATACAATACTGTCATTTTTATTCATTGATACTGATATCAGTAAAAGATACCTTTTACTCTTTTAGGGAATATTTCCTCGATGGAAAAGTGAAACAGAGCTGCTACTCACAGCTTGAAAAGTCTAAAACAAGTTGGGACCATGATGAGGACAATGTGACTTCACATTCCCAGATAAAAATGATTTCATTAGGGTAAGATGTTGCCATTTAATCATAACGCTAGACTGCATTCATTTCTTGGGAAGACGTGAACGTCAAACTTGTTTTGATTTTAGAATTTAGGGGTTAAACTGAAACCGTAAACAAGTGGAACTAGTGTGTACTTCCAGATGGACGTCCTCCTTGATCAGACAGCTCACTGTGTTATCGGTTTGACTGAATGTTTTGAAAATCACACTGATATTTTTATGGTCTCCAGTGAGTCTACCCACTCACTGTGATTATAACTGCCGTGTTAATTTACAATTTGTAAAAGTTACTTTGACTTTTTTTCTGCATGTTTTCCAAACGCAACCATGCGTATCACTTTGCTTCTAGCATCTCACAATCGCTGCAGTGCGTTTGTGTGCGTCTGTGTGTATCCGAGTATTGACATGTGTCAAGTTGAGTTTACCAGAGCGGCTGACCTCTATCCACACGCTGATATTGATCCACTCGCTCTTTATCTCTCTACGCCCAACACACACACACACACACACACACACACACACACCACCACACAAACCTCAGCTCACTCTCCCACATTCACCGTTTTTTTGTTTTCTTGAAGTCTCACCGTTGGGGATTGCGTTGAGCGTTGCCATGGTTCCGTTGACGGCTTTGAGCAGGTCTTTGGTTTTGTCTCTTGCTGCTTTAACTCGGCCCTTCAGTCCGGCCACGCTATCAGCATTCTCTGCGTACACACAAAGTGAATGACAAGAGATCGTTTGATTCGAATCCTGCTTATAAAATCACTTCCTTCTCCCTCTTGACGAGGAGGAGTGACTGACAGCGAGGCAGACAGATGAAAAGTGACAGCTGATGAACAAAACTCATTCCTTGTTTCTATTGTATATATGATTATTTCTATATTACTACTGCGATCCATTCATCGATCGAAGCTCCTTCCACAACAGTTAGCAGTCCACTCACATCATCTGTTGCCTGCTTCATATGCATTAGAAATAAGAATATATATACACACATTCATAGATACCTTTAACATCATTTTGCATTTGCTTAGCTTGGTTCAGGAGTCTGTGGCTCTTCTGAAGGGCACCATAAGCTGCTTCCTTTATCGGGACCTCTTCACCCAAAGCCTAAACACACACACATACAAATAGAGCAACAGCGGAACACCTGACTTAAAAAAAAAAAAAAAAAAAACACTTCCGAGACTAATTTAAATTAATAATATTATTTATGACAAAAAAGTTGCAGTAATCTGCATACAATCTTTTTGTAAGATCAAAGCAAGACTACTTTGCATTTCTAAGTGCAGACTATACTTTCCCTCACATTCATTCTTCACCCTCAACCCCCTTATTTGTTAATACTTCTGTTCTCACTGCCTCCCTTTTTCTCTCTTTTTTTTTTTTTTAGCCCTTTCTGCTTCTGCCCTTTACATCTTTTTTGCCACAGGAAGAAAGAAAAAGAAAGAAGAAAAAGAAAACGGTAACACGGGCAGAGAGAAGAACAAATAAACGGAGGGGCGCACACAAGAAAAAAAATGTAGAAGAACTAGGAGGCAAACACACTATTACAGGATAAAGCGGAAAAGAAAATCAAAGAGGAGGAATGTAACCAAGACAAAAGCAAAGGAATGGAGAATGAACCCCCCCCCCCCAAAAAAAAAAGAAAAGAAAAGAAAGCAAAGTGTGAAACGAGGACAAGAAAAAAGAGGTGGAAAGAAGCGAAGAAAATGAATAAATTACGAAATAAAAGCAGGAAAGAAGAAGGTAAAGGGAGATTTCAGGTGTGTGTGTGTGTGGTTTTGATAATGAAACAGGGAAAGGTGAAAAATGAAGGAAAGAGAGAGGACAGAGAAGAGCTTTGATCTCTCAGCCATGACTAATGGAGAGCACAAGCTTACATTACTGTTACCGCATGCGAGATATACACAAACACACACACTTCTTGTGCTGACACTACACGTTTTGGTCCGGATAGCAAGTATAGTTGATATTTACATTTTGAATGCAGCACCTGGAAGTGACTATTTTGCATACAGCATAAAGAAGAGTGTAGATTTCAGCTTTTTTGGCTAAATAACAAAAAAAAAAAGTATTAAATAAGACTTAATGCATCACAAGATGAATGAGCGAAAGCAATGCAATACTTTTTTCATATCAGAATAGAGGCAAGAAAGACTTCCTGTGAATGCAGTTGCATGCGTGTGTGTCCTCTTACCAGTGCCAGTGCCTCATTTGCCCTCTGTTTGGCTGCCTTCGCTTCCTTCTCTGCTGAATCAACATTTGCTTTAATATTACTGTAGGCCTTGAAGGCAGCTGTTGCGTTGAAGGAGAGATTTCTAGCTTCAGCCAAAATACTGCGAGGAGTGGGGAAGGACAAAAAAAAAAATATATATATATAATAATAATAAATTAAATTAAAAAAGAAAAAAATAGAGAAACAGAGGTCAACTTGTTATTTTGCCTTGATAAAATCCTGGATTCAGGACACTCCTGTGACAACAACAGTCACCACCATAACCTTATACTAAACTCAGTGCTCATTATGTTGCTCTCTGAGTTTTCTGCAGTGACAGAAAACCACTAGAGTGATTCCAGGGAAGCAATAACAATCCTTTTCATCATTTTATCCTTGCCTTAAAATATTTTTCTCAAACAGTCAGAGTTTGAGTCGATTTAATGCGATTGCGTGTTTTTTTTTTTTTTTTTAAGAAATGGTCCAATCAGTTTTGGAAGTGATGATCAAAATGATAAAGGATGAACTGCCTGTAAATCATCTGCTATTGTATCTATGTCCATGCATGTTTAACCTTCCCGTGAATATAAACAGATGCTGTTAATGTGGTTATATTTACCCATCCAAAATGGCAGCAGAGCCATTCAGCTGATGGGCGTGCGTCTCTGCATCGTGCACACGATTAGCCAAACTGTGACTTAAACCACTGGTGAGGTGACCGACTTTATAACTGAGCTGCTCATGAAGGGGATCCAGCTCTCTCTGCATCTCCTCCAAGTCCTGCAGATGGAAACACAAAAAACGGGGGCTCTGCTCACTTTGCTTGGGTGCTGCAGAGCTGAGATTGGGGGAAAAAAAAAAAAAAAAAAGGGCTAACCCATTCAAATCACTGTTTTGTTAGCATTTGTGATAATAGCTTTAATTTTGTCAATTATATCAACTTAATTAAACACAGAAGAAAGCCAAGAGACTAAATTGAAACCGTTATTCTTCCTCTTTCCTGATGCCTAAAGACACAAGCTGACCACAGAATCATAAGGAGGTTACTAAGAGGTGTCCTATCTGAGGTTTCAGCTTGGTGGACCTTAGTACCTCTATCTCTTTGTTAATGTTGTCAGAAAGCTGGTTTGCTTCACCCAACAGACGTTCTCCTTCTCCGAGGACCTCCTGGGTTTCCTGTTTCACCTCACTGACTGCAGAGCGCTTCCTCTGGAAGAAAACACATCTAATGATCAGCTTTTATTAGCAATGACTGTTGACTAATTTCAAGATGTCTCAGCTCCTCATTTGGTTAAACGACAAGACATAACTGTCACAGTTAAGAAAAACTTTCAAATTGATTACAAGGGTGACACTGAAAGGGAAGAAAAAAAACACCACAACATACACGTAAATGCTAATTTTGAAGGTGGGAATGATGAAATACCGACTACAGTATGTGTGAGCAGGGATATCACTTAAAAGCCGAGGATGCATTACATGCATAAGCTGATTAAGTAGAGTATGTCACACGTGAGTGCAGCAGCTCTTCAACTATGGCTATGTTTGATTACTTACACCACTTGTGGCCTTTTGTTCTTTTACTCAAAAGCTTGTCCCACATTCTCAAACTTCAGGACAACACCGTTACGGTTGTGTGAATCAGAGAAAACATTTGAATTGAATTGGCAATTGGATATTTTGTTTTGAGAATATTTTCACCTACAGAAGTTTGGGTTAGGTTAGAAGAGTTTTCTGAGCTTCCATGTAAACTTAGGAAGAGCAAAAAGAAAAAAAACATTCCTGGCTCGTCACAGTAAAGAAATGTGATATATATATATATATATACAGTATATAGTAGCTCAGCATGTATGTTCTGTATGCAGGCCTGTGCTTTTACCTCCAGAGCTGTCAGGTTGGCATGGTTTTGTTCAGCCAGCAGGCCAGCCTGTCTCGTCTTTCCCTGGGCAGAGTGGAGCAGATCCCCGGCCTCCCGGAGCTTCCCCTCATGGTCGGACAGCTTCCCTTTTATCTGGGGAGGCAGGTGGGGAAGCATAAAGTGAATTTTATTAATTTAGGAACGCCGAAGACAAAAGAGGAAAGATTAGAAGCTGTAATTACCTCTGCTTTCAGGTCTTCTGTGGACTGATGGGGATTGCCAAACAATCTTTTGACTTTTTGATACAACTCTTCTGCGAGTCTAGAGAAAAGGAGAAGGAAATATATATATTTTAGCCATTTCGCAGTATTCATGTCTGAACTGGGGAGGAAGTTAGTGTGTATGAATGTAACATTTCCTGGAAAAACAGAAGTGGAAAGGAAAGGTACTGCGATGCGTGACAGAGCTTCCACTAGTGCAGAGACAATAATCACTCCATACGATATGTTGAAATTCAAGAATGAAATTGCTGGCTATCCTCTATTGACCCCTCAGGCTGAGTTAGATTAAACCATGTCAGAGAAAAACATTTCAAATATCGGCAAACCAGTGCGTGCACGTTTGCATGTGATGGGACGGTGCAGGTGAGGAAACGTGTGCTGCTTTACTAACAGCACCAGACGAGATACAGGAGCTTTATCAGTGTGTGTGCCAGATTAAGTTATTCTGTGGTGGAAATTCTGCATCACGGGCAGCACAGGGCACGAGGCATTAACAAAATAGGCACAATAAAACCTTGCTGTGCCCTTCTCACCACCAACTGCAGTCTGCTCAGTTAATTAACATGAAATGGATTAGACTATTGGATTACATTGTTAATAATTAGCGTCCATGCTTTGACCTTATCTTTTCAAAGCTTTGCACGTGTCAGGGAAGGTAGGAAACGATTCTCCAGGTGGATGATGGATAGCAAAATAATAATGAGCAGAGCACCGATGGCCTGAGGAGCCAGTAAAACTGGACATACGGTCCAAACACACACACACACACACACACACACCCTTATGAAGTCAGATTGCATCCAGCTATTTCTGGAAACGTCTGTGGCCAACTTGCCAAAAAGGGGAAATGTATTTCAGCGATTATGAAGCCTCACTCCTCTTATTCGAGCAAAGCTTTTCACCCTGCCTTTCAACACGACTTTTCAAAACTACCTATGAACGCTGGTGTGTTACGTCGACATGTTGTCTTCAATAATGTAACTTAGCCCTCGAGTACGTTGCCGCTGTAGATGTGGCATAAACATGTGCTGCAGCAGACAGCACAGCATGCCAGAGTTAAAAATCGTGGACCAGTGTTCCCCTTATTTGATCCATCCATCAACATTGCAATGCAGCCTTTGGTTCATGGATATTTTTCTCATTATTCTGTGCATTGACTTCAATTTCCAGAAGGTCTTCTCACTTTGGACGTATTTAAAACTGTTTAATAATCATGTGTACCACAGTGTCCATTAATGAGCCTTGTTTTCCACCTTCGGCATTAATTAAGACTTAAGACAACATGGATCTAGTGTCCTCCAGTTGACATCACTCAGAGGACAAACTCACACAGTTCTGGGGGAAATATGCAACGTAATGATTAGATTTGATGAAACTTTAATGAACCCAGTGGGGAATAGCAAGAACTCAACATAATATAACTCAGAGAAGGAAAACAAAAACAAATGAGGGATGTCTTGACATTATCCAGCTGACTGGTACAACTGTACGGTACGTAACATCACATGAAGTCACATTTGCAGCATGTGACCAAACGAAAAGTATGAAACAGCCCTTCAACATTTGTGTTTTTCTCTGACGCCCTGGTTGAGATCCCCCCTCAGGGTTCAGTCAAATAATCAACGGCAGACTGACAGATTAGTCATTGAGCTACAGTGGCAATTTCTCAGCGTGCTCCTCCCCCCCCCCCCCCCCCAACCCCACTACTCTCTGGCCGTCCGTCTGTTATTCCCTTCTTTCACTGTGACCTTCCATCTCACAATGTGTTCTTAATATCTTTACGTCTCTCCCTTCCTGCCCCTTTGGCAAAACTTTTAATCAACTCACCACCTTGTCAACACTTAACCACTGAGAGAGACATTCAGGCAGACAGAGAGTAGATTACTAATTTTATTAAACGCCCGGAGAGAGACAAAGACAGTGAGTGCAGCAAAGTGAGATACATCAGCAAAAAAAAAGCCATGGCTTTAGGATATGTAGCAATCAGATGTCTGTGCATTGGAGTGTTTACTGACGTTTCCCATGTCAACAAGAAGAAAGAGTGACAAATGAAAGGAATTAAGAGGGAAGAGGAAGAGGGAGAATAAAAGAATGAATCAATTTGGATGATTCAACCTACGCAGCTGAGAAAACACAGATGTGCTGTGAACTTCAGCTTTGTTTTCTATAGCTAATTACCTCCATCATGACAAGTGAACAAGGGGCAAATCTTTATATAACTCACCCATTTAATTTTTTTTTTTAAGCTCACAGTTATGCATAATTGAGGGGGTGCTGAGAATAATGCATCAAACAGCAATGGCTGCTTTGCCATTGAGCAAAAAAAGGAGCTAAAAGTATGGCGAAGCCTATGGAGGTAGAATCAAAGAAAAATTTTGTGATGCTCCAGAGATCTTAAAAAAAACAAACAAAAAATAAAAAGTAGATGAAAAAAGTCTAAAAAAAGAGGGCGATCAAGGGTAAGGATACAGAAAGAAGAGCAGAGACTAAGCGCAGACAGGGATGGGTTGGTCTTAGTAAGACATTTAAAATCAGCTCTGGATCTGTTAATCTACCTTCATAATGGATGGTTGAACTGCGGATATTTTTGTGTCGTTACTTTCGCTGCCAGAAGGGGGAGACAGAATTTCCACCCCGTTGGTTTCAGCTTGTCATTTGTCCATTTTACAATGCTGCGTTCTCTTAAAAGATTTTTTTAGCTGAAGCTTTATACGGTTGTTTCCAGATGAAGGCGCAGAAACGTGTCCCAGAAGGAACAAAAACAATCTTAGACATGCAAACTGAAATCTCGAGCATCAAGTTATGAGTGGAAGAAAATAAAATAAAATAAAATATAAAAGAGTGGCTGGCGCTTCTGTCTGCAATCGATAGTGAGTCCAAGAGAAAGCCTGGTCAGTTCACCTTTTCTAAAAATCAATTTTTGTTATGCGCAGATGGAGGTTGGAGAGACCCACCTGTCCATGTGTGTGTGTGTGTGTGAAGGAGAGAGAAAGAGTGTGTGTGTTCATGTGCGTCCATACTCCATCTCCTCATCAGCGATGCTCTTCTTCCCTCCCAGCTGTCGTCTCCTCATCTCCGCCAGCATGGCCTGGATCTCCTCCTTCATATCCTTCAGGCTTTTGTCTGGAGTTCCATCTCTCCGTGTGAGAGTCTGGTTCAGCTCAGCGGCCTTAGACTGGAGATCTGGACACAGATGCACAGAGAGACTGCTGACGAGATACTGAAGGTGGACAGATTCTGTTTAATTCAAGAAAGGAAACAGTTTTTCCCTCAAAATCGAGTTAATACTCATAAACTCAAAGAATGTATGGACGGGTCCACTGTCTTAGCTCTACTTTCAGATGATATTAGGTGTTTGTTATGTATAATTTGCCTCATTGATTGAGTTTTTGGCTTCTGGGGTCAGTTGAAGGTTGTGAGAAGCACAGCCAAGTTGTTGGTTTACATGTGAGGTAAAAAAGCCAACAGTCAAACAATCACTGTTTTGTTTTCACGTGCCATTAAAAAGTGTAGTGGAGCGACTACTTTCTGAAGCCACTGTATGTATTTCATCTGCTTTTTATGGCTCAAACAGAAAGAAACACAAAATCCCACCATTTGATCTTCACTCGTGCTGCGAGTCAGGCACGCACACAATCTGTTTAACACCATTCAAAGTCAGTGAATTTGGCAGACTTGGTGGTTGCTCTGTTTTTATCAAATTAAAGGCAGCGAAAACTCAAACCAATCAATGATGAAACTACTGTTTAACACTCCAAGGCTCATTTGAGTAATACTCAAACTGCTGAAACAAAAATGTGTGTGTGTGTGTGTCTAACTATTTGTCTGAGAAAGAGCCAGCCAAACAGAGCAGGGAAACGTGTCTGTTGCGTCTTTCCACATACAGAAATACAAAGATCTGTGTGTATGTTGTGTGTCTGCAGTGATGGTGTGTTCTTCTCATTTCAAATGTAAACCTGTTATGATTAAAGCACGTTGAAACTTACACAGTAAAATCTGTGTGTGTGAGATTGTTTGATTAGAAGTGTGTGGGCTGATCTGTCTGTGTGTGTGTGTGCGTCGTTGTGGCAATGCAGCATTTCTTCTAATTTGAAATGTAAACATGATGTGACTTCAGCCAAGAAAGAACTGAAGCCATCATGCTAATGAACAGCTGTACTGCGTGTGTGTGTGTGTGTGTCTATGAACCTGTAAAGACTGTGTGAGAGTGAGAGTGCGTATGTGTGTGTCTCAGCCATATAATTACATAGTGGGATTTAAAAGCCAATTAAACACTTAAAACGTGGATGGAATCATATTATAGTATTTAGTAAACACAGACGCACACACACTGACAAAAAATGGGTACAGTATTTTCTTGCCTCATTATGTGTGTGCGTATGTGTGTGTGTGCACAGTTGTATGAATGTGTGCACATCTGCATCAGTGTGTGTGTACGTGGTGTGTGTGAGTGTGATATCCACTAATTAAGTCTCTAATTGCTACTCTCAATCATCCAGTGAGCCATGACACACTCTCAGCCTCTCTCTCTCTCTCTCTCTCTCTCTCTCTCTCTCTCAGAAACACTCACACACACAATATTCACATTGCGATTAGGCAACGGGCCAGAGAGTTAGGAGCAACAACAAGATGAGGACAGTTTCATCACAGCCAGTCAGAACGTGACGTTTTGGTAACTTTCTTTCCATCCCAGAAGTCATCAAAAATTCATAATGGTAATCAAAATAACAGATTATTTGAACAGCACAGTTTTGCATAGAGCACATTTGCTTTAAAAAGAAAAAAAAAAAACATCAATGTGGAGGAGGGAGAGTTACTTAAAAGTACATTTCTAAATGATGAGTCCAATTGCAAGATGAAATTGGCAGATAGAGAAAAATGACATTTAGACAAGAGCGAAAGCCGAGATGAAGAGTTGACTACATCTCCAGGGGTAATGGATTTTCAGCAGTATTATCTGGACTCCTTCAGCTTCTCTGAGAATGTTCAGGTGTTTTGTCCATGGCAACCTCAGACTCAAAGCCCACTTTTCAGCATCGTAAAGAAAATACGACAACAAAAGAAAAAACTTCTGCACAACAGAAAGGTTTTGTGCGTGCATGCTATTGAGGATGCAGAATTCTTCTACAAATGAAAGCTCCGCAATGGGACACGGAAGTGGATTTTGAGTGATAGCGGCAAATAAAGAGAAGCTTGACCAACCCCGGCACAATTGGTCAGCGTGACCTCCAAAGTGGCGCTCCTGAAAAATGGTGCAAAAAGGTACGAGCAAAGACAGCATGAGTCAAAGCTTTAGTTCCCACATGGAAGGACCGCGATGGCCTGGAAACAAAGTCACACCCTTTTCAGAAAAGCAAGGAAAAAACACAAACCTGGCCAAGCAGAAACTGACGAGAAAGGATACTTAAGCTGAACTTAACAACTACATGCTAGTTATACATGCAGAGAAAGAGAGAAATAGGCCCTCTGTATGAGGCCACCACTAACAGAGCCAACCATCTGGGCGCGCCGCAAAGATCCGACTCGCAGAACGCTTTACACCAGTGGGAACTAAATATCCTGCTGTAGGAGACCATTAAAAACTGGAGCAATGGTTACGCATCTAATATTGGAGGTCTGGAGTGCAACCAAAAGACAAAAGCAAAAAGAGAAAATAAAAAGTTAATGCTAAAAAAAGGTTTCATCAAACTGCATTAAATTCCAGTATATCGAGGTCACCTCCAGAGAGTATTACCACCTGAGTGTTTCAGCATCTATGACGTCATTACTGCTGCTAGAAGGTCCTGTGCTTCTTTTAGTACACACGGAAAGAGAACAAAAAGAAGAGAGAATATTAGCTTTAAATTGATCACACAAAATAAATGTGTGATTTTTTTTTTTATCACCATTGGAGGTGATAATATTAATGTTGGGAAATAATGCAGGATTAAAGAAACATTTTGTCATTAGTTCATGAACGCTTTGCACCAATTGCTAATGTAGCGTCTTTTTATGGTGCAAACACTCTTGTGGGGTATTAATGCATCGAGGCTGTAAGTCGCTTTTGGGGGGGGGGGGGACTGACCAAATCAGCGAATGTACACTCAAAGCTTTTTCTTGGAGATGGTTTCAAGCCATTTCCGCTGCCCTCACTAGTTTGATTGCACAGCTCCTCCGTGTTTTCTGACAACACGCCCTCCTAGGACAGCCGGCACTGCCAACTTTGAAAACAGTCGCGCGACAGAATGAAACAAACTGCGTCATTGCACCTGATTATCTTGGTGGGTGAGTCTTTATCACCATGGTTAGTGGCACTGCAGCCTGCTGGATTTGTCTTTATTGCTCAGGCAACACTTTGCCGGAGCAGCAGGCCCAAAGCAGTGGCAGCTGGCCCATCAAGCCATTGTGTTTGAGGTAAGTTTCCATTAGCAAGCTAACAAGGAAGCAGAGAGGCGTTTTGGTTGTCTCACCTCAGTGATGCCTCCTCCTTCCTCCCCTTAACAGTAAGCCTGATAGAACTGATTCAATGCAGGCTACTGTCTACTTTCTGGGATTTGTGGTATTTCATCTCCAAACCAAGTTCAACTCTGTCTGAAGATGCTAAATCTTCATTTAATTGGTGTTTTTCAATCTCTTCTGTCAGTGTAAATTAATTTCATTAGCTCCTTTTGCTCACCTCTTCATATTCTTGCATATCATATTGTCCTCTCATGTCATGTCATAACCCAAATTTCCCACAAGGATCCCCTACATTTAATATAATGTAATATTAAGCAATGCACTCTAATGACAGATTAAACAAGCGAGAGAGAGGACAGACAAATCCAGGCAGCCCAGTTGGCAGGATATGGTGTTTGCTTCTGCTACCTTTAGCTCCCAGCAGTGTGTCCCTGATGAATTGCTCCAGGTCCTCAGCTCGTTTATGAATCCTGTCAGCATCATCTTCAACCTGTTCTCCATCAGCAGACACCTTAGTGGCCTACACACACACCCACACACAAAAACACACAAGCCATGAAATACTAAGCAATGTTGAATAAGTGAAGATATTGACTTCTCTCTAACAAAGGAACGAAAGGGATGCAGGGCTGCGTACTTGGAAAAGAATGACAGAAAATGCCGCCAATACGTTCATGCAATCAATAGTATCGTGTTTTTGTTTTTGCATGTGTGTGTGTGTGTGTGTGCCTGTTAAACATACAGAAACACAGATGGATGGATTATTGACAAGACACACAATCTCACATATTAACGCACACAAACCCACGAGAATTTAGCAGAATGTATGAATTTTTGACAGCCATGAAAACACAACCGAGCACACACAATTTAACACACCTACACAGACGAGGAAAGAAAGAGCAGGTAATTATTGTTGTGAATTGACAAGAACATGCCGCATCATTCTGGCTGTTGTATGTGAGTATGACGGGGTGTGGGTGATAGCATCGCTGTCAACAAATGTCAGAGCCCTAGTCCCTAAAAGGGTGACAGTTGACAGCACCAATGTGTGTGTTATTTTCCTCCACTTGGCACTTGTAGACCCCCTGCACTCACACTGGGGTTTGTTTTTTTTTTTTTATATATATATTATATATATATTCTTGTTAAGGCCTCTCCCTACTGGCTGTGACTTTACTGAAGGCCCCACTGGGGGAGATGGATCATGAACTTAAGTAAAAGATGCAGCTTGATGTACGTCAACCGTACAACGGTAACACCTGCTGAGTTATCAGAATAAAAGCCATCCATCACTACAGCACCGTTATTGTGGTGAAGAGTGAGCGTTATGTCCCGTTACGTTCCTATTGGCTGGTTGGTGTTCAATACGCAGGTCCACCTATAGCCTGCTGGGAGAGCAGCTTCTCAGCATCTGGCAGGAAGAGACCACACAAGCAAGCTGCATGCTGGGATGCCCGTGAAGATGGTGGGTGAGAGGGGGATGATGCCGAAGCTGTTATCTGTGATGAAGACTGGCTCTTGTCCCCGGCAGGACTCATTCACCAATCTGGAGAGTTCTCTCAGCAGCAGGCTGCTCCACCCTGAGAGTTACTGCACATCATTTCCTCCTACAGCTACAAGACTGAGCCAGCTGCCGGTAGACTTCAGATCAGTAGATCAGTTTTTTATCCTTCTCCACCCTGTTTACTGTAGTAATGTTTTTGTTTTTCCCCACTCTGGGCCAAATACAGGAATTTCAATTAGAACGCAGTAATAATGGGAGTCCCATCCTTGATCCTCAGTGCAACACAGGTCCATCATGTTCGAGCGGCAAACAAAGATATCACCATGCTTCTTTCATCCAGATCAGCCCAGCGTCGCACAGTGTGTACCCGACTACTATTCCACCAATCAACAGCTGTGAACAGGGTGAACAGGAAGAATGATGGGGGTCGCACTGGAGACCAAGCATAGCAATAGGAATAAACTTTTAAAAATGAAAATCTGCTTTTTTCAGAAGAAGGAAATACTTTCATTATTTCAGGTTTGTGCTGCTCTAATGTGAATCACACACTGTCGAGCTGGTTATAATGTTTTTGGAGCTGCCGCCTCTGTGATCCACTGCTCGCCGCAGTGATTAGACTTGTGTCTCTGCTGTTGGTAGTACAAAAGTTTTGCCTTAAACTGTGATCTCGCTCTCCGCCACAGACCCCATTTACTCCATCTCGTTATGTGACAGACCGAAAAAGAAGGTGCGAGAAGGATAACATGAAGAAGGAAGCAAGACGGTGACAGAGGCCCAGTCTCAGTCGAGCCAAAGGAAGAACGAAAGTTTCTTTACCCTGCTGTGCAGTTGGTCCATCTCAACAATTAGTGATCCTAGGTTGGAGTCGGCCAGTTGCAGTAATCTCTCCGGAGCTCTCTGAGGCGACAGCATGTGCTGCAGGACAGAAACAGAGAGATGAAGGAATTACAAAGTGAAATGTCTGACACATTTTGGCCCAGGGCTAGGCTTTTGAACCGCCCGGCTCTACGGCTGAACAGAAGAGGATGTGCAGGAAGCACAGAAAGACGAAGGAAGAACAGAAAACACATCTGATAAAGCTCTATATATTGTCAGTATGTCAGCGTTAAAGTAGTTCAAATAGAACAAAGAATGGGTGAAATTATTGTCCAACCAGAATTAATTACTCCTTTGGAAACCATTCACATGCTGTCCATATCTTTATCTATTTTATCTATTTAAGAATTTCATAAAACTGATTGTTAATCGCATTCTGAATTAAAAAATGGGGATGAGTGTTAATTTACAACGTCCTTTGAAACCAGCCAAACACAGACTCTTTACCTTGAGTTCATCTGTCATGTTCTCAAACCGGTACAACATCTTGTAGGGCGGTGGGAGGGGTGTGGTCACAGTGACATCAGTGATGATGCGATACAAGCGGTCCATATCACTGATCAACAGGCCTGAGCACTCATCATCACAGGCTAGAAAAACAACAACAAACAATCAGCCAGTGTGTAATTTGGCAAGCTAAATCAATTTAACAGGTTGTGTGTTTTGTTCTTTTTGAGACAGATTGAGTTTGGACTGGGCGGAGGGAAGTGAAAGGAAAGGAAATCTTCGATACAAGTCTTTTTACACCCAGATCTGTGTTGCGTACATGCTTCGTTTGTGGGTCTGTAAACTAATCAGTGTGTGATTGTAGTGCCTGCTTGTGTTTTCATGTTTAAGTGACTTTGGCATCAGAAAAACAAGGCTGCTGATGCGTGAAATTCAGCACAGAGAGGCAAAATCACCCATTATGAGCACGCACTGCAGGCTAAAAAGCACACACACTAGCACACAGGTTCACCTGGGAATTCACTGAGACACACACATACACATTTTTCTGTACTGCCTGTCTGTGAATTTCTTTTCCCTTCTATAGCCCGAGGCTGATTTATTGCAGAAATTAAAATTTCTGACAAGGGAAATCAAAGACAAATTAAATGAAATAAAAACTTTGTATCCTATCAATATCCGACAAAGCAGGAACACAAAAATACACTAATACATTCAGGCAGTCACATGGTTATACACAAACACATGAAAACATTATGAATATGTAGAGGCTTGTCGAAGTCAAGCCATTGAAGAATCTCAGTGCTGAAGATTTGTACACGCAGTGTGAATAGATTGTGATCATGTGGACTTATGTCCAAGTTTTCAATAATAGCCTGTATTGAAAAAAAAGTGCGGTGCTATGTAGCTGTTTACATCCTGCTTTCACAATATTTCATGTACAGCCCTATTATATACTATATTAATATTAAATACATACAGCAGTCACATGATGACACTTAAAGGACAGAGTAACGTTACTGTGAAGGTTAAGTAGAACTAAGAAACCAGCAAAGTGTTTTTTTTTTTTGTGTTATCAAAGCTGTAGAGGCTACAAGCCGAGTAAAACCCAGGTGGATCTGAAGCAATAGCTCTGGCTTGGCTCAACACACACATGCTTCAAACTGCAAATCCACACACACACACACACAAGCAAGAACTTCTTAACTTACACCTGTTAAATCTTCAGTTTTATCTCTGCACCAAGGAAAAAGTTGAGGTGCAAAGCTGCAGGTAGCACACATCCCTCTTACTTTGTGTCATCTGCTGCCAACCCTGTCGTATCTCCAGAGCCTTTGCTGATCGCACATTTCATGTCCAGCACGTTGGAGGGCTTAATTATAGGTATTTATAGGTTTTATCAGCTATTGAAATAGAATATATAATACTTATGGAGACTTAATCAAAGATTTTCTTGGAATAGAAAGCAGATTTTGAGTGTAATTAGCTCTAACCTGAGGTCATATTTCCATGTTTCAAATAAATTTTGAACATTGGATTACTTATGTGGCTCCTAACATGACACACCGACTGAAATTTATCTGCATATCAACTCAAAATGTTGAGATGCAGCCAATGTGAGTGCTACCTGCATTCCCCACTCAAGGCTGCTTCCTCCCAAAGTGCTTGGTGGTGTCTAATGGGATTGGCGGGGTGGTGAGAGCACAGGCAAAACGCAGAGTGCAATCACTCTTCAACAAGTGAACAGCGGTCTGAACACTCCACTCTGAGTAAACCATCAGGATTTGAGATTGCAGCGTGGAGGTAGCAGAACCGGTTCGGTGTCAGGGTGCACTGCAGCACCAGCACTGCCAATTTATGAACACACGCTTTGTGTCTGAACACATAAAGACCTGAGCAAGCAATTTCCTCTTTGACCTGACAATTTCACATCAGCCTCTGTCTTACAACCTTTTTCTTCTATATCCCAACTGCCACGTACACTTACCTCTAGACATGCTAATGGTACCGAATTGGCTCGTGCCATTATGGTCATATTAAGTTTAAATTAGCTTCAAATGACATTGAAATTATCTTCGAAATGACTTCAATATGACTTCTGCCACGAGACCCTGTCTCCCATGGCAACTGGAGAAAGTGGTGTGACGGCCCGTTTGCATTTCATAGCAAAAATAAAGTTAAAAATGAATAAATAAGTAAATCACACATCGCAGCATCAGGTGGCAATGCTTGGTGGATGAAAGAAAAAAGGGAGGACGTTTGCAGGGATCACAAAGTGAGGCGGCTAGCTTCTTCTGTGCTAGCTTCTGTTGCTGTTCAACAGTACAACAGGGGCCTTAAAAATGATTTCATTTTCAGTTAATTGTAAAATATCCTGATGCATTTCATTTCTTTTGAGCTTGGTATTGGTTTCTAAACTTCGGACACTTTAAATGAAAAGAAAAGTCTTACAGATGATTCCGGCTGGTCCACACACATGCCTCTCCATGCACTGCTCACACGACCTCCCCGACGCCCCGTCCCTGCAGCGGCATTGGCCTGTGACAGGGTCACATGGTCCGGGCAGCGCCCCCCACAAGGAACACTTACACTCCTCGCAGCGGCCGCCTGGCATTCTTGGGTTACCATGGTAACCAGTGGCACATCTGGAGAAGGTAAAAAAAAAAAAGATAACTGTCCGCAGAAAACAATGAGAGAACTACCAGAAACTTCATTTCCACACTAGATTATACAAACACGTCATAGTGGACCAGATCAAATGATTTTCTGTCTGACCTCTCACAATATTTGCCCTCATATCCCTCAGGACAGGCGGTACATCGGTAGTCCTCGAATCCCTCAGCAACACAGGTAGGACTGAAACTAGACACAGGAAGAGAAGGAGAAAGACAAATTACTTTAAAAGACTAAAAAGGCATTTTCAAGCAGCAAACATACGTTAGCTCGTTTGGACATCATGAATTTCTACAGTTACAAATACAGAGAACATAGAAATCATATGATAGTTTGAGTTTGTACTTGTTTGGGCTGGGGAGGGGGCAGGCACAAGGCTTGCAGTCATCGGGAAAACCTCGGACCACTCCGTAGAAGCCTGGAGCGCAGCGTTCACATCGATCCCCCTCCGTGTTGTCTTGGCAGTTCTACACACACACACAAATCATGATACGCTAACCCAGAAACTAGACTCTCTGCTAATGACTTCTGACTTCTGTTGATTTTCCAGCCCTAACCGTATGGGTGTTAAATTTCCCATCATTCTCCACCCAGCATGAATCCTCTTGTGAGTGTTGTTGGTTTAAAATGCAGAATTTGAGTGTGTGATCACAACAGCTAGAATACAGTAACAATGAATATGCCATGCTGCAATTCCAGAAAGCTTTTAATTTTTATTTTATTTTAGTTTTTAAGGAAGCAAATTTTCATATAAAATTAGCAAGTTAAGCTGGACTTCTATCAATTGCATTAGATTTTTGCCACTGGCAAATTGAAAACAAGGCAGCAGATTTGCCTAAGCAGGAATAAAAAAAACCCAAATTTTTTAATCATTTAGAGGCACCTAGGCTCGGCTAGGAAAAAGAAGGCATTTGTATAACTCTTAACCAGAACACAATCCTTTGAATGTGCCAAATTGTCTTGACACTACAATGACTAATTGACGGGGTCACCCATCATCCTCTCCTTGATTACTGTCGAAGTTTTTTTTTTTTTTTTTGAGTGAGTGAGATAATTACCTTTGGCATCACTGGTTAATTCACACACACCAAAGGGAGCATACTTTGTTGTTACCCAGCATCAGTTCATGTCACAACATTATAAAATAGTAGCAACTCGTGCGAGGAGGTAAACTCACAGACTGATAGTGAAATGTAAACAACATGGTGGCAGAAAAATCCTTCCATTTTCCATTTGTTTGTTTTTTTTTTTTCCTTCAAAAGGCAGGAGCAGGATATTTTTTTCCCCTGCTCAAACAAAGAGATAGAAATTCCCTAAAGATGTCAGAGGATTTTCATTTAATTTCATTTTCCAGAGAAAAGCTTACTGAGCAGTTGCTGTGTTTACATGCACATATGTAGAAAATCCTTGGGAGGCACCCAGCTGCCTCTGCAGCAGCGCTCAGCATCTCTGCTGAAGCAGAGGGAGGATTGCTAATCATCTCTTTTTGCCACCCACAGTTTTGCAGCTATTCAGGGGCCAAACTTTTATCCAGTCTGATAGGAAGAGTAGCTGTCCATACACAGTAATGAAGGTTTTTTTGGGGGTCCAGTCCTCCTGTGCTTCCTTTCTCAAAGGCAGCCCATCTGAAACACTCATTTACTTTGAGTCTCAATCACCTGTTGACACGACACATCACAGTGACATGCACAGCTACACACATGCCTGCAAAACAGCTATATTTTCCTACCCAGAGATGATTTTCAACTGAGCACACACACCCCTACTGTATTCACACTTACACATAGATATACACTGTGTTAAAAACAACAACAACAAAAACCACACACAAAGGAAAATGCTCACAGACGCAGACTGAATTGACACACGCCCACCCACCCACAGTGCAGTGTATTACGCACTGTACACAAACAGGCAGATCTTTCCTTGTCATATCCCCAGGGTCCTGTCTTATGTGTTCGCATTGTTTGCTGAAAAAGGGAACTTCAATCAGTGCAACAGGAAGTTGACTCTTAACGAGGCAAGTCATTTCCATTAACTTCCTATGTTCCTCGTTACCGCTAATTACCACAGAAACAAACTCGTTTAGCATTTTCAATTTAGCCCCGCTCCGTTAGAAAATGCTAATGACACTGTTACGGAGAGCGAGATGGAAATGGGCGAGGAAAAAATGGCTGGGAGGTAGCGAGACACAGAAATCAAACACAAGAGGGAGGTGAGATGTAAAAGGAGAGAGAAACAAATTGGCAAAGCTAGTGCAAATTAAAGAGAGGTGCAAAATATAAAATAGGTGGCATAGACGAGTAGCTGAGAAAAATAAAAGTGAGGGAATTGAAAGAAGGAGAAAGGGAATGGCAGAGAGATGAAAGGACACAAAGAATGAGTAAATACATAATTGAGGACGTGAGGGAAAAGAATTAAAGGAGCGAGAATGGGCCAGATAAAAACAGAAAAAGAAAATTACAAGAGTAGGGAGGAAGGAGACACAATGGAACAGAAGCAGAAGGAGGGAGAGCAGAGTAAATAAAGAAGAGACGAGGTGGAATTGCAGAAAAGGGGAAAAGTAAAAATAATTAGAAAGCAACAAACGTTGGAGGACAAGAAAACACTGACAAACATAAGGGAGCACAAATGCAGCCGAGTGTGTGGCGGACACACAACTTAGAATTGCACTGGTTCTAATTTGAGGCTATCATGCAGACGATTTTATGGTGCGTGACAGTTTAGCACTTATGGTTATAATCAATACTTTCAAATGGAAAAAAAAACATCCCTTTCAAAATGACATGATGAGTCGATGTTAGGCATACGTTTAATGACTGCACTCTGCGGATTTTCAGTTAAGCTAGTGACAGCTCTGATAGCGTTGTTGTTTGTTTTGGTTTTGTTTTGTTTTTTTAAATTGAATAAATTACAGTTCAGAAAACAGTAAGACATTTCTGTTAATTGCTGATACGTCCAGTTTTACTCCTAATTTTGATGTCAATCAGAAATCAGAAAGTCTTGTTCATGTCATGACCTAAACACCAAACACAGCCCTCCGGCTCAACCAAGCTTTTGACAAAAACAGTGAGAATAAACTTAAAATAAAAATTTGTATTAATGAAAAGATCACTTGGAGTGCCCGCTTTACTTCAATCTGTCCCAAAAAAAACTAAAACTAAAAATCGCAAAACATCATGTGGTCAAGTGGATGAAAAAAATCATTTTTCTCAAAGAGCTCCACTGAGTGCCATTGTTTCCAAGTGTTATACTGCTTTATCTTAATGGTTACTGAGTGCAATTGCATTCTAACCACATAATTAAAAGGCTCCTCATCAGCAGTCCAAAATGAATCTCAGCTGATGGATTTTTCTGAGAGTGCAAACGGCCTATCTGAGACAACACAGTCATGGTGACATTCTCTCAGTCTGCCAGAGCTTTTAGAGATCAAATCCAAGCGATGACTTTTGGACAGCGTGCAACCAAACCGCTCCCCGAGGCTGAAGTCATCAGATCGCTGCTCGCTACAGAACTGACCAGATTGTGAAAAGGCTGGAAGTGCCTAATGGACAACAACTGCCATGTGCAGATTCATCTCACTGGCCACCAGTTGGGTTTAGGGATGACATCCAGGCAGAATATTGTCACAAAAAACACACACACAATTAAAACAAAGATGACAGCAGAGCATTTCAAATTTGAAACTTTCTTCGTGCATAAAAAAAAGAAAAAAGTCAAGTGCTGCGGAATGCCGGTGTTAAATACGCTGTTACGCCTTCCAAATGTGTATCTTCTGATAAGACCCAATCCTTTCTTTCTAAAAGTGGATATAGCTTTGGGTCCGATCCAAAAGAGAGGAAATTACAGAAAATATGAAGAAGCTCGGGGTCGTTAATAATTGCAGGGCTAATTACAGTACCTGACATTACACCCAACACACAGTTTCTTCCATTCACCGAGCTACCTGGCATATGGTGGGACGAGGGTCTCCAGTGACACACACACACACACACACACACACACACACACACACACACACACACACACACACACACACACACACACACACACACACACACACACACACACACACACACACACACACACACACACACACAGTGATTTACCTGGCAGATGGATGTCTCAGGGTCACAGGTGGAAGAGTGCCCACTGCACTGGCACCGAACACAGCTGCCCATGCCGGCAGCAATGGGCACTCTGGACGCTGGGGCAGATGCGAGGGAACCGCTGCGAAGACGGTAGAAGCCTGCAGCGCACTCCTGCACAGATAGAGGTGGAGATACATGTAAGAAAACAGACGCCCAGAGAGGAAAATAAAGACAAGGACTGAAAAGAAAGAGCAATCACAAACAACCAGGAAAACCAAGTATCAACAGCATATTTCCATAGGGAGGAAAAAAAACACTGCATTAGACTTCAACACACGTGCACACAATTAAAAACTACACACATGGCCCCACACAATTATCACTAATTGTTATTTCTTCAGGCAACTGTTGACCACTCTCTCTTTCACACACATACTCACAATTAAGAGCTATTCCCTTCAGTAACTTTTAGCACACATGCCCATACCCTCACATACCCTCCCAGCACGCACACACACACACACACACACACACACACACACACACACACATGCACACATGCAAGGTAACTCTCCCTGCCTCTCTCTCCTGTTCAGTAATAATTAATGGAGTCCATTTAAAGACCCATCTGTTCCCTCTGCTAGCGCTAAACGCTTGTTTAAAAATACTTTATTAACAACGGCAGCAGCTACAAATAGAAAGGCCATCTGTCAGCCAAGCCCTCTGCAACCTGAGCATTTCAAGTTTAGATACTGTTTACTATTTGCCTTCCAATTGGCTTTTTCCATATTATCAGTAGCTTTTAAAATATGTAAACTTCTTTTCTTTTTTTTTTCCCATGCAATAGAAACAGGCCCTTCTATGCGCCCTAAGAAACAGTGGAAAAGTTAAACAGTGTTTGAGAAGTATAGTTAAAAGTTTTGGGGTAACACCCGTACTTCTTTGAGATTAATAGAATAAGACCTAAATGACTCTCAGACGCCGCCGTCCAGCAGAATTGCCCAGAACTGTTGCCTCCATATGTCATAAGCTGTCTCTACAAAATCCTCATTAAACTAAAGATTGAGTCACTGCTAGATGCTTTCTGTGGCTTAAGAGAAGGAGCTGGAAGCAGCTGAAAGTCAATTGCATTGACAAAATCAAAAGTGAGTGGAGGAAGCGCTCAGCGAGGCTTAATCCTGGCCTGGCAAAGCAAAGAGTCTGAAAGGCGTCGCAGAGGCTTAAAACTGAAATAAATGTAAATTGGAATGCTGTGAGATACTATTGAAAAGCGAGGCTATGACCTCCATGTTTACATTCTTTCTCAGTAAAAAAAGCAACAGACAAAAAAAATCAAAAGAGAAATAAATAAAAAATCATTTCAATGAGCGCTGCAAGATGGGCAGAGAATTCAGCTTCCTCTGTAATTGATGTTTGTGTAGACCTATGTTTCTACGTTAGAGACAAAATGTAGGTTGTATTCTCACAATACAAAACTGGATTTTCTTTGTCTGAGCATAGTTTTATATTAAATTTGCTCTGATGAAGTCTTGCTTTTTGCTGCTGGAATACAAAATGAAAGAATGAAAGGTCCATAGCTTCTCGCTTCTAGCAACAAAGTAAAAAAGCAAAAAACAACAACAAAGCCAAGAGCAAACACAGCCTCAATGTAACCTGTGAACTGGATGCTGGCACAAATCCAGACCAGCACAGTCTGAGGACTCAGGAGATCTCATTCGACGTGTTCTGAATTGTTGTGGTTGTTTGATATAACGAGGGTTTTCCCTTCATAACGATGAAGACATACCATTGTTATGTTAACGCCGTAAAATGTACTGCTCAGTTCATATGTTGGATCCAGTATTTTTGTTTTGGCTCATTTGTGTTTATGTTACGAACCATTATTGACCAATATATTGTTACTGTTGATCACTGATGTATTCATGTTTTTGTTTGGAAGACTGGCTGAGTGGAAGCTGAATAATCGTAAACTGCAGACTACGACAACAACCGACCCCTTGTATCAGTTTTCTTAGGAAGTTCTTAGGAACTTAGAGGTAAAAATTCTGTTGACACACGTAGGTTTTTGTGTTGTGGGCTCACCTCACAAGAGAGTCCGGAGTATCCGAGTGGACAGTCACATTTTTCTATTTGATGGGCCTTCTCGCTCTCTTTGGTCGGTCGGCCTTCCTCAGCCACAGTGAGGCTGATCTCTGAAATTCTGACACAAAAACAAACAAAGACAGTGGCGTCATGTTGATACAGTCTTAATTGTTTGTGTGGATTCCCATTTGTTTGGACATTTGGAAATTCTGAAGCTAATTGTCTCTCATCATCTTAAAATAGAACTACTAGGGGGTTGGACAGTATTATACATATGCTATGAGATATCCGGAGAAAGCTATGCTGATTGTTAGTAGCAGCTAATGATGATTCTGCTGTGGAAGAGGCATTTCGTAGCGACAGTTTTCATTATCACACCTGGAGATGAAACTGAGAGGGAGAGTTTTCCCATAGGTTATCATTTAGCCAGCAATCAAATTTCATATTTATTAATGGACATTACTCTATGAAGCTGGAGGGAAGTGTGTGTGTGTGTGTGTGTGTGTGTTACCGGCTGTGACTCATTAAGTTCCCATGTGATGCCTTAATTAGGATGTAGTCCACATAGAACAAAATGTCCATGAAGTCCTCTCGAGTCATGGACCTGCCATCTGCGTACGTCCACTCATGCTGTATATACACAAGCAGACAAACAAAACAATGACCACACTCATTTTCTCTAGCATGTAAGGTAATACGTGTTTATAATGACTGACAGCGCTCACCCGAATGCCAATTATTTCTTCAGTTGGTGAAAAACTCATATTTATCCAATTGATTTTTCCACATCTACATTTTATTCAAAACTTTTCCGCACCTCTGTCATGTCGATCTCATGGCGAGTGAGCTGGCCAATCTGGAGCCCTGGTATGTGGCGATGCATGACAATGCTGTGGTTCGGCCCCCCCTTAATGATGACCTGAGGCTCATAGGAGGAAGGGCCAGTTTCATCTCTGGCCTCATAGTACACTGCATATTTCAGCTGGCCACCATATGCTGTGATCTAAAGACAGATAAAAGCATTAAAGACCAAAATCACCACAACAGTGCTGCTCATTTTCCCTCATTTTGTCTTGTTTGCCTCATTATCTGAAATCTACCCTTAAGGTAGGATGACACAGATCATCAGATTCCTCAGTTTAGTAAGAGAACTTAAAAAAAAAAAGTACAGCATGAAACAGTAATGAAACACAGTGAGGTTTTCCTACCATCGAGCCTCTGAACTGCTCCGGAAGTTTCCAGTAATAGGGTTCAGAGAGAGTTGAAGAGACCAGCTCCGAGTGGGCGAGAATCTCCGGGTGTTGGAAGCTCACTCCTCTCGTCGTCTCCACAGTGTTGGATTTATCTACCAGAGGAAGCACCGTCTGCTCCGGCTTCAGTGTCAGCTGCAGTTGGCCGTGCAACGGGGACGACAACATGAAAGGGTCACATAGCTTGAAAAAGCGTTTTGATTGTCCAACCAGCCAAAAAACTTGGAAACATTTTAATGACATATCTGAACTACGTATTTTGTTTTATCAAATGGTGTGCTGGCTATTGCAGCAATAGTTAGCCGTGTGCATACGCACACGCTACAATATTGTTGTCAATGAGCCTGTGTGATAGCTCCAAACCCTCTAACAGCGCAGTCTACTGTTTTGTTTGGTTTGTAATTTCGCTCTACCATATTGCATCAGTGCATCACCAGAGGCAGACGGCAGATGCTTGAACAAACTTGTGCATTGCGAACTGTAAACTGAGGAGAAAGTTGGTGTTCACAACAAGGATAAACAGGAAACCATTCGTGAAGTCATTAGGAATCTAAAGCATGAATGAATGGTGGTTACAGCAAATTATGATTGTGAGCATATAGATAGGCATTAAATAAATGTATTAGCCCTGATACAAGTGTGTTTATTATCATACAGGACCTTTGATGTGATCCTGATAATCCCTAGATTCATCCCAAGAACCGAATCCTTTATATTGAATATATCTGTGTCAGGCATACTGAGCATATGGCTGTAAAAGGACTTTAATTAGTTCAGATTGTGTTAAATAGCTACCAATTATTGGCTTTCATCGTTGCGTACAACATTTTCTTTTAACTGGCATGTGGGACTGAGTAATTGACTCAGGAATTATAGATTCCGCCGCCTCACCCTGCAGCAGACATAGATTTCAAATTTTTATGTCTTAGACTCCTTTCTGGTTACAGAAAATTTCAGCATCTTTTGTTTCTATCCTCGGCGTCTTATTTCATCCGTGAGCAGTGAGGATTATGAAATATTTAGACTAATGAGGATAGCCCTATCTGGGTCTTTTCAGCACTTTTCAATGAAACAGTCAATGTAATTTGAACAGTCTTTATCTTTCATTTATCCAAAAACGATCTTTCTCTCTGAGTCTAATGGGATTTATTAGCAAACTTGTTGCAGGTGTCACAAAACGTGCTGAGCAACCAAACAAAGCAAACATCTTCACACCCTCCTCTGAAAAGAGAAATACATTATGTGTCGTTTATAACCCCATGAATTAATATGACTACTTTTACAGTTTTAATAAGGACATTAAAAAAAAAAAATCTGTATTTTTCTCCACATTTTTATATTAGACTCATCAATATTGCGAAAGGTAACTTTCCAACCATGATATGCTGTTTATGGGAAATCATCTCTACCCAAGATTTTATAATTGATGTTTTTAAGTCAGATTGATTCTTGGCTGGAATTTATCTTAGTCATCAAAGTCTGTCAATGCAAATGTCTTTCTGAATAAACTTGAAACTGATGGTATCGCTCTGTCTCTAGGTATCTAATCATATCCAAGTTATTCCGGAGAGTCTGCAGAAAATCTTGATATTTCAATATTAGTTGAATAATATCAGGGTTCATTATTGACTGTGGGTTGTGGTTGAGTGGACCAATTTTAAAAATAGATTCATCTGTTGGAGCTTCTGTCTCTGTCTCTCTTTATTGCCGTTGTTGTCCAGCTACGTTGATTTGTGGATAATGTGTGAATAACGTCAAGGCATTATGAAACATTGGCTTTAGGCTGAGTGGGCAGAATCTGAAATCTGTTAATTTACTTTAGCTTGGGCACGCTGGCAATACTAGCAGCATAGAGAGGAAGTCGCACGTGGAATGGAAAATTGTCATTTTCTGGTCTGAGTATTAGTTAAAATGAACTCAGTTCCACTGGTTCCTCATTAGCACTTTCCCTGATAGGACATTAAATTGAATGAGTCAGATTAACATCAACCAAAAGTGATAACTAGAGAATATATAAATCATTTAAAAAACTAATGAGTCAGCTGCGAGAGAATATTTTTACTTATTTCAGGGGGCAGTTTGTAAATCTATTGTGTGGCAGACTGTATTTTGTATACATATATTTTAAATATTACCTATGGAACGAGGAATTTATTTCTTTGATACAGAATATCAATAAAAAAGTCCTGGATTTATGGTTTTATGCAAAAAGGCAACATTGATTAAAAAAAACTTCACCAAAACTGATTGTGTTTCACGGGGGTTTCCCTTTTTAATGCGATGACAGTGAAAGATCCATGACTCACATGTTTATCAAGCTGTGCTGATGAAGTATGAGATGTACCTCACAGAAGTATCTCATGCACAGGCGGAGGCAAAATTAGTTTTGGAAATATGCTTCCTAGGGATTCATGCTAACCAAAGTTGCAGGACTTTAGGAGTTCATATTCATGTTTTCTGTTAGCTGACATGTACTGACTTTCTGTTGAAATGTTCTCAGTGCTCTATGACAGGATAAATTAGCAATTAATAATCAATTAGACAACGTTGTCGTCTGTCTGCAGCGAACTCTCTCTTCTTTTAAGTAGGGAATCCTTTAAAATTGAGTCTCCTTTTGTTTTTTTCCTTCTCAGTGTCTTATCTCTGTTCTTTACATGGGTGACTTAATTATACGAGTGCAGACCTTCACAGCAGTATTTAACAACCAGGAAATATTCATACACCATTACACAGTCCTCCCATCAGAGATAAAAACAAGGTAGGGCAGAAGGTAGGGGTGTGTGTCTGTCCCTCTAATTCCTTGTAGTGTTTGTCTGTCTGTGCATGTGAATGTATGTGTACTATGTTGATGATGTTGGGATAAGGTGACTGTGTGTGTGTGTGTGTGTGTGTGTGTGTGTGTGTGTGTGTGCGTGTCCGTCCGTCCGTCCGTCCGTCCCACTCCACTCAGTGTAATCTCACGATTCAGTGGTTCAGAGAAAATCTCCCACTTTCCAATAAACTCTATTTTTTCTGTCTTGCTCTCTGTCCAGCTTTTCTCTCTCTCGCTCTCTCTCTTTCTGTCAACAGTAAATGAACTGAATGTTTGTCGTTCAAATGAAACCTTTCTACACTTCAACAGGAGACTGTACAGTTACCACGGAAACACCAATTTATTGCTTAGGGCAACCATTTCTGAGATGAGGAGCCTTTATTAAAAACAGGCTGCCACTCAATAACTAGTTAATTTTCTGACAGTCGGCTTGTGGAACTCCACTTTCTTACCTTTGTTTTTGACTTGTTTGCTCCTGTAACATCATGTTCTCACTTATATTTGTACTTTGATGACGCTGAAGCACGAAACGTTCTAGCTGTACAGGGTGAAATTATGGGCAGTAAGATTTTCCAACTCAAACCAAACTTGTAAAATTAATCTGCAGGAGACGATGCTCTAGAAAATACTGCAATGCATTTGATGTGATGTTTATATTTATAATTTGCCATCATGAACGTTTATTATACCTCTCAGAATCAAAAGTTGAGATGACAGCGACAAAACCATTTATCCTTTGACTTAACAATTTTACTTTGTGATTCCAGCTCTATTAGCAACTATGTAGAACTACCTTATTCTAGGAAATATCATTTTATTTCAATATTTTCATATTTGTAGCCTGACACCTACTGACAGCTGCTGCCTGGACTGCAAAAAGTCATTTGGTTTTTCTATCAGGCAAAAATTAAAGCAGCTTATATTTATATCTACTAACTTTAAATGCTTGATTTTGCCCCTGATCATCCATATATAGTGATTAATAAAAGCCATGCAGGTCACAGCATTGTTGTAATGCAGCGTCAAAAGTGTTGTCTCAGTGGGTAAGCTGGCAAAAACAATCTGTACAGCAAGTGTAGCTTCCTGCCAGCTAATGGTTAGGCTCTCTTTGATAACACATTAACAGCAGGAGAGATCTTAAGTGAACATGAGTTCAGATCTGAAACTACTTTTTAATGAGTTCAGACCTGAAACTACTTTTTAAAGTCCTTTATCTATTTTTATAGGCTAAATCGCATCTGCCAATGGTCGTAATGTGGCAGAGATCCAGTAAAGGTGGCTGTTTTTGTCGAACATCAATGGAACCCAGCAAAGTCTAAAAATAAAGAGATGTTTACTCACCCACATCCTGATCAGTCCTTGTGCCTCTGTGCAGGATTGTGTGAGCCCGTAACAGTAGCAGTTGCTGCAGCCAAGCGGATTTCGGACGGACAACCCAAATGTGTTGGGCTTACAGCGATCACAGTTGTGTCCCTCCACATTTACCTTAAAGAACGCATTACAGATTATTTGTTCATGCTTTGGGTCAGAAAGTGAGTTGATGACAGCAAAGTCCAAAACTTTACCATCGTTTAGGCAAAACTTTTTATTGATCAGAAAACAGTACAATGTCAGACAGTCTTGTGGGTGACTCCTGAGTAATGCAGTTTGGAAAGAATCTAATTCTTCATGACATGTACAGAGTTGATAAAGTGTTACTGCTGCAACTTGCACATTATCTATCCTGCAAGAGGTCAGAGGTGACACTACAGAACAACATACCCACAGCTGTGCTTGTTTGTTAACTTCTAAAGATAGGGTGTGACCCCGGACCTCATCTGTAACACTTTGATTCATTGTTTATGATTTGGGTTAAACTAGACACGAAGTTAAAGTTATTCTTCTTGTATGTTAAAACACTGCGGCTGCGTGTTGGCTTGTGCTAAAAGAAAATCCAGCAGGTAAGCAGCATCATGTCGGAGACGAGCAACCAGGTGACAAATGACTGCCTGAGTGACAGCCAGTGAAGATGACACCCAGTGATCTGAAGCCTCATTACAGGCCATGAATCAGATGTGTGTTGATGTGTGTGTGTGTGTGGTGTGCGATGTGTGTACTGTATATACAGTATATTCAAAAGTTTGCTTGAGCATTTGTCGCTGTGCATGAAATGATGTGATCACCAAGAGACAGCAGAGATGAAAAGTGTCTCTAGTCTGGGTGTGCCGTGCCGTGCCGTGTGTGTGTGTGTGTGTGTGTGTGTGTGTGTGTGTGTCAAGGAGAGAGGGTGAAGCAAGAGAGATAAGGCAGCGACAGGGGATCAAACAACCTCAAGCTCTCTCACATGTAACATTTTACTGATTTCACCAATACAAATCTCTCTCTCACACACACGCACGCACGCACGCACGCACGCACGCACGCACGCACGCACGCACGCACGAACACAATAACTGAATACGATGTATGCTCTTATTTACTTTGCATTTGTGTGACTTGTTCGGTCCTCTTTTTAAAAACCTTGTTAACTTTTAATCACATTCACACAACATTTCTCAAAGCCATCAATGACATTAAAAAAAAAGGTCACTGTAGTGCTGTTTACTCCACAAACTTAGTTTGATTCTACATACAAATGGTGTCATTTAAACACAGTTAACAAGTTCCCTCTTAAAGTGGCTTGAGTATCTGTTTAACACAGATCATGCAGTGGAGTATCAAAAACACCATTGGACCTGTGTCATAATCACCTTGTATGCTGAAGTGCTGAGGAGCCATCAGGAAGGATTAAGAAAATCACATTGAGTCTATTTGCTCTGCGAATCAAGTCAAAGTCAAGTTTTCTCACCTCCTTGTGTTATTATTGCCACTTATTATTTAAGAAGGACTGCACAAGGTCAAATAACATTAAGCTGAAGCGATTTGCTTGTGTCTGAACACAAGTGAGATGCCAGTGAATAACAAACTGAAGCACTCAAAAACTGGTGTAAATGTACTCAATATACATTGACATACGAACGTGGTTCTGACATTTCTTTCCAGTCACTTTATATTCTGATTTGTTTTCAAACTTATAGCATAGCCTGCGTGTGCAATGACAAACTGTCAAAAACAAGGGAGTAGAGAGAAGGTGACATCCCATCCAAGCGCGCACACACACATACACAAACACACGCTTTACTTATTTTTAGACAACACAAAGACTGAAAATGTTCATATATATATATATAAATATGGATGATATGTATGCGCTGTAAGTGTGTGTCAGTAGAAGGAGCCTGTCACATTGAGATGCCTGTTCTAATCAGTTTTTTAACTTTTACTGGAATCATTACACACTAACGCACATATACAATTAAATAGACTTACCAAACTGAAAACTGAAGTAAAGATTTTAAATCTCTACTGACATTTACACTCTAAAGCATCACCTGGCAGGTTTAACTGTAGTAAACACCATTTTTTCTGTCTGAAAGCAGGTTGCCTGAATCACGTTGTACTGTTGATGTTAATTAGTTTGACCGGCTGTTTAAAAAAAAAAAAAATCAATCCTATGAGTTAAATTTAAACAAAACACAAATTGGCTTATTGAAAAGTCCACTAGAATACCTTTCTGTTTTGAACATTAAAACCTCTGTTCTGTTTTTTTGTTTTATGACAGATATACAGGTAGGATCATGTGCATCACATAATCAAGTATATTCATCATGTTATCTTTCTCTGTGGGCATGAATATGACATTAAGTGTCTTGCTTTCAAAATAAAAATAAAAATCCAAATGCTGTTTTACACCACACAGGATAACTGAACGTGTGTGTGTTTTACCTTGCAGCTACATTTCCCCGTCCGATCAGCGCAGGCACACACCCCTCGCTCCAGGTCACAGGTCTGGCTGTCCGATCCTGAGACGTTACACTCGCACTGGGTGCACTGTGAGAAACGTGAATATGAGACAACGCCAAGCTTCCGTTATCAACAACATAACAGGCTCAGAGAGGAGCTAGCAGAGTGTGTCCGAGCTTTATGCTTCACCAAACGATTAAACTTCGCTCCAAAATGAAAATGTTGCCATTATCTTCTCTCTCCAACGTCAATTGAAGCATCACTGAGGTTCAGGAGAGGAGAATGTCCAGCTATTTTACCATTTGACAAAGGTCACAGAAAAGTTTTCTCTCAAGTTCTTTCAAATCTGTTGCCATGTCATCCTTAAAATTCCCCTAGTTTGAATACAGCTTCACAAAAAAAAAAAAAAAAAAAAAAAAATGCTAAACCCTGATTGCAATTGTGTGCATGGCCTTTTAGCAGCAAGGTCAATAATGTCACAACAGCTGAATTTGAATCTAATGTACATTTGTGTTGATTTTGTGTGAAGATGTTCATCTTCAAGTGAGGTGCAAGAAAAAAAAAAAAAAAACATGGTGTGATGGTGATGACGACAGCCATTAACAATAATAATAATAATAATAATAATAATAATAATAATAATAATATCATCATGACCATGGAAATCTCCTTTGTAGTTGTGACATAACGCAGACTCTCAATCCCATTTATCAAACTCCACCAGAGATCTCAACCGTCTCATATATCAGCTAAAACAAACTAATAATAACAGTAACGCTGGCAATATTAATATGAACATTTTACCTGAGGAAAGTCTCTGTATCCAAGTTGACATTCATTGCATTTCTCTCCTCTGAAGGAGTCCAGACACAAGCAGCAGCCTGTGTTGACGTTACACTGCTGGGACACGGAGCCAATCGGACTGCAGCCGCATTCCTAGAGTCGCACACAAGCACAAACACAAAGACACCATGAACATAAATCTTTGGATAAAAGGAACTTTAACTAGATGTCGGACAATCACACTGATACGGCTTGTAAAGCGCATTGCAACAACGTCTTGGTCCATCGGTGCAGAAAACAGTTTAGAGAAAAGACGCTCCAGGGAAAACTGTCAAAAAGTCTAATAGGTTTGCTCGTCTTGAGTTCAAAGGGCATTCCCAAAACCTGTTATCACCTAAACAGTGTTGTTGCAGTGTTTGTATTAAGGACTATAGCTGAAGAGGCAACATCAAATAGTGTTAGAATCCAGATATAAAACCAGAGGGCAGCGGTACAGCGGTCGGCACTTTTCACAGCAAAAAGAAGGTTCCGCTTTCAAACTGTGACCCTGATGACTGAGCTGTATAGGAAATAGATGGATATGGAACTCATGCAGATATAAAATTTGAAAAGTAAGACAAGAAGCTGTACACTTGTGACTGAAATAAGAGAACAACTGCTCTTCATGTCCAAATCCCTCTGCTGCCCCTCTGCAGCATCGTATAAACGTATATGGAGAGTGTTGATATTGATGTTTACCCAAAAGTTCAGCATCATCGATGTAAAATAACTAAAAGTTTAATGCGTGACAATTTGATGTGCATCTGTTTTGCTCAGGGTGTCGCTTCATCTGTTGTACAGGCTGTTCTGTTCTCTGTTTTAGCTCTCTGTGCTCTCTGCTTTGCTGTGTTTTACTTTGTTCTGTTGTCTTTGCTTCCTTTTTCGTGTTTGCGCGATGCCACTGTTGCAGCCCTCTTTGTTGTCCTGATGCACTTTCTCCACATCACTCTGTTGGTTAACTGAGATTTGCAGCACTTTCATCTTCATGTTGCTAATAGTCTATCGCTACTTGTAATAGTTCACTGTTATTGTTGCGTCGAGGGGTCTTTGGTGAGGCACTTTCAGTGGGGGGAAAAAAAAAATGCTTTTCAAGCCCTTTGAACAGAGTAACAAGCGCTGAGATAATAAGAGTATGGGGAGAAAGAGAGACGGGCATATAGCATAGAGGCAAGGAAGGAAAACAGGAATTGGGAGCAACTTCTCAGATGCTAGGAAGTAACGGCAAAGTTGGCAGTGAAATAAGTGCAAAAGAAAAGACCGTCTGAATGTCGTCTAAAACTGGAACAACTACGTCATTCCCTTTGGTTCTACCTTGACTATGCACTTGAAAAGTACGTCTTTATTTGTCATGACTGACAGAGGTTATGTAAACAGCTCAGGAAGGGGCATTTTCTAAGGCTAAAATGGCCACCAATCTAATATTCTACTATTCCTGTTTGGTCCGAGTAGATCGTCCACACTGCTGTTTTCCAGTTCCGGCCTACCTTACATCCAGTTACGATGTCATGGCCCCAGTGGTTCGGCGCACAGCGGTCGCACCTCTCACCAATAGTGTTGGGAGGACAGATGCACTGTCCTGTGTTGGCGTCGCAGTTTTCCCCCACATGGCTGCACTGACAGGCTGAAAACGAGGGAAATGGCAGCCATTAAATACAAAATGTGCAAAAGGAGAGAAGAAAATGTTGGATAGCAACTGGAATTAATGCCATAGCGACTAATTTTACTGTTGAGCTGCGGCATGAAGAGGAAGCAGTTCATCGTGAGAGATAGTCTAATCCCCACAACTCGTAATCCCCCCCAGTGTTGTTCATTTCAATTTATTCAATACCAATTACTCACTCAATTGCCAATATTTCCTAAAAACATGGTTGCCAGTGGCAGAGGACTCCATGTCTCATTGAATTGAAATGTTAATGCTCATGAACCGTGGAGCGATCTCCGGAGGAAACTTTTGTCATTTTGTTGACATTTTCAGTTAATTTGATGAGAAGTTTCCCAAAATATAACAGAAAGAGACCTGTTATTAATTATTATTTTTTTTTGTCTGACTCATATTTCTATTGCATTTTGACTTTACTGAATTTAATTCCCTGGAACATCTATCACAAACCAGCATGCTATTCAGGCAATGGACAGCAGCGCAGTGATGTTAGGATGAACTCAAGCTAATAATTCCCCCTGCCATCTCATCTTTTTGTTGTATGACCAGATTCTCTGGCTTACTCATGAGTTCTTCTTGGCTGTCAATCGTGGTTGGCATTAATAATATGACGAGGAGCTTTTTGGGAAGAGCTATTCATAGTTGTATTTGGGATGCATCAGAGCTTAATCCTCATTTGGTGCAGGAAATGTTGGTTGCTGGTTGCCAGGTTTGTAGGGCATATTTCCTTATGCACCCAGCCAGGAATAGACATTTAATGATAACATTGGTGAAGTGTGCTCACGTGATATAACACACCCTCAGGCAGCAATAACAGCTAATTGCTACTCAATGCACATTTTTGACCAGATACAGTGATTAGTACCTCCGACTACCCACCAGTAGCTATTAAAAGCAAACATTAGTCGAAGATATTTGGATGGAAAAATTATCAGCAGCCTCTGTGACCAAAGAGGGGCTCTTTCAAAAGGATGGTGCAAATGGACAGGAGTCCTGATCTGCAAACGTTCTCAGCCAGTTGCACAGTAATATCCATCACTGTATTGGCTAGCCTTTAGCCATAATTAGCCTCCTGCTCACACTAGACCAACAAACCACACTGAGTAGGAGTTACATTACTAATTCAAGTGTCATTATGTCTACCAAAGGTATTTCCTCCTGTGCAACACTTCAGTGTTGTTGTAGGTGTTACATCCCTGAAAACATTGAATGCAGCTGCCCTCAATGAGCAGGATGAAGAGGACAGGACCTGAAAGGGAAACAGAGCACAACACACACACAGGCCACGGGTGTGTGTGTGTGTGTGTGTGTCCTTCAGGTAATTATGTTTTTTTGTTCTTTTTATAGGATTCAGTATTCATAGTTCAGTAGATTAAACTGATGTGTTTGTATCAATAATACAGAACTTAATAATTGGTTTTAATAGTTGCTGCGAGGAAAGAGGTGGCTGTTTTTGCAGCAGCAGAGGAGATATGCTAGCGTGATGGAAAGGAAACCTATAGTGGCTTCACAAGGTATTCAGAGTAAGGTCGCAAGGGGCCAATCCCAGCTGGCATTGGCTGAGAGCGGGGCAGGACAGGTGAACAGTCTACCCAGTCTATCAGAGAGCCGACATACAGAAACAACACATCAACAATATTCTGGCTATAAGGTGATAGTGGTAACCACTGCAGCACTTCACTGCCCTGCAGTAGATATAACTTTGAAATACCTTAAAAAATGATCAAATTGATTAGAAAAATTAGAATTTCTGACTATCAAAATTATTCAGAGCCTCTGTTGTGTCTGTCCAGACTCTATTCAGGTGAATTGGCCTTAATTATCTTTCAGATGTGTTGAGAGCTTGATAGGAGTCCATGGCAGTGACCCAAGTGAGCCAAGATACCTGCAGTGACTCTGACACAAGTCTCTGACTGTCCTTAACTGGCCTCAGCTAAAGCATCTGTGAAGAGACCAGAAGTTGGCAGATCACAGACGTTTGCCATCCAATTTGATGGGGCTTGACAGGGAGATTGATACTGGATAAATCGAAGAACTGGTAGAAACTTGAAAATGACCAGAAGCTGTAATTTCAGTGAAAGAGCTTTCTTTTTTTTTTTTCTTTTTTTTTTCAAATAAAGTGTAAAATAAATCAAGCGTTCAAATTGTAAATGTGGCATGTATACTACTTTTTATTCATTACATTTCAATAACAACATTCTCATATTCCCATATGAGAAATATCCCTTATTTTAGAGTGCAGTCTCTTTCTGCATTTCATAGTACCTTCGTCATTTTCTCCATTTGGTGCACAGGCAATATCCAGCACCACCTCTGAATCTGCGACATGCTGCCGTGCAATATGGGCAAACCCTGACCTTCAATTTGAGGTGTAAATGCAGACGTGCTTGAAGTTAAATTGCAGCTGATTTAACTGTGAATCAGTGCCACAGGGAGATGAAGGGCTTTCAGTCAAAGTGTGGAAGTTGAATTAGCTGGAACACTCACATCCCTACGTATAGCACTCAGCACAATAGTGTTAATGGGAAATAAACTCAAATCGAAAAATTAAATGAGGAAAATTTTGATTTGCTTAATTCAGGCAATCTCAATTAAACATTGTGGACATAATAATTGCCATCTGTTGTCCTTGAGAAGTCATATTGAGATGCATAAAAAGTCTTTAAGCTTTATCATTTATTGGGAATGTTATTATTATTCTGTGTCAGCCTTCAAAGAGATCCCCATCAATCAGGTGCTAGCTTTTCTTGGCACCATTTCAGTTTTCAAATATAGTGCAGATACTGGGTCTAATTCTTTAATCTAATTCTCATTATTTGCTTCCTTCCCTCTGTCTTATATCGCTCCCTTCCCTCATGTATCTATACTGTATGTAAGGATGTTTTGTTTGATGTAGCTGCAGCTTTTGCAAAGATGCATGTTTCATGACCCAGGGGGGAATTACTGAGCTGTTTGTAACATTCAATAGAGAAAAAAATAAAATAAAATAAAAAAACAACAACAATGGGAATTATTTTATGATGTATCAATACATTGGGATAATGTGCACTTTTAATGGTTTAGCTGTAGATATCAAAAACATGTTGATGTGAAATGTGATGTGAAATTACAATCAAGAAATGTCCACATGGACAAACTGCACAGCAGCATTTAAGTAAGTGAACTGCTTTTTTGCAATGATTGCATTTTCATGTTTTATATTTTTTTTACGTCCTTGGAGAAAGCATAATGCTTCGTAGTAATCATAAACTGATGTTAAAGGATGTACATGCATTCTTGACATCTCATAATAGCTTTTCAAATAAAATTACTCCGCAGACAATTTGGTTAAACTTTAAATAAGAAAATTGCAGAGCAGCAGTTTCATAATGAGAGCGTTCTGTGACTCCATGCAAATTCAATGCAATGCAAATTAGAAAACGTACTGTTCTGAGGGCTAACGTTCCACTTAGGCCACCTCAATCAAAGAAAAATTAAACCATCTATCAGGCAGTACTTACGTGTGCAGCCGCCCTCTTGGAAGTTGAAGAAACCTCGAGAGCAACGGTCACATTTGGGTCCGGTGACGCCCGGCTGACACCGGCACTGACCGGTTTCATCACAGTCGAATGACTTGGAGCCAAACGAGTTGCAGTGACACGGGACACACTGGCCACGCGTGGTGATGCCATGGGTGTGAGGCTGGACACACAGTCACAGACAAGGGTAGAACAGTTATAAACCCATCTGAGAATACAAAGTAAGGTTAGAGTAAGACAAGCTGCGAAAGCACAACCAACCTGAAAACAAGCAGATTAGTATAATAGTTTCTTTCGCCTTTTAAGGTTTCACTTTGACTTTGGGAGACTACCAGTTTGAATGCATTAAATATCACTCGTGTATATTTCCTAGCAGGAAAAACATCCATGTTAGTGAAAACTTGACAATACAACCCATAAAACACCTGCTTGCAATTTTTCAAAAATCCAGGCCCCAAAACAGTAAAAACCAACAGAGCAAACACATGTTGATGCCTGAAAACTTTGACAACATGTTTGTGCACACCAAGAAAACAGAGACACGCTCATGTTACTCAAAAAACACACCAGTGCAATCCACATGCAGTGTGTGTTACCCCGGTCTTAGGCCTGTATGCCCCCCTGGGACAGCCCCCTGTGCGGGACGGTCCCACCCATCTCTGCTGCACAGTTTCCATAGGAACACGCTCCACGGGTCGCCGCGTCTCTCGCCTCTCGTAACCTTGGCGACGCATGTCGCACCGTCGGCCCACAAAGCCCGGGCGACAGATGCAGCGCCCCTCAATGTCACAGCGCTGAGAAATAGAGCCGTGAGGGTTGCAGCGACAGAACACACACTCCTGACGCTCAGCATCCCACCAGCAGTTGGGCTGCACCAACCAACCAATCACAGCACAGATGGGCGGCGCGGGAGTGGACAGGGGACCAATGAGAGTAAGTGAGCAGGACAAATATGACCAAAACTGATTGAAAAATATCTCATAATATGACATTATTCATCTTTAGATTACCGTAATATCACAGTTGAATTGTACAGCCTCACAGATATCAATTACATTTCAAACGAAATACCAATTCCGTCTGATGTATTGATATAATCCTGACACCTGATTGTTCTGCAGGCTTTACCTGATGTGGACTGATACTGGACATAACAAAAACTATGGCAAAATATACATCCAGATTGATTTGTGCAGATTTAGCAGATTTAGAGAGACTTCCATTCCTCATAACATTACAACTACAAGCCCTACTAGAGGTGAGTCATCTTCTGGCCTGCCACATATCCACCACACCTTTGGATTATTTGATGTACAATGATGAGAAATAAAGTAGAATAAATAAAAGCATATCAAAAATAGTAACATTTCTGGTTCTAACACCCCAGATTAAAAAATGATTACATGAAAACAACACATTTTTGGTAATATTGGTAAAAAACTTGTGGCCACTCTCAGACTGACTCACCATGCACTCATCACACTTTCGTCCAGCCACGTTGGTTTTGCACTGGCACTGCCCGGTGTCTTTATGGCACACCTCATAGACTGAGCCGTTGGTGTGGCACTGACAGGCTGCAGGAGAGGAGATTATACATCAGTTATAATCTACTAATGGCCAGATTTTATAAAGCACAATCTAAAAAAACAAACAAACATTGGTTTAACAATAACAAAAGTTGTGTGTTTATGCTTTAAGCTTCATGCTACAGTAGCCTGGCTAAGAGCGCAGATCTACAAATAAGAGAAAAATTATTTAATTATTTACCAAAGTAGATTCATCAGTCTGAAGGGATGACTAAGTTTTGCCAGATTATTTTGTACATAAAATTATATTATTATTATTCATATAAGAATGAAGATTTGCCCTGTTTTCTCTGATGAAACTCTGGTTTAGAAATCTGGACAAATGCGTTCAGGTTCAGATGCAGGATAAACGGGGAGTGAGAGAAAAGTGACTTGCGAGTTCACATGGAACAAGGTTGTGGTCATTAACAAACAGCAACCTTTTTTATCACTTTTGGCTCAATTTAAAACATTGACACATCACATGAACAATTCGCTGATGTGTAAATACACAACTTTTGTGGCCAGTGAAGTGCAAAGATGAAAAGCAAGCGGCACTATGTAAGCAGTTCAAAAAGATGGTGCTCCTCAAGCTAAAAAACTGTCCTTCAAATTAAATATGAAGCAGTTTGCCTTGGGTTATTTGGAGAATTTACTTCCTTTATTAATGACAGTACATCCACAGAAACGCTGAAAATCATGATTCTCTTCTGTGGGTGCTGAAAACGACTGCATAACATTCAGTTCATGGTCTTTGGTCGTGTTTTTGGAGACTTAATGGGTTAAATGGGTTACTCCCAAATATATCAAAACACAGCCACATCGAATTTTTCAGATGTTTCCTTCATTCTTTACTTGTGATACTTTGCAGGACTTAGACTGTGTGTTTAAATCCTACCGGGGTGAAAGAAAGAAGACCTTTAACCGCCCACACATGCCAATCAACCCCTTGGATATACAATTAAAAGTATGAACATCGCAGCTCCCATCTGGTGGATAGGCTTCCTGAAACACACGCATACACACACCATCTGAAGAAATTAGTCGCACACAATCCATCACATAGACACACATGGTTTTTCTTAGCCTGTTTTACCTCCTGCTATTCTTTACTCTTACATGTAAAAGAGACAGAAGGACAGACCTGAGTGTGGGATGGGAAAGAGTGTGTGTGAGGGGGGTACAGCAGATGTCCACACACACAGAGAGAGAGGAACATGCAGAAACGCACTTACAGCACACAGCGTGCACTAATTTCTGATTCACACACCAATGCAAGAGGGCACGCATCATCTCCCACACACATACACACACACACACATGCAGATGTACACACACAACCGCCTGATTAAGCACAGAAGAAAACATGCACAATATACGTCTGTCACTGTTTCACAGTCTCTCACAAACTGTCTCTCATCCACCCCCCCGCCCGAGTTTCACCCTTCGGGAACCATCTGGACTCCGTTCTGTTGGTTGCTACAATGCAAGCCTTGTTGTGAAATAAAATGTTGCTTTCTGTTGTGTGGGTTACCCCCCCCCCCTTCTTCTTCTTTCAAGAACTGGCCTTGATTGCAAGGATAACAACTCTTTGCAAAATGCATTTGATTGTGAATCCAAGCAAACAGCAACTGGGTGTATTAGCTAACGTGTAGTCACGATATTTATTAGCCCAGTTCATTAGGATACACACATTACAGTACAAATTAAGGAAACATTCAAGGTAAATATTGAGATGATGTGTTACAAAAGAGGCGATTGAAATATTTGTAGCAGTTCAGACATCACTGGAAGGCAGCACACAATTTCTTGCAAAAACACCAGATTTCGACTCACTCACCTACACCTTTGATTGTTTGTGCAAACATCCAATGAGCCAATGATGTGGCAGTGGTGTAATGTATAAATTAGTGCGACAGAGAATGGGAGAAAATATGCGATCTCAGTATTGTTTGCCTGTCTGAGTATTGTTGCTGACCATGGGAGTCACTTCATGGCCGCAGTTTACGTCTCCTGATGGCTGCTCCCTGCACAATAACGCTCCATGTCATAACGCAAAGGTCGTTTCAGACCGGTTTCATGATCGTGACAGAGTTCAGTGAGCTTCAGTGGCTTGCTGCAGTCATCCGATCTGAATCCAACAGAAAACCTTTGGGTTCTGGTAGAGCCGGAGACTGGCAGCTTGAATGTGCAGCTGCCAAATCTGCAGAAATCTGCAGAAATGACTGTTTCCAATGTCTTGTAAAATCAATGCCACAAAGAGCCGAGGCTGCATCAAGCAGAAGGGAGTTTATTAGGAATAGGAGAGTGTTCCTGATACGGTGCGTGGTGATCATCATCAATCCATCTATCCATTATCAATACCACTTATCCATACAGGGGCCAGTGGAGGGAGGGGGGCAAACATGAGTATCAGACCAGCTTTGAAGCGTAGCTGTTTGCTCATCTGTTATTTAAAAAGCAGTTCATATCTACAGATGAGCAGCTGATTTCTACGGTCATCTGTTTGACATTTGTCTTTGTTTGAGTGGAGGATGTGAATGGAGCTCATATTCATGCTTTTAAGCAGCTTCCTGCCGACTGCTGCTTTACAATGACAACTGACCACATCAAGAGATGGAATTCAGGGTTAAGCTTTCTGAGCGGAGACGTCTCACAAGTAGGTGTCGAATGAAGTGAGTGTTTTTTTCTCATTTTCTCCGCTCATTCAGAGTTCAAGAGCTGGGATTCAAACCAGTGACCTTCAAGCCACAGGAGAAGAAAGTCGAGGTGGCCATCCAGAAAAATCCAACAAAAGGCCTTTCCCATATATCATAATTTCTTCCTTTTTACTTCAGACTTTTACACAACAGAGCCGGAGCAAGCACAGACTTTACTGTTTCAATACGACAGTTATCAACCTGACTGATCAACACTTTGCCCGCTGCATACAGAGACTTCAGAGACTTTTTTTTTTTTGGGTAGTGAGCCACAAGGAAAGAAAATTCAGCTTAGGTCTGATCAGTTTGTATTGTAAATGACACTTGGACACAAAAGTCAGGTAGTAATTGTTTTGACTCATTACATAGTGCATTGATTTGAGTTTTGACTCAGATCAAAAGGGATGTTCGTTCATACTTCTTCATTGTTTAATTTCACTTTACTTCTATTTGTGGCCAATCAGCTGATGCCTCAGATTTTACCAGGCAAATCATTAAAAGTGGTGAAATTAGAACGGCGAGTTTTGCTAAGAATCCCCAAAGAGTTTATTGACCTACTGTATGAAGCATCTATGAAAAATTCATTAACTGTCAAACACAAAGGAAGCACGATTACATTATTGAATTACTACACATCCACTTTCTTCCAATGATTACACAAACATGCAGCGGTGCAATTTACACATTTTCTAAACAATTACAAAACAATTTCTCCCCATGTGAGAAACGGTTAGGCAAGTTAATGTTTCTTGAATTTATTTGGTAGACAAATTGCTTTGTGGTCAAGTTTGCTCTCGAAATGAAACCATTTTATAGCTGGTGACTGAATTAAAGTGGAGCACTATTAAGGGGAGACACAAAATGGCTGCAGCAAAAATGGCCGCAAATGGGAACTCTGACTTCAAAAGAAAAAGGTAAATGATTTTTACAGTCTAATAACGCACAAATGGACTTGGCCTGAACTCTCCTGCTCCACTCAATAAAATTCATTAAGACTGGGAGCGATAGGGAGAGTGAGCTAGACAGGGAGAGCGAGCCAGACTAACAGTGGTGGTGGTATTGGGGGGCAGAGAGAGAGAGTTGTTGTGTTTTAATAATTCCTGGTGGTCTTTTGTCATTCGTACAGGATCGATAACAACCCTCCATCTACCAGACACGAGCCGATCAGCACTGTGGGAGAGCAATAGATCAGGCTGATTAATCAATAACCATTTAGCTGGGTGGAGAGGGGAAACAACTACAGAACAATGAACTATCAAATACACATTAATACTGTCTGCCAGCCTGCCTGCCGCCTTTGTGCTCATTTGATGGTTCTATCTGTCCAGTTGTTAGTCAGCCCCGTCTATCATTCATAGTGAGGTGTCTATCTTTGATCTATATTTCTGCCGACTTTTCTGCCAACGGCGCTCTTTTCTGAGTGCAGGTTACGTGCTATCTCGTTGTCCCCTTTTTTCACAGGTATAGCCTTTTATTCTCCCTCCTAAACACAGCTGGGCGTTGGCGGGCCCCTCCAACATCACACCTCCTACTAGCACAGCTGCTTGTCCACGTTCAAGATGGCGTACCATCCCCCTCAGTTTTTCAGTGAAAGGATTAAAGGTATCGCTTAGCTGAAATTGAGTTTCATGGAGGTAAGAGTATACGCTTACTTCCGTGAAATGCCCCTTCTGAGACATGCAAGCTACACTCCAGGCATTCTTCATAATTATGCCTTGAAAAGTAGATGAGGTGTTCCCTCTTAAAGCCCCTGTGTGAAGGATGTTTTTATCTGATTACAACCCCCTCTACACCCGCATGTATTTAACACCGTGAAACAGAGCGTTTAGCATTTAGCAGTGTAATTCAACATATGGAGTAATTGCTGTATTAATACAAAACAAAGCAAGAGGGAGGAAAAAGCATTAGCTGTTTAACCTTTAAAGATGTGGTTATCCTTCTAATGAAAGGTGTGGTATCTGTCAGTGTCTTACCACACACATGAGGTTATAAGTGTGAAATGTGCATGTCTCTCATATCCAGAGAAACATCATGAAGAAGCATTTTCAGTTATGTGTGTTTTCTGATTGTTGTTGTTGCTGTCAAGTCCACCTTTTAACCATTTCTACTGTATTACTTGTACATGTCTATTGTTGGACTTGTTTACTGCATCAGCAGACTGATTTCTAATTTTGATTAAGAATGTTTTGATAAGCAAGATGTCACGAAATAGAAAACCTCTGGGACAGAAATTCCCCTTTGTTATCATTTATTTTGATTTACTTTCACATCAGCATGTGAGCTGCAGGTATCTGAGAAAAATAGACTCTATTAAGGTCGATACCACTGTAGACTACCTCAAAGGACATCATAATATCTGTGGCTGTCAAATATATGTCTTTGATCATTTGAAGTCCGTGAAAGTCCTAAAATTTAAATGTTGCATATGCTCTTCCTGGTACAAAGAACTGATGATCCCATCTTGGACTATAATGTTATGAGGTTCTTTTAAACATGTAAATATAGCAGACTGCCTCCTGTAAAAGGAAGCAGTCTAATGTATTGTCACACAGTTTCCTTTTTGGCATTACCTCTAGGAATATACTGACATAAAAAACCACACTAGTGAGCTTTAAAATAAGTCTATGTAACTTTTGCTGAACATCACAGACTGTGTCCATATAAATGTCAGTCATCAGAACAAAGCTAAAATGCTAAATGCTGCAATATAATCAGTGAATTAAACCAGTTATATCAGCTGCACAGCAATAAAACTCAAACGTTTGGCAACATTAGCCATCATAATCTTCAGGTCACGCCAGACCAAGTCAGGTTATAGTATACACCAAACGACACCGGTGGGTTGGTAAACTGAAATTTGGAACCTTGAGTTTGTAAACTGGTAGTTAGACATCACCATGTTGTAAAGCAACAAGGAAAACTGAATTCATCAATCAAGTGAGAAGTGGGGCATTTTCCCATAGATTTCAAAACAAACATAGCTCTTAATGCGCCTGATGGAGTCGCTCCCTGATGGTCACCAGATAGAACGTCACCGTTGTCTTCACTTTACAGCTCCGATATCTACATCCATTTGAATACACGGTCTTTATTATACATACTAAAATAAATGCAGTATGATAAACGGGCCTCAAAGTGATTCCACAGGAAGTTCATTCTAAACTAACTGATATATTTCATTAGTCATCATGAGTCGTTGAATAAATCTAACTTCCGACTACAATCGCAAATCAAATCTACTAGCAGAGTTAAATGGTTCCACCCCTTTGTTTACTTTGTTTACTTGTGATGCTTGTTGTCAGCAGTGTCACTTTACTTACGCTGGCAGTTTTTGGCTGTGACAGCATCTCCATAGTAACCGTCAGCACAACTGTCACAGGACGCCCCGCCGTAACCTTGGCGACAGCGCAGACACTGGCCGGTGATTGGATCGCAGCTGCCAGGTACGGCTAAGTCCAGGTTGCCATGGCAATCACAGGGCCGACAGGAGCCTCCTGGCACAGTGGGCTTGCCGTAGTAGCCGTTGGAACATCTAGGGGGTGGCAGACAGGCAGAAACGGTGAGATAATGCTGTTGAAGTCATAGTTTTCAGTCACGTCACCCGCGCTGACCCCTGGAGGGCAAAAAACCGGGTCTCAGATGGCGGCCAACACTGGAAACGCCGGAGAACAACAACAACGCAAACTTGCCTTTCAAGCCGCGAATATTTAGATCATCCATCTTACCAAGAAAACACAAGAAATAAGATTGAACTCCAAGTTTTGGGCACTGGCGACCCATACACGACACCCACCGCCGTATTTCAGCCATTAAAAACAGAAAGTCCCTGCTGGCCACATGTATCCTTCCCCTTGTACTGCCACCAGGATGACAGCATACAAAAGTACGGACAGTTATAAGTATTTTCAATCTGGATGGGTTTCTCCCTCCTAAATGTCAGGTCAACCATTCCTACAGTTTAAATGACCCACAGTTGACAGCTGCAAAGACGTGTGTACCTCGATGGTTTCCATTCTTTGCCCTCCTCCAATCTCCTCCTCTCCGGGATCCTGTAAAAGCACAACCCAGGCTCGTCTCCTCGACCATTTGTGCCGCCGATTGTACAGAAACTATCCGGCATTTTGGTAACAGTTAAACAAAAAGTAGTTAAAAAAAAAAAAAAAAAAAAAGTAGCTGCAGACAGGCAGAAGAAGTAGCGTCTTTTGCCCTCCAGGGGGGCGTTCGCACGATGTCATGACGTCACGTGAAAACTATGAATACTTATATATGCAGCTTTTTTTTTTTTTTGTTTATCAGTTATTGTCTGTAAGAAAATATGCAGTGGCGGCCTTGTCATCTATCTTTTCTATCGAATGGCTACAGAAGACTACGAACAGTATGTGTGATGATTAACTGGCTGAAATCTGTTTACTTCTGTGTATGCCAACAACACACTGATCTCGAACGACGTAAGATCACTAATTAAAGTAAAGGTCTCATCCCACAAGAGCTGGCAACCAATATCTAATCATCAAATAAACAAGCAATAAAGCTAATCTAGCTGAGCCCAGAGGAATTGCCGGCATTGTCACAGCTTGTCTGTGACCTGAGAGAGAACTTGGCTGAAGCAACCTGTTTTCTAATTCATATCAAACACATATAGACATTAATTCATAGATATACAAATAAAGAGCCAGAGGGCAACAGAGCCCAAACAAACATAGACAGATATGAACTTCAAGTTTATTTAAGCTCAAGCTTTTTTTTTTTTTTTAAAGGGAGATTTAGAGTCTCCAGGCAGTCATTTCCTGTTTATTTACAACAGGCTGCCCCTATTTTACTGAAATAAAAACATGAATGTGCCAGAACACCTATACACCTGCCTCAAAAGTTCATGTAGATGTCTGATGTCACTGTTTTTCTTTCATAATTTAGCATAATTTGGATACTGTTGATCCGATCAAAAGTGGATTTGATCCTTTTGTGTTGTCAAGTTCTTTGTTTGGTGATAAATGAGTAAAAGAATATGCACAAAAAGAAAAGATGGACAAAAAGAAAGGAGAAAAACTAAAATATTGGTCTCGATATTTCATTCATGGACACAAAAATTAAAAATGTTTGCCCCCTTGAGCAGGTATAACGACACACAAATCACACAAATAGCGCAACCTGTCAGAAAAATCCCATAATTTTGCTCGTCTTCTCAGACTCTTTTGTTGTATTAAAACTAGGAAGAAGTCCAGCTGCTGTGAAACTTATTAACCCACGAGTGTTGTGAGAGTGAGGCAGTGTGATGAGACCTTCTGAAACCAAATACAAACAGGCCTGAGCTGAAATAACGCTCTCCAGGCTGAAAGGGGAATTGAGATGAAATTGGAGAGGAAAAAGGGGGGGGGGAGAATGGAGAGAAAGCAAAAATGGAGGAAAAGAAAGAGAGATGGAGACTGGAGGTAAAAGTCTTCACTTTGAAAAGAGAATTGAATTTAGAGAGGAGGGGAAAGAAAGGACGAAGAGAGGGAAAGACTCAAGAGCAGCCAGTCATTATTACCACTGACCCTCCTTGGTACTCAATAGAACTGCTTTATTAGCTCCTGAGTGTGTACGTTGTTCAAGTGTGGCTTTGCGAGTGTGTGTGTGTGTGTGTGTGTGTGTGCGTGCGCATTTCCATTGGTGTGTATGCAATGTATCCTGCTCGTCAAGTGGACAATTGGACCGGCAATAAATCTCCCTTCGACAGGGGAGAAAGTGTCCGTTTGAATTTGTATTTAGCCTTACTTGCAAGATTTCATACTTTGGGGTTTCTAATTTATTTTCTCTTCTATTCAATTCCTTGTTGTCACAATGTGTGTTGAGTTACTTGGGCCTGAGGAGGAAGTGAAGGTATTTATAGTGGAGAGTCCCGAGCGCAGAGGGAGGGCCTGACACCTGGTCAGAACCATCAGAGCGCCCACAAACCAGACGGTGAGCACAACTGGTAGAGAGTTACAGAAGGGGAGGGCGAGGCATCAGGAGCATACAAGTCATATTCTTTTATTTTTAGTGTTAGAAATGGTGCCTGTCTGCCAGGAGCAGACAAGGCTCTGCTCCAAACTCGAAAATGTCCCCCTGTATTTTCTTCTTCAAGCATTTCATGATCAAGTTTATATTCCCTATTCAATTTACAAATTGGGGCAAGTTGCTTTAAAGAGCTAACATGACATCTGCATTTGTAGGTAGGAATCTTGCAGTTATTGTAAATTTTGTATATATATATATATATATGTGTATATATATTAAAGCTTGAAAATAAGGTTGTATTCTTCTTTCAACGCACTTTTGACTTAGTCTCTCCAGTTTTTGCTGCCGTCGATCACTTTTAAATTACCCCAGTATATTCAGTTCAATTGTGGCCTGCTGCTCACAGTCAGTGAAATGAGCTGTGGAAGTATCAGCAATTATTCCTCATAAAACAGACTTTCAAATTTCTGCCTCTCCCCCTCTCTGGTGATATTGAAGTCTCTGATATTCAAAATACTCTGCCTGCCTGGGGATGGCAGTGTGTGAAACTTTATAGTGTAGCTTAAGGTGCCCTCTTATTTATTTATTTATTTATTTTACTTATTTATTTTATTTATAGAAATAAAACTCTATCCTTTTATATTTGTTTTTGACTTCCCAATCACACTTTTGAATCATATAATGGGCCTCAGAATTACTATCTACTTTTGTGCTATCAAATATAATTTGGGCAGCTGTTGGACTTGGCTTTATTGTTACTGTGTTTTTATTATGCTGCTCCTTAGGTACCCGTCAGCCATGAAAGAGGATCCTCTTTGGTGTGACCCCTCACAAGGTTTCATCTTTTTCACTCGACTTGCCCAGAAATGGGTTTAATTTGAGTTTTTACTCATCCAACTGAAATGTTCTATCACTGAAGCCAGCATTAGCAAAGAGAGACTTTTTTTTTTTTCATATCCGTCAGCTACATGCTGATGAGTCAAGCTCTAAATGAATCAGTAACATCTAACACACCGATAACATCTGGATGCTCTGGCAAACCCTGAATAGCACTAAATAGCAGCCAACAACTCAAGAGAGTTTTAGCCAACTTTCTGTGAGTCGCTGCATTAAAAAGCTCTCCGCTAAGTTCTAAATGGCTGTTTATGGACAGGAAATTGAAAAGCTGAATTACTTAGCAGTGAGTGGATAGTCTATTAGCATGGGAGGAATGGAGCGGCCTATTCTGCTGAAGCCCATAATACAGACAAATTGGCACATTACAATTAATTACCAGTAACAACAACAAAAGCACTGTAGATAATGAAGTGTAATGGCAGGTAGTGCATAGCAGGTATCAATTAGAATAATAGAACAAGAAGCCAACCAACTGCTGATTACCTCTTTAATAATGCCATTAGTAATAAAATATTATTTTACATTTGCCAGCCCCCATTTTGTTCCCAGTCAATTCAGCAAACGCTTGTTTCATCTCTCTCTCCTTTTATTGACTGGATGCACCACATAGCAGCAGAGCAGCACACACGCATGACCGTGTAAGTGGACAGACGCAGTTCGTTCACACACAAACACAGAAAAAGAAGCATTTCTCCATATAAGGGTGAATTAAAACACAGATGCAGAGGAATGTGGGTGTCCGTCAGAAGAAGAGGTTAACCTGGTTGGTCTGGGCCATATTTCTGAACGACTGGGTCACACAGAAGTGCAGATGCCTCCCAGTGACAGTTAAAAAAAAAATGGACTGACAATGAGTCAGTTTGCTTTCCACTGGCATATCAGGTTTATAAAAAGCCTGGGAGGCAGACAGAGAGGTTCTGCTGTGGACAGCACGGCGAGGAACGTAGACTATGCAGGCCAATCGAGGCGAGGCCAGTGTCCACCAACACCTTTTAGCCGACAACAAACAGAAAACGCTCTTGTAACTGCAGCTGAGCACGTATCCGAAGCACAAGGTTTCATCCCTCTGATGAAAATTTCTAGAATTATAATAATAACCAGTGCAGTTGCCTGGCCAGGAGTTCAACTTGACAGGATGAACATATCACGTATGAGTGATAATCCATGAGAAAATCAAGTTTGGGTAGACAGACGTGTCATCTTTTTAATATCTGACCTTTACCATTCATCCATTGTACAGAATTTATAACGTCTTTATTTATAAGCTGCATACATATCATTTAACAATACTTTCTAGATTACTGATTTGTCTTTATTTTTGAGAAAAATCCATTTATTGTCAAGTTTGAAAGCCACAAATGTTCCGAATGAATTATTAATTTCAAGGTGATCATGTCTGCTTCATTGGTAATCATGTACAACTATTAATAAATGAGGAAAATGTAGACATCCCCCATGTGGTTTGGAATTTCGACTGTAATTTTCGATGACAATACTTTTATTTAAGGCTTCTATGTCAACTGCGGGCAGTTTCATCTCAACACGAAGCAGTCCAAATGTCACGCATTTAAGCGAGCCTGGGTAGTGACATGATTATTTTTACTCGGTCCACGTCACCAAATGTCCACAGAGCCTAAGTTTTAACAGGACGAGCATCCAGAGAGAGGCTTCTCATTAGTCCTGGGTTGGTTAAAAAAATACGAATCTAACGGACGCTCTACTAATAAATGTGTTGTGGCCGTAAAGCTGGATGGCCAGCGGGACAGGACGTCCTCAAATAATGCTTAATGAGCAGCAGTTTCTGTTTTCAGTTGGGGATGGCCGACTGAAGGCCTCATTTATTTCACATACTCATTTTTGTTTTAGGAAAGAAAACAATAGTTTTCTAACAGCTTTATTTTAAAAATGATCACTTTCAGCATTTAAATAATGCAGACCTAATTACAGATGGGGCAGTTAGACCCGGGTTCACATGATTTATGAATGTGGATTTCTAGATTCCAATTACCATTGTGTTATTTAACTCCGTATTCAGTGATAATGCACTTAGATTTCCAAAAAAAAAAAAAAAATATATATATATATATAACGGCACAGAGGTTAAGCTCTTTGTTCTTACATGTATGTAAGTATTTTATGTTTTTCCTGTGTTAGTTTGTGCGTTACCTGTCACATCGTGGTCCCGTGTGTCCAGACGGACACTGGTCACATAGCAGCTCCCCTCCTTCACCAAGGTGGCAGGTGGGGCTGAAGCTGTCGGGGTTGCCATGACGACGTTGTTGGAGTTGTTGTTGTTGTTGTTGATGATGATGATTATTTCGGAAACGTTGTCCCAGGGTGGAGTATGGCAGGAGGAAGAGGAGGAATAGGAAAGGACAAAGGCGAGTTAAGGCCATTGTTTCTCTCCACACACACACATACACACACGACTTTCACTTTCCAGCCTTCACACACCAACACGCCAGAGAAACACACACACACACACACACACTTCAACTTCCCCTCTCTCCCTCTTTCATATCCACGAGTCCTGTACTTCAACACACTGCTGGCTTTTAAAACACTCTTCCTCCTCAAGAACTGAACTGTACCCAAAATGACAGACGGAGAGAGAGAGAAAGAGAGAGAGACAGATACAGACTGAGTAAAATGATAGTCTCTCGTCCTCATTTTCTCACCCTCCCACTTCCATAAACTATAGATAGTTCTCCTGGCTCGAGTTCCAGGTCCCAGACTGCTTCACTCGCTGACTGACTGACTCCCTAACTGTCACCCAGTAAACCAAATAGCAAATGAAGTTGTCAGGGTACTCCAAGTAAACAAAACTATTTTTTAAGATAGATAAAATATCTCATACAATTGATTACTTACATTTTACAACCAGGGTTTTATAAAACCAGTCGTACCTATTTTTGGGGACTGTCTGCTGATATAAACAGAATACAGTTTCATCTGCTAAGACACTAAACCTCAAAAGAAATCGTCTATACTATAGTTTACAACATACAGAGAAGTTCACACCAATCGCACAGTTCATCACAAAATTGGTGATATCTTTACAGGCTACTTTGTGAAGCACTGATTGATTGATCATGTTATGAAGACTGGCACTAAAGTTTCAACTCACAAAACAAAAATAATGGAAAACTGAGAAAAATTAAATTCAGTGACTCAGACTGATCATCAGTTGTTGTAGAGCCTCTGATTGCAGGTTTTCTCAGTGAGGACTATTACAACATGTGAATCTTCTGCTCATCTAAATCTGTTGGGTGGTACATTTTTTAAAAAGTTGGGCAAAAGCCTGTACAGTCACTTGTGTGTGTGTGTGTGTGTGTGTGTGGAGCGGGGCCGTGGGGGTAAAAATCGAAGTGGAGGTAAATCTGCATGGGTGGAAATGGCCTTGGTGGACGGATATTGGCCGTTAGACTAAATTTCCCCTGAAAACTGTTGGATCCAGCTGACAACTACGGCAACCTCATTGCAGCAGGACAATTAAGGCCGGATGTAAATAAAGCTGAGCAGCTTTCTGGGGCTGAAGTGATTTCTATCGATTCACTGTAGATCAACGCTGTGATTCCTGTGCCGAAACTAAAACGGCCCTCACGTCATCTGATGATCAGAAGAGGTTAAGCATCACTGCTAACAACTGTCCTAATGGCTGGCTGTTTGGGTGGGTGGCTTCAGTGAACATAAAGGACTAGCTGGCTATTTGGAGGGGGCTCAGAGGCACAGCACTTTCAGGCTATTATTACTGCGGTGGTTAGAGGGAGGCAGAGAAAAGGAGAGAGTTGTGTCTTTCTTTAGCTCTGAGAGTTTGGGCCATGACGTGTCATGACTCCATCAAGATTCTCAGCTGCTGCTGCCTGTGTGTGTGTGCGTGTCCATACCGGTGACATCTGTGCACCTAACACACAGCATCTCTCTGGTTGTTTAATAACCCTGCAGCTCCATCTAACTTCACCCTGTGTCCACTCGTGGCATGACTTTTTTTTTTTTTTTTTGGACACAAGCAGCTTATTTCAGTTATCACGGTAGAGCTTGTAAAAACTGCTGCAATCAATATTTCTGAATTAAGCATAATTCACTGATTTCAGTGATGAGATCTGCAGCAGCTGCGTTTTATGCACGTTTAGAGTGAGTTTAATTGCTGTCATCATTCTCGGACACAACGGGCAAAAAAAAAATAAAAATAATAAAAACAAAGCCTACTGTTCACAACAAAAAGGCAGATGGACATAGTTGGCAAACAGTACAGTAACTCAGGAACTGTTAGAGACCAAACAGAGCCTAAAAGATGATCACACATTAATCAGATGTACCTAAACATGACTTTGAAATGTTTCTCTGTAAGTTTGAAGAGAACTGTGGTGATTTAACAGAACTTTTTTTTAACAGAACCGATCTGGATGAAAAAATGTTTAGACCTGAATCGGCATTGCTGAACATACTTCATCAATATAATGTTCACAGACATTCAGTGCATGGTTGTTTGTAACACAGGTTAATTTAGTATCCCAGCATAACTAATGGACTGCTGTGCGTATGACTTTCTGACATGTTTATTTTGGCCTTCATGCCTTTTTTCTATTGCTCAAAAGCTTAAATACAAAAAATAATGGGTTACTTATTATTAAGATTATTAAACAATGTGTTTGCATCCCTCAGAAGTTATTTCTGATCTCTGATTTCGCCTTTCTTTTTCTTTCCTGATTTATTTGACCAAACATAGAAACTGTAACCAGGTACAGCACAAGTGGTGTTCAATTAGAGAGCAATGACTTGTTTGAGTTTGACTCTGTGACAAGTTTTATATCCACAGCTATATTAATTCTGCCTGTGATGATGATATTTCTATTCATGTCATTCCAATTATATTTCAACCTGCATAGAAAGTCTGTGTTTGTAGTGATATCCTTTAAGGAGATAAAACGCAGTGCCAGAAGAACAGAGAGGAAGATTATCAAGAGACGGGTCAAAAAGAGAATTGGGGCCGCCGAGTCACTGAGGTCAGCTGTGATAGTTTGAGGCATTTTATTAAATTGGGCCATCAAAGCAGCATTAGCCCCCGACATCTTTAGGACCTACTTGTTGCTTGGAAGATTGAGCGGGCAGGCGCAGGGCTGACAGTCTGCAGGTGACCCCTGGGTGGCTCTGCCATAATATCCAGGCAGGCAGGTGTCACAGTGGGGGCCGGTGGTGTGGTGGAAGCAGTCCTGGAGGAGACACAATGCTTAGAGATCATTTATGACGGGAGGACAAATCAAGTACTCAAGTACAAACAGACCATCGTATCTGTTAACCTCAGTGTCAAGAGATCAGTCTCTGTAATGATGAAAAAGTCCCAGCAGCTTCCTGGGTATTTATTTTCTTTAAATTAAAACCAGACATCACTTCTACTAATTGTAGAAATAATATGAGAAAGTTTGAAAAATAAACTTTATTTTTATTCGTAAATTTTTAGTTCTGAAGCTTAAGTTCACTCCAGCTGGATATTATCAGAGGGCATGTTTTAGTCTTTTTAGTTTGCTGCAATGCATGTAAACACCTTGATAGGTAATTCATGTGTTGAAACCGGTACAAGCTGACTTTGCATTGTAAAAGCAGTGCGGTGTGCAAAATGCTGATAACACACACGACTGCTGCTTTTATCATCCTCAAACAATGATGAAGATGAATTAGGGGCCACAGTTAAGTTCATTCGTAGTTAACGGCTGGATAGGACTGAGAATAACACAACGGAGAGGCTGGAATTTAGTGTAGTGTGACACTTTGCTTCGAAAAGTTAAAGGTTAAATTAGGTAAAAACTAAGAGGCTCAAGGGTTTCTACACTGCAATAAGAAAACAATAAGTTTATTACTTTGTATATTTTAAATAATGAATGCCATTATATAAAGCTGTCAAATTAAATTATAATCGAGCAGAGAGAGGCAGGAGGTGGTCAAGGTTAATGATATGGTTTAAGATTAGCTTCCTTTTTGTTGCTGTTGGTAGCACACAAGCCTCACAGGTATAATTTCAACCAAACACTTGGTGGCTAATGTAGCTCAGAACATATTAACAAATTGTAAGCTGCAAAATTGGTGTGGTTCTTTTTTTTTTGTTTGTTTGTTTTTTCTGTTTTTTAAGCTCTGTATTTCACCTTAGTGCTAAGAACTGAATAACGTGATGTTTGCACGCTTCACTTCCTAAAGATCAACGCTTGAAGATCATTGCTGCTGAACTTGCAATGATACAACCAACTCACAGTTTGGATACAAGACAGCTTTTATGGTGCAACACAACCACACAGCCCCAGAAAGAATTTTTTTTTATAGTTGAACTGAAAACAAATTACAATAAAAAAAAGTTTCTGACAAATTTGTGCAAACTTCAACAAGCAGAATAAATTTTTTCAGATAAAACATAATGTACTTTTATTGATCCCCCTTTTTTTTCTTTTTAGTTTCCTTTAGTTATTTTTTTTCCAATAAACACACAATTTGACCAACAAAAAAAAAAAAGGTATGATTTCAGGGACTGAAAACTCTTAACTACAAGCATTACAAATTCATGTACGAGGATTGACATGACCGTGTTAGTTTGCCAACTTTGTGACCAACTAATACAATCTGAAAATAAAACACAAGTTCAGTTTCAACCCCTTTAGTGAATGAACACCATTGATGACCTGAACAGGAGAGCTGAACCGACAGTGAAAACACAAATAATGCCTCATTCCTGATTTGAAATAAAAATACTAATTCTGCCTTTTTAAATATTTACACGTTTTACTGCTCATTTGAGCAATGAAAGTAGGATAAAGCTCCCACTCGTCCACGCTCCTCTTCTTTATTTTCTTCCATATAATTTTTTTTTCCAAAATTCAACGTCTCATCACTGCTGAGACATCCTGACAGAAACACACACACACACACACACACACGCACTCAGTGTTAACCTACAGGAGCATGGCATCATTCACTGTTTCAACTATAGGCAGAGAATACAATCCTCAGGGTTGGAGACTCTGTGTGTGTGTGTGTGTGTGTGTGTGTGTGTGTGTGTGTGTGTGTGTGTGTGTGTGTGTGTGTGTGTGTGCGCGCGTGTGTGCACGTGCACGTGTGTATAAGAGAAGAGATTGAGCCTGCCTGCTTGTCTTTCTTCTTGTGTGTCTTTTTTTCTGATAAATCCCAGCATGCTCCTCATCTACGATGAAACATAACATGGTAATACAAGACCCACAGCTGTGTGTGCGTGTGTGTGTGTGTGTGTGTGTATTAAGTTTGATGCTAACTGACAGGTTAAGCCTGAGGCGTTGTGTAGACTGGGGAGTGACGATGTGTGTGTGCGTGTGCATCTATGTGAATCTTAGTATCTCTCACCCTCCAGTTCCTCTGATGACCACGAGGCACGAAAGTGAAGATTATTAGGATTTTTTTATTTATTTTATTTTTTTTGTGGAAGACAAAAAAGTAATGCCAAAATAGTGTCTTAGTGTGTTTTGTTTGCAACTGAGCTAACCTTCATTAGTTATTCATCAAGACACATCAGTGCTGCCCAAGTGCGTCTGCTGATGGGACATGGGAGATGCATCCCATCATAACATCGTAATGATAAATTGGCTAACACTTTTTTTTCCAATATTTAATGCATTTCCAACCACACAATAAATCAAATTGTGGGTAAATAATGACGACCGAATGATTTAATCGACTTCTTAATCTTCTTACCAGGCAGTGTCCCGAGAACTCGTCACACCGTGAGGAGTGTCCGTGGCAATGACAAGCTTCACACACACCGTTATAAAGATGGCCGTTAACCCTCCGAAAACCAGGAAGACATGCCTGAAACACACACAGACTCTGTGTTTAAGCTGCTAAGCTAATTGGTGTGTGCACAAACTAAGCTGTACTGTGGAGAACACCACCATATGAGCTGTATTCTGAAACTACATACTGACTGTTGTTTTGGTGGGTTTGAACCAGTTTTTTTTTTTTTTTTTAATTAGACATCTTTAATATTAATGAAACAAGTAACACTGTTAAGAATCAGTTCTTCGACAAGAGAAATGCAATAAAACAGAATTTGAGGGGTCGTACTGATGTGTAAAACAGGTTCATATTTCCATCAGGCGATTTGCTTCAGATATTGCAGGTAGTGTTATGCTTTGCACTGCTGTATTATTAATAGTTTGATGGAATTTTTTGCAAGATTGAAAGAATAAACTGCCTCTAACAATGTTGTAAACAATGAGTGAAAAATGTGTTTCTGGATTTATAGGCGTCTGATTTATTTAAAAAACGTCAAAGAAATAAATTTTACCTCATCGGAAAAACAAGCTGTCATTTTATTTTTGTACGAGTTTTGACGACAAGATGACGACAGGTTAAAAAAAGAAAACTGAATGTATTGACGTGCAGGCGGTGTTGTGTATTTGCGTATTTACCTCACAGGAAGTTCCAGCATATCCAGGAGGACAGGAACAATTTTCAACAGCTGATGCACTGCTCCCTCCTCGGGCAGAGGGATTTGCTACCTGCATTAAGAATGAGTGGAGTCTTCAAACCACACACACACACACACACACACACACACACGCACACGCAAGAATATGAAGCATTATTCATTGGTTGTCCGTCTACTTCCCTTCACATACACAAACTTGTGCCTTTTGAACTTTTGGTCACCCTCAGTTCATTCTCTCAGGCACCAATAAGCTTTAGCCATAAAGCAGCCATCTTTATGTGCAGATTAGCGAAGGTTAATGTACCACATATAGATGTCAAAAACCTGTGTGCAGTAGCCTGTATGCCTTTTTTTTTTTTTTCTTTTTTTTATTATATTTTGGGGCTTTTTCTGCCTTTATTTCAGACAGTAATTTGCAGAACCTGCAGCAAAGGTCCCAGGCTAGGACACTGTGATTACAGTACATAGCTAAACGCTGACCATCAACTAAACACAGCACTGCCATGTGTTGTTTTCTGTGGTATCGAACCAGATCGGACATCAGGACATTAATGTCTCTCACCTAATGTGAGAAGGGACTGAAAAGGAACCCCCCCCCCAAAAAAAAAAAAAAAAAAATTGTACTGAAATACTGAAACTAAGTCCAGGACGCTTGGTTCTGGTCCTACCTGTACACAGCGCTGGGCTCTGTGCTGTAAGAGGCCCGGACCATCACTCTGCTCACATTGGCTAACAAAGACAAGAAATCCCTCCGGCCAATGGGTTGTCCCGTTCCTGAAACCAGGAAGTTCTCTGGAAGGAGAACAATGTGATTGGTGCTGGGCGAGGACGGGTACACCGGCCGGCCAAACCTCCTGTCTACGATCTTCATTCCGCCGCCCTGATGTAGGAGGGGAACAAAAATAACAACAAATGAATCTTAATGAACTCAGAAATCCAGAATATGTGCTTCTCTAAAACTTTGCCTCATATCCAGCTGACCGGGGGATGTGCTGCAGTTTCTGCCTGTCTGTTGTTGAGAACAGATCAATGGCATGTAGCTGCTAACGTAGAGCAACAACTGATTGTTGGGGGGGGGCATTCACTGTGCCAATAAACCAATGAATAAAAACTAACTGAAAGAGACCAGATGGAGAAGACGAAGACAGAGAAATGTTTAGAAATTCCTTCTGTCACCTTCACTGTTGTTAATCAGCCGGTCATTCAGTCATTAAAAGGATAAAGTCAGCACTTTTGCATATTTTTCTCACTGTGAACAAATTCAACAATGTGTTTGTCCGTATCTCACCACTTCTTCATCCACTTTACTCAGAGGGACCCCTCCACTTCTGTGCAGTGCACAAATAAATAGTTCAAAGAAAAAAAAACCAAAACTGGTCACTAATTTCCAGACAAAGAGGGATGAACGGTGAATTTTAGGGATTATTTTCATCTTAATATTTATTCTGCTATAAGTATTTACAGCAGTGGCATGGAAAGGAAAAATTAATGATGGTGTGCTTCATTAATGTATTTTTTAGATTTTTTCCAGCACAATGGAGCTCCATAGAAGCGAGGCGTGTCAGTACCATTAATTCATTGCTGATTTGTTCGCTACTGCACGACTGCAGATGAAACTAACCTTTCAGCCAACTCTGGTGTGATGCAAATGACAGCATCCATATTTTATATAGTGCATGATCCCATACTAAAAAAAAAAAAACAAAACAAAACTGTAATGCTGGAAAGATTTAGTTGCTGCTCCCTCATGAGTCATGTTTTCAGTTCATATCTGAATTATGTATTTCTATTTGTTTACACCTCTGGCTTCTACAATTCTGTTTAAAAGATGCCCCATTAAACTATATCTCACAGAACTCAAAATAACTTGCAGCTCTGTGTTAGTGAGAAATAAATGTGGAAAGTTTGTTGTTGTTGTTATTTTAAGCTAAATGAGAAATACACACTTATCTCTGGAGCAGAATGCTGGTTGTTGTCATGAAAGACTTGGTATTTACATTTCTTTTAACTGCGCTGATGGAGGCTGATAAAGTGGGCACGGATTGAGAGACACACACAGAAATCAACAAAGCCACACAGACAAACGAAGACAGAGAGATTATTGTCTATTCACATCCCAAACAGTTTCGAGCTGCTTCTCTCGCTTCACAGAACCAACGCGAACAACAATACCACAACTTGATGCAGATCTGCGGAGAGAAGAGGAAGAGAGTTGGTTGACAGTGAGTAGGTGGCTCATTATTGTCATCACTTGGAGAGGCTTTCTGTTGACAACAAGACCGACACTTGTCCTCCTCTCCTCCTCCTCCCAGTCTGTCCATCTCGCTGACACGTCTTTAAATAACACACCTTCATTGGTCTGTGACTATCCGTCGCTCAGGCATCATTCTTCGCCGTTTCTGCTTCTTTCTTCTGTCACTTTCCTCTTCTTTATTTTTTCATCCTTACATCCTACTTTTATCTCCATCTTTGTCTCCCTTTGTTCACTTCAGTTTTTCCTCCATCTTTGTTTCATTACTTATTGTCCATCCTTCCTTCATCAGTGTTCCTTCATTTCCTTCTGTTCTATTTTCCTTTTCACTCACTTCCATCATTTTTCCTTCCTTTGTTTCCTTTTCTCCTTTCAATGCCTTCCTCTCTTTCCATTTTGAATCCTTCCTTTTGTGACTGACCCAGAGAAAGAAAAAAAAAAAAACTTGCTTGCTTGCAGGAACACTTATTCCCATTTGTCTATATTCGATGGAAAATTTGATCACTACGGGGAGAACATAAATTTTTTTTGCAACCTCTAATTAATTCTTCCCATCCAGTCTCTGAGAAGCGGAAACTTCTTCCAGTTGCAGCCCATTACTGATACACAACATGAGAACCCGTCAAACTTTTCTAATTAATGTGTCCTCTTTAACACATGACTGGTTGAAAGTTATAAGTGCAAAAATCACAGGATTATTTGTGAACGTGCTTCTCCACATACACACCGGTGCCTGTTTTGTCTGAGTGCATACTGTAAGTGCACAGAAGCACGCACACACATACACACAATGCTGTTTACTGATGTCGGAGACAAACAGTTAACTAATAGTGTTGTTGCTTTGTTTATTGCTGCCATGCATTTTATCGCAACCTGCTCATTATAGAGACATACAGTGAGCAAGGAGAAGGAAAGACTATCTGCATTTTTTATTGCTAAGTTCAGCATATTCCGCCAGCTGTAGCTGCTAATGTGTGTGTGTGTGCATGCGTCTCTTTATAAAAGCTTTCTTTGCTACTTCATTCAGTGGTTTTCACTGGTTTGAGAGTCAGTGGTTGTGGGAGAAGATGAATAACACTGCAGAGACATATGCATAAAACACACAACCACATGGTTCATGTGGGTTTCCTCTGGTTGTGGCCACTACCTCCCACAACCTAGTACTGTGTATGTGAGTTAGGAACACTCCTCAGCTATACTCCTGACTGAAGTGGAGCTTATTTCTTCAGGAATCTCCCAAATGGACCTTTTACACAAACCGTAGAGGATAGCAGAAACAGAGGCATTTGAGTTTGATAACTTTCTCTTTATGTGTTTATGTTAAACGCACCTCTATGATAAGGTCAGGTTCTGATGTGACTCTGATTGGCCGCTGTTCTTGCTGGTCCGTGGTATAAGACACAGAGTAGACCACACTTCCTCCGTAGGCTGAAACCTGAGCAGAGACGGAGAAACAAAGAGCAGGAAGTCAAATTATTGGCACGACTAATGATGTTCACCCAACGGGTGCTCATATCTGTTGCAAATCAGATTGTCTTACATTGATTAACTGAGTGCGTACTTTACCTTACCGCCACAAGTGAGTAATAGAGGACAGTAAGTGGCAAAATACGGCGTAACAGCAGAGAAGCATCACAAAAACAAAGCTGTATCTCTAAAGTTTGCAAGCCTGAGCCATCATGAGCGACAGGTCATCACTGACTGGCAAAAATACAACAAGAGAGTGCTAATCTTTTTCTTCTTCTTATAACAAAAGAACATAAAGGGTATGTAAAGGATTATTCATTTACTCATTCATTATCATTCATATGTGCTGAGTATTTACTATCTTCGCACCATCGGTGGACACGTGAGGATTAAGAAGAGGCACCAAATGAAACCAGAGAGAAAAATTAGCAGGAATTATTAAGTATTTTAAAGCTGGCAAGTGTAGAAATAAAATTTACTGCAACACATTAATCGTGCGCCAAAAAAACTGTTACATGTGATAAAATGTCCTGTTTTGTCATAACCTGCTGAGAAGATGTACAGTCAGATGTCAGTCCTTCATGATAGCAGCATCCCTGAACTATTTTCCCAGCAACACAACCTGCAGCTGAACCGTGTCCTCTTAAAATATGATTTTAAATGCCTGAAAACCGAGGAGAACAAAAATAAGCTACACTCCATGTTGTCGTGCGTTGTTTTGGAAGCAGACTTTCTGTTGAGTCCACAGAATGAGCCTTAGCTGGAGAAACGCTGCGTCGGCACCATCCTGAAATTTATTATTCTGCTCCAACCTGAACAGTAATGGGCGGGAGAGCAAGTTAATAATGCCATCATAAAAACAGAGAGAGGGGGACATCGAGGGTTAGGGAGAGAGAGACGAAGAAAGAGCTCGAGACAGGAAGACAGAGAGGGAGAGTTGGAGCGGGAGGAAGATGTGGGCTTAATATCTCTATAAACCTCTTCCATTCTACATCATTACTTTCAGTTCTTAAACTGGAAGGAGGAAACGTCCATTTCACAGCTGACTGAAAACACACACACACACACTTACACGGCAGCAGGCATGGGGGTGTGCTCGAGTGGACGTTTTATTGACTAACACCACTCTGTTCTAATCCTACCCCATTTCCCAATGTGGACTCCAGGAGACAGTAAAACCTGAGCTTATAGCCAGAGTACAAAGAGACAGCACATATCAGACAGGACGCTGGACCTTCTTGGCCATTAGCTGCTGTGGACAAAGTGTGCAATGTAACAGCAGCGTGATGAAAGAAGAAGACACTGCAAAGGATGACGTTTTAAAGAGACTCAGCAGAGCAGCAGTAAAGCTGTGCGATATATATTTTGCACTCTTCAAGTTCTGACATTCACTGTATCTTAAATACAATTATATGCAGTTGCAGCAAAGTAAAAGATGCTAAAACGCGAAGCTTGGTAATAAGTCTCTTTGAGAATTCCTGAATTTTCCCATTGCTGATATGAAAATATTGACTTGTGAAACTTTGCAAGGATGCACTTAAATGAAACGTCTATCTGTGACGCCGTGGCTCAGGCTGGGAGCATTTTCAATGGCCTGAAAGGCAGGAATGAAAACTGAGGCGGGTTAAAAAAAAAAAAAAAAAAAAAAAGACATACAACCTTCAACAGAGAAGTAGAAGGTGTTTTGTTCTTCTTTTAAAGTCTTATAACTCCTCAAAATGTCCCTGATCTCATGTCGGGAAGCGGCAGTGCAGAGTGAAATATAAATAACACTTAAAGATTGCATAGGTCTGCGAGCGCTTTAAAGCTACCACTTGTGCAACAGGGACTTAATCAATCTGTATGTTCGATACTTGTGCGCGCTCAGCAGCATATGAACTTAGTAAAGGGCTTCTGCTGTGTCCGCTGCTGCTCTGAGAGCGCTGCTTCTTCTTTGAGGATTACTCTCTTCTTCTGGAGCACACCTGAATTTAGCCATTTACGTTCTTTGAAATTATTGACATTTTTAAGAAAAACTCATTTCTCTGACACAATCCACTCAACCTGGACAATATTAAAAGCCTTTGTCATGGCAACCCGATGACCCGTCTTCGCCCACGGGGACAGGAAAATAAAAGAAATGGAGCACGGCAAAGAGAAGGGGCCAACAGGATTGTGCAGCAGGGGGGAAAATTATGGGGAGGTAGAAGGGAATTACAGAGAGTGGAAACCAAAAGGAACAATAAACACACAGCTACAATAGACTCAGTCAGGTCCCCATGAGGCTTCTGCAAAGCTGTTATTAACTCTATTAGCGGCCAAAATAAGAACAGGAAGACAAAATCCTCGCTGTTAAAAACCTAATCAAGGATGTGACAATCTTCATTACCCTGTGAACCCTTTGTTTGTACGTCAGATCACACAGGTCACTGCGTTTAATGTTTGAGGGCGAAACAAAATCACCTCATTCACGACAGTATTTTCTGTAAAATATAAAGGAAACATAGAAGCAAACAGGGGAAGACAGGAGTTCAGTTTTTGCTGTTGGGGGTTTGCATGCTGTGATCCAAATGCATTGCTTCACATGCTTAAAAACCAAATCCTTGACCTAAAATGGTGACGATAGTTTAGCTGGCGTACACACGAGCATTGTCTTGTTACTATTTGTCAGAAAAGAAAGCGGACAGACGCAGAGGAGGCAAAAAAAAACAAAACAAAACTGGGAGACACAGAATTAGGAGGACTGAAAGAAACGAGGCGGCCAACTAAACTGAGGAAAATGAAACAACAGGCAGAATGAAAATTGGGCAGGACAGCAGGGGAGAGACGTAAAGCATGGATAAAATAAGAGGGAGGAAAGCCGAGTGGAGTAAAGTTATGAAATACAATATGCTGCCTATGCTAAGGAGTGGGTTCGGCATGGAGCAGGAAGAGGTGTGAGAATGAGTCACTGTCCTCCTCCAGGGTTCCCACCGGAGCCCTGACATAACAGAAAAAAAAAAAAAAACTGGAGCATTATTACGGCCTGCAAGTGTTCGAGCATACTGATTCTTCTCAGCTAAGTTGTGCTGTTGTCTCTTTTTTTTTTGGTTTCAAAAAAATAAAAACAAGATGGCCGACAGACAAATGACAAACTTGAGGCTTTGAAGTGGAAGCTCACAAACTGGAGGATTCACAGTGGGTTGCCATTTGGTTCCAACAGATAGTTTGAATTAAACAGAGTCCCCCCCCCCCCCCCCCCCCCCAAATGAAAGGCAAGAGGAGGTTACCTGGTAATTTATGAGCAAACAATGCACACAAACAAAAACTGAACTGAAACTAAATGAAAATTATTGACTGCTTGCCCTGGGCTAAGCTGAACACATAACAAGTGAAGGCCTGTTTGGTCGCTCTGTGGAGCTTCCAGTCCGGCTATTTGATCACAGCAGCTGATTCAGTTCAATAAGGACCGTTTTTTTGATGTGTGAAAGTTCACACTCAACATGGAAATTGGAAGCTTCCTTGACAGCAGGCGAACTTCATCTCCAAATGAAGACATAAACAAAGCCACCAGAACAGCGATTTAACTGACCTTGAGGTGAGATTGTTCAAGTCAAGTGCTGTTCCTAACCTTCATGATGAATATTAAAAACTCAAGTTAAAACGTTTCCCATCTCTTTTTCATCCCACTACACTAACTGTCAGCCATGTTCATCCATCATCCCTTTATCTCCCAGTGCTCCCTCTTTCTCTTTCTGTCCATTTCTGTCTGCTGCTTTTCTCCAAATGATGAGCTTTTTTTTTTTGTTTGTGTGTTTGTTTTTGAATCTTTCATCTATCTTGACCGTGGATCTGTTTGTAAATCTGGGCCTGTGAGGGATAGGAAGAGATCAGGACTTGACATCTTTTGAAGTGCTGTGAGAAATACGATGCTGACACTCTGTAGTGTTATCTAACATATTTCATTTTGACCAGTTTACTGCTTAAAATCCCAGAAGAGATACACTTAAGACCTTTTGGCAGAAACAATGCGTCGCCTGACACTGTGGCCAAAGCTCCAAAATAAAACATCTACTTAATGGACTTTAGGGTGAGATGATTAGAACTCAACTTTTAAGCAAGTAGAACAGGAAGACCATTAAAATGCACAGAAATTTGCATTAATATTAATAGTATTTGTAAAATAAATCCTACAGGAATCTCCCAAAGTGATGTTAGAAATAAGTACAGTCACGGCTCTGAAACAAATTACTGCTCGTAGGAAGTAATGACATGATTTAAATAATTCTTTATACTGCAATCTAGCTTCCTCAGACAAATGTGTTTGTGCCGAACTCGATTTGTACACATACATGCTGCCAATTTGTGGAGTACATCAGCAGACACGGGCAGGGAGACTGTGGGGTGAGACAGAGGGGGAGAGTTTGGGGGTGGGAGTTGAGGGCAAAGGAAATCATCCTTCAGGAAATGAAACCCAGATTGTCACAAAAGCTTCAGAAAACAAACTCCCCCAAAGTCTCACACACACACACACACACACACACAATGCAAGCTGAGAGGCACAAAACACGAATGCACACACACACACACACACACACACACAGAAGAATAAACACCCACACACAGATAGAAGAATGAACACACACACACCTGTGTCGTCCCTCCTGATGTCTGTGGCTGTTTGGAATTGGTATCTGGAGTTTTCACTCTCTGTTTATCATTTACACACAGACAGGCATGCACATACACACACACACACACACACACACACGCACACACACTCAGGTGCAGACTCACACATTGCTTTTCCAAGCAGTAGGGTTAGATTGGCTCCAGATGGACCAACAGCCAGTGGAATGCTGAACAGCACAGAACCAAACTGACCTTCTGTGTGAGAGCGAGAAGGAGAGAGGAGAGTCCTTGTTGGAAAAACCTGGCCGGTCAGTACTGAACCAGCTTGGTGTTGTCTGGTCCTGGTTCTTCAGGGTCGCCTCAGGGTGCATTGTGTCTGTCAGTGGGAGACGAACGCTGCAAACCACGCATGTAGTGGGACACTGCGTCCATGAAGGGGAGGGCTGATGATGTGATGTTGTGGGTTGTAGTCAGTACAGTCACGTTTTGGCAGATGTGGCCCGGTCCTGTCAGCAACATGGAGGTGGGTTCTTCATCACTTACAGGACTATCGAGGCCTGGAGGGAGGTGCAGCATGTTTGGCTTGGGGGTTGTTGATCTAAAAGTGGGATCTCTGAGTGGGTGCTGGCTGACTGGAATCAGAGTGGTGAGTCGGGCTGTCAGCTGCCTGTTTGAGGTGCTCCGAATGGGGAACAGCCTCAGATGGAGTTTGGGGTCACAGGAGGTCACTTGATGAGGTCTTTCCTCTGGGACAGCAGTGGGGACAGATGCTTTTCTTTAAGCCCCATAGAGCTTGTGTGCACATATACATGCAGCTATAAATTCTTCTCCTCTAATGTAATATGTGAATCAAGATTGTTTGATTAAGTAAAACCCTAACCCTAACCCTCTTTATGGCCTCATATTTTTTATATACTTCATTCTGTTGTTAACTTTCGATTCATATGTAAGCTAATACTTTAATAGCTTCCTTACACTTTCAATATGATTAATATTTACTGATTTATGCACCAAAATGCCAAATTCCTTGCACATTGAAAAACCTACTGGGCAATAAACCAGATCCTGATTCTGACTCTTTTTATAAGATCAAGAACATTTATGCTCCCATTCACCTGCACCACATAAAAAACTAAAACAAAACATAAGCAAGTAACATTGCTGACTTTCTAAGTGGTTGCATGCTCAATTATCAGCATTGTTTTGGGGGGGGGGGCCGAGCTCAGTATGCACATCTCATCCAGGAAGATGACTAAGAGCAGCTCATTTACCTCCAGCCTCTCAGAGTCAATCCATTATTCTTCTGCACTCCCACGGCTCACTGGATCCTGAAAGTCAACTCCACCGGCTTACTGCGTGTCAGACTTGAAGTAACAAACAACAGCACCACTTATTTCTGAGCCAACTCTGAAGCTGGGGTCGGACTCACACGGGCTTTGTGCGGGCGCCGCCACACTAAGCGTGAACGAGATAATTACATAAGTATGTAAATAAGACACCATCTACCAGCCCCTATACTGCCTTTCACCGTTGGATCTGACAGGAAATTAGATTGATTGCGTCACGGTGCAATGGAAGTATGATGGCACAAAGCGAGACTCATCTACACTTTTGCTATAAATGGATTACTAAAGACCTGCTGAGAGCTGCTGAGTCTTCCTATCTAGCGAATAAACTGCATGCCCACCAAGAGAGACAGAGGCAGAATCTGCTTAAAATGCCCCAGGACAGGCAGCAAAACTGTTTTATGGCAATTCATGCTTTTCAGCAGTTTGTATGTCAAAAAAAAAAATCAATTAAAATGATCAATGAGCGCGAGGCCGAAGAATGCTGTGTGATGTGAGAAAACACACTGCATGGCCTGGGTTTGACTGCCATCCCTGCTCGCTCTCTGACTGAAGTGACCAGAGCAAAGAAAAAAGGTATCTACAGGTATCCCAGTGTCGAAGACACAGCTCTGTCCCCAGCGACACACGTAGCTCTTTTAGTGGCTCACGGAGGGATGCGTTACAGAATAGCTGCAGGTTCTCTCCAGGTCCATTATATATTGCCACCTGTAGGCTATTTAGTCCATATTGGCCCATATTTTATAGTAGTAGTAGCCTATAGTAGTAAAAGAACAAGCAGTAAATTGATAACATTAATGATTCCTTTCTTCAAATATTTTTCTAAATTAAAGTAGACAACAGCACCACTTCTATTTGGTTTCATTGTTGTCAGAAAAGGAAAAGAGACAGGAAGAACAGCAACTAGCATCGTCCTCAACAAAGGGGGAATAATGTCCACACAAAATAAAGTCAACTGTTTCAGAACTGCAAACTCAAATCTGGCACGCTCTGGTTGGATAGTAATTCTGTTTTTGTGATGAAAACATCTGTGAATCAGCAAGGTGAGCGTTTCTTTTTCTTCCCGACACAGAAACGTCGCTGTTGCAGATCTCTGCACACGTTTTCCGTGAAAACAAGCGTGCGAGATCCAAAGTTACTTGGTTGATGAAAACTGAGACAAATCAACTGTGATTAATGTAAAGGCACTTTTTTTTCCAGCCACATGGGAGGGGAAATCCATCTTGAGCAATCAAGACCAGATTAGAAGTGGCATAACACACAAACTCCTACACACACTTCTCTCTCTCTCTCATAAGTCACAGCTCAGCAGCTTGGTAAAGACTGATGTTCCTCTCACGAAAAAAGGCCTTTATTCCTACAAAAGTGTTTTATAGAAACACTTTAATGACAGTTTTCATTTGTCACAGCGGTGAAATGTCAACTTATATAATAAAGGTGAAATCAGACCATATTTATTCTAATTTCATCACTTCCACAGTTTGCGGGTTTACAAGTATGCACCTAAACCGGGATTTCCTCTGAAAGGATTATTATTTTGGATTAATTCTTCTTTATGGGACAATACATAAAAGGAGAAAGATGAAAAATGGCTACAGAAAGTTCAGGAAGACGGAGGCAGAGTTATGCAGCAAGGTAGGGTGCAACGCAACAAAAGCTGAGTTGTGCGTTTGTCAAGTTTCAGTGTACTTTGAGCTTTCTTTCATCAGCTGTTTATAAAGGATATTTCTCCTCTCTTCGTGTTCATCCATCATTTCTTTATCTCCCTGCTTCAAACTGGTCTTTGGAACTTTTCATCTGTTTGACTATGAATCCGTTTGTAAATCTGGATCTATACTAGAAGATAAGGACATTATAGCTCATTACAAATAATGTTTGCATCACTTTAACCCTAATGTATTCAATTTAACCAGCTCATTGCACAAAAAAAAAGAGAACTTAAGGAAACATCAAGAAATTACCTTTAATTTTGCCTTAGAATAAGCAAAACTCAAGTAACTAGACTCAGCTGACAGTCTGTATTTGATGTGCTGATGAAGATCAGCAGATTCTAATATACTATAATAGTGAAAGCTTCAAGACAAACATCTGCTTAAGGACTTTAAGGTGGAATCTTTTTTACTCTAAAACTTTAACTTCTAAACCAACTCAGGATCAACAAGAAGTTTGCAACATGTACTGACTGAGCAATGAAGGAATTTTACCTTTTAATAAATGAATACAAAAATTCAATAGAGCAAACTGTTACATCTGAGATCAACTCGAATATTTATAAAAATAAAAAGTTTGACACGCACAAGTCTTCATTAAAATGACTTTACACCCTCAAAACTTGCAACATTGTTCATTTATATTTCGCTTGTTATACTGAACCCAATTTATTTTGCCCTTCAGTGAAAAATAAACCAGAAACATTGCTGAAAAAAATAAAAATACATTCTTTTAACAGAGCATGCTTCTATGAGACAAACAGCTAGCGTTGGGAATGAGCACTCCCAGGACCTACACAGGCGATAAAATACCCAATGAGCGTCAGAGGAACATGCTTCTGGACCAATGAGCATCCCACAGAGCGTGCTAACGAGCCAATGAGCATTCGTGGCAATAACGAAACAGGAGCTCATGCGTGTTATCTCACACACACACATATATATTCTTATATATCCACTGCAAGCTTATCATTACGCACAGCCTGCCACTTCCAATGATACATGCTAACAAGACAGACTGTGGTGTGTGTGTGTGTGTGTGTGTGTGTGTGTGTGTGTGTGTGAGAGAAGGACTCGAGTACTCAGGTCACATGTCACCTATCTCTATAACATCATCAGAGACTGAAGCAAAGAATCACTTTTTCATATAGTATTCACACACTTCTCTTTGTGATCACATATACGTGTACACACTCGCACTCAAACACACACACACACACGCAAAACATTGGTAATTTGTTTGTTTCACATGTATGGAGGCATTTGGTTCTGCTCTGCTGTCCCTAATGCCTCCAAACACATCATTATCTGACTTATATAGGCCTGGGAGTGTGTGTGTGTTTGAATGAAAATATCTCCTCCTGTTTGTGTGTGCATTCATGTGTGGGAGCGTTTGTGTGTGTGTGTGTGTGTGTGTGTGTGTGTGTGTGTGTGTGTGTGTGTGCGCTAAGAGAAAAACATTTGATTATCGAGTTCAACAGGCGAAACACTGTTTACCCTGAGAGACATGAAGCAAGAGAGGGAGAAAGAGAGAGAGAGAGAGAGAGAGAGAGAGAGGGATGAGAGCTTGGGGTAAGAGAGGGGGATGATTTAGGAACAGGGAGGAGAAAAATGGGAAACATGAGGATAGCAGGCCAAGGAAAAGGAGTAGAGATGGAGGGAGAGACGTTCAGACAAAGAAGGGAGATGACAAGTCAGGCCCGCAGGGTGCAAAGTAATGAAATTCAGTGGTATATTCCTCTAAGCCATGACACCCAGACAAATCACAGTCGGTCTGTTGTTGTAGCAGGACAACAACTCGACTTCAGAAACATGGATTGCAGCTATTTGCCAGCTGGGGTGATAAAGTTTCATCGTTGCCACAGAAAAGTGGTGCACAAATTCAAAGAGCAGACATTAGCAGAAGCTGATCCAGAGAATCGGGGGGTGAGGAGGCAGGTGAACGTCCCAGACTTACATCCAGGGGATTTTTAGACTGTAAACCAGGTCTGTTTAGACATTCAAACCTGCCCCACTGCTGCAGCTGCATGTCAGCTTCTATGCATTTGCCCATCAATTTTTGCATTAGACTGTAAAATGGTCTGAAATGTTTCTGTGCAAAAAGGCAGTTAGCAGTAATCTGAATGCGAAGGGACTGACGGTCGGATCACACGTCAGATTTCACCTCATCATTGTGTCATTTCAGTGTAATCAAACAGAAGAAAACTTCACAACTGAGTTACCATCATGACTTAGACCAGTTGATTGTTGGCACAACACCTTCAGAATAATAAAAGAAAGCTGCAAAAAAGTTTTTTATCTTTCCATCTTGGCAGCCTTAAGCAGTTGAAATTTGAGAAATCTCTTGGCACATTAGTTCATTTCCCACCAGATACAGTCCAGTGAATGAAAGAATCAGCAAATCATCAGCCCAATCCATCACAAGTCGTCAAAAACATTTCTGAATTTTTGATTGTAAAGTATTAGAGAGGAATTAATTCATTGTGAAGCAGCTGTTTGTGTGATGTTAAGTAAATGCATCATATTAGTGGTAGTTTGTTCACTCTATCTTTTCACCAGCTACGATTCCTTAACAGCAACTTTCCGTTTTATTTATCCAGCTGTGCAAACTTTATTTTAACGTGCACATAAACAGAATATATGCTTTTTTTTTATTGTTATTATTTTTAACTATATTAGAGACATCTCAGTTTTGGCAACAATGAATTCATATCAGCAGTTTCCTACTATGAGCAGAAAGTAGAATCGAAATATTATTTGATGTGCTGCTCTATGAAATTACGGAAAATGAGGCCAGTCAGAATGAAAATGCTTCCTTTATTACTGGGCTTTAAACTCATAGTTATGTATGAGGCCTCTCTGCCGCTTCCCCTGTAGTGGGTGCTTGGCGAGTTACATATACAGCACGTATTTACATTCTATTCATAAATGGTCATCCTTTTTACTGCATACGTGGGAATTCATATGTATACCTCACTGTTTTTGGCAGAAGTATCTACAAATAGCTCACCCAATCTAAGATGTTGAACTAACCTTGTTTCCCAGGTATAGTCCAGGTGCGTTCCAGTAGTAGGCGGAGCCGAGATCATTGAGAACGTCTGCGTGTCGGACGCTCAGGTATGGAGGCGTCTGTCTGTGCACGGACCAAACTCGCCCTCCTGTATCTCCAACCAGGTGCCAGCCCGTCAGAGTGGTCTCCTACAAACACCGATGTTCAGAGGGAAGAAACAGGACGTTAGCGACTCACTTTGATATGCAGCTTCTTTTTTTTTTTTTTTTAATATTAATAGGCCCCATGTTTGATTTTAAAATACACAAAGTGTGCCTTTTAAAATTCAACACTCAGTGGTTGTGTGGCATAATAAAGAGAAGAATGGCACACGGCTCTGGCTGTGCTGTGAAGAGGTTTCAGAGCCGGCTCTCTGTTACAGCAAAGAGCAGCAATTTTGCTCTTTCAAAGTTTTAGTCGTCGCTCCTGCTTACTTAAGAGACATGTGGAGATAAAGAATATTGTAATATTCTAATTAAAGTTTTTTGCTTGAAAAGATTTTAGTGTAATTTAGAAACATTCAAACAGATTATTTTCATCCAAGCACAGCAGATCAGCAGCTGTTGACAGAAAACATAAAAATGAGTCACCAGTCATCTTCAGTCCTGGTGTAGTCCACCGCGTCTCCTTCATAATGGATGGACTTTATAATCTGAAGATTTACCCACAATGCACTGTCCATCATAAGTCTCTGCTTAGCTGCTCTCCATCGATGCACCAGCTTTCAGCTGCTTACAGTATGTTGTGTAACCAATTCGGACATCTATTTCTTTGCACACTGTGAGTCCGGTGTCTCCATAATGACCGGACTGTTCAACTCAAGTCACCTTATTATCCAGAAAAACACAGAGAAATACAAAGAAAAGCCTGCCCTCCCTTTGACATTAAAGATACAGACTCAAACTGATCGTCACTATTAAAATAGTTAGACCACTTGGTTTAGATTACAATTAGAATCAACAGCATGCAATTTTTTTTTTTACAGTTTCTCTAAGCTTATATTTAAATTCACCTTCTTTGTGTAGCTTAAAATAAAAAAAAAAACTATATCAAAAATGCTTGGAAAAAGGTGGTGAAGTGATAGAAAATATATATTTATTGCAAGTAGCCGTTAGGATGTGCAAAACCCAAGATATGGTTAAGTTCAAAGATTTGGGGCATCCATCACATGTCAACCAGGATGTCTTGCAACTGATACCAACAAAGAGGTTTTTTTCCAACTCCACAAGGAGTTTGTGCATCGTGTGTGTGTGTGTGTGTGAGAGAGAGTGAGATAGTCAGACACACATCTGTTGTTGCAATTAACCTGACCTTGGCTTCCCCTTTTGCACACACACACTATCAGTGTCTAAATCAGAGCTGTCATCCTGTCACTGTCTCTTCTCCCCTTCCCTCCCACCCTGCCTGTCAGTCAAAAACTGTTTTCCTCTTTTCACCCCTCTCCTCCTTCTCGCCTCTTGTCTTGTCTCAGCCCTTCCCCTCTCCGGCCTTCTCCTCTTCCCGCTTTTCTTTATCATGATTCTCCTTTGCTTTCTCCTGCAGTGTGCTCCATCCACCTCCCCTCTCATGAATGCCTATTTGACAAAGATTTGTCTTTCCTTTTGCTGCCCCACTGTTACTCACTACTGAACACTGGTATTTCAATTCTATGTCGTTAACGTTTGCTGTTATAAAAACTCAGAGCCTGCTTGATTAATCATTTCACACCTCATGTTGGATGCACTGTGTGCCTGCAGGGTACTCATCAAACTGCGCCAGTGTGGAAGAGCAATTTGGCCGTCATCTGATAAATGTCTTCTGGGTCAGTCAGTGAGGTGGACCTCCTCCTTTTGTGCACATATATTTAAGGAGGGATCGTATAAAAAGGAGGAAATATAATAAGCACATGCTCTGTCTGGTTTAAAGATCAGTTTGGCTCCCAGTATGAGCAAAAACCAGACCCAGGACTCCTGGGTAAACTACTGAAGCTGGCAATTTAACCACAAAGATGGAGATGTGCTAGTGCAGCACAAAAGCTCTATCAGTTAACAGGCTGAGTAACATTACATCGGAGGTAAGTATGAACACACAACATTCTTACAAACACGTGACTCCGCTCCACATTTAAGCAGAGCACGGTTGTGAAAAAGTGTAGGTGCAGCACAGCTGCAGTAAAAAGCCCTGATATTTCCCCTATTTCCCGTCAAGCTGTCTCAAAGGTCAACGCTGTCACAGAAAGCTGATGGGGAAACAGTCGAAGCTGCAGTCATTCAGATTTGAAGGAGCTTCTTGAACAAGAGGTGAAAAGTATCTGCAGGCAAGTCCAGTTACCCACCAATTTTTTTTTGGTCTGAATCAAACTTTGGTGATTAACCTCTGTAGGCTCGGGACGGTGACCATCTGACCCCCCTCATTTAAATCTGCACCCGCTTTGTCCCCTCTCTTTTAGGTGTAGGTAAACTGCAGAGTCTTGTCCTGAGTATTTTTTGAGCTGTGTGTTTGACTGTGCATCCTTTACATACATTACTTCCATCCTCTTCTGTGTGTTTGTGTGTGTGTGTGTGTGTGTGTGGGGTAGATCTTGGGGATGCTTCTTGTCTTAGCATGCTGCCGGATTTGACAGAAACGGTCAGGGATGCGTTTTGTGTTGAAGATGCTGCTGACTTTCTCTGATGCTCCCGACACCACACCTTGGACCTTGGGGCTGTTTTCACAAAGGTCCTCTCAGGGTTTTCCACAAGCTCTGTGTGCATCGTTCAGCTGTTTGTGTTCCCTCTCTAGGCCATGGACCCACAATCAGCTGTGTGTTGGTGGGTTCTGTTATTTCCTTTCTTGGAGAAACAAGACCTGGATGACTGAGCCTCTTCACAGATGTTTGAAGAGATTTCTAAACTTATTCTCATCTGACATTGCCTTTTTTTGGGGGGGGGGGGTGAGCCATAATGTTAAAGACATTACAGAAAGTGAAAAAGTCTGATGGACAGGAATGACAGAAACGTAACAGTGGTCTGAACAGATTGAAGAAGAGTAACTTATTAACTCAAATAAACTGACAGAGAAGTGTGCCTACATTCTGGTAGGTCCAGGTGGAGGCGGAGCACTGACTGGAAAGGCCCATACAGGAGCATTTCTCGCAGCCACGCCGATTATCCCTTCTGAGATTGTAGAATCCCAGTTTGCAGCGGTCGCAGTTCTCTCCCTCTACATTTTCCTGGAGGAGAAAGTCAGGCAGGGAAGGAGACGGAAGGTGAGCGAGAAGAAGACAGGAAAGTTTATGGGCTGCCCTCAAAGTGACGTTATATGAGCACAAGCCATGTTACTGCAGTGTTAATGTGGTGGAGATGATGATGACAGGGCCAGAGAGGTTAGCACGGAGTACTATTCATTATTGGTGTGTATATAATCTGTGTGTGTGTGTGTGTGTACCTTGCACATGCAGGGTGTTATACACGGGTCATCATTTGTGCTCCCTTCCACACTGCAGTTACAGCGTTGACAGGACGGGAAGCCCATATAACCGACAGCGCACCTGGAGACGGATGAATTTAATAACAAAAATAAAGATGAAGGTGACGGCACACAGCCAGAAGGTCAGGGGGTCGAGTCTAAACAACCACTGCGTCCAGATGCTTTTAAAAACCTGTTGGCGCTCATCACAGAACCTTCAGCTTGTAGCTAGCCAACACGTATGCATCTGCAATTCCCACAGCAACTACACAAAGAAACAACTTTCTTTCTAAAACAGAAAGTCATCTTCTGTGAGAGCTGATTTTAAGAAGCGACGATGACACTCGTGCTGCTGGCAGTCTGAGGCCAGCAGAAATGTTGGAGGAAAAGTGGCATCAGCTTTTAGGCCGGATGACATTAAACCTGAACTGGATAGATAAGAGGATAATAAAACATGCTGATAACAGGACAGCTGATCAACAAAGTCAGATCAAAATTAATTTTCTTCACTTCTCTGACTGTTCAGGTCACAAATCTGTGAACAATTACATGAAAGAAATAATCAAAGTTTGAGCTGCAGAGGAACAAGTGTAGGCATTTATTTATTTTGTGACTTCTTTACATTGGATAAGGTACAAAACCAAGTGTCATAACATCATAATAAATATCATCAAAGGCCTTAATGGACACACTCTGGTAATTTCCAAGCACTAATTGGAACAGACAACAGCCAAAGGTGCTGCTCACCTGCCACAACGTGTCTATCTTTTTCTGTATGTGTGTGTGTGTGTGTGTGTGTGTGTCTCTCACCTGTCACATCGTAGACCCCCAAAACCCTCCTTACACCGGCATGACCCTGCTGGCTGGGCTGTCATTCAAACACACACAGGAACACACACACATAGAAAAGCACAAATAAAATATTAAATAAAATTTAAAAGTAAAAAAAAAACTAAAACAGAACGGGTGCCGTCATGAAGTGGCTGCACCTAAAATAGCTTCACTTTTTAGACATGAAAACAGTAAAAACACAAAGAGCAGTAAAACTATCACTAATAAAAATAGTTGTTCCGTTGTGCTGAAGACGGCTCTGAGCACACAGCTGAACTTGACTAACCCTCGGCCCCGCAGGAAATCAGGCTGGACTGAATTGATGAAATGATGCCGTTATTGAAGTAGCTCTTTGAAATGAATCAAAATGTGAAACGTGCGCTTGCATTTACATAAACATTTTCTAAGTGTGTCTAATGGGGGTTTGAAATTAAGCATGTTTCAAAGCTCCAAGATAGACAAAGGGACAAACAAAAAATATATGCACGTACTGGGTGAAGCCAGGCTTGAATCAGCGACACACACTTGACTGACAGAACCACGAAGGTCACATGAGCAGGGGATGCAGGGCGTCTCCTCCTCGGCACTCACCTGACCAGGTGAAGAAGGCAAACAATGTCAAAGCACAGCTCATGCTCATGATGAATGTCAATGAAGAAGGAATGCGAGCGCACGTGACGTACCTCAGCAGGTCTGTAGTATCCAGGCACGCAGGTCTGACAGTTGATGCCTGCCGTGTTGGCCCGGCAGTCGACACAAACCCCGCCCCCTCTGTATTTGCCGTGGATGTCCAGGCTGAGGGATAAGTCGGCCACCGTCTGATTAAAGTAACACTCCTCCGCCTTGCCGTGGCAGTTACACTCTGAAAACAAAGACACAATAGAACTCTCCAAATTCTGAGCAAGAAGCAAAAATCCATTTACTTCTTCCTCTTAAGAGCTTATCCTGTTTGGAGGACAGTTCCCTGAGGTTCACTTTGTGACCATGAGCAGTGTTTCATCTCTCTGGGTTTTTCCTTACTGCTTCCTGTTTCACCTGAACCTGGCGAATCGCTTCAGACTAAACCTGCTGCACTGGGCGACATGAAACCTGCAGTTCAAAAGAGCTTTCTTCCTTCTTTTTTCCTTCCACCAAATGTTACTCCATAAGGATGATGTCATTGTTCAGGGCCCTGAAGGAACACTGAAGGAAATCTGTGCAGAAGCCGTTTCAAGCTTCGCACTGCTAGCGTATGAAGTCCATTCAGTCCCTTCAGTCATTAGTGACTTCTGCTTCACATGCAGCAAAGAAAGGTTAGAGGTGTCCTAGAAAACTGTGGTCCGGTCCTAAATGGGCAGAATCTGTCATGGCTGGTTCCTTTACTGCGGCACCAGCCGGGACCTTTAACGCCTTGTCTTGCTGTGTCAGTGTCAAGGCAGCCCCAGCAGTTACCGGGCCACAGACCGGAGCCCGTAGCGAGGTGCAGCCCGTGTGAAATAAAATGAAGATTACATGTTGTAAACTTAGTTTTATGATGACAAGTGGTGGCCTCTAACCTCATTGCTCTGCTGCTACATAGCTGAAGAAGGTTAATGGATGCAAAGGTGACTTTTGATGGCTTCATACAGTCTTGTATCAGAGAGTGGTCCTGATTGGTTGGCAAGGATTTACATCTAAGTGCTCTGGCTGACCTCTGTACTGTAAAGCCTCTGTTCTCACACACAAAAAAAAAGTGTGCTATAATAATATTACAAACTGTCATGTGCTGGATGGCATTAAATTCAGCCATCTGCAGTGTCAAAAGAAAACAATGGGTTCTTTTTTTGTAGCTGTGTTGTGGAGGGATGGCTTGTGAGTCAAAGTTTGCAATTCAAAAGTGTAATTAGTTTGGTTTTTTTTTTCTCTTACTTTCGCAGATATGTCGAGTGAGGAAGGTTCCTGCCATCCAGGGCTGCTGGTGGTAACCAGGGCAACAACGATCGCAGCTCTCCCCGCACGTGTTGTGCTCACATTCGCAGCTAAACCTCTACATGCACACAAAAAGAGATGAAAATTACACATTCACGGATTTGTCCATTAAGCAGACATGAACAAGCATGTTTAAATAAACACATCTGCAAGGTGGAAGCTTGGTAGAGTTCAGCATGGTAACAATCTGAATCATACACAGATTTGACTTTCAGTGTGGCCGACCCCCCCTCTCCCCCACTCCTCACTCCCCACTGTCTGTCGAACTCCTGCTAAACAAAAATAACCATATGCTGGGTCCTGGCTTGTACGATACATTTTTTCCTTATGTGCTATTCTTCATATAAATCATTGAGGGTTTGTGGTCTTCTAGTGACGGTTTCTCCAACAGATTGAGAACCTCAAACTGGGTATCAGGCTACTTTTTAAAAGACATGTAACAACTACTTATGGCCGGGTGAGTTGATAACGTCATCAGAGCATGAATATGAATGTGAAAATGGAGCAGTTTGAGCAGATAATTACCAATAAGCATGACCCATTGAAGGCCTCTCAGTGAACATTGTATTCACAGGAATGCCAACTGCTATAAAACAACTTGGGTCACTTTTCAAATCGTGGATCGGTAGCAAATGGGTTCATGATCACTCTCTCAGGAGAGAAATAAATTCAAAGCTAAACACAGTTAAAGCAGAATGTGGCCGGAAACCTGCCAAGTTTGAGGTTCAGTAATTCAATTGAGGACTTTTCTGTAAATTGGTTGATGTGGAGTGTGCCAGATTTAGCTCAGAGTAGTACAATAGCACAGCAAGAGCCAAGTTTGGATTTGTTGGCAACAGTGAATTTGCCCCTTTCATCTGAGACACAACGCTACGACTCTGGCTTCGGGCTGCCTTTGTGCTGAGTATGCAGCTGAGTAAATGTTCTGAAGACGATCAACATCTACAAATCATGTCACAGGACTGCACCTTTTCTGCTTCCTGAACGTCTGCCCACGACTTTACGGCACGATTGGATGAAGAACTTGTGCCAAAAGGAACAGAGTTTCTACAAAATCGATGCTAAATGAAACAGAATGAGCATTATGATGTGTTACATCAAGCCCTAATATGGAGATTGACTCATTTTATTGCCAGTTTAGCAGAAGCGTGTTTCAAAAATCATGACTTCAAATTTTTTAAATTAATTTATCTACGGGAACTGGTCTTTTGACAGGCCACTAACATCTTTGGTCGCAGCTGAATGCACCTGAATTACACCAACTCAGAAAAATTAACATCTTTCAAAAGTTAAACAAATGAATTCGAAAACATAAATGTGATATATCATTTTAGTGGTAATCCTAAATAAACAGAGTTACAGATTAGTTAGAGAAAATGTCATGCAAAGTATTTCATATTCCTCTTTAATGTGGACTTTTGAGGAAAGAGGTGAAGAGCAAGAAGAAAGTGGAGCTCTTTTTACACAAGTGATATCGCTTATTGTCAGTGACATCATCACCTGGGGACACAACAGTGTCACGTCTGGGTAAGACTTGGTGGTTCAGCCTCAGGACATAAAACCCTGTGTGTGTGGAGAGAGAAAGATCAGGTGTCTGGTATCAAACACTGCTCTGTTTGAAGTGACATGGGAGACAGCACTTCACTGTGTCACCTGTGTCCCCTGCAGACAGACGTACACTCCCTGTCTCTCTCACACACACACACACATAAAAAGTTTGATATAAGGCGGTGGATAAAAAGCGAGCGCCTGAAGGTGCTCTTTGCTCCTGTTCACCAGGACTGAGGAGCTCCATTACCTCGCAGGTATTTACTGAAGTGAGGGAGTATTTCACCTTTGTGAGAGCGTTGAGAGGGCAGGCTTTGGCATGTCCATAACAGATACACATCCCTCCAACTGAGATGTCCTTAATGGAATAGTAGTACTGAAGAGAGAGAGAAACAGAGAAACAGACAAGACATGTCACTGCAGCGTGGATGACCATTAGGCGTGATTAGATGGAGATCCTGCGTGCTGATCTCAAAAAGGGACGTCCTGACCAAACACATCGCATGTGCAGGTTTAATGACACATAAGCTGCTGATTTTTTGTTTTGTTCAGGTTACATCATTGACTTGGAATATACGATTTAGTCGGGGATTGAATTTCTGACAATGCAATGGACTTCCAAAAAAACTGAAAGTTTAGATTCTTCCAAAAAAAAAAAAAAAAAAAAAAAATCGCTCCCAGTTATTTACTTCTGCATGGATGGAGTTTTACTCCAATGTATCAGAGACTGATGAAAAGAAAAAAAAAAATCCAAAATAGAGATGGCCTGGGCCGTGAAACGCAAAGACTTTTAGTTTGTGGTGCAGAAGTGTGTGAATGATCTGTCATAAAAACAGTTATTCTGCAATTAGAGACCATTTTTTTCATTATTAAAATTACCACTTGGTATCTCTTTGAGCTGTTAAACATGACTGAGAGACACTGAAGCATAACGTGGTCAGCTTTGACTGAGCTTTCCAAACTTGCTTATTCCAATTCATTAAAACTGTATGCCAAAACTTGAATTGACTTAATGGAAGTGAAAGTGGGCATTTAGAAAAAGGCTAAAGAAAAGTGTTTGTGTTTGTGAGCCTCACCCGTCTTGTCACAATGGGGTCGATATCTTTGTGTTCTCGGAGTGTCAGCGTCATCAGGTCAGCGTTCAGCGTTCGGATTCGCTGAAACACCAGCCTGATGTAGCGGGCGGAGGTGAAGTTCAGCAGGGCAGGGGAGGGGTCGTCTGCGCTGGGGCGGCCATTGATCAGAGAGGCGTGAATCTATAAACAGACGGACAGACAGACAAATACTGACATGTCGCAGCTGCAGTTAGACTGAGAAACTGCTGAGACGAACATTAAAGGTGCTCTCTGGGTTGCGGTGGTGGCAGATGGCAGAAGGAGTGAGGACGAAGAGAAGACAAACATGAGCAGACCGGAAGAAGGATGAGCAGCAGCAACAGGAAGCAGTGTGGCACATTTAGGACAAAGAAAATCAAGCTACGCTGTCGACGCTACAATTCAAGCATCTCCAAAAGCCAACAACAGCAAAACAACTTTCTCAAGTAAAAGCAGCATTCAGCATCGAAGCAATTTCACTTTCATCAGGTGTCGCCACATGTGAAGCAAAAACAAAACCCTCCTGGAAGATTGTGATGCAGTATGAAGGTGGAGCAAAAGGAAAGACATGGAGGACGGGGCATTAAGGCGGACAAAAAGGTGTGATCCTGGAGTGTAGTCCAATTAGCATTTACCACCACCATCAAGCCAAAAAAAAAAAAAAAATATATATAAATACATCATGACACAGACATTTCACTGCCTACCAAATCGAATCAGCAGTAAATGCCACCTTAATTATTTTTCCTTTACATTTAAGTAAGTGTGGAAGTAGCATAAGCAGGAAATTGATGTTCTGTATCAGCGATAATCAACAGGCAGCCACATGACGAAGAGTAAGGTTCCGTCCGTCTGACTGTCCATCTGTCTGTCTCACTAATGTGGCCAAAAGCAACATTTGGCATCTAGAAAAAAGTCTCACAGAGTGGGCAGACTGAATGTGTGTGTGTGGGTGTGCTTGTGTGTCAAGGGGGAGTACTTGATGGGTGTAAGCTGCACACTTGGAAGTGACGAAAGAGAGGGTTGTGTACGTCTGTGCATCCATGAAGGTGTGTGTGTGTGTGTGTGTGTGTGTGTGTGTGTGTGTTGGGTGGTGGGGTGACATTGTGAATGTGTGTGCAATGCTGTGACACATCGCCTACGACTCATTATGGTTTCACTGTGATCAGACAGCTAGGGAGCTGTCAACCCCCCCCACCCATCCCCACACACACACACACACACACACACAGACACAAACACGCACACACAAACACACACACACAAACACGCAGACAAACACACACACACAGACACCTCCATCGTTACTTGCAGCTCTTGACATCTCCCAGCTCGCACCCCCTCTAGCACACAATACACGCACACACACAGTGCAAACACACAACCCGACACACACTTAACACACATGCATGGAGACATGTGCAAGCTCACACACCAGCACCCGTGTAAATGTGTACACAAACTCAGACAGGCATCTACACTTAGAGGCCTGTGTGGGGGATGTAGATGTGTGATTAGTTGATTTTCACTGTACTGCTGTGTGTGTGTGTGTGTGTGTGTGTGTGTGTGTGCGTCTGAATGTATTCCCCAGTCCTCTTTCTCTTCATTAATGTCAGTTTCAGCAGGCTTGCCCCTCTGTTCTTACAGGGTGCAACCACACACATAGCTGATCAAAGCAACAACACAACAGTAAACAGTGGTGTGCATGTTTGTGTTATTGGTGCTTTTTCAATAAACCTGAACCATAAATTTAATTAGAGAGTAAAACAACTAACATTTTTTGACTTTCCTCCAGCTGATGCGCTGCTGCACATGTTTGTGTTGATTTTATACCATTTGACCGGATGTAATTGAGTTTCTTCTGAATTTATTCCCAGGATTATTATTCAAGCCCGTTACTGTCGCACAAACATCTCCTTCCCACTACTCCTCAGTCACCTGACCAGCAGGTGACAGGTGATTTCAGAAACCGCCTTTTACTTTATCTACGCTGCCTCTGCATCCTGTTTTTGCGTCCGCCTTATGGCTACAACCAGTTGTGAGTTGTGACTCGCCACCGCATACACGACTGATTCAACAACATGTTGGGCTCTGTACAACTGGGCTGGATTTTATCGTCTAATGCAACAATAGCTGGCAGCATCTTTAAAGCTGAAAACAGTCAGAGGAGGTTTTGACAAACTCCTTTCCCACAACTATAGTTCTTACCTCTCCATTCTCCAGAGGATGAATCTTTGAGTAAAATGATGTGCAGATAACTTCATCGTCTCTGGTGTAAGACGGAGGACCCCTCCGTGGATTAATATTGAATCGTGTCAGGCACTCCGTGTCTGTCATGGCGTAGTACTGCCAGGGATCAAAGGTCACGCCATCTATCGAACGCTCCAGGATCCAGTTACCTGTTGAGGAGAAATTAGATTGTTGGTGAGGAAAATAATGATTTAAAAGTGGGATGTGGAGGACAGAAGGGATCAATGAAAATAATAATGGACATCCAAGCCTGTGTTTAGGTCATCCTACTTAAAATACATAGAAAATTGACAGAAAATTCAATCCAACACATTTCTCCATAACTTAGAGAATGACATGGATGAAATACAGAGTGAAAGGAGTCAAGCTATTTTGTTTGAGAATTTTATAAAACAAATAAACTGCATTCTATTGAAAAGGGTTGGATTGTTTAAATGAATGGTGGATTCTCTGTGAGACATAAATTTGCTCACATGGCTATAATTACTGTATTTAGCTGTTCCCAAGACACAGGCTGAAAATAAGCCTGTAGTTCACACTTTCATCACATATTTGAAACAGTAAGGCGCTGTCTAAATACAAACTAGGAACCAGAAATCTTACCGGGGCGAGGGGAGTTGGCTGCCTTTACGATCACATAGGCAATCTGGAAAACCTAAAAATACAGGAAGAGGCAGCACAATCAATTAAAAACAAAGTAAATTCAAGTTCCCGCCAAAATTACTTTGGCTTCAGTTTCAGAGACTGCACAAAATTCAGTCCATGATCACAGCAGACCTCGTAAATGTTTTGGACTGATGAAAGGTGAATTTGTGCTTATTGTCAGCTCAATTTTATTGGACCTTTTGAAACGATGCTGGAAGTAATAAAGCCAGGAGTGAAGGTAATCCAGTTCATGGACACTACCATCATTTGATCATCATTATTTAGTTATTCTGCAGTTTTTAGCAAAGCAGAAGAACCTTTGGGGAGAAAACTCAATGGAACTATTTAGATACAGTTAGATAAATAAATCAACATGTGAGGCGATCACTATGTTTCTCTTTGTCTTTGAATAAAATGTGATGATCTTTGTTTGGACCGACTTTCCTCCCGTTGTATCACCAAACCCGCAGACACAAACACTGGATGTAGGTCAAATACTGACTCCCTGTCTCTCCCCACCAACCCGCCTTTCACCCCAGCCGTTCTCTCTGTGAGGATCTCTGTTTCTTCTCATGATGTGGGAAGAAGTGTCACATTGCAGCAATTAGAATGGAGAGAAAGCTCCTCAATGTGTGTGTGTGTGTGTGTGTGTGTGTGTGTGTGTTTGTGTGTGTGTGTGTGTGTGTGTGTGTGTGTGTGTGTGTGAGAGAGAGAGAAAGTGTATTTCTGGGTAACCTTATAGCAGTCATTCAAACCCCTACAAAGAGTCACTGTTACCTGGATTCACACCAAGGACAGGATGGTGTGTGTGTGTGTGTGTGTGTGTGTGTTTGTGTGTGTGTGTGTTTGCCCAGTGTGCGAATGATTGTATTTGTATGCATGTGTGCAAGAGAGCTCTCAGTGGTATCTTGTAATATGTTGACAGCTTCAGGACAGCTAGGCAGCTCCAGCAGCTAAGCATAGATGAACACAACTAACTAATGCAGTTTGTGTGTTTGTGTTGGTGTGTATGTGTGTGTGTGTGTGTGTCATATTCTATGTTTTGATCAGATGTGGATCAGATAAGAGACTTTTTTTGCCCCTAAAGCTCAACACAACATCACCAAATAAACACACACATAACTGGAATCACATGGCTGGAAAATAAATGTTGATCTCACATTCATGACATTTGATGTCAGAGAGGTAAGTTTATATCGAGTTCACGTCACAAACACCATCACATCAGCCTTCAGTGTGAAATTTAATTGGCTACAATTTCTTTTCCTGCAGATTTTTTTTATTTTTTTTATTTATTATTTTAGCTTTTAAATTGGCACTGCAGCGTGGTTCAGCAATTTGGATCTTAAACTTGAAGCTGCGACTATGAGAGTGTCTGGAAGTTTCATCAGGTTCAATCTGAGAGAGGGTTAGTGCGAGTGGGAATAAGGCGATTAAGCCGTTTCTCACTGGCTATTATTCTAAAGTTAAAGCCATTCAAGTTTGAGGATGGATTGAATAGTAAAAATGGCATCAGTCTTTTTTTAAAATTACATTTTAATGAAAAAAAAAAAATGGAAGTATTTAGAGGATTTTTTGTGAAATGATGAATCATCTTTCAAACATCTGTTGATACAAATCTCACATTTGCAAACTGATAAATATTTAAATGGAGGTGTTCAGTCCTGAAGATGAAGGAAAACACTACTTTGCATTTAATCTGGTGTTTGCATAGCGTCGTTCAAGATGCTGACTTTAGTCCAGGTGAACAGCGAGCGAGAAAACAAGCAAACTAGCTGAAATGTTTGAAATTATTATTATTCTCTATTTATACAGGAAAGCAAAATTTCAGTAAGTCTCGGTAAACAAAATGCTCAATGTGCAATACCTTTAATTGAAACATGACATTTTTTTCATTTGAGATGAGTAAAGCAAAAAGCAGAACTTTAAGCTCCAAAAAAAAAAAGAAAAAAAGAAAAATAAAAAGTTAACTTTGGATTTAAAAGTGAGTGATGAAGTTGAGTGTGAAACAATCAGTGACTCATATCCCGAGATGCAAAGTCTCTTAATTGCACTTTGTTTTGCACTGATGAATAATCCTGTGATTTTTTTTTTTTTTATGAACTACTGACTCAGTTTGCTTATTTCTATATCTCACATTACTTCAGACTGAGTGGATGAGATCGATGAGAAGTGGAGGCAAATAATTCACTAAGTGTACAAATGCTACAAAGAGTGTCTTATTTAACATTTCGGCACTCAAGAGCACACAAATCAGTAATCATTTCCACAGAGACCTCAAGCATGTCATTGTAGCCATCTTACAATTTTGACAGGAAATCATCATGGCATGCCAAGGAACTGTTGTTGGCAGATCTGTGAGCAGAACAGCCAAATGAGCACTTAAAATGTTTATTTTAATGCTCAATCAGCCCATTTAAGCCCTGTGTCCAGTTCGCTTGGGCTGCCTACAATTAAATGGACTGTGAAGAATCCATTTTGTCTTAGCGTGATTTGGACACACAGTGACAGCGGTTTTATTGAACAGCTGGTGTTTATAGGCGATTCACATGGAAACGTGTTAAAATCTCTCTGGCCTGATAAACTGGCATTGAGCTCCAATTCCAGTTAGCTCTACGGCCAATTATGGCTGGATTTGTACACAAAAGAGACAAGACTGAAGATAAGAAAGAACTGAATACAATGAAAAAAATAACAACATACATATATTTGTATTTCTTAAAAAAAAAAAAGCTATTCGTTTTGTAAATTCGAAATAGGACATAAACAGGCACGCAGGTGGAGCCACAGAGCAACCAAACTGCTACGCAGACTCATTAAAATTTACTGCCACTACAAATGAAAATGTGTTAACATCTCACTGGACTAATAAAGCAGCTTTTGGCCCAGTTGTAAATAAGCGTGAATCATTCGGCATCCTCGACTGCCAAACTTAGTGCAGGCAAACAAGCAGAAGACATTCAACTGGAGCACCACAGCCATTTCATTGCGAGGGTGTTCTGCTTTTCCAGTGAACTGCCACTAAATGAAGAGGGATTTTGAATGACTGTCTCTTGCCAGCACTGCAGCAAACATATTATTTGGCATCGGCTTCAGCAGCGGAGAGCTTGAAGAACATACAGAGCTGAGAAATGGCCTTATCTGGAAAAGCTCATTGAAATCCACATTTTACTTCTCTGAATTGCCCAAAAGCACAGCACATACATGCATCAACCAACTCGCTCGCAGAGTTGGTTGGAATTTTCCTTGAAGCTTTAGTACACATAGAAACTCCAGATGCTGCGATCGCTCTCATATTCCTGCTTTGGTCCGAAATACTGTCACATACTACACCAGCAAAGGTTGACAGTGTGATGTTTCTTTACCTTCTCACTGTTATCAGTAAAGCTCTACACACAACAGACTCTAAAGCTGCAACTCAAACTCAAATCAAAAGCAGAATCATCACAAGAATGTAAAATTTGAACCATAAGAGGGACATACTGCAGTGTGATACCTACGTCTGAGACTGAGCATCTTCACTTTACTGCACACACACATGCACAGAACTACTCTACCTCCGGTTTGATAAAGGTCCAGGAGCACAGTGTACAGTACCTGAAGGTGGAACATTACAAAATATTTCCTGTTGAACGTAAACAAGATCTTTGGGAATTCAAAGTAGCATTTTTGTATGTGACACACAGGTATTTCTGGTAATTATGGTGTGTATATGTGTGAGTGTGTGTGTCTGTACAGAGGTGTTTAGCGGCAGATCATGAAAGCTACGTGATTGACAGCCTCTTAGGGGACCGCGATCACTCTGCCTGGTTCTCCTCCCGCCCGTGATAGTGGAGCCTGTGCATGATTTGACCATGTCCATCACTGTGTCCATCAATCAAACCAGCTCGCTGCATTTCCATAATAACTGTAATTCAACCGAAGCTGATAAAAGAGACCTGCCGTGGCGAGGCGAGTTTATCCCCTGATGACAAAACAGTTTTAATACATTTACTGGTAATTTCTTCATCTATATGCATTTTAATGTCCGAGCCTACAGCCACACAAGATGCCCAAGATCGGACACGAGGCTGAAAATCTTTCGTTTTGTGAACAACCGGAAGCATACAACCTAATAATGAGAAATATGAAAAGAGTGTTTAGCCATTTACAATTAACAAAAGTGTTACGGGTGTAAATTAAAGCCTAGAAATTGCCAGGACTTGGGTACCAAGCTCTCACAAAGTCAGAATTTTTTACTCAGACCTCTTCAACAGTTCTCCTCAGAGGACTTTTAGTGCACCATGAAGTCGAATGTATCTGCAGGCGCAATTAGAAATTAAGAAATCATCCAAAAATGATGAAAAACAGGCACAGCCATCAACTGTCTCTCTCACACACTCACACTCAGCGGCACACAAGGTCCCTCAGCTCCCACTCTTTCTCATTATTTAGTCTTTCCATCAAGTGAGGCTCAGCAATAACAAGAGAGGAAATGAGGGTGGTGATGTCACAGGTGATAACCACACAAACACACACAGACGCGCAAGCCCTCTGTCATTTTCTGAGTGAGATAACTGCGGCCGCGAGGGAAATTCAGTGCACTGGAGGGTAAATAGCTTTCTGTCGGACCAATCGAGACTCACACTCATGTGCACACAAAACACTGAGGCCTGCGTGTGTTCGCACACACGCACACAGACATTAATGGGAGTGAGAATACAGTCAATCACTCCAAATCAGACGTAAGGTCGATCTGCTATTACGTGGATCAATGCAAAATTGACTGAAGTAATAAAGTGAGTCTCTTGATGAAAGAAGGACCTTCTTCTAATTGCTCGTAAAAGCTATCTCAGTATTTTAGAAATTAACAGCATTGAATGATGCAAATTTCAGCAGGAATGAATGGGCGTAAATTGAGTTGTGGTGTAAGCACACTGCAAGCAGACAGCAGCACTGAGTCCTCAAAAGAAGGAGTGAAAGACCCACGTACAACACATCTGCGCTTCTTTGTATAAGCCCTGAACCAATTACTTCTTTAGTCATATCTCAAACTATAGTTCTTTAATGCTCAACCATGCCACTATAAAATAAAATCAGTATGTTTATTTAAAAAAAAAAAAAAAAAAAGCCCAAACAACTAATGTGAATGCCAAACAAGGCCAAAATCTTTAGGAATGTCTTCCATAATGGACGACCACATATGTAACACGAAGGCTGCGGCCATTTAGCAGCAGACCTTTATGCATTATAAACGTATTTGACCCCGACTCCAATCATTTCTTAACTTTGGCTGTGCTGCTGCTGCTCACTGTGATGCTGAGCAGTTGAACCCGAACATTCAACAATGCCATCCGTGATCTCAACTTATTTTGCTTGATAGTTCATTAACTCTGAATGTGACAAATTAGATGGAACTAATATGATAGATCACATTGTGTTCATCAAAATGTTAAAGCGATTCAGATAAGTCGTTGAAACAAAATTGATACTTAAAAGGTGATTTATGTGCGATTAATTCAATTATAGTTAAAGTAATATTTCACTGGACTGCTTTCTCAATGGCCCCTCACTGAGCAAAATACAGAATTTATTCTGTATCATGGTGAAGTTAGACTAGTTACCACTTTCTATTCGAATGCGTCAAAGAGAAGTTTGGTATAATATATTTCTTGTGCTGCATAGAGAAAAGTACTATCACGATCCTTTTGGTACTGATTTTAAAATCAAAAAGGAACCAGTATCAACATGTTCAACATGCTCCTCTAAACATCTTTCAGAAGATTAATAAATAGTAAAGGTAAATCCTTGACTCCCACCCAAATGAATGATTCTTCACAAAAATAAAATCACTTCAATAAACTGTTATTCCACAAGCTCATTTGTTTTCATCTTTTACATTATTAATGGCTAAAGCAGGAAATAAATCAAGAATAGAATTTATTCAAATAAATATCTTAATAATTTTTTCCTTATTGTAAGACAGAGAATGGGGAAAATAAAAATATATGTAATGACACTATGAAGACGTCAAACTAAGCCATTACATGAAGATGACTTTTGAGAGCTGAGATGACTCAGTTGGTGGCCATTTAGAAAACGTACATTGGTATTAAAAATATTTCAGAGCCTGCGACAAATGGACTAAAATGAGCCTTCTTTCAAATTATCACACCATTTTCTTGTTGTCCAGCTGTCAGTGGTTTTTATCATTTAGTCATTCATTTCGCCGAGCAACGCTATGAAACTATAAGGCAGATAAGAGAAACAATCACAGGCGTGTGCGTGTGTGTGTGTGTGTGTGTGTGTGTGTGTCTGACTGGGTCCCACACTCAAAAGTGAGATTGTGAATGTGGGTGCGTGACCTGGCAGATGCATTCATTGGTCATGCCACTTCAGCGAGAAGAAGAGTAAAAATGTGTGTGCGTGTGCGCATCTATTTAGGATTGTATAGATATTCAGCAGCAACACCAGTGTGGTGAGAGGTGTGATTGATGGGCCTGAAGTCATTAATATGGCAAGATGGCTCTTTCTCTACTTCCTGTCCAGAGATATAATTGCATTCTTCGAGATCGTCGGAAAAATATAAATAAATAAAGTTCACCTCCAGTTTGTCTCTTATTGTTTTTCCATTCTGTTCTCCTGCTGCTAATTTCAATTCCGTTCCATATGAATGACAGCACGCTAGCCTGAAATAGTCAAATTTTCACATTGGTATTTGAATTTCAAAGGCAGGAACCGGTCTGTTTATTTTAGCATTCAGCAACGACTGAAGGAAATCAATCGCTGTAGAGCTGCATGCTTTTTCCACACAATGTGTAACTTTAGATGAAAAAAATAAAGTAAAAAAATCAGAAGGAAAAAAAAAAAACTAAAGTACACTGTGCGGCTGTGAAGTAGCGTGGGATCATGAAAGCTCTCGTCTTCGCCATGTGCGTCATCATTTGGGAGGTTTTTACCAGGAAAAAGATGACCTGCAGAGGAAAGTAATGGACCAGGAGGTTCGGTAGGAACACGGAGTAAAGCCGTTGTTCTGTTTGTTTCTCAACTCAATGAAAGATATTTAACAACAGGTCTGGTCATTTTTACACTTTAGACCTTTAACTGTGTGTTTCAGTTATTAATAAAGAACAAAAAATGTATTTTGTAGTGCGATGAAAAAGGGCTGTGGAATGGTTTAAACTTTGCCTTTTTAAAGTTATTATTGAATATATTCTTAAGTTGTATTTTTGTATGCCTTGCTGCTTAAAAAATGTTAATTTAATAAAGATATTTCAGTAGCTTTTGCTACATTGATGCTTGACACTTTGTCTTTTTTGTTTTGTTTTTTTTTTTTAACCAGATTCGGTCTAATTAATCTGAAATGAAACAGTTTTAAGAACATTTTTTTAACTGTCATATCGGGAAAAGTTAAAAAACTCAGTGGAGAAACAGGATGGCAATGAGCCCATCTGTACACGTGAAGGGTCACTGAATGCTACAAGTATGAAAATGAATTATATACCACGGCCTTCACAGACTGGGTGAACGCTTATAAGAGACTTTGGTCCAAGGTGTTACCCATCAATCGAAACTAGCATCATAAAAAACACAAAATGTACTATCTTTTGAAGGATGCAGTTCATGTTCAGAGATTTGTAGCACGAATGTCAAAGAGCGCTGAATTCGTTCCAGCAGCACGAAGACTGGCTTTGTTAGTTTTGCCCTTAATTTGTCACCTGTCTGTATGAAATCATCATCAGGCAGTCTAATCCGTTTAATCACACTTCTAAATGAAACTCGATGCCCTAAATCATCCTATGTCAAAAACACAGCTTCCAATTCACCAGGATCGTAGCCAAGCTTTCCAAATCAATAATGGACACCCATTATTTAAAGAGCGACTCGTCTGTTTAGGATATATTGATTGCTTATGAAATGACTGATACCACAGACAGTTTGACTAATTCCAACAAGGCTGACATAATAGCAAGAAGCTTAATTATGATGATAAAACAAAGACACATCCCTCAAACAGCTTTGCTTTGCAGCTTCAAATGTTAGCCTCACTGCTCGTGCATTGAAATCAAAGCTGCCTTCACTGCATGCGGCCTGCTGAGGACGACATCCTAACAGGACACCCGAGTTTTAGCAGTCGAGCGGACATTGTGTAGAGACAACGGACGAGATCTGGTGAAGTCTGGTGAAGACATAAGAAATGTCTGTTTTGGTTCAGACAGATGGAATCAATACTTGGTATAGTCGACAAGCCCAGTTAGCCCGCCGAGTGACTGTGTGCTAACCGTGCTAACCATGGGTCAGAAACGCACAAAGCTAGCTTAGATGACACTAAACTCAGCCTATTTTGCATGAAGGTGAAGTGAGCAATTTCAGTCAGGTCTTCACTTCAGTAAACTCATAGTCAGCTGAGTAAATCTGTGATTGTTGGTTCAAATCCTCACCTGTCAGGGGGAAGTCCTGCTCTCTGGTAGTGTGTGTTTGCCTGTGTGTGTGTGTGTGTGTGTGTGTGTGCGTCTACCTGTTTCAAGTCCAGTGTGATAGTCACGTAGTGGTACTCCATCCCATTCTTGATGGAGGGACTTTGCCACCAACGGTTGGTCCCATCTATGGCATATTCGATGGGATGACGCTCTACACGTGTGCACAAACAGACACACACACACACACACACACACACACACACACACACACACACACACACACACACACAAAAAGGGGGGTACATCTAAATTTGAAATATTTGAAAATCATTTCAGCGTTCATTCCAGTGGGCGGTCTTTACTCTAAAGAGAAAATGTGCCTCCTCCACTCTTTTTCTGAAATTCTTCAGCCATTCAAGGCCAAATATCAAAAGCACATTTTTCTGACTTGTGAAGGAAATAATAATAGATTTCTTTTCCATTTCAGTTGGTTTTATTCACTTCTGAATGAAAAAAAAATTAAGCGTGTTTGCCGGATACGCTCCTCCGTGCCATTACAACTCGGCAAAGTAACTTTAATGGAACAGGCAGATAAAACACATTATAAGTTCATTAAATGGCAAAGGTCACAATGCCGAGCTTTTATGTATTCTGTGTGTGCGGGGCTTGATTAAATGTGTGCAAGACTATTTTTAAGAGAAGATGTTGTTTCAGCTTGATGTGGTGCCGTCAATCGCCAGGATACTTATGCATGACATTTCTGTTGTAAATAGAGGCGACTACCGCCAGTCGGACTTAGACGCTGGAGATATCCTTTCTCTGTCTTCCCATCAAAAAACAACCAATCAGACATTATTTCCTCCCCTGGCTTCCCATTGATGTCATTTCTATGCTTTATCTTTCAAACGGATCAAACAAATGCCAAAAATATAGAGCCAGGCTATCTGTCTGCAGCTGTAAATGGTGTTTATGCTAAGCTAAGCTAAATATGGGCTGTCTCTAGGTTAATGACAGATAAGCATTGGAATCAATTTATCTCATCTAATTCGAAGCAAGAGAGCAAATACTTCTTCATCATCTCAGTCATTCAACTGATTACTTTTCCGTCCTTCCCGCCTCCTTACGCTTTTCCCTTTCACGTCACCTTTCTGCAGCAGGATAATTATTTTTGTACTAACTAGAAAATAACTGGCCACATGATGGGCGGCTTTGTGGTTTGTTGACTGGCTACTAGATGATGACTGGCTGCTTCATTGACTGCTTTATTGTGTGACTGGACCAACAGTTCACTCAATCGCCAACTGTGCAGTTGCCTGTTTGAAATATGACTGCAGGCAAATTTTCCACTGTCATCCTGTCATGTTGCGATTGATTCATCAGCTCATTCGGTAATTATCACTTCAGACAAAATGATTGGTTAACATCTGGCTAATCGGGCTTTAATTAACTAATCCAGCATGATTAATTACTGCAATCTTCAAGCCTATAAGTCTTGCATGTGGATGTGTATGAATCTTTCTTACCAAATGGGTTTGTGCTCCTGTGGTTGCAGATTCGACACTGAGGGTTTCTAACGGGCTGGCCTGGTACGTGTTCCACCAGTTTACAAGACATCTCTGGGCCCTCTGAACCACAGGTAGCATTGGCAGTTATATCCGCCATGGACGCAAGGTTCAACACAGCCGGGAACAACCCTGGAAAAGAAATGGAAAATTAAACACAAATAACTGCAAGATATGATGATGTGGCAGATTTTCTCTCTCTGAAGAGCGCAAAATGATGAAACATCTGACAGGTTGGGGGAATAAAAAAAAAAAAAAACAACTCTAGTTTAGGCTTGGCATGCAAAGACTAAGTATATATTAAACTTCTTATTCAGCTACAAGTTTGACAAACAAATATCTTTCCAAAGATGTATGAATTATCACAAACACATTGATGAAAAAAAACAACCTGACATGAATGCACAGAAGCTGCAGAGTTAAGCTTATTATGTAGTCAGATCATCACTAATCACAGGCAGTTCAGGCTGGCTTCCTCCTTCAAAGCAGGAAAAAAGTGTTAAATTACTGAAACGCTACAGTTAGAAACATCCAGCACAGCCTGCTCGTATACAGGTTTTTATATATCAAATAATTAAAATGGTGTCCGTTTCTCTGCCAAAACCTGTTCCAAGTAAGCCAGCCAACGCTCGTGTGTCTATTGTACCAAGGTTGCAAGTAATTAGCCTGGAACAGGAGGGGGAGGGCCGCTGTTATATACCATCCAAGTTAGTTAATCTGGGGTATTTTTGGTACAGTCTCATGTAGTTAACATCATTTACCCCTAACAGATAGCACGAGCCGTGCTCCCCTTTATCTTTGGATAAAAGAAGCACATGCAGAACATTTTGGCCAGCTTTGAACTGCGCAGACTTTTGGGCAAACTAATCCTACAATATCAAAGCGCTGTTCATTTACATTATGGTGTGCAAGCAGTTTTTTTCATTTCCTGTCCGCGGATATTTTTCTTTCACTGCTGGAGACGTGGTGAGTAAATTCAGAAAGAACATACATTATGGAAACATCTGCATCTCCCAAGTAGACAGATCTTTTTTCCAGGTTATTGTGGGAGGCCTTTTTTTGGGGGGGGGGGGGGCATAAATACAACGCACACATGAATTTAGTTTCCTCCCCAGTGACAACGCTTAAGGGCGGACTTTCCATGTGAAGAGAAGACTATAATATTAAACCTTTGAAGCCATGTGATTATAACAGACTATACAAAGCTTTGGGAGCACTCAGGTAGCACTTCCCATTCTGGGAAAAACAAAAAAACAAAAACAAAAACAATTACCTGCTCTCCAACTTATGGCTGCCGGGCCAAAATTGCTGTTTGTGTTACTGCTAATGAAGATTATTGTTTAACACTTCTTTTTTTTTTCATCTTGTCAATGAATTACCTGGCCCGTTAAAAAACACAGCATAGTAAAAAAACAAACAAACAAAAAAAAAAAACACAAAGTGTGTACACAAGCTATAAAATGTGTGACTGCTGTCATCCAGAAAGCCAAAGAAGAAATAAAAAAGAGGAAGTGACCACCTCGGGAGCCGGAGCGCTCCAGACAAACAGATCATTGTTTACATCTAAATTTCATCACCAGACAAATGCATCAACAGACTATGCCCAGTGTGTTGTGGGTTTTTTTGTTGTTACTTTCATTGTATATTCAGCTGGTTGTCATTAACAACAATATTGTTCTCATAGGAAAGCCATATTTGTCTCAGAGTCAACGAAAAGCGTGTTGAACTTTAAGTACTTTGGTGTTGAACATACATATGGTTCACATTTCCTGTCTGGAAAACGCACAAAGACACGAGCATGAATGCATTATGCTACATCAGATAGCTCAGTACGGGCCTCAGGTCAACAAAGTTAAACAATGTGCACTTACGCACAATCATAAACAAAGATACATGTAAATATACCATATCTGTACACAAAGGCACAAAGGAAGATGGGATGGAAAAGCACTTGTTGACAAAAAGTGAGCAGGGAACAGCGTGTGTGCGTGCGTGCGCGTGCATGTGTGTGTACACATGTCCGGACAAGTCCAGCTGTTTGGCCAGATGTCAACCCTGATGAACTGTGAAGAACATCTGAGACATCCAAAGTCTCTCTGAAAAAAAAAAAACAAAAAAAAAACACATGCACACATTCTCACACAAACTCACAACATATCATATACACACACTCAAATACCATTTTCTGAGAGGTTTGGATGAACATGTGCACTTGACTAAGTACACAAGCTGCCGAGGAAGTCACACAAAGCTTTTGGAACAAAACTCTTTGACTCCCAGATGAACATCACTGTCACTGAGTCATGACGCAATGAAGGGACGTTGGAGAAAGTCACCACTTCACCTCATTCATTTTTATTTAAAATGGTCAAACCAGAGAAATAACAACCAATTCGGCACCCCTGTGAAGCTTTCAGTCCATTCTTAGATCAGATTAGATAATACTTTATTGATCTCTATTGAATCTGGATCCTCCTTTTCTTTTTGTGTTTCATGTCCCCCGTAAACAAGAAAACCAATATTATCAACAGATACAGCTGAACTTGTTTAAGTAGGCCATGAACTCAGATTAACATTAAGTGTCCAGGGATGAAGTGTGAACGAACATCCCGGTGACCAGAAATCTGTATCCAGTGCTGTTAGCTACTTCGACTGGATGGCATTTGGTGATTTGTTGTTATTACAGTCTGTCTAATAACAAAAAGACACTTCTCATACCTTATTTCCAAGGTAAACATTTTTTCTTTGACTTTCAGCTTTGTGGACATCAGATAACAGCAGAGAAGTGAAATTAACCCATTCATTTTTCCAACATCATAAAACTGACAACTCTTCTCCACAATTCCAGCAGGAACCAACCTGCCTCTCAGCTTGATCACAGAAATGATAATAAAGGCTGCTTTTATTCCCATTGTATCAATACTGTAGCTTTTCATTTCAAACTTTTCATTGACATGGAGTTTTGACATGCTTCAAGGTTTTTCATCTGATATTCAGTCAATCATCCAAAGAATCCAGCCCATGGTGAGCTGGTCCAACTCTTTTCAATGTTTTTTTTTTTTTATGAAGTTTTTGCCATCATGGTAAAGCAGGTTGAGCTTCCATATGACACACAGCCTGTATTACAGCAGTCACATACACAGCTGCTGCCCTGTGCGTGTCCCAGAACAGACCTATGGTCCGACCTTTTCCTTTGTCGCTGTTTTAACTCCATTTCTAAAGAGCCAAAAATAAAAATCACAATATTTGGACGTCAAGAAGACAATAAGTCATGGGACAGCCTTCCCAATGATGGTACAGATTAATAACTACAGTGATTTTTTTCTGAATGTGAAACATTTCAGCATTTTGAGACGACCACAATTTGCTTTTAACAAAGTTTTTGACAAGCAATAGCTGTAGGCTCCGGTCCCATCGCCAAGGAAACAGTCCGCCGAACAGAAAGACTGACCAAGACCAAAGAACTGTTCCTGTCAAATGTTGTGAGGCGACTTCTTCAAACTATAATTACATCTTCTTATGAATAAGAAGAGTTCAAATAAAATTGGTAAAATGGGGGTTCTTTAATTTCCAAAGTGTTCCTAACAGCACATAGTGCCTGTGAAAATCCCACCGCAAGACTTCAGTATGAAAATGATCTTCGTTTACGCTGTAATATGAGATCAAAACACTCGCTTCGAAGAATGGATTTTTCATGGCTCTTCTTCTCCTGCCAGGGATTCAAGCCAACCCAGCTTATCCCTGGATTTTGATCCACAACCTGGAAGAGTCTCCTGCCACATACCAGCATGTTCGGGACACAGTGCAGTCGCTAATAGTGCCATTTTTCCTTGATTTGAGACAGCTAATATCTTCAGCTTCCCATCAGTTCCACACGCTTGAGCTACAGAATCACAGAGGACTCGAACATTTGCTCGTAGTTTAACCACACGTTTTCGTTTTCTTCACCGTCATCTCTTCCAGTGTTGCTGGGAAAATTTGATGCGCTGTAAAATACACAGCTGCTTTCCAAATTCAACGTGCATTGAGATCTTTTCAGGGGACTGTTGTATTCTCTTAATCCCAGAAGCTGAATTGTTCGATATTGCTGATAAAAATGGAAAAATGACTTAAACTACGACAGTCCTCCGAATACTTCCCAGGTTCTTTTGACTGACAGACTGAACTTGCCTTTTTTGAGGATCAGGGTAATATTTGGTCACATTAACAATGTGACTGCTGCACTAACTGCCACTTTGGTCAGGACTGACACATCTCAACTATCTCCTTTATGACTTTAATGTTAGAGGATGACGTTGACCTTGACTTTTTTTTTTTTTTTTTTTGACCTGTATGGTTTTTAGTATCATATCTCAACGACTACCAGATAAATCTCCTGGAAATTGAGTGGAGGCGCCTCACAGGCTGATAACTTTTATAGTATTCTATGATTTAGTGCGTTCATAACAAGAAGCCCAACATGTAAGGTAAATACCACCATCAGCCAAGTTTCACAGAAACAACATGACTTCAGAGGCTTAGTTTTGTTTTGGTCTGTCCCACTGACGTCATCTCCAGCCGTACAGAGTCCGTTGCAGCTGCTGCTGGGAACAGTTACCGTTCGTCACGGCCGTCCCAAACATATTTCTGTTTGAGAGCTGTTATTGCTGTAAGAGTTGAGATGTGGGCAGGGATGAAGGTCAGAGTACTCAGTGTGGACAGTACACAGCTCAAATAAGGTGTCAAATTTTCATTTCCACCAAGTTTTCACACGTGACACACAGGAGAATGGCTGTGGAAGACATTTCACTCAAAATGTAACTAAATTATGTGACGGAGAACAACTGAAATCATTTCGTATGTAATCTCTTCTTTGATTGTCATGGTTTCTCCGTGTATCTGTTTTTTCTGATTTCGACTACACATCAGACTTATGGCGATCGCGTGTCAGGCCGTCTTTGGCAACTGATGATAAGGTTTTTTTTCCTCCTTTGCCTTTTATGTTGAACAATAAGGTGAGTTAATAACAGAAATGGAGACGGCTGGTTAAAGGCAGGTTCAGATTTCAGATACACTGACATACAAGGACACAATGACTGTCTGCCTATGGCTCTGAGGCAGGCGCGCACACACACACACACACACACACACACACACACACACACACACACACACGGTTGGGTCCATGATCTCCCTTTCTTCTCTCTCTGCTCTGATAACCATAGAAACCTGTCTATCAGTTTGTCTGTCTTCCTCTCTGTTGGCCTCCCCATCCCTGATCTACGCTCTGTTAACCAAATGTCTCAGTGGATTTACTGCAATTCAGGTGCAAAATTATAATGCTGTCAAAATGTACAAGAACATCCAGTGAAAGCTCGACAAGGTCATTGCCAAAGGAGTTGTTTCAATACCCAAACACCGATCATAAAGCAATATCCCATCTAAAGATGGGCAGCTCATTTAAAAGTGGATGATATGACACATTCATGTCACTGTATCTTTTTAAAATTATTTTTTCAAGTAGCTGCTTTTGAAATAAAATAGAGCTAACACATTTTTGCTAATATTAAAGGTCAATTGAGCTGAGTAAAAAAAAAATAATCTTAATTTCTGTTATTAAAATCAAGCAAATCAACTCAAGGTTCATGGACGTTGCTGGTCTTTCTGAAGCTCTCATTCTCCATCAGTGTGTGGACTTCACTCTGCTTCCACCTGTTATTAGATGTTAAAAAAGCCACGGTGGAATCACTTTATAAGAGCAAAATCATCTCTATGACAACTGAGGAAACGCAATGTGCCGACGGCTGAAAGCTCCTTAAAAACCAATCAAACACTAAAAATGGACCATGAGGAGGGGGAATCCTTTTACAATTTATTGGTTCAAGTAAACTCATTTGTGTTGTTTTCCCATCTCATTCCTGTCTCAGGGGGGGTCTGGTAAACTACGCACACTATAAATCCCCCAACAGCACATTTTCATGATGTTTACATAAATAAAACGGTCTTGACCTGAACCAGGAATGTCCCAGCTGCATGTTCATGTTCTTGTCAAATCTTCATCCTCAACATCGACTCCATTCCTACACGTGTGAACTTTAGCCTCAGCTCCTTCAAATGTCTTACAAAAGGAAATGTAACTGTAGAGGAGGAATTAAGCCACAGCCACATTCAGCCATTATGAACTACTGACACTGAACTTGCATGCAACACACATCTAGTGTTCATAAATTGAAGATGTTGACACATGCTACACATCAATGTGGTGATAAGGAGGATAAGACATCAATATGGAAGTATAAAAATCTACATTTATGAGAAAAATGTCCACACTGACCGAATTTCCATGTGCTCGGGATGACAGCAAATTTATTTCATTCCATAAAAAAGTTTCTTTTACATTCTGAATAAAACTTGATTTGCTTTTTCTGTCATGGTAGACGATGACTCTGCACTGTCCTTCTGTGTGCGTGCCTGTGTGTGTGTGTGTGTGTGTGTGTGTGTGTGTGTGTGTGTGATGGATGTGTTATTGTTGAGTTTTGAGGCTAGATGTATGCTTGATGGAATAAGAAGAAGGTTGAAAAAGACAGGATCATCTCTCTCTGTATCTCTCTCCATCTCTCCCTCCATCCTGAATAGTTGGGGGGTGAGAGAGATATGCGGATGGAGGGAAGGATAGAAAGATTGATGAAGAATAAGAGATAGATAGAGGGATTCCCAGAGAAAGATAAAGTATTGTTTAAAAGGGTCAGGGCCAGGAGGAATGAGGGATGAGACTGCGATAATCCTGTAAACTCTCAGCCCAAACGCACACAGAAAAACATGGAACCCAAGGAAATGTGTATTCAGATGTCTGAAAACCCGGCTTCGACATAATGAGACTAACACAGCAACAACAGCACATACATTCACAAATGTGTTACGGACAAGTGTTGTGCCACGCAGACACACACACACACACACACACACACACACAAATGCATAAACTTACGCACCCCGCACTCAAATGTATTTCCAAGCTATTACATCACATCAGACAGAGCCGGTTTCACACCAGGAAACAAAACACTAATCAGTCCTGCACACGTCTGCAGCTTAGTGAGCAAGCCTGATGGAAAAACAAATCTGCTTTGTTAGCTCAGATGTGTTCTGCACACCTGAGGTAGGATTTTTCCTCCATGTCTGAGTTCCACATGTAAGGTGAGATGTGACTTTAACAGTTTTACAAGGACAGAAGGATGAGATACGTTTGTGTGTGTGTGTGTGTGTGTGTGTGTGTCAACAGAGAAACTTCTTATAACAATTGAAAGACTCTAAATTGATCTGAGATCACTTCTACATGCAGACTGTCTGGCTTAATGTCTGCATGACTTGAATCATCACTACAGTGAAACACCATCAATCATCCAACTTCAGTTTCTTCCTGAGATAAGAACAGTCCAAAGTGTCCACTTTGTCGACATTATGTTAATGCTACGATGCGTCTTTCCCATTAAGGCGTCACTGATGGAGGAAAAAAGCGAGAACTCAACACAAAGTCCCAGTTTTGTCTTTTAAGATATTATCTATATACGTGCACAGCTGAAATCTGAATAATTACCCCGTTGTTTTGATATTTCAATCTGTGCTTTCCTCTAACAATTACATAAGGACCAGGACTGACTCTGGGCTAAATAAAATAACTCAACATAAAACAACAAGTCAAACATAATTTGCTGGCTGGCAATAACAGGACAATTTGCTGCAGGTAGTGAGATAAGAGTGCACGCAGATCACTTGGCATGACAGCAGATCGAGGTCTCGGTAAAATAATCAACCTGGTTAATGAATTAAATCATGAAATGCAAGGCAGAGATAATGAAAGCGAGATGTTGAGATTTGTTGCATTGAAGCGCCACGTTGTAACATTTTAGAAAATGTGATCAAGGCTGTTCTCCATGTTCAGGTGTAACATAAATCGCTGAGCTGATAACTGGTATAACTCATACGGAACATTAGGCATCAGCCCTTTGTCAAAATCATGAAATTTAAACATTCGTTAATGCCAACACTCACATTTGTGAAAGCTTCATCTAATTAGTTAACAGAAATAGCAGTTCCTTAGTTGGCTCCTTAATGATACACACTAAATGTTCATGACTGAAGTTCAGTGATGGAAGTTTTAAAAAGAATAATTTCTCGAACGGAATCATTTGAAAGGGAAATGAAGCGAGGCCCGACCGGCATCACTTTGTAAACACTGCAAATGAATGAATAAATATAGCATGTGATCAGTTTTCATCTTAATCACATCACACACTGAAACACACACCACTGTTATCATTCCCTGGTTGCTGTGTGTTGTTTCTATGGTAACATAGTTTGTACTGATATATTGGATAAATGGATTACTTCAATTTGATAGATGGGGATAAAAAAAAAAAAAAAAAAAAAAAAAACACATTTGCTGGACGTTGACTGGATCTGTTTATTTCCTAAAATATTATCATGTTACAAAAATTGTAATTTTATTTAATTTTAGTAATCACAATTTTACTATTCAAACTGTGCTTCGTGGAGCTGTGAGCTAAAAGCTAACATCAGGCATGTTCGCAATGGTAATGCTAACATCTTGGTTTAGTCAATTAGAACAACCCAAAGTTTTTTTTTATGTTAAGTACTTGGAGTCAAATTCCTTGTAAGTACACAGACTTGGCCACTGAAGCTGGTTCTGATTAACCTTTCAAATTTGCTTCCACAGCTGAGGCTGATGGGATTGGGCAAATTAACATTTTGGCTGGAGATCACCAAGGCTATCAGACTTGACTTTAATATGTGTGCCATAGTTCGTGGCACTTCATCTAACATGCATCAAAACTCTCACCTCAGAAATACAAATGTCAGCCTCACGTTGGTAGAAGGGTAAAAGTCAGGGGATTCATTCATGAATTTTTACATAGAAATTACACAACAATCCCGTTGATATGTCAGTTTGGTTGGGAACTGATTGACCAACATCGCTCCTGTGTCTAATATACTCAATTTTTATATCACTTTTTTTGTTTTTATCTCATCTTACAGCTACAGACATGTTTGCCACAGAAAAAGGAGCCCAGGAAAGTGCTACGGATGAGTCGACCTAAATTCTTTTTAAATTGTTGAATTTCTTTTACAAGTGAAAATAGTGTTGTACATTTTTTCCATTTACATGTACTTTATAAGACTTTGCCTAACCTTCTCTGACTTATTTCTCCCGACTTTTTCCTCAAAGTTATCCCCCACACCAGTGCAGTAAATAGAAATACTTGACTTGTTGTTATGCATCTAATGTGATAAGAGATGGAAAATGTACATTTATCTCTACTTTTGTTTCCTTGCCTGTATCTAAAGCTTTACATCTGGCTTCTCTTCTGTCGACCTCCAGGGGTTTGGGGGAAAGTTGAAATGAATACTAAGTCAACATCCTGCTCTCTGTAGGACTTCCTGCCGCAGGAGTGTGTATTTGTGTGTTCAGCCACCCTGCTTCGAAGAAGTGCAATGAATGACTTATTATAGAAAGAAAAATAAAGGGAGAAAGTGCTGGTCGACGATAAGAAAAGAGGGTTCAGATCGCAGAGGTCAGGTCATCGCCCCGTCTCACTTCCTTTGTCTCGCCTTCGCTTCTTTTTCCCCCAGTATTGCCTTTTCCAACAGATATTTTCTGTTGCTGGTCTGATATTTTTAGAAACACCATGAAGGATTCAGCATGTTCACAAGAGCAAAGAGTGTGTGATTCTTATATTAATATTCTAATTTTAAAAAAATCCCAGTCCAAGTGACAGCAACTGTGATTTGACTTTAAACATAAAATGTTAATTAGAATGATTAATACTGCGAGTGACTCCCACGTGTGTTTGGACAGCAGGTTTCTGGATATTACAGATGTAAATGCTGTCGTCTTTTCCCAAACGAGCACTTCACACCGAGGAAGAGATGTGGGGTAAAGTTTGAGGAGGTGCAGTGGCGTGTCTGGTTGTTGGTCTGTGTTTGTGTGTGTGTGGATGGTTGATCTTTGTAAATGTTGTCCTCTTCCAGACGGTCATGGAGCCAGACTAAACAGGAAAACCACAAAGTTAGAGAGGGTTAATCCCCTACTTAAACACACTGAATGAACTTGCCACGTGTGTGGAAGGCTATAGAGATCACTGTGCCCCATACTGGGGGGCCACTGCTGATTCCCTCAACTTTTAACTCACAACTTTTGCAGTCTAGATTAACATATGTGCTCTTACACAGCACTAATATCGAGGGCTAAATCTGCCTCGACATTCCTTCTCTTCAAAAGTAATATTTGAAACAATGGATCCTTGATTTCAGAGAGAAATCCAAAAAATTTGCACTTCTCCTTTTTAACCAGCAATTTCAATTTTTGGCAATTGTTGCTAGCTGTGTAGTTCTGCAGTCGGAGGTGAAGTAATGGCACGGCTTGTTGAAATGAAAATTCTGGAAACGACTGTGAAAATACAATGATAGTGATTGCAGATCAAAAGAAAATTAGGTACAAAGAAGAAGAGATGTACAAAATGAGCCAGAGTCAGTGATAAATAGAAATGAAACATTAAATAACTTTTAGTCACTTTAACTAACAGACTAATTTTTCTATGATGACCAAAATAAACACAAATCAGAACCACCCCCGTCTCAGTCCACAATATACTGGTACCTGGCCATGCAGTATATATTTCTCCCATCTGCACAAGGTGAGGAATGGCACGTATATTTGCATTAAATCTCAAAGATGTTATAGGGTGAAAAATTAATAAAATAAAGAAGAAGAGGTTGAGACAGAGAGAATGTTTATGCACAATAAATCCAAAGTAAGTGGTTGAAGTGATTTAGCTGAGCGAAGATCAGCCAGCAGTAAATCTACGCTACAGTGGACTAACTGCTCTCACACTCTCTATTTCACACACACACACACACACACACACACACACACACACACACACACACACACAGTCCACACCTGATGAGCCAGTATGAGGACTTTGTTAAATCAACTACAAGCACCTAGGAGACAGAAGTGTGTGTGTGTGTGTATGATTTAAGTAAAAGCTCATCTGTGCTAGCCTTGGTTAGTGTTTACTGTCCAGGCTGCAGCCAAGGCCGCAATTCACATCAATTCTCTCACACACACACACACACACACACACACACACACACACACACACACACACACAGTCTGGGGGATATGTGGAAGATGTTGGTGTTGGTAATGAAAACATGCCAGTGAGTAGATTTACAGGAGAGAGCAGCTTGACCTCTGGCCCTGCTGATATTTATCACTGGGAGAGGATCTAATCTTCTCTTCTCTGAGCTACAACAACTGAATTCTTCTTACATTCACACAATGCAAAAGAATCAAACAGAATCGAATCTTGCTGACTGCTCTTACAGTAGGAAGTGCTCCCAGGAGGTAACTTAACAGCTGGATGACTATTCAGGTCCTTTAACCTGAAGTCTGCTGTTTTATCAAGGCTTAAATGAATACAGCACGTCGCTTTGCGTGACAGATGAGCGTATACTTTTTCCTTCTACAACCATGAAGTCTCAGCTTCACACACATACACACCCCCAACCTTTTTTCCCAGATTTTCTGATTGGTTGAGCATTAGACCAGGGCCTAATGAGTAAAGTAACGAGGGTCATAATGTCCACGTGACATGATCCTACGACGTGAAGGTCTCTACCCTAAAGTCAGCTTCGTCACTGACGTCAGGAGTAACTCTCAGGCGGGTGCGGCATCAGAGAGCCAGTTTAACAGGAAAATGAATCTGTGATTCTAAGTTGCCCGTAACAATGAGAAAGCTTGACGGTCCGTTGTAGGACTGGTAACCTGTCCTGCGTGTATCCCACCCTGGCCTTCCTGCTACCCTACGATGATAAACGGTGGAGATGGGCAGCTAGCCTCAGAAGCTTTAGCTGCTTTGATTCACAGAAAACGACTCTTTCACTTTCAATGATATGCGTTATTAGTGACACTATATATCGTGAAGATTAATATGCAGAATCGGTGGAATCTCAGGACCTGATGTCAACGTACTGAGAGGATAATATGGAGGAAGGAGCGGCGATGAGAGTCGTTTATGAAGATGTATATTGGGAGTGTGCAGGTCTGCCCATCGAGTGTGTTTCGTATTTGTCAGGTCAGGAAATAACATCATTCTCCAGAAGGAGCCAGCAGTGTCACAAGGGATTGTGGGTAATTGGAAATCCAGATGGACATGCATGAGCTTCCAGGAAGAAGCGGCTACCAGAGAGATTGCAACTGAACGCGCAGGCTACAACGCTAATAATGTTCATCTCCGTACGTGCACCTCTCTTATTCTTTTTACTTTTTTCTATTTTCTTCACACCTCTTTGTGTTTCTTTCCTCCTGCCGGCGCCCCCCTTTTCCTCCTCCACTCTATTATCCATTCAAATGACTTATGAATGACAAGGGAGCGACAGGAAACAGCATGCCATTGGCTAAAGACTTGAGTGGGCGGATCCATAGGGACCAATCAACAAAGTATGTACAAGGAGAACAGCCAGTAATCATGAGTAATACGCACCATACACAGACCCACAATTAATCTCAGTTTGTTTTTTTTGTTTTTTTCAGTGAGGGGGGGCAACTTCACAGCAGTGAAGAGAATATGGCAGGCCAGCCGTCAGTGAGACTAATGGAAACTAAAGTTTGCTCAGTTAGTTTGGAGAAACGTGGTTGGCTGTACTGTTCAGATTTTAGGATTAGTTTTAGCAGTGTTACGGTCCATTGACAGCAAGCACAGCCAAAAATCTGACTGCTGAGAAAGGATAACATCATTACACAGCAACAAAAAGACAAAGCAGATGTTTAGATGTGGTTTATATACAGTAGGGGGTTCATATGTGATCTGCCTCTGAAACTGGCATTTGATTACATTTAATGCCAATCATTTCTACTATAAATGTGTTTGATGCATTTTCACAAACTAGATTTCTCGGGGAGGTATTGACCTTTCATCACAACATCTCTAAAGCTGTGATGATGACAATTGTATCGATGAAAAAAAAAAAAAGAGTCAAAGATGTTTCAGGAAATCGATTGATTTACAACTGAACTATCGAGCTGCTACTGCACAGCAGCTTAGTCACAGTAAGGTCTTCTAACAACACGAAATCATATTCATTCCCTGCTCTTCTGGCCTCTCGTGGCAGGGCTGCCTCCAGTATAGGTGTTACTGATAGCATTAATGATGGCTGCCTTTTCTAATAATATTATTATAGATATATAATAAATATCATTACATCTGGGAGCCCCTTGTGAAAATTGTCTGTGGCTCAGTTTGTGAAGAGGTAGCAGACAGAGAAAAGGGCTTTGTGAGGAGAATACTTCCCCTTTTGAACGAGATATTATACAAGTTCATGAAACTCACTGGATTTAAAAAGGTTCTCAAACACAGCATTGAAGAATGTGTTGGATTTTGATTCCAGGCTTCTGACCAGCACTGATAACTACATATCTGCTGTAAGCTTTGCCCTCACAACCACCAACTGCTCTGGGTAACGTGAAGTGTTCAGGTTTGAGCTGAAATGTGTGTTTGACCGGTCAAGATTCATTACAAAGCGTGTGAAGGCTTCACAGTGTGTTTGGGTATGTCCTTTATGCAAGTGTTCAGTCTTTTGAGACTCAAGTTTTACATTTTTCTAACAGTAATCTGAGCAGAAACTATACCAAATTATTTAGAGCTGATGGGAACAATTAGGGAGAAATAATTGCAGCCCAGCTCAAGAGGGAAAGTACGACTACAATGTTCATTTTGGTTGCAGTATGTTTTTTAGAATGAAGTTCAGAGGCTCGGTTGACAAAACTATCTGGTACACAGAGGCTAAGATGTTCAGCCTCCTCCTGTATGTGTGTGACAGAGAGTGAGGGGTCTGTGTGTAAAGGAGTATATAGCATTCATTACGGCGGTGCTATAGACAAACTGCTCCCCGGATAGACATTGATTTTCACCCAATGGAGCTCACTGTTAGCAAACCTAATAGCTTTGTGGGTAATGGGTACATGTTATGAATGAACCCCTATGGGTGAGAGAGAGAGAGAGGAGGGGAGAGGAAAGCAGAGGAGAGAGGAGACGATCAAATCATTTTTCTTTATGCAAAGTAACAAATATTTGGTTTAATGGTCAATTTATGTTTTGTTTTGTTTGGTTTTTTTTTTATTAAAACACTTATGTGTTAGTTAAGTGTTACTGAAGTGTCTTAAATAGTTAGCATATTAATTGATAGTAAAAAGTTATTTTATTTTCAGTCACAAAAAATTTAATCAGGAGGAACAAAGCAGAAAATGGAGGGCGAGTTGATCCGTTATGGAAAGAAAGGAAAGAGCGATGAACAAGAGGAGCGTGATTAAGGAGAAGAGGTGGAGGAATACTGGAGGAGGGAAACCAAACAGATCAGATGCGGGTTGAAAGGAGAGCTGCTATTTACCATTACTGCTAATAGGTTTCAAAAGGAAGCAAGTCATTAGCTAAATGGATAGGCCCTAAATGACACATTACCATGTTAAAGGCTGATTCCGCTCATTATTGGAGCTCTGATTCCGCCATGCATCACCAGCTAGTGCTGCGAGCCGGGCACTTGTACACCGACCTGCTGCGTCAGCAAATACACACAGCCGCAGCAGAAGAAGAAATAGGTAAAGGGCCATAATAGAAAGGGGGGGGCCGCATTCAATCTGCTCTGAATCAGTATGTTAATCAGAGAAACTATAGAAAACCTGGTTTTCCCATCAGAACACACGTATGTACAAAATATCATCAGTCTTTGGTTGTTGCATAATGAAGATTTTTTCCCCCTCATGGAAAGTAAATGTCAACTGTGAAATAGGTGTCCAATGATGTGAGAATAGAGGACCAGAGGGAAATGGGCCAGGACGGAGGGAAACTGAATAGACTGCTCCGCTGAACAGCTGTTGAGTCTAAAAGTTTGTCTGACATGAAACAGCTTCAGTTTCTGGATTAGAAACAGTGAATTTTAGAAAAATTAATTACCAATAATGGACGGCACGCATTGAGATGAGTATGAATAACACCAGACAGCCAAACATGTAGTTCTATTAACAGTGAAATAACAAAACACGCTGATTAAAACGTGTATTTGTATGTCGCGCAGTATGTGAATTACAGCAAAACGCTTTTATAAAACGCATTAACACTTTTTTAAAACTGTCATTCGGTGGCATAATTAATTAAGAGCCAATATGAAAATGAGCAGAGAGTGACCAAAGGACACCATCACATTTATACTGTTAGACATTATTAATCCGTTCTGGTCAAGGTGCTCCAGCATTTAAACTGTGATTAAGTATTATAATCATCTTTTCTACACCCGTTGGATTTCATTTGGTACCTTTCTATATTTCTCCCGATCCGTTTGGCTGGAGTGTCGGCTCAACACCTGGTTATGGAGCAGCCTACAAATAATTTAAGAAGACCTCGTGGAAATTAGGTGAACCGCAGCTCCACTGTAATTTCAAGTTCCTTTACTGTGATTGGAGACGGGATGAAGAAAACAAGCTTGAACGCAGGCTTCTGAATTTGAGCTAACAAGTATCCCTGGTTGTATAAACAAATCAAAATGTATCATCTGAGGCGGAAGGGCGTTTGTTGCAATTCTATAACGAAATACCACGACGCTGATGAGTGTGAAACAGAGGATGTGAGGTAGTGAAACTGTGGCAATTTGGAGATCAACCTGAGTTTGGACACTCACAGGACACACGGGAAAAGGAGGTGGGGTGCAACATCTGCAACAAAGATCCCTGGCTCACAGTTCACCAGCGATAATTTAGATATATGGCCTGTGTCTTAGCCATTAAGCCAAGATGAAACTCGTGAGTCATTTGTTTCCACCAAGTTCCTATTGTGACTCATTCTACAAATCACAAAGAACAAAATGTGAAAGTCTCCTGAACCAAAAGCTGGGTTGTATGTTTTTACCCCTTCCTGTTCAATGATGAATATCTCCCACCTAACTACAACGGTCAGTTAGTCCTTTGCTTTACACAGCAGTGATATCTGTTTATGTTGGATTCAGTAGCCACTACAACAACTAACTGGCCTCAGAACTAGATAGATAGATATTCACTTTATCACTAGAGGAAAATATGTAATGAAGAAAAAACCATGTCAGTAGATATTGTGCAAAACGCAAAAGAAACTACACAACCAAGTGGAGTGGGGAATGCTCGTGCAGTGCAAAAGCCATTGGATGTGTGTTTTTGGGAAGACAATCAAAGATCACAGGCAGTTTTATCAGCTACTCAGTAAAACTTTGCATGAGTCTATTTGAAACTCTAAATCTTCTCAGGCTGGAACATGGAAGGGACGTAACAACAGTTAGAGGGTGAGAAATAAGATTTGGCGTGTAGTTAAAAAAAACAAAAAAACCAAACAGCATGTACACAGAGTATGACCATTACAAGTCAAACCAACAGAAGTCTTTGTTAATAGGGTCCAAGTGAGTGGAGGACAATGAGCTGGTTGAGTTGCTAGAACAGAGCAGTGGGTTCCTCAAGGAATAAATGTGCTGTTGGACCACCCACCTCCCACCCACTGTCAGAACAAGCCTCAGGCTCAGATGACTGCTTAGGTCGGCTTTCCTCGGCTGTGGGGCCAAACGAGGTCAGCAGAAGAAACATCAAGTGAGAGTCTCACTGATATTAAAAACTGGAATATACAACGTTTGACAGACAAATGTTTTCTTAAAACTTTTTTTCTCCCTCTCTCTAAAAAACGCAGCCTATTGTTCTACAAAATATAGTGTTTGCTCCTGATATCAGGACGTACCGAGGCTACAGCCACACCGGGTCTCGTCAAGTGTCCTGTTTCGCTGATTAGTTGGAGAAAATATTGGAATGAGGACCAGCTTGGCACTGAAACGGAGAATCTAACAACAAAACAACAGTTATTAAAGACAATAAGGTCCGTAACACATGTAATACACGATCCACGTCGTTTTCACCATGACTACTATGGCCTGATAAGACCCAGAAAAAGATTTTTTCTCTAACCTTAAAATGCAGCGCAGGTTTCATAATTTATGAATGGCTTCCTGTTGTTCATCTGTTGCTCCTCCACAAATTCACTCCATAACAGTGATTTGTTTACTGTCGTACTTCATGTTTTTGTGCCACCTCATACAGGAGCGGTTCATAAAACTGAAGATATAGCAACAGCCGAGGGCAACAAGCTCACGTCCTAAATATCAACTCTGAAATTTAGGATTTTAAGTATGAATGAGTTGATAGATGCTGAGCCTCCCTTAAGGAGTTTGGTATTAGAAACTTATTCTTGACATTGAGAAAGCAGTATTCATATAAACCATCATGATGGGAGAAACTAAAACTACACTAACACTAACTAAAAAGTTATCAACTAAAGTGTTTGAAAACAGAGTGGGAGCACGGGGGAATTTTCTCATAACCTTGAGATTTCTAAACTCCTCGGTTAGGAGCAGCCAAGCAGAAGTTAATAATTGCATTTTTTTTTTTAATCTTTTGTAAAATGCTACGCGTATAAACAGTTTTTCGCTTTGCATATCAACATGACGTAAAATAAACATGCTGTCTTCAAACACTGGCCTCTTGATGAAGGATTCTTCAGTGTAGTAAATGTTTTGAGATTTGAGACTGAATGACACACTGGTAATAAATGAACCTGTGTTGCAGTTAATTAACTGCTGATAAAAAGGAAATGGTGTTGGCAGCCAGTGGGACACACAGCCACTAGATTAATCGTTGCTCCTGGCTGCATAAAAATAACGTTATCTGAGTTTTGTTTGTTTTTGGCCCTGATACTTGACCATTATGGCATTACTTAAAACAAAAACACAAGACTACCCGGCAGTGTCTGCCGACATCATTGGAAGCGGCATTGTGGAATAATGCACTCCCATGCCGGGCACATCCAATCACAGGCTGGCAACTAAAATTCCCGGGTGTCACTGGTCTATTATTTCAGGGCTGCAAAGGCTGTGTGGCTCACTACCACACACCTACACACACACAAAACATTTTTCATGTATTCCATCTTGTGTCAGATGTGAACATTTGTGCTGCATTAAGCTCTCTGTGGGTTTGCCTTGGACCAGAATAATGGAAACACAAAAAAATATAATGGAAATGTGAAATTACATACAGAACATGTCCCTTTCTCTTTGCAAACACACACACACACACTATTGATGAGAAAAGCAAATGGAATAATGGAAAGGCGAAAATGTATACACAACACATACCTCTTCTTTTTTCCCTTCCTTCAATCTAGTTCTGATTTGCTCTTTTCGTCACACACACACACACACACACACACACACACACACACACACACACACACACACAGGTGTGTAAAAATGTTAAATCCAAAACTAACCAGGTCAGTCTAATAGACCTCTTAGTTGTCTGATGTTTTATCAGCTCAATCAAACAACATTCAGCCCCAAAATAATGCCCTTTCTGTTTGGTGCCTCTTTCTGTGTGTGTGTGTGTGTGTGTGTGTGTGTGTGTGTGTGTGTGTGTGCGCTATCTGAAGGCTGTGTCCCAAAGACTGAGTGTGCACTGCATACAGATCTATCACTAAAGCCAGACCTGACTTAGGGAGACCTAGACATTTATTCATTTATTTATGCTCCAGTCAGTTAAGTCGACTGTATGTGTGTGATTGTATTTTATCAGGTAACTAACTTTTTGTGTGATGTCCAGTCGAGATCTGTAACATTTCCGTTTTAATGTTGATGTTTGACTCGTTGTTGTTCATTTCCCTCTAAATCTACAGCCAACTGCACGAGTCTTTCCCGTATTCCAAATTTTATAACTGAACGAAACTATTTCATTACTGCAGCTGGCTCAGTGAGGAGAACTTCCTCCATATTGGAAGGTGTGGCTTCCTTCTACTTAGCTATCAGTTTGTTAAGTGGATCTGACATTTGGTAAAAACTATAGCCAAGCAATACAATGGCGTTTAACTTTTACATTTAATTTTGCCTGCGGAAGGTTAAGAATGTCCTGGATTGACTCTCCCAGTACATTTGGCAGAGAAACTAGCACCAGTTCAGCCCATAAAAACATGTTCATGTATCTATAAAGCCTTTGTTCACCCAAACCACAAGCAATCCAAACTCTGCAGCTCCGTTTCAATCCCTCTGTTTGTTGCTCGGGAACAAGCTTAGCTGCCATAACTTGGACCACACACCAGACTGGGGTCATGATAACAAGAGGTGGAGGACGGCGACCCTGATGCAGGTCAAAGTTCACGAGAGTTGAGAGGGTAGAGGTTGCTTTAATGTTGAAGGTCATGCTACAAAATCGCCACAGTTGGACACACACTGAGAAACAACTGATGCAACAAGTCAAAGGCATTTTCCAACAACTTGCCTGATGTTTCCCAGCACCCGACACACACACACAACCATGTTTGTACCATGTGTGGAAGTGAGATGTTGTGGTTGAGGTCGCTGGTTATTTCCAGCAGCCAATAAAAGCAGAAAGTATCAATCTATACCCAACTTTAAAGAAAGCTCAGTCCAACAGGAAGCCTCAACTCAGACACTCAGACATTCGGGTGTTTGGTGTCAGTGGTGTTTTAAAGAAACCTCACATCAGACAAATATGACTCGCTGGTCTCATTTATCACTTTGTCAAATTCATTTCCATTGAAGTTTAAAAAGTAGTTTAGTATGTTTCATAAATGGATTTTTTTTAAATCTATTCTGGGAATACTGAATCAATTAGCCAAAGCCAAAACAAAGCCAAAGACTCAAAGTCTGTGTACAGACAAAATGTTGATCACATCAACATGTTCAGGCTGCGCGTGCTGAGTTTAATACGATCCAGGAAAGGTCCCAGCTAGTACTTTTGGATTTCAGTTGTAGACAGGATGCTGTCAATAAGCCGATGAGAAATATATTTTATGGCTGCATCTCCAGTTGTGCATTTCACTTGCAGACTCCAGGTTGAGCCGCTGTTTTCTCGATGATGCTGTTTGTTTATCCTGTATCTGCCCTGAGATATTTCATACAGATCTGATCTGCAGTGGCAATCCTCGAGTGGAGATTGTATTTGTATCCTCATTATTAGGCCGAGACAGCAAAGTAAAGAGGGCTGGCATTGACAGTATTCCATATACAAATCCAGCTTCTATATCGAGCTGAAAAGATGAAGTTGCCCTTATTCTAGTATTGTGATGCCACGATGCCTCAATGATGCTGAGCCCTAATTCAATTCTCATATCTGTGATTAACACAAACCACAGATGTACAACTCACTGTTGTAGCTCCACAAACTAGACAAACCATAATGAGAGCTTTGGAGACAAAATACTCCAGAACCAAAATCAACAAACTGAGAACTACCTCCCAAAGTTGAAAAGAAAAAAAAAACAAAAAAAACAAAACCCACTCAGACACAAACCAAAGCCAACACACTACAAAATCTAAAATAGTGCTTTATGGCGGTCTTTGAATTGCCTCTCTCAGACTGATTTCTCCTGTAAGAGACGGCTTGCTGTCAGTGTGTTTCACTGTGGATAAACACACAGTTTTGAACTGAGGTGGTTTGAGCTGGAACAAAACAATGAGACCTCCAGGAACCAACGGCAAAGGAAGAGCAAGACAAACAAACTGAGGCCAGACACTGAGCTCAGCTACGGCTGCATAGGTCGGCAGTGGTACTCCTACACAAGATGAAAGAGAGAGCAGGGAGGAGGTGCAGATGGGGGAGATGGGGTGGGATACAAGGAGGCAGTGAGAATCAGTCAAAACTGATACGTTTCCCCTCAAGCATCATCGATTTCTTTTGAAAGATCGAGACAGACAGATATAGTTTTCATAAACAGTGCAGATCAGATCAGCTACAGATGCTTAAACAATTATTTGGATCACTTAATATAAAAAAGTAGCGGGATGGGACGTGGTCTGCGTCTCTTCAAGCAAAGGATGTCCACACAAGTGAACGGGCAAAAAATACACGAGAGGAAGACGACGACGATCAGGAGGCCGAGGACTGAAGGGAGAGAGGGAAAGAAAGAACAGCGAGGGGACAGGAAAGAAAGAAAGAAGTGGGCGAGAGGGAATGAAGGATTATGAGCAGCAGAGGAGGGAGAAAGCGTCTGCATGTGTGTGTAGGGGGGGCTCATTATTGACACCATGTGTTACCACAGGAAGCTCCTTGGAAAAATATAAGCAGCAAGAAAGATCAGAGAGGGAGAGACAGATGAGAACGGCAGAGAAGGAAGGATGAAGAAACAGAGGTCGGTCCAAAGTCTTTGCAGCTGCAGACATGTGTGTTTCAGCAGCTGCACATCTGCAGTGTTTTCACCACAAGGTCACAGTGTGAAATCACGTGGAGAACACGCTGTCAGATCTGTCCATTTATTCCAGACATTCAAAGAGAAATATTTCAAATGAACACCACCCATTTTACCCGACAGAAGGGAAAAATAAGCCTAGACGGGGTCGCATACAATATGAAAAATCTGCCATTAGTATCAAGAAAGCAGCATTTTCTGGAGTGCAAATGAACAGTTTAATTATTTTGCAATACAAATTAGGCCTGACCAAATGTTAAAAAAATTGAATAAATCTAGCACATTCCCTCACACCCAGGAGTCTGTTGCTACCAATGCAAAGCAATGTTGACACATTTTACCTTGACCCAAAATAATTGCAGCTATAACAATATCGAGCAGCTCCCTTCAATTTGCATGATTCACGTGGCCACAATACAATTTTGATTACATGCAGCTCCAATGCAAAAAACACACAAGTCACGGACTTGTTTCAGAGAAAAATGTCAAAATGGCTTCAGAAAACTCAAACAGCATTTCCCCCTTTCCTCAGCCAAGACAAAATGAATCAAGAAAATAATTTGGAGATCAATCTTTTTTTCCTCTCTTTTTTTTTAAATTTACGCAAACAAGCAAATCCAGTTTTTCTCACTTTTTCTGCTCTTTACCATTCAATTTTGCAAAAGTAAGAAGTGGAGCACAATTTACCCACAATGCAGCAGCAGCAAATGTAAAAGGGTCATAAGAGTGCAACCATCAAACTGCACTGGACCAGTTCTTCAGAGCGAAGATGGCTAATTTTGGTTGTCATCTCCGTTCATGAAATGAAATGCACCACTGAAATTTACACAGGCAATACGACTTCCCAAGAGCTATCACGCCACGTAGTTTATGGAGAAAAGTCGTAGGATTATATCGGACCTGGGTGTAAAGAAATAAAAATAAGGAATGCTGCACTCCAACCTAAAAAGATCTGCTGTCCACCCTATTACTCAATGTTTATATTCTTTCCTCCTCGTCCTCACCCTCCTCCCAAACTTGTGTATTTCTTAGGTACAGTAAATAGTCTGAGTGCAGTAGCTGGTGCAAACACACACACAGACACAACCTGTATGAACTCATGCACACAATTACCAATTCATCAACTCATGGCCTGTTTCTTTCTGTGTCAAAGCCCAGAGTCAAATGGAGCTGGGCAGAGCGGCTATTGTGATCTTGGTAGAATTAACTATTGATTTTCTCCTCAGCATTATCAATGCTGCCCTGACAACAAAACAGCTGGGAAATACTCACACTCACACACACACAAACCTAGATTTTGTTCAGTGGAAGATCTGCTTTGTAGGAGGCAGCACAGCCCCACAGGGAAAAGCACAAGTCAAATATTAACAACTAGCATAAACTAACAAATATACAAACAATGATACATGCAGATGATAAAATATGCTAAACAAACCCACGACTGTGTTTATGTGCGGCATGTTTATGCATCGTTTCTATAATCAGAAGAACGTAGCATGTATGATCATCAGCAGGCGTACACTCTCAAATTAACTGGGTTGTGTTTGTGTAATTTCCATTAACAAATGTCACCCCGGTCAAGTCAAATATCTTGTTCCAGTCACTATTTGTGTTTGGCATCGGAGCAAAATGTCGCTATTTGTCCCCCTTCCCCAGTTGGTGTTTATGCTTTTGCTGAAATGGGAAAAAAAAATGTGTCAGAACTAATGTTTTCATCATCTTTTTCACTCCTTGCATAATGTGCCATCTTCCACACAATCCACACATTTCCTGTCAAAACTCAACAAATTATATTAGAATCTGTCAAATCAATCTGATGACTGACCCGTTTGTTTACAGCAGTGATGGCAACGTCTTGAAATTAATGTGGTAATAATTTACATATATTAAAACCCCACTAAGTCAGTGCCTGCTTTACTTTTTGAAACCAGCAGGTACCATTTAGCTGCAGGCTAACATCCTGACCTACTTCCCCCCCACACTTTGACAAGCGTCAGGAAAAAATTTGCCAACTAGCTTTTAAAGCATCAGAGTCGCTACAGTCTCTCATTCCTCTTTCTTATTGACAGGAAGGATACAACCCCCCCCCCCCCCAACTTAGCACCTGGCTAATTTTAGCTCCCACAGGATTTCTCTATAGACACACAGACACACACCTGTTGATGGTCATGTGATCGATGTCTTTGGCATAACGTCCTTGATTAATTCTTGGCTGCCATTTACAAACGCACTGTGACAGTAAACCACAAGCGTACACAATCCTACAAATACAACAGCTGCAATGGGTCTCATCTTGTCACATCTGCCTCAATAAAATTACATTTAAAACATCGCATTTTTCCAAACAAGCAGATGCACACATATTTCTTGCTTGCCAAGGTGAACGCAAAACTCCAAAAAAAAAAAAAGGCACTTTCTTTCATGATGGTCAAACAGACGATTTTTTGAGTGAAATCAAAACGAAACACCACTGCAGCTGCACTGCGGCTCTTTTTTCTCCAGTTGTAATCGATTCAGAGATTTAACACGAAATTCAGTGTCCTTATCCTGAAAAGATCACAGCGCAGCAAACAGGCCTTTGAGGTGACATTCACCCAAAGTGACATTTTGTCCCCCACCGTGTAAATATGAGGAGTAAGTATGAGCGAGACAGGAAGCCTTCAACTGCTGGATAAACCTTCTCCAGCAGACTAATGTTGTAAACGGCACTGAAGCAACAACACGACTGAATATTCGATAAACCACAACAAATATGATCATTTTTGAATTTGCTTCCAGCTTGGTGAATGTGAGGTTACTTATGTATTCCAGGATTGATAGTGGAATCATTTTAAGGTGTCACCTCGAGCTCTGGGAACGTCAGGACTGGCAGATATTTTCACCATTTCCTGACATTGTTGATAAAAATGGTTTAATGGTCAATAGAAAAAGTTAAAGTTATTTGTAATGCTTATTTAGAATTTCAAGGGTTCAACGTTGCAGCCACTTAATTACAGTAATAGCAGAGATGAATATAGACTCCTAAGTGCACCGATATAAAAGTGATCAGGAAAATGGATGTACGAAATAAGAAATAAGTCTGTTAGTTCGTATTGTAACTGTACCACAACAATCCAGCGCTCATGCACCCACAGTCCACCTTCAACTGCACAACCTGTTATTACAGTAAGAAGCCAACTGGACTAGACAATGTAACCACTTTTAGGACACACTGATAATATTCACTGAATTAGGGACCTGGTCTGGGGCAAAAAAAAAAAAAAAATGGCCTGCTAGCTTCACCTCAGGTGTGTTCCATCAAAACCATTCAGCCGAGCTCGGCTGCACCTCACATTTACATGGCACACTGATATCAACATATTTTAGAAACATTATGACACTGGGATGAATTCACCTCATAAAAATGGTGATTTCTCTGATGGCCGGAATAAACCCATTCTGAATTCATGGCGCATTCACGGCAATACCTCTGAAGAGTTCACATCACATTGCATTTAGCCTGGCTTGATTAAATTCACATCTCCATAAACGTATCTGTAGTTGGTCTGAAGAGACCTTTTATCTACAAATGAACAATTTTTATATTTTTAGCAAAGATCCTCCCAAGGAGAAAGTACCCAATGGGAACGTGCTTAAACTTTGATTATGCCGAAGTCTGATAAACATTAACAGGGAGATCAATCAGTCTTCTCTCCCTTCTTTAAAGATGCAGTGTGAGGATTCAGCAGGACGTTCATTAGGAATAAGGTCTGCTAAAGAAAATGTTGATTTGTAAGGTTCACCACAGCCCCTGCGTGAATTCATTCCACACTGTTGTCTCCGCCGAGGTTAGTTCACATCCAGTCATGCAAATGGAGCTGGTATCGTTCACACACTCCAAAAAAAGTCAATTTCTCTGGTAACTTCTCTGAACTTTTCCAAACTTCCCCAGCGATAGCCGCACATTCTTGACCTTCCTGCACATCTTTTATCGATGCGGTTCTTTGGCTTGGCTCTAGACTCCCGACCAACATACTGACTCAGGACGGAATCGGTTCAAAAGAATCACATTGGTGTACAGTGTACAAATACACGGCCTTTGGAAGGAGTAAAATAATTCATGCGGTGCATTTTAATAACACTGTTCAGTTTTGATTGTTTGCTGTTTATTGAACTGGGGTTAGTATTTTAATTAACATTTATTGACTGTCAGATTTATTAAATCAGTCTCCAAAATATCAGGAAATAGAAAATTCCCATCAAACGTTCCTGGAATAAATCCGCATATTTGTGGAATTTATCCAGCAAATGTTTAACAGTTTTTGTTTCGAGATAATTTATATTGAAAATCAAGTTAATGTTGCATCCCAAAGCTCAGCTTAAGTTTGAAGACAGAAGTAAAAACATTTTCATGGAATTTAAACAATGATTCAATTGGGAAAATTGTTGGCCGTTGATTTTGGGGTTTGTTTGGGTTGGGTTTTTTTTTTTTCCCCAGATAATTTGATTAATCGTTTGAGTGTTCAGATATGCCATGAAGTAAATTCGTGAGCTTTCTGACCAACTTCTCCTGTAAAGCTGGGTGAATTTTGCTGAGATACAAAAACAATTAGGAAACTCTCTTGGCAGCTTCCATTTCCATTCAGCTTGCTGTTGTATCTACTTTCAATCCTTCACCAGCTACAATTTGCTGTTTCAGCCGTATCCTCTCTCTCTCAGGCGCCCTCTGAACTTTCTATCTACCTGTTCAGCCGTCCCCTCTATATCACTGACGCTTCCTCCAATGCATAACAACTCTTGAACGCTCCCTTTCCTTTCTCTTCTGTATGCCAGCCCTCCTCCTCTTCCTGATTATCTCCTGATGTCTCTCTGAGCTCTGTTGCTGATAAAGAGCATGCCCAGTTGACACGTCTGGTAATGAGACTCCTTACACAGATGGCCTCTCCCGCCCTCTTCCACTCACTTTCTCTCTCTCACACACACAATAAGCAAAAGCGTAAACACCCCCTCCAAAGCACTCTTGGGTTAAACAGTAGCTGGAGATGTTTTGAAGAAGATGAATAGAAAAAAAAAAAAGCACGACAGGCACTAGAGTTGTCTCGTCCACACACACACACACACACCCAACGATCTAACGATAATGGAAGTTTTTTTTTTTTTCATTGTCTATAAATATCCAATTCATCATTTTGTGGTTAAACGGGACAATTTGCCTCACACCTTTAAGAATCAGCATTTTGCATTAATGTGTTGGCTCTCATTGTGGTCCGTGTTATATTGATTTTGTCACAGCAGTCAATCCCCGTCTCTACTCAAAGCTTTGTTGCTCATTTCTCTTTGTTGACTGTGTCACGGCCTTTCTACACGCAGCACAGAACTCATCTTTTACAGCCTCACAGGTAACCACGTAAGAGAGCAGCAGCAGTTTGTACTTCATAACTCGGTTTGATCTTTAAAAGGGGTTGGCTCACCTAAATTGCTATAAAAGAACTACATTTAAAAAACAAAAAACAAAAAAAACATTCTCTCTCAGAACCAGAGCAACATCCCAGCATGCAGATTGACGGTTTATTTGTTTGGGTTTTGAGATATCCAACTAAAATTTTGCCAACACAATACATTAGAGATGAATTGAATCCCATCTGTGATGCTCAAAGCATTGAAGACAAATTTTTAAAATTCACCATCAATGTGTCTTTCTGTAAACTCCCATCCTTGTTAGCCTGGATGGCGATAGCGAAGTCTAAAGATTATCCAGAGAACAAGGAGACAGTTTCTGATACAAATGTGCATTTAATTTTTACGTTTTTATTATTCATCGTCATCTTCAATGATTTGAGCTGGAGAAATGAAATCAAATTCACCTTTATTGTATTTGGGTGGTGGCAAACAACTGGTGTCCAAAACTACCTGCACAGCTGCAGCTCAATATTGACTACAGACATTGGTGAGATGATGTTCTTTGGATTATTTGGGTGAACAAACACTTTAAATCATGTTGTGACTGACTGCTACAGTACAAAACACACACACACACACACACACACACACTGTGGTAGCACTACAGTCAACTACACTCATTGGACACCTGATGACATGATCTAAAAGCAGCTCACATTCAAAGCCATTATGTCAGAACATAGTCACTGATGCTCAAGGTGGTTGCTGGGAACTGATCTCCCTGCGACTCCCGACAAAAGGGAATCATTCATTTTAGCTATAATTCCATCCCTCCATTGTAAATGCAAAACGGATGGGCAGCTACAGTGATGCTGCACATTCTGCTAACATTTACCAAATGGGAATATGTGCTCTAATCTGTGCCAGTTTACTTGAACGAGCTTCGATATTAAAAAGTTTGAGAAGAGCTGATGATCCACACAGCCTGCGTTCAGAGTCAAACCACTGCAGGGGTGCAGCAGGGGGGAAAGCAGGCATCTGAAGGACAACACACTGGCCCAGCAGCTGATGTCAAGGCCTGAGGAGCTGAAGTTCAAGCCTGTAATTTCATTTATGGGTCTAAAAATACCAGCCAATAGGAGCATCCATCAGGTGATTCAAAATGTTTCTGGATATCTTTGAATCTCTCTCTCTCTCACACACACACACACACACAAACAAACAAAAAACAACAACCAACACCTGAAACAACAAACCCAAAGAGGTCAAAGGTCATTTTTCGTAAGAGAGCGCCTGAAAACGGAGGCTACCGGTCAGGACTCACCTCTCTGCTGGCCGCCGGCACACCGCCACAGCAGCGCGGTCAGCAGCACGCGCAGCAGCCGCCTCATCGCGCAACACACCTGAAGTCCGACGAAGTACCGCGCGAGCCCTCCCTGTGCTGCGTTTAATGTCAGAGAAAAAGTTCCGTAAGAAGTTGAGCCCGGCTCCCCCCCTCTCTGTACACTCCCCCTCGCCTCCTCCTCTTCCTCTCTGCTCTCCTCCTCCTCCCCTCAGAGTTAAACTGGGATACGTTCTGAGTTGGAAAAGTTGGAAGATAAAGGAAATAGCTTTTTTGTTTGTTTCTTCTTTTTTCTTTTTTTTTGGGGGGGGGGGGGGGGTGGGGGGCTAAATAGAGTAGAAAGGTATCATCAAAGTTATAAAAAACTACAAATGCACCGTGCAGCCAGTAGGAACAGCAAAGTAGAGATATGGTACAAGATCATATTTTTCCTCAGAAGATGGCAAAATAGAAATAAAAAAAAAATGTAAAGCTAAAAATGAGTTGTCTGGTTCAGTGCAGAGCGGAGAAAATAACACGTATGAAACCTTCAGATGCTGCAAAACAAATGAAAGATTGCACCAGCACACTTTTGGGGACAAGACGCCAAAGAAGGACGAAGAAAGGAAGAGTTGAAAAGCACGAAAACAGAACAGGACTTTTCAGTACTTCAGAAATGAGGAGAGCAGAGCTGGACACAAACTTTGTCCTCCCGGTTTCATGCACTATTGTTCTATAGCTCCTCCTGCTGCACCGCACAACTCACCACACTCTGGGGCAAAAGCTGGGCTGACAGAGCAGAGAAGATGCCCCGGGGGGTGAACAGATGTGAAAGGTGAAACTACATGTCTTCATGACTTCTTAAAAACATCTTAGTCATCGAGAGGTAAATGAGTAGCTTGCTAAATTGAGAGTTACATTTGGGAGCTGTGTAATTTAGGTTTGCTTTACGTATTAAATTTAAGTGTGTATAAAAAGGAAGTAAACTAAGTTTTGCCCTTCCAGTTCAGGAAACGCACCCATCCACCATGTTGACCATTATGTCTGTTTACTGCGCCACTGTTGGAGACTGTCATATTATAATGTTACAGCTCATCGACCTGTCAATCACTTCAACCTGCCCATGTGTGTCGTTATGCTGGTGTGCTTCAGATATTGTGTTTACAGGCCCAGTGTCAGTCAAACTCCTCCAGAGCCTCAGACTTCCAGAGGCAGACAGGCTGACGGAGGGGGGACCATCCGGCTGAAGATGGGCTCTCTTCACTGGGCTCGAGGCTTTGGGCAGCCCGGGCGGACGGCTGGATCTCTGTGGGGCTGGGCAGCGTCGAGGCTACACCTGAACTGGACTACAAGGTGAGTCAGATTCTGGGATAGAACCTGTACTATTTATTTCCATAGAGAAATACCTACTTTCATGTATATAGAAATAAATAAAGGTGGTGCAGCATCACTAGCTCAGGTCTTGAAAAAGATTTGTGTAATAACATTGACCTGCTGTGAGATTTATGCAGAGTATCTGTCTATATGGATTAATTTTTTTATTGTGTCAAAACATAACAGGAAAAAAAAAAAACTTCTTAATGAAAAGAAATGGGTTTAATTAATTAGAAATTGTCTAGAGAGCAACTTAAAAATACTTTACAAGCACTTAGAATGACTCATTTGTTGTTCTCCTGAGCACTCCATCCTCACAATCACACCAGTTTAGCATTTCTCACTGAGTTTTTTTTTTTTTTTTTAACCGAACATGACCTTGTGACTGAATGAACAAAAAGTGGCTGAGGGTTTAAAAAAAACAAAACAAAACACATTTGCTGAAAATTGATTTTGATCAACAGCTCCTTTCAGGAGGATGAAGAGATGCTGGTTCTAACCCACAGCGATGAGCTGAGCAGAACCCATGCTGAGGACAATAGATTGCCTTCTGACCACATCACAGACAGAAAAGTAAGCGCCGATGACACCAGAAGAACCAAAACCTCATGTAGACCAAACGGCCTGTCTGTGACCGGGCAAGACGACAGATTGGCGTCTAACCTGACAGGATCCAGCAGCCGCTCTCGGCATGACAATCCAGCCTTCAAAGAAACCAGGGCTGCAGTGATCTCCTCTGGACCCAGGAGCATCATCATAACTTCAGCGGTTTCCACTGCGGACTCCCTTTGGTTTAAAAATACTACAAGTTATGGTGAAGGGAAAAGATCCTCTGATTTGCAGACTGACAAGATGGAAACCAACAGTGAGGTGGGTGAGAGGGCCACATCCTGCTGGCTGGCTGGGAATAACAAAGGGAATATACAAAGGCAGGGACTGCCTGAAGGTGGAGGGGTGAAAAGCCAGGGAAGGGAAACTGTGGAGGGGACGACTGAGTTCTGTACCCGCCTTGAAGAGGAGAGAGCAAGGATGAGCTCAGCTGATCCACGTCAGAGCCCCAACGCTGGCCCCACAGGTCTGACCCAGAACCCATCTCCCACCATCACCGCCTGGGAGGCCGGCTGGAACGTAACAAATGCTATACAGGTATACGTTTACAGAGTAAAGGTGCATGTAAAAAAAATATACTATGTGGAAGGAACGAGACAGAAAGGTTTGTCATAATCCAGATTAACTGAAAACATTGAACGCATGTTTGCAGGCACCCACGTCGAGCATTTTTAATCTGTTTCTCCCCCCCCCAACTCCAAAAACTCCAAACTGCTCCTGGTACCCATCTGTTGGCCACTGACCAAATGAATGTTATATATCTGGAATGAGGAGGCAGCTATGAAGACGAACTAAACCTGTGACAGTAAAGTCACCTCTGTGTTTTGGATCTAATCCCTGCGTAGAAATTAATCTTGTCAAATTCTTCTCTTAGATATGAAAGATATTCATCCATTATACAATCATGATTAGTGACTTATTGCTCAGTTTCAGCCTGTCATTCCTCTTTTGTTGCCCTCCCCGTCTTTACTGCTGTGGAAGACAAATGCAAAATGTAAGTGACAGCTGTTTAGAGGCCAAGCTGCACAGTACAGTCAGAACGCATTAAGCTTGCAGACCCTTTATTCTGCTCCCATTGTGTTTTATTATGACTAAACAATGCTTTGTGGTCTTGCAGGCTGTTTGTCAGGCACTCTCGAGCCTGCGTAATCAAATAAAGTGTGAATCAAATAATTTCAACAAAAGAAAAGCCCAGAGTCAGTGTCTCCTCGTGGCAGCAATGCTAATAGCTGATTACGCTGTAAATGCTGGGCTATATTCAGCTGCTGCACTCATGTTAATGTGTCCTTTCACTGAATAGCTGTACTGTAATTAACAGCATCACTGGGCCCATAGAGAATGCATTATAACATCAGGGTGTCAAAACACCGTATGCATGCATGTACACACGTAACACACACAAGCAGATGAACAGTATTCCCCCAAGAAATGAGGTAAAGTTACACATAAACAGATATTTAGTAGATAAATTATTAGTGCTTTGGATTGTTGATGCTTGATTCTCTATCCGGGTGCCAGGATTTCGTTTTACTTCAGTTTTCAGTAGAGACCAAGTTTCACAACAATACTTATTTTAACAGCCAATTCAGCAGATGACAAATGTATAGCGTTTGTCACCTTATTTTCAATTTCAAACACCCAGACGGTACCAATCTTCTGTCTGGGAGTGTTGGGTTGGTTAATGTTTTCTAGGTTATTCGTTACCTGCAGCGCGCAGTAATCAGAAACCTTAACCTCGCTCGGTAATCCCTTTGGTCAAGGTTGGAGATGGGTTAATGTGACTAACAGAGCAAAAAAGAAGAGTCTCCTGATTACAGGTTGTGATTCACTAGATGCTTTAAGTGTTTATAACCTGAGACACTGCTGGATGAATACATTGGAAGCATAAAATATGTTGGGATGTATAACACTAATCAGTGTCATGGTGGCAGAGTCATGTGTTAAGAGGCTAGCAGATGGCTTAATAATGGAAAAAAGACCAGCAGCGTTACCTCCTATCAAGGCTAAAAAGAAAATATGTATTTTCCGATTTGGTGGTTTATTGATGCCAATAAAACTGGCTGTCTGCCAGCTTAATAAAGTTTTTATTGGAAAGAAAATTTGCTGCCAGAAATGTAAAAAGCAGCTCCCACCCTTGAGGCTCCTGATTTGGGAATATTATGAAAGTCAGTTTGAATTCTAACCTGACTATTAATGAGGCAGCTCCAGTTTGTGTGTCCTCATCATAGATTTAGAGACGTCGACCTTTTGTTTTCGACGAAGACTGAATTTCATTTAACTGCCGAAGAGTGAAGGGCTGTGTGTTTATAAAGTTACATTTTTACCTTGAAATGTGTCACAAGTTCTGAAATGTGATTTTCCAGTCCAAACACGAGCCGTGGGGAAATAAAGGATGTCCCCAATTTGTTTTGGAAAGATTGCTGTCAGATGTTATTGGGTTCATCATGCTGCCAAATTCCTCCCAAGGCTGTTGAAAATGTTGAGAAAAAGCTGCGGGTTTGTGCGTTTAGAAAAGTAAAAATTTCAATTTGAGTGCCAAATTCCATCAGATTTATGTTACATTCCTTATTATCATTATCAGCTCTATTGTCCTTATTAGAAATATTATTAAAGAATCACCCAGAGCCAATTATGTTCTGAAGTAACTGATTATTGGTTTGGACTATAAATACCTTCATTTAGCCCAGTTCTCCCATTAAGCAGACATAAAGCCCAGTTTAAGGCTGTAATACATTTCAATGACTTTCATCATTGCATCTTTTCATATCAATTTAGATGATAATTCGGCCTATAAAAATGCCATAAAATAGTGAAAAATAACCTTGAACAAAGTTATCAAAATCCATGGTGACCCAACAAAGAACCCAGCTCAGAAATGCCCAAATCATTTTTATTTATGAAATATTGGTAAATTCTCACAACTGAACTCTCAGAATTGAGGAAAAAAAAATGAATTTCCATTAAGCATATGAATACCTGAAGTTTAATTTTCCTTTCACGGACTAACCATGACAACCAATCTTTTCAGCGCTAAAAATTTTCCATCACCCTCACTCCACTGCAGTGCTTTTCAACATCACTATCAGCAGATGGAGCAGACGACGACTGACTGAAATGTTTTAGCTTTGCACAAAAAAATCCTGTGAAAATTATCTGAACATTTTAAAGACAAAAGCAAATCGTGCCTGCATTTTTTTTTTTTTTTTAAATTTGGGCAAATAAAACTTGGATTAAAGTTAGCATTACATTTGTCATGGCTTCAAAAAAAAAAAGGATCCTGGAGTTATTTAAATGTCAAACCTGCCTGTTTCTGCTCGCGTCTGCTATCCATAATCCCCACATGGTGAGACGAGACATTTCTCCACCACTTTTTTGTGCAAAGGACATGTGCTTGCATAATATATTGGGAATGACCCAATATTAGATGGGAGCAGCAAATATGTAATTAATAATGGCCTTTCTCCATGATGGCCAACATTTCATACGCAAGATATTTAAAAAAAAAAAAAAAGGCGCAGTGTTTCGTGGTCAACGTGGCTTGAATGGGCAGAATTTAAGGTATCATGGGAGCTGGGCGGTGACAGATGGAGCTGCAAAGGAATCATCTCTCCCCCCCGTCTTCTTCAAAGCCAATCAGGAATTTGTTTCCTCCCTGATTGTACCCGTTTGTGATTGGGAGCTAGTTCAGGTTGTGCTAAGAGAAACCAATGAGGAGTCGGATGGCAAAAACCACAGAGAAAAAGAAGTGCAGGGGGAGAGAGAGAGAGAGAAGGGTGGGGGGTGAAATCCGATACTTGAGCGTCAGATTTCTCTCAAACTGCTTTCATCCTCAGCAGCTCCATTTGAACATCAAAGCTCCATCAGCATATGCCTAACAGACACCAGTTACAAGATGATAACTTGAAAGAGAGAATGTGTGTGTGCCTCCACGACTCTGTACCTCCGTGTTCCAACATTGGAAACACAGCAGCTCCATCAAAGAGGCTTGTTGTCTCCTGTGATCTCCTCGTCCTCCTCCCTCTCCAGCCAGGAGGTCACACCTCTCCTTCCTCCGTCTCCCCTTTCTCTTTCCTTCTCCTCCTCTCGCCTCCCTCTTTCATCTACATCCGGTCTTCTCCTCGCCTTCTCTCTCACTGGCAGTCGCTAACATTTTCCCTTGGTGACGGGCCAAAGCCCGACTCCTCTCCTCCTTCTGCTCCTGCTGGTCTTCTGCATCCTCGAACTCTCTGGGAAACACGCCAAGAACTCTCCTCTCGCCTCCTCATCATCATCCAACCATGAACAGTCCCTTTCTTCTCTCCTTTCCTCCTTTTCCACCTCAACTGCCGTCCTTATTCTTTCTCTCCCTCATTTCAAAGTTTTTGGAGTTTTTGTTATTCCTCTCAGAAAAAGCTATAAAATATTCATCTTACAGCCATTCACAGTTTACAGGACCATCCAGACATCTTTGCTTTGACAGAAAATGTAATTACGGGGTACATTATTGTATTAGCCAACACTTTGCCAACCCAGGACCTTGCTGACAAATTTCTTCCAACAGTGTTGTGCTGGTTCAGGACACAGACTGAATTTAGGTTTTTGTGCTTCTTTGTTTTAGGTCTCCAGCTGGTTGCCTTTTCTACAGTTCACACCAATTAATGATAGACTCATTTTAACACACACTTCTCATCTTGGATTTTTTTTTTAAATGATATTGTACTATTACATGCTTTTTCAAGCTCAGTCAAAGTTAAATCCTGACATCTTTTTGAAGTCACAAGCACATTTCCTTCTCTAAACTCTACCTCTCTTGTGAACTGTCACCTTAAAACTTTTCTCTGGCTCTCAACCATCTGAGTCTGACCCAGAGATTTCCCTCCTGCAAAGCTGTTCCCATCCACCTAACGGGAAGCACCTCATTCCCTACGGATAGATCTCCACGGTGATCTACTTCCTGCCGTAGTCTAAAATCGATTCCTTCTGCTAACAACAACTCATTTTATTTCAAAATTCCTCATACTCCTGTTATTGATTTTAACTGTCAGCTGATTGGAAGTGCACCCAACGCTTTTTGCATCTTGGAAACTGATAAGAAACTTACTTTGTGTTGTAAACCAATCCAACATCTCGATGTGCTTCTCCTCAGGGCATCTTTGTGTTGGGGTTACCCTTTGCTCTGGTCCAGTCGGGTTATGTGGGTCTAGTCCTGCTGGTTCTGTCGGCCTGGGTCTGTAACCACACTGGGCGGATCCTGGTGGCTTGTCTATATGAAGAGGAACAAAGGTAAAGTTTATGCAGTGTTATGGCATAATCATTGTTTAAAGACACCTTTCAGTAACTTACTGAACCTTTTCTCTGTCATTGTACCATTTTAAAACAGCTCTTACCCAAGTCTCAGTTTTTTTTTTTTCTCCCCAGCAATGGTGACCATCCTGTCTCACAGCAGAGTCATTCTCACGCTTATCTATTTCCTCCAGACACTTCAGGGGAATTTAGGCTCAACGCGTGCCCAGAGAGGAGAGTTTTTAAGAGTCATCTAAGAGAAGTGTGGCTGCGCTGCACTGTTTACGTTTGCCTCATAGGTTTTGTGGGGCCTTGTCCAAATTAAATTCAGATTCAGATTCAGTTCAACTGAGCTGAGTTTGACTTCAAATATGCATCTGTCAAAATACTTGTTCTCAGTTACAACACTGGGGAAAAAAACCCAAAAAGGGGCTCAAGAGCATGATATCAAGCTTTAAGGACCCAAAATGTGAAACACACAACTGAGCATGGAGGCAAAACAGAGGAACTGACACACAGAGACTTAAATACACAAGGAAGCCAACGAGACACAGGTGACACACATCAGGGCGGGGCAGATAATCAGGGGAGGCAAACAGGAAGTAACCAACCACACAACACACAAGGGAAATAATTACAAAATAAAACAGGAAATAACTAGAATGTCTCTAATTTAATCTAATGTAATTTAACTCTAGGACAAAACAAACCAGGCTCATATATATACATATCTAAATATTATATTACAAGAGATGCTGTGAAAACAAATTCAAACTTTAAAAAGTCGTCATAGTTTGATGTTGTTTGTTTGCTTCAGTGGTGGCTCAGCGTCAAAGGTCAGAGTCCGGCACAGCTACCAGGACATAGTGGAGGCCTGCTGCAAAGGACTGTGGCCCTACTGGCCTGGCCTGGGGGGCTGGATGGTTAATGTAGCTCAGGTAAAGCACACATTACACCTAAGTAACCTCTGAAGCAACACACACTTTCTCTAAATACGTCAGCACATGTTTAAAAAACTCCAAGCAACAGTAACTTTAAATGTTACGGATCAGTCTGTGTCGTCTGAGTGTTTGTTTTTGGTTTAGGGAGACCTTTCTTTCGTTAAATTGCACTGAAAGCTGTGAAATTACATCATTCTTTTGGATCATCGCATTGAAAAAGTATGATTTTGGAACTTAATCTTGCGGAATTTAACTAGTCCAGGTTCCTCAAACATTATTTCTCATGTAAGATTTTTTGGAATAGATACGAAGAGGTGAAATGAAATGTCAGCTGTTTCCCACACTGTAGAGCAAATGCACCAAGCGAACATCTCTCTGTCTCTCTCAGGTCATTGAACTGATGATGACCTGCACCCTCTATTTAGTCGTCTCCACCAGTCTGTTGTCTGACAGTCTGTCAGGACTGGCCGTTTCCAGATCTGTATGTTCTCTGCTCTCGCTGATCTTCTTGCTTCCCTGCCTGATGCTGACTGATCTCAGACCAGTATCCACGCTCAGCCTGCTCTGCTCCCTGGCTCACATGCTCATCAGGTGATTGGATAAAAGAAGCACCGCGACAGAGGAGCATTCAACCGGCACGCTCGCCTATCATGTTAAACGAAGACAGCAAGGCGGTCTTTATAATCTGTTCCCGTTCTTGGTCCCTTGATCCTTTGTCAGCTGCTGCTCTTTGGGTCATCTGCTTCCACCTGCCGTACGTCACTGTTACCAGTTGATTGATTTATTCCTGATGCCAGATGCCCCCAATGAGACAGTAAAAATGGCCCTGGACGTCTCTGAGCTTTCCTGCAACTATTTGCGTCTTTGCACACAAAAACATTCAGTCCAGACCTTTTTCCTGCGCCTGCAGGTCATGGCAGATGTGTATTATTATGTATGCCAAGCTGAAATTTGTGGCAAAATTTCTTGTCTGACTCTCACATTTCTACATGAAGGAACCACAAAACAGAAAATAAATTCACAGCTCTGTGACAATCAACCAACTCAAGTGACCTTTGAACGGTTTATGTATGTAATTGATTCATTTTTTGAAACCACATGAGAAAACTTAACCCCTCATACATGTTCACTATCTAACATTGTTTAATTAATGCTTACATTTTTTACGTGTAGCTTTCTCTGGTTTGATTGATTAATCTGAATGTATGATTTCTGCTGTTGTGCATCTCAGAGTTGAAACAGTTTGTAAATGAAAAGGATCATATCTGCATTATTCCAGAATTAGAGCCTCATCTTTTCTCATTTCCTCCTGTTTTGTCTGACTCTGTGTCAGCCTGTTGGTAATGCTGTACTGTCTGAGCCGAGCCAGCAGCTGGTCTTGGTCCTGTCTGTCCCTGTCCGTGGACCCGGAGGACTTCCTCGTCTCCGTGGGGGTCATCATCTTCTCCTACACCTCCCAGATCTTCCTGCCTCCTCTGGAGGGCAGTATGGAGAACAGAGGGCAGTTTGATGCCATGCTTGGGTGGACTCATGCTGCCGCCTGCATCATGAAAACCATGTTTGCTTTATTGGTTAGTTGCTGCTTTACTGGCTGAACAAGTCAGTTGATTATAGGATACATATTTACATTAAAAAATACTTTACACATTTTTATCGCATCTTGAATGAAGAGAGCTGATTTATATGAATTAGTGATGACAAAAACCAACAAATGAGACATACAACGTAACCTGTGCAACCTGAAAACAGCTGGACTAATTAAGAAAGGGGGCTGGCAGTTGGAGTGATTGATTGATTGATTGGTGTTGAATGTTTTCCTCATCCATCAGGCCGTGTTGACGTGGGGAGCTGAGACCAGTGAGGTCATCACCGACAACCTGCCCTCTGACCTTCGACCTCTCATCAACCTGTGCCTGTTGGCCAAAGCGCTGCTGTCCTTCCCACTGCCATTCTACTCCGCTGCTGAAATACTGCAAAGCTGTCTGCTGAGAGGTGAGAACACATTCATATTCAAACTGCCGGCCTTCCCCCAGTGGCCCAACTTTTTCTACGCTGAAAAGCGTCGCCCATTAAATCATCCACAGTTGAAATTCGTAGCCCTGAGATGTGGTGCTAAGATCATCTGTGGCTCTCTAGAGTGACGCCTATGTAGATCACACATGGCCCCAGGTAGCTGCCATTTTCTCTCCACATTTCTAAACAGCCTGAAGCCTGAAGAAGCAGCCTCGTGTCTGCAGGGCGGCCCAGCCCAAAAAAATAAATAAATAAATCAGGGACATTTGTCAAGTTGCCTTTGAGCAATTCATCTGACCTCAGCTCCGGTGGCCAACAGTGAAGTGTAGATAGACTGGGGATGTGCACATGCGTCTTCCTTTCATCACCACAGCTGAACGGACTGCCAACACTCATAAAGGCCATTTCCTGCAGCTGCCATGATGTACTGCATGGATAGTTTCACTGGACAAAATGTGAACCTCATCCCAAAGATCACTCTATAAACTCTATAAATAAGGAAAAGGATGGAGGCTGGTGACACCTCCACATGTGCAGTCAGAATTGAGTGGCTTATGAACACAAGTTGATTTCAGGGTCAACACGAACTTCTCTCCTTCAATCTGTCTCCAGACTCTGCCGTCTCAACGTCTTCCCCACATGGAGGTCGAGGTGTGTCCCGTCTGGCGCTGCTGGTCCGCAGCTCTTTGTTGATGACATCATATCTGCTGGCCCTGCTGGTGCCCAGGTTTTCCCTGCTGATGGGTTTGACGGGCAGTGTGACCGGGGCGGCCATGACACTCATACTACCGTGCCTGTTTCACCTCAGGCTGCGTTGGGGGCGCCTGACTTCGAGGGACCGATTGGTAGATGTCGGTATACTGAGTCTGGGGCTCATCTGTAGTGTGTCTGGTGTGATTTGTTCTCTGAAAAGGCTGGTGGAGGGGCTGTAGGATGGGCAGGCGTGGATGAAAGGGTAACTTTAGCCCACTTTAAATGGCAGCTGCACCTTCTAGCTGTAAATGTTTGTTTTAAAATAATCTATCAGAGAATGTTTATATTCATTCTCAACTGCAGCACAGTGAAAATCCAAAAGCAAAACTTAAAGGTTCATATTTTACACTTTTTCTTTGGTTTTATTCGCAGGGTTGATTTCCATAAAGGGATAAATTTGTGACTGCTCTGCATCACAAAGTAACTGACGTCTTGACGGCTTGTTGGTTTAATGGCTCTCTTTCTGAACATTTCATAGTACGAAGATGGAGCCTAGAACTGATCTTACTTCAAACAATATGGGAACTTTTAATGATGAAAAAGTCCCAAAAAGTCCATCCAGCTCCTGCTCAGTATGTCTATATGGTACACACAGAGTGCAAAAGCATGTTGATGTCAGCCCGTTTGTTTGCAGTTGTAATTCAGTTCAGTGTAGATTTGGTCAAAACAAATTCTTTATTTTTGGGTTTCACATATTTGTAAATGTATTTGCATTTCTCTGTTGTTAAAAAAGTCATTACGCCGTACAGTCGCTGTAAAGAATAGCATCTATTTAAAAAAAAAAAACAGAAAGGCAGCAGGGAAAAAAAGGCAAAACTCAAATTATCACAGGAAAATAAAGTGGAATATCAAGAAGCTGCCCTCAGCTGGTTATGTATTATGTTATCTGCATATAAGAAAGTTTAATAATAAAGTAGTGAAGTGCAAAAGACTGGATGGAATGAGGTGCACTGCTTCGTCGAGTTGAAGACTGAACTCCAACTGGATCATGAAGAAAGGACAGAGACTGAGATAAGGCGGATGAATGGGCGCAGAGCACACGTGAAATCATCCATGTTTTCTTGAAGAATTGAAGAACTTTTCAAATCAAGTATGAGTAACAAAGGATGCAGAGATATAAAAAGGAAGTTCTCCGCATCAGTCTGATACTTTTGAACTTGTGTATTTGTGGTGAGTTTGTTTTTATCATTCAACTCTACCATGGATTACATTTTTCATCAAAACGGGACAAATCAAAGCTTCAGAAAAAGTTCAGAAGTTGACCTTCAGTTGAAATTCTTTTTCCACGCGTGAAAACTTTATTTTTACCTCTGTAACTGTTTTCTATATTGTTCTGATAGTAAATTATTTTCCCTCCACATATCATATATACTGACCATCATATGGAAAAGGTCCTGTTTAATTATTACCCATGGTGCCCTGCTGCATGGTGATGTGAGTGACAAGAGGATCAATCAGCACTTTAACGCCTAAATACCTTCATCAACATCATGTTTCCACCAGCCTCTTTTCAATTTCCCTCTCACCACTGAGGCTTTCCATTGACCAACTCTCTTTTGAAATGGACTTAATGTTAAAATGGAATTTGTTGCCATCTTTCAATCGGAAACTGTCACAGAGTTGCGTATACAAGGTCAAAAATGTTTTTGTCAGAATAAGCTAAGAGTTTGGTTATATTTGCTCTAATTCAAAATTGAGCTGTGAAAAGTACAAATTTGGTTCCAGCCAGTGGTGTTGCTGTTGAGAGAGAAGATAATTATGACCATTAGCGGAATGTGCTGAACTTTGAATTCTAATTTTGAAGATTTAATGGCAATGTGTAGCATTACAGTAAAAACGCATTTCTCTTTGTTATCAATGTACGATTTCATTTCTGCTGTGAAAATGATCTAATTAGCCCCCAAGAGAAATAAACATTAAAAACTATGAATTATCTTCTCCTTTGAGCTGAGGAGGACTGACTGATTATTTTTTAATCTCTAGTCTCTAATATTCAAATCAGTATTGGCGCGAGGGAGTGTGTGTGTGTGTGTGTGTGTTTGTGTGTGCGACACTGATGGATACCTGACAGACTGACATGCTGTGTACATGCCACATCACCATATGAAACTGACCTCAACTGTGCTGTCTAGACACGCACAGACACACACAGACAGACAGCTGACAGCGCTGACAAAGCCAACACACCTGTCACCGCCTTACAGACAACATTGGAAAAAGTGTGTGTGTGTGTGTAAATGGGAGGGTGGACAGTTTGTAACCTGAAACTTGATACACAAAAAAACTTGAAAAACCAGAAGAACAAAGGAAGAAACGGACAGAAGATTATTATTAAATTTCTTTGTTGTTCCTAATCGCATTACAGTTGATCAAATACAGTTTCACTGAGCTACTGATGAATTAGTGATAAACACACACATTGTTTTTAGAGCTGCATTTTTGTGCAGTGTTTGTGTGTGTCGACTTGTGTGGTTACATGTCGAACCAGTAGGACTGCAGTGTTCCCGCAGACGCCTGAATCATTTTTTGTTGCATCAAACCCAAAGAGGAGACGTGAAAACAAATTTTGCTCTGTTGTGCCCCAGCTCATCTTTCTGTCCTCTTACTTTTTACATTTTCATTCACTGGATGTTTTTTAACTGCGTGACAAATGAAACCATTTTCTTCTCCCTCAAAGTTCTTTCTATTCTTTATCAGTTTGGTTCAACCCATTTCCACAGTGTGTTGGAAGTCTCTAAATAAGACAAAAATGACTCCCACCTTCAAAGACACAAACTCTTTGGAGGATACTACATCGACTTCCAGACTGATTCTAATACTATCTAAAATAATTAAACTTAAATTCACCTGAAAATAAACAACTTGTTTTTTCCCCAAGACAAATCCTCCAGCACTTTCTCCTGAGAGTCCAGCGTACTGTGAAGGTTGAGGCCGGACTGCAGTCTTCCAGGTGTGACACTTCTTGCTTGTCATTCTCTCTCTCTCTCTTTCCCTCTCCCAGACTTTCATGCCTCTCTTCTGGGAGCCTTATCACTTGCATGAGCATTCTGTTCAAGGGCAGAAACAGGACAGATATAGATACAGATCGGTCTTTCTGGACTGGTATGATTTCGATGATTTGGATGCCATGAGATTGTTCCTTGCTGAGGAAGCACCCAACCCTGTTCAAGTGTTTACTTTTATGAAAAACCTCTAAGGGCCAATTGACCTAAAATACATATGTTGATTTCTTGTCTTTTCAAACAGCATGAATACAAAGTGACCTCAGACTGTGCAGCATCAAAGTGAATCCACTCAGACTGGATGATTCAAAGTCTAAACAACACTTGTCACAGTGAGTGTCTATGCTGACTTCAGACTGGTCTGGTCTGGAGTTGTTAGACGAGGCTTGGTTTTTTACATCGCACACTAAACTTATGTCTCCTTAATCTTCTCAAAAAGGGTCAGAATTTAAACATCCTGTGGAAAATACAAAGAGAAAAAACATCCTATGTTCACACCGCAGGCCCAAGTGGTCCAAATCTTATTCTCTCCCCCTTATGTGACCCAGATCTAATTGTTTGATGACTTGATGATTTTTGAACTGCACCCTTCGAATCACATTGATCAAAATTCAACGCAACTTTTACGTTGCCCTAAACCGACAGTCGACCTAATTGTGTCCAGGCAGGAGTAACACAACAAAAACAAACATGGCAGACGGTGGCAATGGAGGTGAGTGAATGATGTAAAAATGAAACCATAACTGCCAACATTTGTGGCCTCCACATCAGACCTCTTCTTGTTCTGCACAGGTGGGTCACGTCAGGGCCAAGATGAGGTCACCCTGGAGTCCAAGTTTTAAAAGACGTGAAGAGCTGCATTTGGAAAGAAATCCAAATCCAAAACCACAAAGTTAAAAACAAACACAAATTAGTAGCTGGAACACTGAAAAGGATGTTTCCTTTTCTCAGGAGGTGATCTTTAATAGTGTCTCCTGCAAAGACTCAAAAACACTAAAATCCACTGAGTTTATTTTCTTACCTTTAATCATAATTTATCAGAAAACAGCACTAACTAAAAGTGATAACCACAAACTATTTTTATGGACAACTAGTGTTGATAGCTTGCTGAGCTCTGGATGGATTGATTTATCTTTTTTTCCCAATGGTGCCCTCCAAAATTGTATTTTTGTATTGTATTTATTTTTTACACGCACATTTAAATGATGAATGGCACCATTTTAAAGCCGTGGTAATACTTTGCTTTGCTGAATTACAGTAATGGGATTTAACAGGCAGACCTGTTTTAAAAAGAGAAGGATCTCTTTGACCAATTGTCTCTCGGTGTCCAGGATTGTGTCATAGACACTCAAGCTGCTTGCACAAGAAGAGTATTTTCAGACCTTATTGGCCCGAGCGTGGGTTGGGTTGTGGCATGTCATCTGGGGTCAGGCTGAAAGGTTGTTTCAGTCAGTCCCACTGGAGCCAATTATGTGCAACACGTATGTGCTCGTCACACTGTGCTGCTCGGGATAAGAGTGTCCACCACGTGTGACATATGGCAGTCTCTGTGTCTGTCCTTCAACCGAGTGACCCGGGTCCAAACTGTGAAGGCATGATTGACACTGTTTTGATGCTTGTGTGGTAAATATAACAGTAGCAGTCAGTTAATTTATTTCAGCATTAAGTAACAGCTTGAAACATCGTGTGATTACAACCAGCACCTGGTTGTCAATAAGGTAAAGCATATTTAAGCATCTGTTAAGTATTTAAGGTTTTGCACAGGTCGCCAGTGACCAGGTGGTTTTAAAAGGCTCAGCCTGTTCAGATTGATTTTTTTTTTTTTTTTTTGGAGGAGGGGGGCAAAATTGAACGACAATGATCATTGACAATGACAATGATTAGCTCAGTGTTGGTTGGGTAAAAGGACAAAACATGACAGCTGGACAGTTAGTGCATTCAGGGGTAAACCTCTGAGCTCCCATCGTAGGTTGTACAACTCAAAATAACCTCAAATATTTCTGTCACAATGACACCGCTTTTATGTATTTTCACCAAATCTGAAGCAGCCTCTTGAGTAACACGGCCCATCTCTGCTGCACATTTATCAGCACATAGCTTCAGGCAAGTTTTCCTCGACAGCTTTACCTCCACTCACTGACAAAGCAAAGCAAGCTTTCAACAACAGAGGAGAGGAGAAGACAGGGAAAAAGGTGGAGATGAGAAAGGCAGAGTTAAAAAAAAAAAAAAAGGGGGAAAAACGGGCCAGACACTGAGATCAAAAAGTGAAGATGGACACAAAGATTGTTGGTGAGAAAGGGACAGAGACAGAGAGAGAGCGGTGGCGTAGTTAAGTGAATTAGCTGCAGTGGATAAGGAGCTCTGTGCCGACTGCCAACTTTGCTAATCCTGCTCACATCTGGCTGAGTGTCTATGTATGTGGGAGTGCCATTGAGGGAGTGAGGGTCTGCCTATCAGCTCTGCATGTCCATGCATGCTCCCCTATACTCTGCGTGGGTGACTGTAATGTATGTGAAAGTATGCGTGTAGATATCATACATGTAAATGTGCGTGTGTGCCTCCCACAACACAGAACTGCTCTCAGAGCGATAAAACCAAACCCTCCTGCTGCCCCGCTGGAGCTTTTGATCACATCATACTTTCATTATTGTCACTGTTGGTTGAATTGGGTGTATCACCGAACAGAAAACTTTTTTATCCCCCTTTACTGAGGTCTCTGGGAGCAAATCTGCTGGATCCTTTTGGCATTCAAGTCAAAGCATTGTGAGTGAATGGAATAAATTGGCTTTATAGGATTTAATCCAATGACTAGCCTATACTATGTCATACTGTCATTAAAGATAGAAGGTGAAAACATTTATGAATTAGCTGAAATGCACATTCATGCACGCAGTGATTAAATATAAAGAACGGAAACTAGCGATAACAGTTGGCACACTGTAGTTCAGAGGAAACTGTCAGAGACTGACAATTAATTATATAATTATAATCATAATTTAACTTTATGATATTTTAATATCTATCTTATATCTATGTTTTCTTTACATTACTGTTTCTTTATTTCTTCTAAGTTTAAACTTCATTCCCTTTTTAATCAGATGTATTTCAGGTAATAGGGAAAAACGGTCCAATCTGGAGGGAATTTATCAAACTAAAACGATTTAGTGGAGCATGTTAGGTGGGTCTCTGAGCACTCAACTTGGCCCGCTCGCTCTAATAAAACCACTTTGGTCAGCTGGCACTGTCATAAATATTAACAAGTTATGGGCGGTCTTACAAGTCTATCAGTGCCGCACTCCGCTCATTCATCAGACCAGCTCATCAGCAAATCCATCCCTGGCACCCCTTTTATCTGAGCTCACCAGTCCACATCTACACCAGCAGCACCACCAAACCTCCCTCCTCCTCCCCCCGAAGCTCACACCTCCTTTGGCTGTATCTCACTCCACTGTGCCGCTGCCAGAGACTGCAATGAGTTCCAAAATCCCTAAAATTGATCTTTTCATCCGAGCCATATCCTTTAAAAAATAGGCTAGTCGAAACACTTTCTGCCTCCTGCACCTGCTGCATTTCTTTCATTTCCAAACAATGCAGGCCTTTTTTCTTCTTCTTCTTCCATTTTCTGTGATGTACTCTGATAGTTGTCTGCCTCATTTTTCCGTAGACGCTGCTGTATGGGGTTCAGATTTCATCATCACACCAAAGCTGACTTGTCTCTCTTCGCCACTCAGCTCTGCCCGCGGCTTAAATGTTGCTGCGTGTTAGAATTTATGGCCAGCTGACCTACCAGGTTAAACAAACAAAAATAATGAAATGGCGATATTGTATCATTGATGGTAGCAACATAATGAATGCATTATGATAATTAAACATCCTAATAAGCCTAGGTCATATTTAATCTCTTTGAGCTCCAGGTCAGCAGATGTGGAGGTGCCTCATCGTAGAAATACCACCGATAGAATCAACACCGTTGTTTTTCAACGACATCATTACACATTCAACTTAACCTGGTTTTACCAGACCCAGAACTGGGTCTGTCCTGCAGAGATCCCTCGTGAATTTTCCTCAGTATACTCTGTAACTCCTGCCGAGGTTGCTCTCACCTGAAAGGCATAAATCAAGGTTTTAATTTCCTGCGTTGTCTGATCTTGCCTTGAAATTCTGGCAGTTAGATAAGAATGGTGTTGTTAGGCTGGTAATAAGCTGTTCCTTCATGCCAGTGACTGGAGCTGGATTAGTGAATCAGTCAAATATATGACTGTGCTGCTGCTGAGGATGCCGATTCCTCCGGCTCACAGTACAGCAACACTACGGCAGCTCTGAAGCAGCCAGTTGTGTATGAATGTAATTTATAAGCTCCACGGTTTGGTTGTCACGTCAACGGAAAAGCGGTTTTCTATCAATTACAGCATTCAGACAACTAAAAGCACAGCGGCTGAGTACGATGTGCATGCATTCAGTCCTGTGCAGAAGGGACAGTACAGGTACAAGGAGGAACAAGTCGTTCAGCGCTCAGAGGAGCTTCCACACCCACACGTGCACAAAAGCTGACCGCTGGTTTATGACGAAATTCAACAATTTCTAGTTGTGGCATTGTCGGAGGTACCGGCAGTTAACCTGGCTTTTTCTTTGCTGCTTCACTCTCATCGCTCTAATGGTGCCATTTTGTTTTTAAAGCAAAAAAAAAAAAAAAAAAACAACTTTCTTTTATAGCACATAGTCTGAGAATAGGATGAAAATGCTGGTGACCGAAGAATCCCTCACAGCCCTTCACTTCAGCTCACTTTATTAATATGATTGCAACCTTTTTTTTGTCCGATGAATTGCTTTTCCTTCCTCAGACTTTAGAAAAGTGTCCCTAGAGGGCTCCATTGTATAATGCTAACTGATTATAATTGAGCTCAGTATTACAGCTTTATATAATTTATATACAAACTAGAGGGCTTTGCCGGCATCCTCTACATTTTGGTAAAAACAAATCTCCTTTGCTGTTTGCATAACACAGTCTGTCTGTGCAAACTGTGAGCGGGATTGTTTGACAAAGAGGCTAAACATCCTGTTTCACGCTGCCTGCTCAGCAACCACCATCAGACGGACACGTTTGGTGACTAGCTGGTAAACGTCGTGTGGTGATGGCCTAACAGCTGGACGCCGAATAAGCAACTGTTTGCTGTTTTAATAATATCGGTGTGATAATCACGATTTATTATTGCAGGTTTACGTAGACCGTGTAATTATAAAAGGTTCTCCGAATGTTTGAATAGTCTTCTTGTGCTACCTGCCAATATGAACAAATATCAAACCAACCTATAATACAATTACTACTATATCTTTTAGGACTTCTTCCTGCCTTGACCCCAACTAAACAAACAACTCCTCAACAAGTCATGTTCTCGCTCAGTTTTGCTCCTGTTCTCCTTTCTGCTGCTGAATTACACAGTGCACAGTGTAAAAATTATTCACTCTCAACAAGAGTAGCACACGTGAAACCCACTTAAAGTTTTATTAGCGATGGGAGGGGAGGCACTGGAGGCACATCTTCGCTCTGCCCTGATTCTGTGTGTTCTCCGTGTTTGTGTAAAATATATCTTTATTCTAATCTTTCAAATGTAAATCATTTTATCATTCCTGTTCCAACACACAGAATGTAGAATCATTATTGTTTCTTTAGAGGTAACTTCCCAAAGGACGAGCCTGTCTAGTTTTTCCAGCTCTATGCTGTGGCAGCTGTGGTGTGGACAGACAGATGATGATTAAAATTAATATCACCAGACACACATCACACACGACGACCCACATCTGACACAAGCACAAAAATACAGTACAACACATGTGCTAAAACACAACACACACGCCAAGTGGATTGTGTGTCAGTGTGTATCTGTTGTTATATTAGGGGGTCAGTCATTAGTGATATTGGTTTTCAGCAGCTGTTGCTCTGTTCTGTCTCAACAGCAGGATACAGGATCATCTCTGTGTGTGTGTGTGTGTGTGTGTGTACAAAGGTAATGGCAAAACAGGGGACAGCCGCTTTAACAGATTGGATTAGAATCATACTGAAAAGACTTTACAGCGAGGGAGCACATGAAGTTATCTGTTTGTTTCTGTGTCATTTGCAGTTTTTATGTATTTTTAGCTGCAAAATTTTGTGTGGTACAAATGTGTATGCTCACTGAGGGCAAGCATGCGAATACATCCATGTATGAAGACACACAATGTGCTATAAACAGAGCTATGAGCGGGTCCACTGTCTGTTTGCACACCTTTATTGCAGCCCTTTAGACTATCAAAGCGCCGGGCAGACTCATCCAACAAAAAGCTGTCGGCAGCATACAACCCAGCTACAAATCTGTGTAAGTAATGTATGGACACAAACACATTGGTTTACTTGGTTTATTTATTTGAGTATTTTACATGATGTAAACTGTTGTTCGATATATCCTCAGTACAATACATGCCAATGGTTTTTAACCTTTGCATGTCATTCTGTATAAAAAACACTTAAAGGAATAAATTGTGGACTACAGAGGAAGCATCAACGTTGTACCGCCTCGCTAAATGGCCTCCATATCACTTAAAGTAAATCATTGCTGCTCTCAGCTTCCTGGTTGGATTGAGCCAAATGTGAAATGTCCATGAGTGTTATGAGCCCCGGAGTGGGCGTGCCTGTGACTGGCCCTCTAAATCTTTTTCCTACCTGGTTTAAAGATTAACAATTAGATATTCATAGAAAAGATGACTGCATTTCTAATAATCATAATAGCAATGAAAAAAATTAGCTGATACAAATGAGTTTCCTTCATCCAGGCTTCTCTCAGAGGTCAGGAGACTTTAAAAATTGTGTCACTTTTCAAATAAAATTAGATTTTGTGAAAGTGAGAAGTCTCCATCAGAGAAACTCCAGTCGAAACAGCTCAACTTATCGTAGTTTCTGCTGAAGAAAAGGCTAATGTGGTGGTTCTTGGAGGGGGGCGGTGAAACCTCCATGGTAATTTCCTGTAGAAACAGCAGCTTCCACACGCTGTAGCAGTTAGTGAGATCGATGGCCCAGGAGAGATGTGTGAAAACTACAACTCAGCAATTTTTACATTATCTATTAGAGCGATAATATTGCATGATCAGGTACAGGAGAGATTCATTCACGTCCAGTAACTCTCTCAATGCTCACCCCCCTCCTCCTCTCCTCTCAATTTGTCTGTCCATTATGTTGAGTAATGAGTGCAGAGCTTCCAGTCCATCCAATACGCACTGTCCCCTTACATTGACTCACTGAAATCCCAGAAACTGTCCTGCAGGTCTGCTCAGTGTAAACGGAGGAAGACAAAGACACCAAAATCTTCTGTAACAATGTTAAATTACATCGTGTTTAGGGCTGCAGGCAATCGAGTTTTCTACCCACGATACCATCCATCGATCGAGTAATTGGATAAGATCTACTTCTGTCCTATTCGGTCTAAGACATAAGAAAGTAATGAAATTTGTAATAAATGAAATATAGAAAATTTAAAAAGACCGTTCAGACATTCGATGATGGTGGAGTAACTATACTGCAGCGCCTGGACAGTAAGAATGTGCTTTAAACTGAAGTATCCGTATGTTTAAACTAAAGACCGGTACCTGAGTACGAGTTCTACCAGTCACTGTCTCATAGCTAGCCACAGCATTGATGCATGAGTTTCACATGGTCGAGCATCCACCAGTCCATCATTAAAGAGGTTTTGGGGTGGGGGGGGGGACTGGTGCTGATTGTTGAATGAAGTATAACTTGTTACTGTGGCTGCTCCATATGGTTGGATTAGTAAATAAAAATAAAGCCATGCTGGGTTACTTCCACGCAAATGTCACTATATTGAATGGCCATTCCAGGAAAATGCTAACTGATGACATTTCATCATCGTCCATTAGAGAGCGTTTAGAAATGTGCGAGGCTTTCAATTGACTATCAGGTTGCTTATGTAGCCTTGAGATCTGGTTTGGAGCTGAATGACTTCACACTTTACTTGAACATTCCTCAAACTACTTTGCCTTCTCAGTCAGCCAAAATGCATTTTATTCAGTGGCCTGAAGCAGAAGTAGGCAACCATGTGTCATGCCATTTGTACCAGCCAAAAAAGATTAATTAATTAAAAAAAAAAAACTACACAAGTTTACTGGAGCGATTTCTATGGGTGAAAACACATTAGTCACTGAATCATGTGGTTTAATCTCTGACTGGAGGGAAAAACTTGCCACAAATACATTTTGAAATGAAAGATCATTAACTCCACACAGCTGATGTAACTGAGCTTATCTTTGGAGCAATTTCAGAAGAACAAACTTGAACTGTGCTGAACCACTGCATGGCTATTTTCAGATATATAGAAGGAGAAAGAGAAGTAGCACCTGCTCAGCTGATAGAGGGGGTGGGCAGGTTGGCAGATCGGCAGACAAAACAGGTGTATGAAAGAGAAAATGCCTTACCAGACAAATGCCATATTTATAACTGTGTGTGTGTGTGTGTGTAAATGGATTAGAAACAATGAGCGTTGAGCGTACTGTGATGAAACACAATAGACTTCCACCCCTCTCTGTATCCCCGCATCGCTCCCTCTCTTTGTTTCACCCCCTTTTCATTTTCATCTCCCAAATTCCATCTCTGTATTTCCACGGGGTTGTGTTTCTGTTGAACTGCTGCTGACTCATTTTCTTTATGATTCCCAGTCAAACACAACCACCTGAACCTGTATTTGTGTGTGTGTGTGTGTGTGTGTGTGTGTGTGTGTGTGAGAAAAATAAAGACTGTCCAGCGATTATTAATCAGTAATTAGTGCTCTGCGATGTGTTAAGGATTAATTTACTGATTCTTCTGTCATGCATCTGCTGTTTCTACACACACACACACACACACACACAAAAAGCCTCTCTATCTTTTTGTAATATTCTTGTCTGATTCAACAGTGTGTTTCGCTGATCTCCGATCAGTCTGGAGCTGCTGGACTCGGCTTCCCCTGCGGCTGCAGAGCACAATCATCCTAAACTCTTTCTGAGACGATAAGCGGTGTGTTGCCTGCAGACTCACACAGCCTCTCCACAACACGCATGTAACTCTGTGGGAACACTAAAAAGAGGAAGAGGCAGCGTCTCAAACTGCTCTCCATTTACAGACATCAGTGACGTCACTGGTATTATGAGTGTGCTTGTGTTAAAGTTGTGACACTCTTTTAATTCTTTTTTTTTTTTTTTTACATTTCCAAACACATTTTTCAGTAAATCTGATCTTTGGACGTACAGTCAAGAGGAGGGTGTGGCCACCAACCGCGCCGCAGCACTGTACATGAAGTGAAGAGAAAATGGACCTCAAGGTGCTCGTGAGTCACTCTGCTATGCTACACAAGCTGGAATCAAAGCGCACACAGCGGGAGTGTTCACCTTCAACAGGAGGACAAGGCCTGCCGTGTCATTGTTCAAGAGCGGCGTTGTGTGACTCATCTGAGGTTTGACTGACTGTGCTGAAACGATTTCAACACATATTATTATTGACATCGTGAGTAGAAGCAACGAAAATAAAGAAGAACGAGGCTACGATATTATGAGCCTCCACTTGAGTTGTCATGTCAATTACTTTGCTCAAGGGCACCTCAGCAGCATATTTACAGTGAGCTGGCAGTGTTCCTTCATTCACCTGCCTCATGTATTATCAAACAAACGACAAAAAGGGAACTGGAGTGACTCGTTTGCTCTTTGTAACAAGAGCTCCTCCTGAGTAATGAAACTTGTCTGGAACAAAGAGCGCAGTTCTAATATCAAACTGTGTCCTATTACAATAATAACTGACCTTTCTATTGGCTGAGAAGGGGAACGCAGCCTCAGCCGGGGTCCAATCCCAGCCTACCGTCTTGATAACAACCTGGAATTAATGTCCAGCATAATGGAGTGCCAGCGAAGGAAGGAGAGTGAGAGTGGAGGGGGAGGGAGGGGGAGGGAGGGGGCGGAGGAGGCGGCGTGGGCGGTGGAAGACATGTCTTTATGAGTTAGAAAAACACACACACACACACACACACACAACAAAAAGAAAATGGGGCGCTGAAGGGGCGAGACAGGAAAGGAAGGTGTTGAAGAGTAGGAGGAAGAGAGACGTCAGGGTATGAGGAAAGGAGCGGGAGGGTAGGAGTGTGGAGATGTTTCAACAAAAGGTCTCATGTTGAGAAACACTTGTTCTCCCTCACTTTCTCCCTTTCCCCCTCATTATCCCTCCACAGGACAGAGACGGTGGGGCGGTGGAATGGTGGAGGGAGAAATGACATTTTCATTTGTTCTTTTAAGGGGTCCTTATTATCACCTTTCAAGAGAAGCCCTCTCTTTCTCCATCTCTGTCTTTTTTTTCCCGCACAATAGATTCAAATAGAAGTTTTTACACTCTCTCGCTCTCCTCTCATTTTCCTGCATCTCTCTGCCTCTCTCCTCCTCTGTCTCTCCCTCCTCTCTTGTTCCTTCCCTCTATTCTGCAGTATAATTGCATGGCTGATTAATTATAAGGGAATCGGCGAGAGTGAAAAGAGGAGTTGGCATTTCAACCAAAAAAGAAAAGACAAGGAAGCCCGCACCTACACACAGACACACACACAGGCACAAAAAAAGAAGAAGAAGAAGAAGCTAACAACAGCTTTACCTTTGCAGTGTCTTATAAAGGGATTTTTTTGTCACACACACTCACACCTTACAGGTCCCTTCACATTTGGATACACCGCTGCCTGAAACATGAGACAGATGTTGGTCCTCACGTACAATATGCTTAAGACCAGATTGAGTTCAGAGGTTCCACCTAAATTCAGCATCAACTGTGAACTGTGAACAGAGAGGAAAGAGCGTCTGGGAAAAGATTTAGATTTCCCTCAAGAGGAAGGTGAACAGGTCGGGCAAGGCTGGCCACGTGAAAATGCAACCATGTGTCAACGGTATTTATGTCCAGAGCTAAACTTCCTGTCCTTTTATGGGGCAAAATCCTGGAAAATTTCCAAGAAAGGCAACTTAACATGAGATTCGGACGATGGTAAACAGCCTGGCATTCATCCAAGAGACTGGAGTTTGTCCCATCATGGGCGTTCAGCTAACGCCCTTTTAAATCAGCTTGTCTTCCTTTGAACTAACCAAATGGTTTAGCTGTCTAATCCTGACTATAGCTTATACATTGTTTATTTCATCTAAACTGAGCTCTAGCTGCCATGTTTACGAACAGGGTTGGCATTAGACGTGATGCTGATGTTTGTGTAGAGAAGTGCGACAACAGAGTTTGAAAGAGATGTTGAACTGGTTCATTAGTAAACGCCAACATGCCAAAATACCAGAAGATGAAACTTCCTCACACCTTCTGATCATATTGCCGAGTCATCACTTACTTTTATGAAACTGAAACTTTGATCACGTCTTTACTTTTTGCCCAAGAGTCCTGTGAAATATGAATGACAGAGGTTCAATAAGAAGAGCTGTTCTGTGCGGTCTGTGTTATATTCTGGGTTACATAAAAAAAAAAAAAAAAAAAGTAAAAAAAAAAGGAGAGGAAAGGAAACTAAGGACAAATTTAGATGATTTATTGTGGACATTAAGTCTTTCATGAATATTCATAACCTTCTGGTTGGCAGGTTGTCATGAACTGTGCTCAATTTGCCAAGCTAGTCATCAAAACCAATACTAAATTATCTTAGCATTGCATTAGCAGGTCTGTGCGAGTGATATCTTTTTGTCAACCAATGTCTCATCCACACGCTTTCAGGATTACATTTTTTTAATCAAGTCAAGAGTAATTACTTTTGTCAAATAGGGGGTGTTTCATTCTGGACAAATGAGCTCTACTGGTAAAGTTTAAAAAGCTGTATGCAGAACCAACAATTTGATCGCTTCATGGGAAGAGTCAAGTAATGTTGACTCTGAGTCATCTGATATTATAACCTCCTGACTAAAATTCGAAGCAGATGTTTGAGCGTGGTAAAGCGGTGATGTATAAACAGACCTACATGGTTTGGCTGGGAATCTCTGTGGCACGATGAGTGTGTACCCCGCTGGGGTGTTTTTTTACCTCTTAGCTTTGCTTCTCTGAGTGGATCAATTCCAGCGGATTGATGGAGTTTTTCGCTGGAGATTGATGTTGTCGATGTTACTGCAGAGCCTGGATTCTGGGGAGCTCTAAATCTCTCCCCTTCTATCTCCCTGTTCCAGTTTGTTGTTGTGCCTCAAAATCAGCAGCTTTAACAGAATCATTTTGGGCACAGATTGTAAACATCCTGTGACTTATCTTTGGGTCGAAACCAAGAAGTTCTACTCATCACTGTTTTCTATTTGTCACTCTTCCTCCTCACTCTTCTGTTTGTTTGCTTTTATTTTTTTGGTCTTTCCAGTCCCGGTCGCTTTCACCAGTTGTTTTCTGCCTGTTTTAAAGCAGTGAACTCACCAGAATAAGTGTGTGTGGGTGTGCGTGTTTACACATATGTACTGTGGTTAATGTATGCATTTCAACCTGTACCACAGATATTCAATGAACGGGTACGTGTGTGCTCCATCTTGCTTTCTTTAAGGTAGATTGGTGTATTGGCAAGTATAAGTATGCACCCACATCCCCGATGTGATTTGATCAGACACCAATAAGAGCAAATCTCATTAACATCAAACTGCTTTAGTGCTAATCAGGTTACCGAGCAACCAGCCAGCCAATGGCAGCTACTAATACCATTAAGTAGAGCCATGATTGGATTGGGATCTTATTTCAACTTCCTGAAGGCTGCCAGCATTTTAATCAATAAACGCAACCGCAGTGATGTCACAGTCCGTTAGAACAGTGAGGCGGTAATGTCACAGCTCGTTGAGATTGTAAAGATGGTGGAAGGGATGAGTGGAGCGGATTGAAGCATTTTAGCACACAGTAGAATCCAAGGAGTTTCCACCTACACTACTAAATGGATGCTGAAAAGATATTGAAACGAGAGAAACACAAACGCAGCACATCTTTCATGATAATTACATGGTGCTGGCAAAAGGATGGGACATGGATGAATGGAAGGAGGGAAGGTGGAAGGAGAGGATGCAGTGAAGGATGCATGGAGCAATGGATTCATCTGAGATGTTGGAAAGTGTTGCAGAAAAAGACCAAATTGTGGGATGAAATGAGGGATAGAAGGAGGTTAAGGGGAATCATCTGTGGCTCAACTTTCAAGAGAACAGACAGTATGAACAGTTTCACATTAACGCATTGGCAAGAAAATTACAGTAGCTCTCCAAAATAAATTAAACTGAGACTCGGACCACTTCCACTTTAGAATTAGTTCATTAATTCTGTTGAGTAGATTAGCTGGATAACAAACTAAAATAATCCTCTTTGTTGGCTTTATGGATTTCACTCATGCTATTTTGCACTTCCAAATAAAACAAATACTACGGCAAACATGACGGGTGACATGGCTTTCACAGGCCCCTTACTGGACCTGTGACATTAAGTTAGAACAAAGCATTCTGGACAGTTTAATCCATTTAACCTGGCCAATCCTGTTGCAGTCACTCCATTCGGTGTTTGATTCTCCCCATTGTCTCAATTTAGAAGTGCAACCACTCTCCTGTCTCCCTCCCTCTCTGTCTGTCACTCTCCGTCTCTTCCTCCCCACAATCTCCTCTGCCTCAGATCGATGGCGAGGGCGAAAAGCTAATGACCCATCTCAGCAACCAATTCATTCAACTCTGCCACACTCAGTACCTGTCTAAACCTATGAGGAGAGAGGAGAGGAGAGGAGAGATGGTTTATTAGCTTAAAAAGTGTTTCTCAAAATGAGAATCTGCCAGTGGTACACCAAACAGGGAAAATGTGGAGATAAACATGCCAATGTTACTGTGACATGCGATTCGTAATCCTGTGCTCTGACAGAATCACGTATGGAGCGGTTTCCATTTCTGAGCTCCATCTGTGGTGAAACTCAGTTTTCTGCAAGTCTTTGTCGACGTCATGCAATGAAAAACACTACGAGGGAGTTGGATCCCCAGCCTTTTTATCTGGCAATGCCCTAAAATAAAGCACCATCTGACTGCAACTCTCAAGGATAAAAGGAGAGATGCTGAGCAGCGAGAGAAATGCATTTGAGAACTTCAATTTTGGACTTGGATTAGAAGATTATTTGAAAATACTTATTAACGATCTACTTTGGCCCAAATCTGTAAATAACAAGCAACATACCTCTATTCTCAACAAAAACTTAGTATGCTCAGGCTTACTTCACCCCGGTTATTTATCAATACTTGGATTATTTTGCCTTAGCATTCCCATGATATCAGAATCAGCTCCTACTCAGTGATGGATTGGTTTTTCTGCAAACACACAGATGGGACATGATTGAAGCAGTGCAACATTTTCATGAATAAATGCTTTTTTGTAAACACCAAAAACAAAGTTTAGCTGTCTGGGTTTCTCTTGGCCATCCACTTTACCTCCATCTATCTCTCTCAGCCTCACTCCCTTAAGTTCAGCTTCACTGGCTATCACATCTAAATTCATTAGTGCCTCAAGAGATATCTGTGTGTGTTTGTGTGTGTGCGTGCATCATCAGCGCTAAATGAATATAAAGCATGGTTATTAAAAACCACCATAATTACCATGCCTGTAGCAAAAACACTCTGATATGAATTTACCTCCTCTCCACGGGCAAAGACTCACACCAACAACACAGATGCTTTAGTGAACATGTAAGCAAACACACATCGATGGCACACAGAGAGACACACATGCGCTGGGAAAACAAAGGGGCGCACACATGCAGATACACACCTCCTCTGGCAAGAGCAAACGCTTATACATGTTCTAAGCTTGATGCAGTATTTCATGTTCCCTGTCCTTTCCCACCTGCTGTGAACATCCATAATAAACCGTATGACCCCAAATTTGGGACTTGCCCTTTCTTAACACTCCCCATAACCCTGTGGGGTCTCACATCATCCACTGAACGGGTGTCGGTGATGTGCACTGTCAATACTACACTATAATGCCTCTGCAACTGATTGAGTATGATATTAAATAATAAAACCAATACAAACTAGGAAGATTTTTTGCTGTCCTGTCTCTAAAGGTTTTGCAATGTTGTGTATTAACAGTGAAAAAATGTAATGTAACTGTTCCTGAAAATCAATAAGCACGTGACAAAAAAACTGTCTACTGTTTGCTATTATCCAACAACGAAAGCAGGGTTCAGCTCAAAGAAGGAGCAAAATAAAAATCCACAGAACATAGCGAAGCGCCCCGTTCAGGAAAGGAAATCTGTTTTTCATGGATGATGGTGATATCTCATGAACAAATCAAATATCTAAGTTTTATTCCTGAAATATCAGCTGACTTTATGTGTCATAGTCATACTCAATGTGCTTTTTATAAAAGAAGTAGGTAAATAAATTTGTAGTGTAGCTGTAAAACGCTTCACCTTTAATTTATAGAAACATTTCTGATGCTCTTTGGCAAAAATAATTTCATAAAGTCCTGTTGGAACAAAAAGGCAGACTACATTGATTACTTGTGTTACTACTATTGACCTCTCGTATACTTACTGCCAAATTAAGTGATAATTAGTGGATACATATTCAGTAAGAAATTTGGATAAAAGGCCAGTTTTGTGTTTTATAAAGAGACTGAACATTAGTGTGCAGCAGTCATTGCATAGTTTAACTTATGACGGAGGAATCATCGTCCACACAAGAAGCCATACTGTGGCTACGTGGCTCTATTTCAACAATGCAATCTGTTGATTTTGTTGCCAACATATGAACCCCTCCAAACTGTCGTGGAGCAGTTCCAGGTTCTCACTCCAAGTTCTTAACTATATGACTTACAGAAATGACTTTTTCCTCTGTGCAGTATTGTTTGTATGGAGCTATGTAGGTTACTATTTTGGTTCTTTTCGTGCACTTGCACGTGTATACGTTTCTTCCTTTCCTTTTGAGCTATTCCACTGATTGACAGTTGGAGAAGCAGCCACTAGCCAACACATGGATATGAACAAAATATTTTTAAATGCGACAGCGCTAACCTGTTCTTTTTATGTACTGGGGCAGCATCAAACATCATTCCTTTACTTGCCACAAGCTGTTTGCAACGCCAACCGTAATTCTTGCTTTGCATCTATTTCCAGCACTGCTTTTCTTCTACTGAACTTATCATGCTAACCGACTAGCTCGTGTCTGGTTAGACCGTCTCATCACGTTCCAACACTGAGTCACCGCAGTGTCCAGTCTGCTCTGAACAAATAGTGTTTCTCAGAATGCGTATTATAACCTGGCTGAAGCTCTTGGCAGTGTCTCCAAGTCTGTAACTGCTGTCACTGCTGACGTCGGCCAGATAGCAGGAGTAAAACTTAGAAATAAGATCAGTCCATGCGGTTCAGACTCACAGTGAAGGAAAAAATGGTGTGAACCCACGCAAAGTTTCCCGAATGGTGGAGACTTTGAAACCATCTTTGGTGGATGGGGGGGGGTCGGGGAAAAACACAGCTTACTTTTCTGTTCTTTTGGGATTTATTTGGTCTCCGGGAGGATCCATCCTTTTTATTTATCAGCTCTAAAACAGAGCTAACGAACACATACACTCCTACCGTCCACCTGTCATCACCAGCTGGCAGCCACACCTGGCACAATGGCATCAGCCAAAAAAAAAAAAAAAAGAGGGGGGGGGGGGGGGGGGGGGGTGTTGCCATGGCAACCATATGGTGTTGGCCTGGCATGGTTGGCATTGTCATGGTAACAGCAGACACACACACACACACACAGTTCCTGCATGCTGCTGATTCTTTGGAACAGCTACAGAAGTCCATATTGCATAAAATACATCACTTAGAGTAACAGGTTGTGGTAATGACGTGATGTAATCAAACTTCTGTAGTCACTTCATGAAAGCTTTAGTTTCCTGTACATCGTCTTTTCTACAGCCAATGTTTGCCTGAATACAGATTTTTTTTTTTTTTTATCATCCTCAGTGACAGCAAACTGCAACAAAGCAGAGCACTGATCTTGAAGATTGGCACTTCTAAAGCAGGGTCACAGCCAACTGTGTCTGCCTTGGCTGGGCAAAGGGAGAAAAAGTGGCTTCAGCTACAGTGTGGGCAAACCACCTCCTCAAATGGCTGAGTGGAAGGGGTCACATACAAGGGAAGTGTGTGGAGTGGGAAATCCATTGAGGCTTTCATCAAGACATGAGAACATTTTCCCTGACGACACAAGTTTGAAATGTGAGATTATGAGAAGAAGTAGTGGTCCCTTTTGATCAACACCAACAATAATATCACAAGGACTACATGGAGTACATTAAATTTAGTATTCTTGGCCATGTTGAGCTTCTGTGGACATCCATGTACATTGGCAGGCAGGTCTAAACTAACATTTTTGTGTTGCTTTCAGGGAATTGGGCCTTTTACCGTCTTCATGCTTTGCCAGTGCACCAAACTATCACCATGCTGTTTGTGCGGTTTGTAAGTGTCTAACTCAGTTTTACCCAGATCCCTTCTAAGCATAATAAAATCAAACTGATGCAATGTAGTTTTTTTATTTGAGAAAAGTATGAATCCTACCAAAAAGTCAATTAATATAAATATAGCAAGTGTTATCCCAAGCTTGGACTTTGGTATTTTAAAGCAGAGTAAGCCATATCTGGCAGGTCTGTCAACCACACTGTAGCCATCTTCTGAATTTTGCCTTTCCCTCTAGATGGGCTCATTTAAGAATAAATATCATTTTATATTGAAGAAGACTTCAAACTAGAAATTGACAATATAAACTGATCAGGGAAACATTTATTGAGGTGGTAAATAAAGATAGTGGGGCCATTTTATCATAGACTTATAACAATTGGACCAGCAGAGTCACCAGCTGATGGTTCTGGCACTCCTGCATTGGCATCACTTTTCAGTCTTCATCCAATTTGATATACGTAATAAAAACACAATGAATGAACACAAACTAAGATGATTGTTTTGTGGACATAACTTCTGGTTTTGGATGGATCAATGTGGGAAACATTTTTCTTTTCACAGAAAGCAGCGAATCAAAGCTGCTGTAAATAGGATTCGCAGAGTTGACAAAATGCCAGGCTGTCAAGTTGACAGACCAAGTAATGATCCTCCAGGTGATATCGCAAAAATTGCTTTCAAATATTATGGGGATCATCTTCGAAGGGAAATGAATGTACAGATAATCGGTGGCTTCATCTGAACATTTTCTGGTCGAGCTGCGCTTCGACGCCAGTTTCCCTCTGCTAATGGTGAGACAGCGATCGCTGTACCCAGTGTTACAATGTGCTGAATGATGAGCTGAAAAACTGGCTTCAAGTATGTTTCTAAATAATTGTGTGTCAGTTGAGAAAGTCCTTCAAGTATGCAAGTGTGCGTATTTGTGCACGTGTTTACATACTATCCAACCAGGTTGCATACCTCAGACCTGAGTATGCACAAGAGAAATAGCACACACACACTTTCTCTGCCTATCTATCTCTTTTTAAATATAAACACACACACAGCAGTTCCCCACCATAGCAGCGACCTTCAGACTGAATATGAACATGCATATCTCTCGCACACAGACACCAAACTCTGACTCTTATGTGTGTTAACATGGAGCTTTACCAACTCAGTCTGCAAAAAGAAAATATTTTCTCTTCTTCTCCCTCTCCCCTTTCTTCTTCTCCTCAGTTCCATGCAGAATATTTTATTGTTGGTGGAATTTTCTAAATAAATAAGAAAGTTTTATTACTGTTACGCTCGGCATGATTTGGGCACAGGTCACAAAAATTGGGGCTCGAGATTTGGATTTAGTTATAACAGGCTTGAGTCTCTTGACCATGATATGCTATTGCTGCTCCCACATATTTGAAAAGAAACTGTTCAATTGTCATCATTTTAGTGATTTGACGCTGACATGCAGTTGCTTATAATGGCAGTAAACTTACAGCGAGAGCACAATCTCTTAGCAAAGCATATACGAGAGTGATTAAGATGCACGCGCACTGAAATATTTTCTAAATACTGTAACTCTGCTCAAGCTAAATAAAAATGACGAAAAGCAAAACTCCGTCAATTGCAGTGTTGGAAAAGGAAAGCCACTCTGAAATAAAAAAAAAAAAAAAAACATTGAACAAAAGTTTCACTTTCAGAAAGTGACTTCTGTTTTTGACCTGCTAAATTGACTTTTAGTTTATTTTTTATTTCTTCAGGGTTAGGGTTTGTTTTTTTTGTTTTTTTTTTTAGGAGCTCTTTATCTGTGTTGTTCCCTCTGCGTGTTTCATTGAGATTTGATTCCTCTTTTTAACTTGCTGTGCTTTTCATGCTTTTGGCCTTCAAATGTGCCCGCACATTCACTTCATATTTTTCTACTCAATTCTTTATTCTCATCTGAGGTGGGAGGGCCTGCTGAACCAGCCTGTCTTCCACTGTACCAACTGCAGAGGAAACACACTCTTAAATAGCTGTCTTTATAGCGGTTCGTCAATGTATTTTTCATGTCCCCTCATTAAAGAGGACAAGCTAACCCTCATAAATTGGCATGCTGCTTAGACAAGGGTACTGTGTCTGTGTCCAAAAATAATTTTGGGTTCACTGTGGTGCCTTAGGTGAATTTCAGTCTCCAGTAATTCACATTTACTCTCAAGCTCAGCAACACATACAAGCCAGTGTGGTGTTTGTTTTTGTTTTTTTTCTGTTGTTGTTGTTGGTCATGAGAATGTCTTGTTTTATTGAAGAACATGGCAAAGTTTCAGGACTAGGAACCATCCATTAATCCACAAATACCAACCCAAACTTCTACTCTGCTTTGCGCTCATATTCGGAGAATCCCCTGATCTGTTCCCCTCTCCTTCCCTGTCACATAGGACCCTGAGGCAGTTCACCATTGGCATTGAGTGTCTCATCAGATTCCCCACAAAGCCACCCTGTTCAAATCAAAGGACACCCTCCGTCTGATTACCAATAAATCCTTCAAACCTGCCATTGATGGTGTTGTCCTTGTAAGTGAATCCTCTAAAGTGATAGTTAGACCTGGGTTTGTGTGGGGCACGCACTAACTGCAGTGGACTCAGGTCAGCATGTTCCCACACCGAATCATGTGCTGGTGCTCTCACCTTCAGTGATTATAGGTAATTTACACAAACCTGTGTCAAATAACCTGAGCTATAAATTTAAACCCATTTATTTTGTTTGAGCTTATTGCGTTTCCTCTGTTTTGACAGACATCACATCTGGGGGCAAGAATCACAGAAACTGCCAGTGCCAGTTTCTCTGTATAGTTTAATTCGCTAAGTTTTTTTTTTTTTAATTTGGTGAGAAATACTGAAAATCTCTGGAAGACCTCCATATTCATTATAACTGAAGTTTGTAGTTTAAAAAGTAAGTAACAATTAAAATTCTGTTTCTATTCACATAAGTGAACTTCATATCTTGTTACAGGGGACAAAAGCATTTCATACAATACTATGATATCACAAGTGAGAGCGTTGCCTAAAACTGAAGAATAGACTGTGGTACATGGTGCAGCCTGATGAATTTTAAATTTGATTTTTTTTTTTTATTTCTGTTTTAAGTAAATAAAAAAATATCAGCCTGCTAAATGCAACTGAACCAGAAGAACAAAGGCAAAGATTATTCTTGACTTTTCTGTGAATATCTTCAAATAAAGCTGAGGTCCTGAAGAAAGGAGCCACCTTAGCTGAACAGGTGGGTGTAAAATAACAAGAATGTCACAGCACTGTCAGTCAATCTGTGGTCAGAGAGACACCAGAAAGAAAGAGCTGTGGTACTTAATATTTCAGAAATCAGCTATGTCTGAGAAAACAGGACTAGGGTTCATCAGTAAAACATGAAAAACATTAGGTGGGTTATTCTCTCCACACTGTTTCTGTCTTTCACTGCAAGCACAGTGCATGATGGGATATACTGTTTGGTTATTGAACTTTTGGTTGTTGGCCACTTTAAGTTATATTATGGGATACTCTGTGCCTTGTTTATAAAAAATATATATATTGTAATTCTTATCTTATTGTATTCTTATACAGTCCAAATCATTACAAAATGACGAAACTCTGTATAGAGGCCTGTAGAGGGAGTAGTGAGAGACTTTGGACAAGAGTCAATCTATGTGTTAACATGCTACAGTTTAATATCAAAATATGTTTTGCTATTAGATTGCAAATCAAAGAATTAGGAAAAGAAAAAAAGCCATTTACAGGTAAAACTCATGATTCATCCTCTGTGGACCTTAACTGTACCAAATACCACAGCAATAATAGACACTGATTGGAGCCTGATGGTTAAGTATGTTGCAGCCAGTCCTCGCTGAAAGTCAAGTTTTATCCATCAAATAACTTTCAATTACTTAGGGTTTACACTGTGAGCACAAGCAGACTCTGCTATGCATGCCAATAAGTGAGTACTTGAAATAAGGGAGAAAAAATAAATTGTTTTGCAGGTGTGATTTTGACATACAATGTTGTTTTAAAAAGTCTACAAACTATAGATTAAAATCCACAGGGTGCCTGATATGTAAGGATGTACATAGTGCACATGTGGGGGTCTGATTTATTGCTGGATATGTAGAAGATACAATTATGCAATTTCTCACATTTGCCTTCGTGTTGACTGGAAATACTTTTATTTTGAACCTCACCCTTGAACACTATTGAAATACGCTCAATTCAGAAGTTGAAATAGATGTGATGTGGAACTTTCCAGAATTGTGGGATATTTGTGTACCTGTGTGGCCATAGGTTTGGACAAAAAAAATGAAAAGAACCCCCCTCAAACACAAGTCTCTTAAACAATCCATTGTATACAAGACACTGGGCAGGATATTTGGTGTTGGCCTTGCACCAAGCTGCTGGCGAATTCCAACAAGTGCTGTGACAGGTGCAATTGGGGGAAATTGCCTGCACAGGAAAAATGTGCTTGCAGAGTTGAACACAACTATCCAGTGGTTAGAAAGTGTTTTAAAAAAAAAAAGGGCCAAATGGAGATACAGACATCTTCAAACCAATGAGGACACAATGCAATGAATTCAGTGACCTTAGCATCTGATATATGTCATAGACTGATTGGTGATCAGGACCAGCTGAGAAAGAGTCCTGATGAGGTGGGCGGGGCAGTGAGTTCAGGTGAACAGAATCGGACAGAGACTGGAACACTACCTATCTAGGTTGTATTCACTGTATATACGTGGAATATTTAAGCCCAGTGCACACAAAGTTGCAAATGTAAAAGCTGCCAAACTCAGGCCATGCACAGATATGGTATGACAGCAAGTTCCTGCAACAGTGCCTTACTCTATAATGACAAAGCGCCAACAAAAACCAACTTCTATTTTGAAGCAGAATCGAAGCAGCAGAGTGATATTCAGTGTCAGGACATCCTGGTGTATTTGCAGGACACTTACATTTCCAGGCCAGACAATCACATTGACTATTAGAGCGGCAGGAAAACACCTTCAATTACCAAGCACACGCACAGTCCCTGTCGCAGCAACTGTAAAAATCTGGAAATTAATTTACCATCTCTGCAGTGACCAAAGTTTGGCTGCGTGGATATATTTTGTCTCTCACGGCCAGAAAATCAGAGAAAGAAGATTGTACACACTTTTTGTTGTTGTTGGCAAGGTGACTCTAAGAGAGACAAAGCACACTGAGGTGATTCACAACTGTTCCCTACTTGTATATTTACATCCATATTTTTAACTCAGCTGTGAACATAATCAAAACATCTACTTTGTCTTTTTTGGAAGGCCTGTCAGGATTTTACTCAGCCTCGCTCTGACAGGCTCAGCTGTCACCACTGTTGGCGGATGGTGAAATGTGGTCGAATGGTTTGTTTTTAATTCAAACTGTAGCATGCAGATCGCTAACACTAGCACAACAACATGTTATGCTAAATGTATAAACATAAAATGACATGCTGAAAAAAAGCAGGGTGGAGGTTGTCATTCAGCCAAGCAGCTTCCAGTAAATCAGTTCACTTTGATATTCCTTAATTCAAAATAAAAAGTAGAATTATGTTCACAGTTCACCACCAACCATCCTCAAGGTCTCCTTTAAATAAAAAAAGAATCATCTCCTGGCTTTACATAGTGATGATATTGCAGATCTTTGATTTACAGCTGTAGTTTTTTTTTCCTTTGGAAGAGAATAATTCTTGCACTGAATTAATGGCTCTTTTTGTAAATTAATTTACAGAAATGATCATGAACCAAATACTGTTATGCAGTACGGCATCGCTGAGTTCCCTTCTCCCTTTGTATGTGGAGGATATGATTTACTTAAATTCTTTATATTATATCCTACAATGATGATTTACTAGCAGGGGAGCATGTGGGAATGTTGGCAGAAATATTGAGGGGGCCCAGGATAGTGCCACTAATTATCAATATCTGTGTGTCAAAGCTGTTGTTGAGCTGTTGTCACAGGGCCCAGCATTTCTAACGTTGTCACTTTTGGTCGGCTTGAATGCATTTCCATATCAAAGTATACGGTTCTGGCTTCTCAGTTTTACATTCGCAGTTTCTTATTTCTGTTATCTCTTAAAGATAATAGGCAATTTGAAGATGTCATCTTGGTCTCTGATGCCATGAAATCAGTTTTTTCAACATTTTGGGGTGTTTTATCGATCCTGGGACTTACTGGTTATTTTACTGTGCATTAAATTCATAGAAATAATTTACTGTAGCACTAGCAAAGTCCAACAATGAAAAGTAGCAATGTAACAGTGGAAAATGCGTGACTACACTAAAAGCCTTGCATTCGAATCGCAACAATACAAAGGTAATATCAGAAAAATGCACTTAAAGTAACACAAAATAAGAAGTCATTATGCGGAAAGGCCACTTGCAGGGTGTCATGCTATTAAGTGCACTTAATTAGAAGATTAACAATACATTCATGTTGTAACTCACCATCAAAAAGTTAAAATGGAGTTTAAATGTCATTCACTAAATATTTGCCAGTTTTCCCAAGTTTTTCTTTGTTGAGTTGTGCACTCAACATGTTTGTCTTTTTTGTCTTTCTGGCTGATGTTTTGGTTGCCAATAGATTGGATTTCTCAGTTTTTATCCTCTTACAGTCATTAATTTTGTTAATTTGAGATCACTGCCCACAAGCCTCTTGTTGTGATTTGGTAGATGTGGGACCAAACATATTTATGTTTGTAATTTAAAAAAGCGTGTATTAATGAAATAAAAACATTTCAACTCACAACGAAAACGACACGTTGGTTGCAATATTTTTTAAATCGTGACGTCACGCGTTTTCTCCGCTCCCTCCCTCCCCCTCTCTCTCTCTCTCTCTCTCACTCACTCACTCGCTCGCTGCGCGTGACACAAAGTGTGGAGTCCGCGCGAGCCCGCAGGAAGCGAAAAGAGAGAAAGGAGAGAATGGGGCGGCTGAGTCCACGACAACAGGAGGAATAAGAACTGACTGAGGAGAGAAATAAAGAAGACCCGAGGAGGAAGACGGAGAAACTCTCTGGAGACACCGAAATAAGAAACTTTTCCGGGGAGGGGAGGGGAGGGGGGCCACGGTGACAGACTCTCGCACACGGCCACGTTTGAAAACATGGATACACTTTTCTCTGTTTTCGTGGGACTCCTGCTTCTCTTTCCGACAGTCTCCGGGCAAATAGCGACAGGTAAGGGGCAAAAAAAAAAAAAAAAAGATACTCACCTGAGTGGTTTGTTTGTGTCGGAAAAAGCAAAGTTCAACCCGCATTTCTGTCGTTTCTCCATCTGTGTGAATCCCCGACAGGTGTGTTTAGGTATCAGAGAAGAAGAAGAAAAAAAAGTTCACGTCTGCGCAGAAAACGTAACGCTGTCGCTGTTTTCTGAAACACTTTCTGATGTTTCTAGATTAAATCGATCTTTTATTTATCTTATTTTATTTATTTATTTACTTATTTTACTTGCAAGTTGTGGCCCGAACGAGGTTAGTTTGAGTCCAGCCTGCGCTTCACTTAGAGAATGACCAACACGGAGCTCGGCTGTGCAGACAGCCAACTCCTCTCTGAACTAAGTTGCGACACGTCCGCTCAGGTCGGTGTGAAGCATTAGAATTAAAAAATCACCATCAATCTGCCGTCCGTTTGTAGCCGCTGGCGTGGCATGGTACGGCTTTTTGTGAGAAGGGCATTGATCTCATTTGGAGGAGAAAGACGAGCGAAGCGGCCGATCGGCGCAGCTTTGGCGAAAAGCGCACGGATGGAGGAAAAAGTTAAGTGTGCACGGACATCAGGCTGCACCGTGCACGTACAGTCAAAGTGATGACTGCTACCCTCTCCGTGTTTTACCGTGGTCTGGCACTTTGTGGTGGTTTTTCTGTCCTCTTGATTCTCCGGAGACTTCATTCCGGTCCCTGCTCCACTTCGATGCGTTTAGGACTTATATGTGCCGATAAAAAGCAACGAGGGGGAAAAAAATAAAAAAAATAAAATAAAATCCCCGCTATGTTCAAAGTGTTTTGCAGAGGTCTGCTGCTGTTCTGTGTGTGTGGCAGTGGTCGGTTCGCCTCGCAGAGCACTGTGAGCTCTTCGCTCTTTGCAAAGCAAATGATCCGACTGCAACTTTATTCTCGCTGCGTGTAATAAAACCTAATGGTTGGGGATATCGCCTGTACGCCGATTGCCTGTTTGATGAAGGAGCTGATGGTCGTTGTGTTCACTTGAGGGGAGAGATGCACAGGTCCGGGTACTTTTTATTCCTCTGAAAATCCCGTCTTTATCCCATAAAACAGCAAATTAGTGAAATCCGTGAAGATAAAGGGTGTGATTTTTATTTATTTTTTATTTTGTTTATTTATTTTTTTAAACCATGCATCTGCAGGGTGCAGAGGGTGAAACCTAAACTCTCACAGTCATTGTTAAACTACACGCAACACCGTTTTAGTGCAGTAAATGAAACGACCTAAACTAAAGGTGCATTTCTGGTGCTGCATGGAAACCCCGTCCTGCTGGACTGGAGGTCGGTTCCCGGACCGGACTTAAAACGGTGGCACCCGTGCCATTTTGCTCCCATTTGTAGTCTGCAGAAACTCGTATGGCCCATAAGTTTTCTTGACCGATCGGACTCAAAAGAGCAAACACAAAGTCGAGCCACATTTTCAGCAGCTCTCGGCTCTCCGTGCAAGCAAACTCTCCCTACCTGTCTCTCTCTCTCTCTCTCTCTCTCTCTCTCTCTCTCTCTCTCTCTCTCTCCTGTGCCTTTTATTTCCGCATTCAGCCACTGAAATCTAAAGCAGAGAGAGAGCATGATAGACATGATAGACATTTTTTTATATATCTATATATATATGGAGAGAGAGAGAGAGAGAAACTTCCACAGCTGTTTTCAAAGTTGACCTCCAAAAAATCACATTAAAACCATATAAAGCTGCAATAAAGGTCACATCACGCTCCGTTTATGTGCTGGAAATAACCAGAAATACTATAACAATGTCGTTTTCTGCTCCAGTGTTCTCTTAGGCCTGTTAATGATTTGCATAGAAATTACACATTAATTACTACTTCATCTGCATAGCGTTTTATTGCCCCCCTCTTTCATGCCCCCCTACCCCTATACCCCCAGTACTACACCTAAACCCCCCCCCCTTCCCCTCCCTAATGGCCATTTGGTCCCATGGGTAACAAATGTGAGGAATTTCTTTGAGGCCTCTTTGGGAATTTGAGTGCTGTTAATTTGCAAGTAAATACTAGTGACTGGATGCAGCATCCCTCAGAATGGGAGGTGGGGAATCATAAGTCTGGGAGGGGGGGGGGGGGGCAGAAGACAACCTCACTTTGGCTGTTTTGCAGAATAAAAAGGGACTTCTATAAAAGCAAGCTACAGCAATTGTAATTTAAGTAAATGAAGGAAAAGGATTGTCTAAATTCATCAAAGGGCCCAGTTTTTAGAAATTACTATGTTGCCTTGTCCTTTTATGTCTGCACTCCTAAATGCAAAATAAATTGAAGAAAATAACTTCGTTGTTGTCACTATCAAAACAACAAAACCTGAGTGCAGAGAGACTGCAGGGCATGACATATTTCACGGATCACTACATTAATTTCTAATACAGACAACACTTTTATCCACAATTTCAGAAAAATGGGAAACTGATGAGGTTAGGATTAGGGTTAGGTGGATCACGAACAAAACCAATGTCCGCTGGAAAATAAACTGGCAGTTAGAGGATCAGAGGTCAATAATGAAATGAAATCAGCGGAGAGGTGGGTACTTTTCCTGATGCATTTCTGTTTTCACTCAGAAATCACTGACAATGACAGGAAAAATGTTATGCCCATTTTGTCTTTACTAAGTCATTTAGAGTTTGTTTTCAGATTATTTTACTGTATCAGCCTCACTTCTGTCATTATCCTCCAGTTCTCCAATTAGAAAGCTAATCTATATATTATGGCATTTATGTAAATACGCCTGTCGTCTTTTCTTATCATTCTGTTTTTGCTGCAGTTAGTTTTTTCTTTTTTTAGCTTATCATCCACAAAGTCATTGTAGTAATTGTGAATGAGCATGAGTCCCATTGCTTTACAAAGTCAGAAACTCACTTTTATGTTAATTTGACAACTTTCTAAATCTGTCTGCTCTCTGATCGAGTTGTGACACAGATTCCCGGCGTCTTTAATCTTAATGAAGTGAAATAATTGTTTTCCATTAGCGTCCCCAGACGAATTAGGAGGCTGCCGCTGCTATGAGCACCAAATCTGAGCTGGTTTAATTATAATTTAAAATTATTTTAGTATTTTGAGTATTACAATCAAGTTGGTTAATTTATAATTACTTTTCTGCACCATTTGGAAGAGGAAATACAATTGCCTCTTTTTCTCAGAGAAGGGCGAGAGAAGTGATAGTGAGAAAGAGGAGAAGGGGGAGGACAGAAATGCAACCATTGGTTTTTGGCCATGGGCATCTCCTCCACTCAAGAGACTGTGAAAACGGCAGGAGGGAGTGTAAGTGTGTCAGTGTGTGTCATGTGTGTTGCTGTCATTTACAGAGAAAGGGAAGCAGAGGGAGGCGAATGCTTTTAAGCCCTCTGGAGAACAGTGAAATGTTTGCCTCTCATTTAGATTCACGTGAGAATCTCTCATTCTGCTCATGCCATGTAAAATGGCGCCAAATCAAAGGCAGCTTTATTTATTTTACTGTTAAAAGTAATGCTTTGCCTCGCCATCCTTCAGATCCATCTTAATGTTTTCTCTTCAAATGAAACACCACTTTGCCCAGAGCCAATCTGTTTCAGTGGATTTCAATTTAGTGATACATTTAGAAAAAAGAAAACAAAACTCTCTTTGAAAGTATCTGGCTCATTTTTGCAGCCGTTTTGGGGATGAAGTCTGCGTGCTCACAAGCGTGTGAATAAACTGTAATTAATCTGTTGAGAGAATTCATTAGCTAATCCCTCATTAGCATCTGTGTATGTGTGCCTGTGTCTGTGCATGTGTGTGTGTATGAATGCATTTGAGGCTATGGGTTGAAAATGGATTAGCGACACATAGCGACAATGCATCCTCGCAGCCTCTTGCTGTTGTCAGAGAGTTTAGAGAGGCAAGAGGGAGCGTGATAACATGATGTGATTGACACAGGCTGTTATTCAGGTCTCCGTGCGCCATCCTGTATGACACCAAGGGGCTGAACTATTGCTCACTTTTTACTTTACTTATTTTGAAAAGTGCACTTTGCAAATCAGCCTTTTGTTGGCTACAATGGTTTATTTAAATGTTGCACTTTTCCTAATGCAGTGAAGTTAAAATTCAAAAAGTCATTAAGCGTGTTGTGAGTTTTGCTTTTGTTTTGCTCTCCAATTTGATAGCTGATTTGTCAGTTAATTAATCTCCATTCCTCTCAGCCACACATGCCCTGTGGTTTTATCAGCCACTATGCCCCCCTCCCCTGGGGAAAAAAAAAAAAAAACTTAGGATGTTATTACCTTAGAAGTGTGTGAAGTATGACATAAATGCTTTGTTGTAAGTAAAAGTCACCTATCAGATATTTTTTTTTTTTTGTATCACAGTCTACTCACTTCTGTTAAACTAATATATAATATTTCAGCTTTTCTTCATGAATTTCAGGTATATCCATTCAGGTATTATAAGGCTGAAATGGAAAGTTTCCACTGTAAGGCGCAGACAGGAATATACCTGGCGTTATTGTCAAGATTAACCTTTCAATACTTGTACATGGTGGGTGTAAATCATACAGTCACTAAGCAGGAAGTGAACTAAGAAGGTGGTGCAGTCCCACTGGAAATGAGGCAAGGTGGTACATCCAAAACAAATCCAGAATCCCTGAAATATCACATTCCTGATGAATGATGGTATTAGTCCAGTATCATCAATCTCCGCTCTGCCCTGTTTGTCTCTGGTCTCAGCTGTCGGTACAAGGGGGCCTTGAAACACGCTGCTAACTCACATACACACTCATACACCTAACACACTCTCTTATACACATGGCTGGCTAATGACAGATTAAGTAATCAACACTTTTAGCTGATTAATTACATTACAGTGTGCATACACACACACACACACACACACACACACACACACACACTTTGCCACACACTGACACAGATATGAGCAGCCTTAGCAGTAGTTGTGTATTGTTGTGTGTGGCCATAATGATGTATGTAACAGAGTCAAGGCCTGTGCAGTGCTTACATGTGTGTGTCTAAAACATGGAAAAAGATTGCTGGAAGCAGGCAGGTGACAGCAGTCTGTGGAAAATTATTATGTTTAGGGTGAAGCAGGGGGTAAAGGTTGAGATCAGCCTGTGTTGGTTTAGAGCTTGTTTTACTGTTAGTCACCAGATTGTTCCCAATTCCAGTTTGTGTGTATTATCGCTAAATAAGAGGTTACACCATTCCATTATGTATTATTATTTCCCAGCCATTTTTCAGAAGGAGTCGACTTGTGTTGAAATGTTGCAGTAAATGTGATAAGACAAGAGCACAGAAACATTTTATAGGTGCTCTATTTTATTAAATGAGGACAACAACAGTTGCAGAAGATTTTGTTGAAACAGTGTAATTTTGCCAATGACCTGCAGAATACAACAAACCACACTAGATACTTTGTCCTCCAGCCAAACAGCTTTGTATTTTGACTAGTGATTATTAAAAACAATATTTTTTCCATGTACAAGGCTTACAAATATAAATTACAAAGAATCCCAACACTTTGTCTAAATAAATGCAGTCCAGACGTGGCAATGATTTAAATAAGAACATGTCTGACCAAAGATTACGTGGTTAGAATAAAGCTTAGAATGAAGCTTTTTTTGATGGATGCTTTGTTGTTGTGGAGGTTCAATACCCATCCCACTGCAAAAGCCAAACATTGTGGATAAGATGTTGTTGCCTCTGTGATGTTGTTATTCAAGCTAAGTGCACTTACTCTTCTGTATCCACAGAGGGGTATGCTGACTCTTATCACTCGTCACATCTCTCCTACCCAGTGTATACGTGTTGATCTCTGCATGTTTTCCAATCTAACTCTTTGTCTTATTGTTCTTTGCTTTGCTTCTACTGGATGCAGCTCACATGGGGCGCGCTGAGAAGGGTGAGTTATGACTGGCCAGCGAAGAGCTGAGCTCCATCTTTCACCGCCATCATCACCGTTGTAGTGTTGTTGTCACCGTAATTATTTCCATGTTTCCCCCTTAACCAAATGGTCCTTTTTTATGTGTAGATGTCAGTTGTGGTGAATTAGTTTTTCAGTTTTGTTATCCTATCTTTTAGCTGATGTGTCGTTACTAACCGTTCCCAGTTTGACTTAGTGCTCATTTAATAGTAGTTTCTGTAATTATGAGTAGTATCACCTTGACACACTAATACTAAGTCTTATTACTTACACAACAGTCAGTATTGAAGTTTAGTATGCAGCAATATCTAAACATTTTACTTTAAAAATGTTGAACTATGTGTTAGCCATTATCGCTGAAATTGATTGAATGCCAAAATAGTTTGCGTTCTTTCAGTTCATGGAGCTACTTTACTCTTTGGATACAGTTTCTGCGATGACATTTTTAATTGAACTGCTGAAATGTTTGAAGCTTGTATTGGTTTGGTGTTGTCTGCCTTTGTGGCTCTGCCAGCCTCGCTGTCAGTTAATCTGCCATTTGCCATTTGTGTGTGTGTGTGTCCTTTCCCATCTTTGTCTGTCTCTGTCTGTCAGTCTGTGGTGAGACAGCTGGTGGGAGGTTTTGAAGTTTCCAGGTGCTATTTGTTTGGTCAGGTCTGCTCTTTAATAAAGAAGTTCAGAGTGACTTCAGTAGCCATCTTATCTCCTCTTCTCTTCACATTAAGTGTCCACTTCAGCCACTGTGCATCCTCTCACACGCATCCTCTGTCTTTATTCCCTTCCCATCTCTCTCTTTCACACTCACATAGACCCTCACAGCAGCTGGTTGATAATGAGGGAGTTGAGTTTTGTTGTGAAAGTGACAGGTTGGTAAAATACACCACAGACACTTCACACAGTAAAGACAGACAGAGAGATGACTATGTAACTGTTTGGTGTCACACAGGGCTGTGACAAAGTCAGAGCAAATATAGTGTTGTATTAATTTTAAAATAAAATCAAAGCAAATAAAAATCCTCAGTTGATTTTATACAAGGTCATCTTGTTGTTGGTCCTTAAACGCTGAAAGAAGAAACTCATTTTTATTTTGTCTGTGTGTGTGTGTTGGAGACAGATAAAGGATTTCAAGCACCCTCCATTCAAACTAAAAAATTCTCAAACACAAAACTAATAAAACCCTAATGAAAGCCCAGTGGGGTGTAAATACTGTCAGTTCGTATTAAGAAGGAAAGGTTCCTGAATAGGATTTTGGCATGTTATATATCTGCTCTCACCAATCTCAGGAGAGTTAACTCCACTCAAAACAAACAAAAGAAAGTGTGATTTTAAGCACTTTGAATTCTCCGTTGGTCCAAAATAGATAGTTTATTGATGAGATGGTGATGAGAAAGTCAGTAAAGAATAAATCATGAGTAAAGCATAGGCTCGCATTTACTTTGTCTTCTTATAAATACAAAACCAAAGTTTAATTGAGAAGACCAAATCTATAATTCTTGATTTAATGTGTCACTCATTACACCAAATAAGAGTGGAACTCCACCATCTTTTTTTGATATTTGTTTGTTTGATTGTTTTTTCAGATTTTCATTTCTAATGCACAAGGTAGATATTTAGAAATGTCCAAACTGTCTTTCTTCCTTTCACCTTTACCTAAGCTGATCTTTACTTAAAGTCACACATTTTGACCCTCAAGACAAGATTCAAAATATGAAATCAGTATCCAGTTATTGATTAAGTAGTGCATTGGCCAGAATATAAAACATGCTAAACCCGGCTTTAAATCTTTCCTAAAACAGATTTTCCTCTTTTTTTTTTTTTTCTTGTCTTCCTTCACTGCCATTTTCTAACAAAGGTAAAATGTCCAAAAATCCAAATAATAAAAATGTGCCTTTATTTAGTCTGTAAAAACTAAATATAGTTGCGTACGAAACATGAAACGGAGGCATTGTAGTTCAGCCTTCACGCCAGCAGCAGAGGTAGTGACAGCGCCAGATCGTCTGTGTAAGATGGAGGGTTGGCAGGGAGGGACAGAAGCACTGACACTGTTGTGCATCTTATTTCAGATCGACGGCATGCGATATAACATCAAGCACAGGGTGGCAACATGTCAGCTCTGTTCTGAAGTTACGCGGACATGAACGAGACATGCTACCAAGCTGACCGATCGCAGTTGATTCAGTCTGCTTCATCACGACGTGTAGCTACGTTTTTAGGGAGGTGTTTGTCAGGCACTGGCGTAGTGGTAACGACTTAACTTCAACAGCAAGGTGCGAATCCAAGAGTCAAGGTTAGCATTTCAAGCTTGATGGTTAAGGTTATCATTAGGGGCTTGTGTCCTCTTATTCGTGTATGTGTGTGTCTCTGGGCACACTATTTGTGCAGTATACATGGCCAGAAGGCTCTTATACTTGTGTGTTTCTGTGCCTGTGTGTGTAGCCATGGGCAGTAGCTGAAGTGGTTTACATTAGTACAGTTAAGAAAACATCCGTCATGACGCTGTGGCTTACACACACACACACACACACACACATAGCCATAAGCAATCCATGAGCAGTATACCATAGAAAATCTAATTCCTGATCTCTGTGTGTTGCTTCATGATAAATCTCCACAGGAAATTCAGCTGCAGTCACTCTCAGTTGTATGTGTATACTATCAAAAAAACAGGGACAGTAATTTTACTGTCCTTATATTCCTTTCTGATAACACTGCCGTCCTGTGCTCTTAAAGCTGATTTCGCTTCAAGAATAATAGAAAGCTTTCAAGATGTGTGTGTGAGAATGTGAGTGTATGTGTGAGAGAGTGAGAGAGAGAATCAGGGGTTTACACACAGACGACCAGTCCATTAAGATTATCATCTCCATCCCTGACTATGTATCGTCACATCACCGCAGTGCTGGTCCTCCATCTGTCCGTGTGAGCAGAGATTTAAATCTTCTGGCACATATTCCTGAGCTATCTTTTTACACTAAATTATGTTACACTGTTTTATTTTTTTTTTAATCCGTCTGTCTGCGTCCTAATACATGTCTGTCTGTCTGCCTACTGTCAACCAGCCTGTGTCTGTCCCTCCTGTCTGTGGATGACTAGATGGCTGCAGACACATGGTCAGCCTGACAGCGATCTCACACACACACACACACACACACGTATATGCACCTACAGTCAATCACCCGAACAGGCAGGCGGTGTGTGGGAGTTTGGAGACAGACATTTAAATATTGAACATCTGTCTGTCTGTCAGACTTCTGGTTGGTCTGTCTCAGCCTTCATATCAGACACTTATTGAGGAAAAGTCATAGTTGGTACTGATGAAGCCTTAGATAACAATTTAACAGACACACATACTGCATATGATATTGTTGAGAATTAAAAGTAATTATATGAATATACAAGTAGCTCATTAATATGTGAGGATAACTAACTTTTGATGTCTCTGATCATAATTTAATATCCTACAGTAATCATGTTTAAGTCTCCTGTTTCATTAAAAATGTAGAAAGAGTCAGTCAGTTCGGATCAAGTGCTAATTAATTGACTGCACATTTGGTTACTGAATTATCTCTTGAGTCATTTAAGGTAGCCCAGCGGACAATACGATTGAATACTTTTCTGGGTTGCGGAAAAAGGTGCCAATTTCAGATCATGTTCCTTTGGGAACTTAACAGAGTAATTGTAAAGAAACCTGATTTTAATAGAAAAGATGGGTGAAAAAACTGCAGCCTCTTTGTAGTGTAAAATTGCTCCTTTGTGGTGCCATTGTAAGGATGGTAATCAGAACAAGTTAACAAAATGTTTCCTACTCTTTCTACACTGTGCTCGCATTCACAAAATAAGACAGATGTATTGATACTGAAAACCCATCTCAACCTTTTTTGATGGGAGCATTGGCAAAGCCTTGTCTAATCCTGTACCTGACTATCACTTCATCATGGCTCAGCAAAAAACAGTGCCTTCTTTGGAAAACATCCACTTGAGTTGTGTAATTTTGATGAATGAAGCCTCATATTGTCTTAAGTTAAAGCCTCAAACTGGACCCTCAATTTTGTACCTTATCTCTTCGCTTGTACACTTGAAAAGATCTCTTCATGGAGGAATGATTATAGCAACCACAAATACTCATGGGTATGTGACTGTAGTACTGAAGGCAGACTTTAAAAATCAGAGAAAAATCTTCTTTGAGGTTAAACATTATGTGTAAGTATCACCGTGTTACTGGCCTATATCAAAATAAATGCACAGCATCCCCAACCGCTTAAAAGTACGGGGTCATTGCTGTCCACTGCTCTGCAGCCTCACACCACCCAGACAGATTTATTTCTATGCATTCAGGAAACTAAACAAAAGCTTTTTTCCAGGGTTTCCATACGTTGTAGGGGGCCATAACTCCCCAAGGCACTTGTGCTTTCAAGTGAGCACCATTGAATAAATGCATGTGGGGAACCCTGACCAGGAGTTCTGCTGCCCTGAGTAGAGATCTGCAAGCGGTGCAGACAGTGTGTCCTTTCCACTGGATGTGATAAGACAGCGGTGCAGAGAAATTCCCAGCGGACACACAGCTGTAGATCAACACGTGAACCAAGAAGACACCAAAATAGGACATGTGATGTTTTCAGTGGGAGGAAGTGGGCCCCCAGATTCCTCATGCAGAGGTGTTTGATTTTTTTTTGGGAAAGTTGATACTTGCTATACAAACGCACACACACACACACACACACACACACACAATGATGCACATTCACTTCTCTGCAATGTTGAGAGTTATGCGGATTCCACCGTGTCTGGTGGAGTCAGGCAAAATCAGTCAGTTCAGTCGAACCAACCCTCCCTTCATTACTCCTCCCCTTTTCTCTGAATATATCCAAGTACGACTCCATCCTTTTCTTCCCCCCAGGCTTCTCCTTACTTATTATACCTCACTCCACTCTTCTTGCCCCATTTCTCCCTTCCCTAAGAATTTTTAAGGCCCCCTAACGTAAACAAAGAGACACAACGTTTATCAACCCCCCTTTTCCCCGTCTCTTGCCACCTCCCCCATGTTTCTCCTGTTTCCCCCACAACAAGACCAAGGGTGGGGCTCTGTGTTCTTAAATCCAGGCTGAGTGGTGTTGTATTACAGGGATAAAGTGTGTGGATTCTGTTTAAGGTGGAAATTGTAATTGCAAAGGGAGTTGTATACACAGGAGCAAGTTGAGTACAGGAGCACAACATGGTGATTTGAAATAACTATAAATAAGTTTGTTTGATTTAAAATTCTACTTACTTGTTAAGACTTGAATCAATGAATGAATAACCATGACAACTAATGAGAAGTTTAACCAACCAGTCATTCATATGCAGAATGACTTATACATGAGTTGATGTTAAATTATTTACAGTTGCAGAAAAAAATTACTATTTCTATTATCGATTTTATCTTCAAAACCTCAGAGGCCGCATCTGAAGAGTGCCTCTTTCATCCAGCCAACAACCACAAGTTATTTGGGTGAAAATTTTCCGCCAGGTAATAAATTATCTTTTGACCTTTGATTCACCCGTTGAAGCTATCAGTTAATTGAAGAAAATTGACCTAATCGCTCAAAGCAAGGCTCTGATACATGTTTTCATGGAAATCAAATTGACATTTACAGTCTCAGAAAGGGAGAATGAAATCAACTCTGTATCTGATGCAGTGCTTTATGGGAAACTTGCTTGAACAACAGGGAAATTAACGCCATGAAAACTGTAACCAGAGTTACTGTAATTCACTTAAAGCTGTGCCAGTTGATTTCGGCTAACAATGCTGCCAAACAAAACAGCCATTGGTGTGTTTTATCTCGGGAGAACAAATTCTTCTCTGTGGTGTCACGCTGGCACAAAACACCCTCACCCACTTGGTCTCAGCCTCACGCCCCTCCTGCCTCTCGTCAAGGTCTCTGTCTCGCTCTCGCTCTCTATCTCTCTCTTTCACTCCTCCTCTATCTCGCACTTTCTCTCCCACTTTCTGGAATGCTTTTGTTAGTGTTTTCTCTGCTCTGTTTTCAGTTCAGACAGATTTACTCTGACTCACACACATACACACACAACCCTCCCTCCCCATGAATATAAGTCTTTGTAGAAGAAACTGCCTCTTTGTATTAAGTGGCTAGGTTAACTGTCACTATGTCTATATTGGGCCAAAGGTAAATGAAGTGACTGTGTGTGCATCCTGTGTGTGTATGTGTATGTGAGCCAAGCGAGCTGTCTTGTTGGAGTAACTGTTAGCAGATACAGTGCTGCCTTCCCATGACATAAACTGTCTCTTATACTCAACCTCACATGCACAAATACACACACATGCACAGAAAAACTACCTTAACACACGGCGTCGTTTTGTCTTGTAGGGTTAGTCGCTTATTACAAAGTGAGCTGTAAGAAGTTAAGTACAGGTTGGAAGCACAACTGCTGTGGCTCTGTGTATGCTGACTTCTGAACAGGGAAAAAAATGTGCCGGTGTTTTCGTGTATAAACATCTTCCATGTCTGCCCATTGTTGTAATCATTTGCTAACGCACTGAGCCTAGATAAGATTCTTATGCAAATTAAGGGCTCTACTTTCTATGTTTACAGTTGCACTTGGAGGTAACATTCATTGCATGCATGATTTAAGTTTATTTGGACTCTTTCAGGAGGCTTTCTCTGTTTTGCTGGTGCTGGGCTACCCAGGACCTGTTTGAGGGCGCAACTTGTATATGTCAGCACTTTGGCAAATGTTTGTTAGCGAGTCCCACAGGGAATGTGTATACTCACACATGAGTTGCAAATGTGGCCCTTGTTTTAATTGATTCAACATGATCGCAGAGGAAAATATGTCACATGGTAAATCTTAGCTTGGGGATTAAAGAAGTGGAGCTGAAACGGAGATCTGATCACCGTTATGTGCCCATAACTGATGATTAAGCTGCAATCTAGGTTTCACTGACATAATGTCAGATTTGAGGTTGTCTCTGCAGCCTTGACATTTTCAGAGGCTTTGGAGGAAGCATTTCTGACCCTGAATCACGTAACTCTTGCAGTTGGATGCTAAAATATATTTCATTTGAGCTTTTGATTTGCTGTGCTAAAAGTATGAAACCAGAAAGAGTGGAGATTTAACCTTTTCGTAATAGTTTAGATGCGGACATTGACATCTGTAGGATTAATTGCATCCAACATGACCCACAAACAGCATCCTCTTTGCTATGAAGTGGGTGTAGTGAGCACTGTTTCTAGCATTAATAACTGACCTTGAGCAAAGCACTTAGCCTTTGACTGGTCTGGTGGCATTGCTTCAGTGCCCCCCCCCCCCTCAATAGAAAACTGTGGTTACAGTGGAGTGGCTCCTATGTGAATATGCTTGGCAAGAAACAGCATGTCTGCTCAACACAACCATTCCCTGGATAAATAAAGGTTAAAGTCAAGCCATGAGCTCTCTTTGCTCATTCTTTCGGCCTTTTGCTCTGTATCGCACACCCCCCCCCCCCCAATCCTCTCTATCTCTCTCTCTCACACACACACACACACACACACACTCACACTCACTCACTCCAGGGGCTTACATACCTCTGGATGGCGCGAGAGAGAGTGAGTGAGTCAGCCACATGTGGTTTTGGTTAGCCACACTTTCCCCTCGCACTGGCCCCAAACTAACCACTTCTACTTTACCATGGTCAAATACATGTGTAGATCACCCATTCAGTGTCCGCTGCTGTGTGTTTGCTTAAAAACGTGCCCTACTCTACACGTGTCTGCTTTTGCGTGCGTGTATGTGTGTGCGATGAATGCATGTCCCAGCCAGAGGCAGAGTCAAGTAGAACAGTGAATCAAGGTTAGTGGTCCAAAGAGAGCAGGGGAGATTGAAAGAAGGGGGTGAGAGAGAGACTTAACTCAACAGAGCAGCAGCAGCAGTATAGAAGGAGATGGAAAGTGACTTCAGGTTTTCATGAATTCACTTGTAGCAGCTTGTGTGAGCTTTACATCAACTATTTCATTATTACTGGCAGGGATGTTGAGCTCTTGGTGTTTAGGCCTATCGGTGTGGGCTAAATAAAACAGGTCACGGTAGAGATTTTATTCCACATAAGTTTATCGTAAACATAATCTGCTATTGGAGGATCTGTCTATCAAGTTGCTAATAATGGGATGTAGTCTTTTCTACTGAATTCATCCTGTAGGACTGCTCCTTCAGTGTAGATGCAAATGGATTTTCCTGTGCTTGTCTTACACAACTGCATGTAGCGAGGGCAAAGACGAATACCAGTTTGCATGCCAAAGGCAATTTAAGTAATGCTGTTTTCTTATCTTGAAACACGTACTTTACACCAAGTTAACATTCCAATAGTAAAGCCAGCTGTGATGAACTGTTGTTTGCATTGTTTAGAAATGCTTGAGCTTTACTTGGTTCTTCCTAAATTACACATGAACCCATAATGACACAGATTGAGCACTACTCTAAGCTCAAAACACATTTCATTCCGGCAGTGTTATATCCATAACGAAGCCACAGATAAGGCTGGTTGTTTTGGAGCTCTTATGTGATCAATGAAAGTTGTCAGAGAGTTGTTGTTTTATCAACAGCTCGGCTTACATAACGTAAGTAGGTGGATGCTTCCCTTTGTTCTTTGGTGGATTACTTCCCATCGCTCGTTCAAAGATACTAGATTTCATCAGTCACTCTGATCGTTTCAAAAAAGCTTTGTTATTTATCTACTTACTTTTTTTAATTATGAATTTTGTGTTGAAAACTGGCAGATTTTCTGACATTTTAAAGCGCTTTTATTATCTGTGTGATTACAAAAACTGCACATCCAAAGATGGAGAATAATTGATTAAATTTTATTACAGTACAATTCCTGTGTCAAGATTATAAATTGACACATTTTGTCTCGACATCTGCTACTTTTCTGTAAATCAGTTAAAATTAAGTAAGTGTTGAGGAGCTAATTGTTTTCAGAGGCATTTTCAAAGATACCGGATATGTCAAGTGTAAGAAAATTGTTACATGATAAACGTCTTTGAAGACATGTAGACTATTTCTATTTGATGGAATAGGTTTGAATATTTCACTGAGTCTAACCATCAAAGAGCTTTAATGAAACCTTGGATATGCAGAATACTGTAAAATTACACTTTTTCAACCTTGAAGCTACCTTTGGAGGGGAAAAAGGAAAACTGCATATGAAGATTCTTAGCAGGGCCCTCAACTTGACTCATGTTGATGCAAAGTAGTTTAAAGTCAAATTTTGAGGCCACTTAACGTGCATGTTTTTCCTGGGATTAGGAAGAACATAGGCCATGTTAATCATGTTGCCTGTTTTTATTAATCTCCTTTATTTTTTTACCGCCCCCCCCCCAAAAAAAAAAAAAAAACTCCACCTATTGTGAGAACAATCCAGAAAACCAAACTCTTTCTAAATGACACTGAACAAAGAGTGCACTTGACATAAAACCAAGGTTTTATTTCATTGTCTCGCTCATGTTAAGCACGCTCTTTCCTGACTTGGAAAGTGAACTTTAAATCTATTTTCTCAGCTGTTGTGGTTTCAATTTGTTGTATTATTACAACATAATGAAGCATGGTTTAACACACTTAATCTTAATCTATCGTAACAACCTTTTGGGGTTTTTTTTTTTCAGTAAGATAATTTAGAAAGCTTAATATCTGACATCTAAGTGTACAGTACAAGTACGCAAGATGTATTTCAAGGTTTGAGGTTAGTTGTTGCAATCAAACTCTAGTTGTCACGCACACTGAATCAAATCACCTTATGAGCCCAATGAATGGGAATTGAATTAAATTGAGTTGATGAGGTCTCTGTTGAAGCTCACTGCCAACAACCAAAAACTTATTCCTACCAGTCTGTCTGCATGGCTGTTAGCTTTGCAAAGATGACATTTCTCACCATTTTACAGTTTTGGGGCAACGTGAAGCAATCCTAACGTGTACACTTTTGGATTTGGTGAATAAATCCAGCAGAAAATACTGAATTTATGTCAGCGTCTAATGGTTAAGCATTTTCACTCAATGTGCTGTGGAAAAGGTTTGGAAAGAACTTTGTTGTAATGTTTCTCTACATTGACTACAATGAAGCAGAATTTAGAGAAAAAGCAGGCTGATGTACTGGAGATGACTTAAAACTATGACAAGATGCTTAGATGTGCGTTACAGGCCCCGACCTGAGCAGCACAAACCAGGACTATAATCCCTAAGAAGATGGGAGTGGAATGAAATAGACGTAAACGATACAGCATAGATGGGGGATGAGAAAACTGTGTGGGAGAAGGAGCAAGAGCTACTTGAAGTGCGATAAGGAACTACACAAGAACACCGCGGACCGGAGCGGACTGACACAACAAACACTCGCAGCTGCACTCTTTCATTCCTTACCTCCTCCATATCAGCTGATAACAACAGAGGAGCCAGACAGAGGGAGGGAGTGAAAGTTATGCTAGTCTGATAGGACGCAGGGCCTGGATTTTTTTTTTGTCTGATCTTCCTGTGTAAGGCCCGTTTTTCTTCTGCATCAATCTTTGGGTTTAACGCTCAGACACATTTACTGCTACCATGTGGGGAAAGAATGAAAGTGCTGCTGGCTTCTTCATCTGGATCCATCACAGTCCACTTCAGTTTGACCTGCACAACAAGGGCAAATACAAACTATTAACCTATATTCACACTGATGGAGACATGAGAACTGGACTCTGGGTTTTGTTCGTGTCTGTGTGTGTTTGCATTTTTCGAACTGGGAGGAATCCAGTGACGGTTGCTGCTCTGAAATCAGTGTGTTTGTCTTTCAGGGGCCTTCATCTGTTTCACATTCTTCAGCTTTTGGCCTGAGCTGTTTAGATTTAACCATGGAGATGTAATAAGACGTATAAATTACTTTTGCTCTGTCAGCCAGGCCACTTAGCTTTCGCAAGATCCACCTTTTAAGGCTGACACATATCTTAAGAATGCAAATTTATGGTTCGTGTCGTATGTCAAGCCTAAAGTAATAATTACTCGGACCTTCACACACAGAAGTTAAATATTAGCCCTGTCCATTGAAAATTGGCCAGTAATTATCATATTTAAACATACCAAAAGAGCACTTCATGTCCTTCCCAACAATCGGAGGTGAATGCAGCATTCCTCACTTCAGATTCAGTGTACCGGGTTTTTGGGGAAATCAAGAGAATGAGTTACTGAATTGAATTACTGTGCTGTTGGAATGGATGCTGGGGACAAAGATTAATTGAAGTCGTACCTCTGTTTATTAACTTAAAAAAAAAAAAAAAACTGGCTGTGGTTTTCAGTGGCTTTATAATTGCCGTGCTACATGATGAGCATTGCTCCTGACTTATCGTTCTCCAGTTGTCCATTCACATATTCAGTGACATCAAACACGTGGAAAGACACAGGCTGCCTTCAGATGTGTAATCAATCGTTATGAAAAAGAAATTAATACATCATCCTCCCGCCTTTCTGCACATCCCCCATCTCTCTTCTCCCCCTCCCTGCCCTCCATTTTTCTCTATGTTCTGTTGCTCATTATACCGATCACTCAACTTTCACTGACGCTCTAGTCGCACCTCATTACTGACCCTACACACAAATACACACAGCTTTCCATCAGTAGACCCACATCACGGCTTAATGTGGTGCGGAGGGATGTGGACACTTACAGTATTAGTGAGTAAGAGGGAAAGCAACTGACTGAAACATGATTTTAATGTTGTTTAGTTAACTGAACAACATACATTAGTTTGTTCTGAGAGCTCTCGTGGCAGAAAGTAGTCCATCATCATCAAAAGTACATTCAGAAATTGAATCATCTGCTCCAGTGGCATAAAAACTGAGTACATCAAATTCTATAGTTAAGTGCTAATTTAGGATATTTGTAGTTTACTTGAGGTATCCCATTTCATGGTACTTTTCAAATCTACATTGCTAGATTTCAGGCAAACATCGTACTTTTAACTTGATATTTTCATATTCTCAGTCGTGTCAAACATGTATTTACTTTGGTCTATATATTGTATTTTCATAATCAATCAATGCAGTGATTATATACTCATGGAATCACTGAGACTACTATTCATTCATTCATTCATTCACTGTCATTGTCCTTCCATCAGTCCACACCGTCATAAACTTTGGGTAAAAACTTTGTACAACTGCCAGGATTAATCTGATGAACTATCTGATGAGCAATGCAATGAGCAAAACTGCAACAAAACCAATGAATCCCTCATGACTCTAGTCTCCATCCATGAAAGTGTGTGTGTGTGTGTGTGTGTGTGTCTGAGTGTGACTAATGACTGGTGAGTGGTGTTGATTAATACACTGTGTATGCTGATGTGATGCCTCCTGGCAGATACAGTAGCTTTGAATAGAATTTGTGTATTTGTGTGTGTGGGCATGGCAGGTAGTAGTTAATGAAACAAATGTGTTTGTGAGTTTGTAGATTTCCACACACTGACCACAGGCCTGACAGGCAGGTCTTAATTAGTTGCCACGGCTACCGATGATGCGTACTGACAGTAACTGCGGTGATGACAGAATCTCCTGCCTCGTGGCAGAGAGGCATGCTGGGATTGACGCAGCGTCCACTCAGTCATCACGCTGTGTGTGTGTGTGTGTGTGTGTGTTTGGGTGTGTGAAAGTTAAGATTGAAGAAAATGAGACAGTTCGTCAATCAGCCAGTTACTTCCTTGTTAATCAGACAGTCATTTCGTCAGATGTACACAAAGAATCACACACTCTCTCACACAGCTTGTTGTGCAGTAAAGACAGTGAGACCAGGAAATTGTCCAGTGATTTCTTGTCGGTATGTGTGAAGATGGAATGACTTCAATCATCACTTTACTCCCGCCTGCTCCCTCTTCTCCTTTATTCATCCCAGGAGGCAGCATTAAGGCAGAGAGAGTGAACATGATGAGATGTTTAGGTGGCACGTCAGAGCAGATCCACTAAGAGCTGTTCAACTCTGCAAAAAAGTGATTTATGCATGAATTATGAACCATGCTGTTCACCTCTCGCTTTAACCATTCAACAAAACAGGAAATGAGAAGCAACAACGAGTAGCTTGTTGTGATCTCTGATTCTTAGAGGTGCTTCAGTGCTACAATTACGGCATTCATTATGCATTCTGCCATTTGAATTGGCCTAAATGACAGACAAGAGACAAACAGAAGAGGAGAGGCAATTGCTGCACTCTGACAGAGACCACACTCTGATTCTGTGTGTGTGTGTGTGTGTGTGTGTGTAGGCTTGCTGGTAGGGGAACTTGGAGATGAATCTTAATGGCCATCATTTAACCTTTCACCTCAGCTTATACACACCCACATACACTTACATGCACACACAAACAGCTAGTTTGCTGGATGAGGAATTGAGTGGTGAGTGGAGGGCTGAGGATATTAGGGGGAGTGCATTTGTGTGCATGCGTGTGAGAGTGAGGGGTGAATGTGTGTTCATGTTTGGATGTGTGTGTGCGTATGTGTGATTGATATGATGATATGTGTGAGTTAGCGGTTTATTGGGGTCAACAGACATAATTTTGCTGTGAGAACTTTACAGAATCCACTCTTAACAAATTTGTTGCGTATACGTGACAAGTAGCAGAACGGCATAAAGTTCATTTTTAGAACCATTCTGATGATCAAGTAGGGTGGCACAATGGAACAGTGGTTACCACAGTCACCTCATAGCAAGACAGTTTTGAGTTCAAATCCTCAATCCGGTGTATTTCCTTGTCGTGTTCAGGGTGTTTCCTGCTCAGTATCTGTTGGAATTGCCTCCAGTCACATGTGACTCCGATGGGTGAGATGGATATATGAATGGATGGATGCATGATCAGTGAACTATTGAGTCATTTCGTCAAATGCAATAGTCCTAAAATGTGAATATGTGGCAGACGTCTGGGGGTGCAAATTGAATACTTTTAGGTTTGGGATTGAATTGGACATCACATGTGGCTGTTGGATATTGTGACAGGCATTTTTCACTATTTTCCTGTTGAAGCCCTACTGCAGTAAATCTTTCAGCGTGATTATAATCTGATGTTTCTGAATCCAAATGAAATGAATGTACAATAAATGTGCCGCATCGCTCCGTATGGGTTGGAAGGTCTGGACATGTTGCTCTTTTGGCTACATCCCAGCCGGCGATGTTACAGCTGGTGTTTCCCATCTGCAGTCCCAGGCTGAGCACCTGTTTCTCATGTACAGGTAGACAACAACAGAATATCTGTGAAAATGAAAACTGCTCAAATCAGTTTCACAAGAACCATTTGGAGCAAGAGCAAATAATGGTAGATTGAGTTTGTTGCATTTGATTTCAAGAATTTGAAAGAAAAAGCTCATGTCAGCCCCCGCCCCACCAAAAAAAGCTCCTTCTGCTCACATGTTGGTGCTCTGAAAGTACGAATACTGACCAGAGAACAGCGTTCTTGCAGGAGAACTGCTGAATTGTGGCTGCATGATGCTATTGGGTGGAATCTGTCAGTTGTGTGTGTGTGTGTCTGTTTATGTCCATCTGGCATGACCCCCTGTTCAACTCCTCAAGCACTAATGCACATATGGACCGTAGACACACACACACATGCACACACACTTAGCAGCACATACACACTCGTGTAAGAACAGCTGAAAGAAGCTGCCCACCCATCGACCCATCCTCCCTCCTCCCTGCAGAGCCTCAGGACTCATCCAGGTGTCCACTTTCTTCATCCTGCTTCTCCTCCTCTTCTTTCTTTCTTTTTGCTGTCTGTTGTATTCATATATTACAAACTGTGGATGGTGACAGATTGCTCACATTCAGAGTGATCATTGCAGAGTGCTGTTGAAGCTAATAATATATTTGCATGTTATAATAGTTATACTTTCGGCTTGTCATGGTAGTTTTGATTTGGGTTAATTTTTTATTTGATAATCATGCTCGTAAACAAATAGGACTAAAAAATATGTCCATGAATCATTATTCATAATTTTGGCTGGTTATTTCTTAGTTTGTTGAGTCCAGGGTACATCTTTCAACAGTCATACATTTCAGAAAAGCAACAAATCTTTGAATTTGCAAGCTGCAATCCCTGAAGTTGTTGCATTTTTCACTTGAAACATACCTGAAACGAATAATTGATATTCTGTGTTGCTTTATTGTTCAGCTCCAGAGGCAGCCATTGAATGAGCCTACTAGCTCTCTAAGTCTTTTTCTACAACACTTCAGTGTGCCTGAAGTTTCTCCATTGAGTGTTTATTCGAAGAATGAAAGATGTAAAAGAGGATGAATCATGGGCTAAGAGAAGAAATTGATCGGGGGAATAAAGGAAAGAGGAGAAATTAATAAAAGCACTTCAAATTGAAGGAGAGGGGGGATGAATGAAATAAGGAAAAAGATTTGGGAACAAAAAGGAGTATATATAGAGTATAGTATAAAGAGTATATGTATGTATAGTAAACAAAAGGAAAAAAGCAAGAAGGAAGGAAAGAAGAGTAAAAAAGAAATGAAGAAGCACTTAAGGAAAGAAAGGCTCTAGTTTTGTGCAGGACTGCAGTTTCAGCTTCTATAAACCCAGGAGCTCTGAATACTGCTTATTAAGCAGGGACCGTGTGTGTGTGAGTGTGTGTGAGTGTGTGACAGGGTGATATATTGAAACACACCTCTGTGGAACAGCTGCAATGATGAGACAGAGAGTAGGGAGTAAGAGGTGTCGTCTACCTTACACACACACACACACACACACACACACACTTTGATGCATGCAGACACACAGAGCTGAGCCAAGTCCTTTATTGTATTAGGCCAGCTTGTATCAGAGGGAGAGAAGAAAATAAAAAATCGAGAAAGCCAGAAAAAAAAAAAAAATCGAAAAGAGAGAGAGATGATTTTGTCGTGACCGCTCTGGTGGACTCAGCTTTTTACTGCAGCACTTCTTTTTTTTTTTTTTTTCTATTCTCCTCTTTCCCCCCTGGTTACTCTCAACTCACCATAGCTTTTCATTCCTCAAGCCTCCTCTTCTCTTCATCTGTGTGCATCCTCATTATAATACACAGACAACGAGACAGATACAGGGAATGACAGATATTAAGATAGAGTAAAAAAAAAAAAAGTAAAGGGAAGGGTAGGTCTAAAGAGAGAGAAAGAGATAGAGCTACAATTGGGGAAAGAGAAAAGAGAGGAAGAAAGAAAGGGGGAAAATTGAAAGGGACTGACAGATAGTAGGAAAGAGAGATTGAATAGATGAATCTGATTTATCTATAATGAAATCAGCGTCTGTATGGAGGAATGTGCTCCATTCAGCCTTTTTGCTGTTACAGACAGATTTACCCATTTAATATTCTAAAGATCAGTGCGAGGAGAGACACAGAGACCATCCTGGTGCGTCGGTGGGGCAGCTACTAACGGGCTAGTCCTACTTTAAATGCAAAGTCAACACCTCTTACCATTTAGGGCTGCTGGCTGTGGAATCAACTGAAACAGCCCACGAAAATACTCAAAGCAATTAAAAATGTTCTTTTCTCGTTTTGTACCGTTGTAAGTTACCAATCTTTGGATTTCATTAGTTAGGCCGCATCAATCTAAGGTATGCATGACTGCCTTTTTCTCTGTGTTTCCTCATATTTAATAGACTAAACGAGTCACATTAGGGTAGGCAAGGATTGTTTCTTTCACATAGGCATCCCAAACAACTGAGCCAATACACAACACAACACAACAGTGTGGTAAGATCTCCATGAATTAGGGCAGAAAACACAAACTAAATATAGCCTGTAATGAAATGGTGATATTCACAATAAAAATAGTTCTATTTGTTCTTCAAATCTTCACAAAAATAATAATCCAAACCCAAGGGGGTAAAATACGAATAATAGTTTCCTCTGAGAAAATACTGAAAAACTCACTGTGTGTGTGTGTGTGTGTGTCTTTGGGTTCATACAGTATTCAATTTTTTTGTTTGTTCACGCATCCATACATGAACATTATGGCAAAAGCTTTTCCTGTTTGTAGACTGTGTGGGTCTGTGTGTATATTTGTGTGTGGGTATGCTCTCTCACTGTCTCTTTCTACCTTTCATGTCCGTCCAGCCATGAAGCAATCCACTCCTCACAGACACACAAACACTTACACACACACTGCCTCAGGCCAACACACACACACACACACACACACACACACACACACACCTACACAGACACACCACCACCACCACATTGCCCATGGCTACAAATTTGGTCCAAGGAAGCTGTTTCATACTCTTCAAGTTGTTTGTTTGAGTGGATTTTACACAAGGCCCTTGGCCTAGCACACACACACACACACACACACACACACACACAGACATGCATTTGGAGGGACATGTGGAAATGCACATGCAGATTTTTTTTGTCCTGATTGTACCGACTTTTGTTCCTGTGGGCATGGCATGATAACACACAACACTCTCTCTCTCTCACACACACACACACACACACACACACACACATACATTCTGTAGTTGGATGGTACTGAGGCAGCAGCCATGATGAGAGATGCCATCCAAAACCAGCAGCCAGATTGGTGGTGCTCACCTGCCAGAAATGCTCTGCCGTCCAACTATTCTCTAAATGTGTGTATTTGTGTGTGAGTCTGCTCAAATTGCATTCATTGTTGCAAAACAACTTCTCAGAGCAGCTCCTGTGTGTTTTGCTGATGGATGTAAGTCTGTTGTGAATCAAAGGATGCGGCCGTAACAGTCTGCTGGCGGATGCTTTTAGCAGTGATATGAGGAAATTATAGTCCATCTTAGCAGTTTTATGAAGTAAATGTTCAGTAAATGGTCCACATTGTGTATCGCAGGGGATTTGTTTATTCTGAAAGGAAACAAAAAAATTTAATCTCAAAATCCCAATTAGAGGATGAGAATGGGCTCTCAATGCTGGCAAAGTGGGAAACTGTTTTGATCTCCCCTTTCACCGTGTCTTTATTTCCTCTCTTGCTTGAGACTGTGTCACCATCGGTCCTCCCCTCTCTCCCTTCCCCCTCCCCTGCAGGACAAGAGGCAGAGTGGAGTGGACAGTTAAAGGAGATGACCCCCCCCCCCTCCCTTCACTGCCTCACTCTGTCAGCATTACAAAGCCCCTTGTCCACTTTGATTACTTACATTAACATGAGCAAGAAAAAGAGCGCTCTGGTTTGGCCTGTGTGTGCAAGCTTCAGAGAAAGTGAGCAGGTTTTTTTTGTGTGTGTTTGTGTTTGTGTGTGTATCTGTGCATTCAGCCCAGACACAAGTCAACAACCAAACAGAGCAGTGATTGTCGGGATGTTGTATAACAACCAATGGTTTCCTTGTGCGACAAACCAGAGAGGAACCAGCATTTTCTGCCTGGCTGCTGTGAACGATGCCACTGACATGGAGGGAGGAGGAGGAGAAAAGCGATAGTGTGTTTGTTTGTGAGTATGTTCATCAGTCATCAGGGTGAGATGAGTGATCAAGAAGAAAAAGGAAGGGGACAGGGGGGTGGAAAGATAGACTATGACAGAAAGATGGGATTAAAAAAAAAAAAGCTGCAGGTTTGCACTTGTTTTTCATTATCAAGGTTCCAAACTGTTCGCAGAACAAACAGTGTTAATTACTTGGCACCCATTGTGGCCACAACATGGCACAATAAGAGTGAAAGCTTGTGAATGTGTGTGTATGTGCATAAAACAAAAGGAAGAAAGTGTGTGTGTGTGTGTGTGTGTGTGGCAGAGACAAGGGCAGAAAGGACAATGCTGTGGGAAAGTTTAAAAGATGTAGGACAACACTCATGAGGGTGGTCATAAGCAGCTACTGAACTTTGTTTCAACTGTAGTGGACCATTTCCATTCTTTGGCGCTCACTTAGTAATATAATGATATTAGAGAATTCATGACCAGGAAAACTGCTTTCCCATATAAAGACAACTGGCTCTGCTGAGGTGACGGTTTCTCTCCAAGGCACCAGAATTGGATTTTTTCCCAGCCACCCCACCTGAACTTCTCCATGTAAATTGGAAATAAGCCACTGCTTAAAACATTATGTTGACCAATCACAGAAATCAAACCAGTTTTCACCGCCATCCTTATATAGCAACATATAAGAATTTAGCATAAATTTTCAGTGTTGGGCAAGCTGCTTAAAAATTAATTTGTTAATTTTATGACAAGTGGGAGCGAGGTGTTTGTTGATGAATCAAGAGAATTTTAAAATCTGGCTGCTTTTTGTTGGTGATTGTCATCAGTCCCTAGGGGGTTTTATGCTGCTGCCATTTTAGCAGCAGGTCCTGCTGAAAATAAATTCACCCCCACCTCAAACCAATTTGCATGTGTGTGCACTGTAAGACTGGAAACAGGACCGAATGTGATTCTTGTTCTTGGAAACAGATGGATATTTAGGATATTCTGGGATGTTTTTTTAATCTGCAATCTGTATGACGCTCCACGACTCCTGCACCATTTGTTTCTTCAGTTGGTGATGACTTTTACAGGAGGCAGTGTCTCTGGCTGATTTCTGTTCATGTCTGCCTCTCTCTGCTTATGAAAACACTGTGGGTTTCTTGTGCTGTGTAAAGGAAATGTTATGGGAGTAATCAGAGGTAGTGAGAAGAGTATACTGTGAGGTGCCTTGTAGTGCTGGCTTTGTGTAGCCTCTGCAGTGTTGGTGTCTAGATCGGAGGTCACGGATGCATATATGCTTCAGTGATGCCCTCCTCTGTGACTCTTCCAATGACTTTGTCATTAAAGGGTCCGTCTTAGTGTGAGTCCATGCTTAATAATACATGGTCTGGCACCCTGGAGCAATAGGCCACAGCCCCTCCAAATGTCTACACACTCTCCCCATGAAATGGACATTTCAGGGTCAGCTACATGGCTGCCATCCTTTAGGGAGTGTTTTCTTTCTCTTACATTTTTTTCACAACTTAACTATTTCATCTATTTAAAAAGGAAATATAGTCTGACATTCAAACTAAAGATTTTGCACAAAATGTCCTGACCAAGGGTCTCTCTCTCTCTCTCTCTCTCTTTTTCCACATATACCAATTTTTTTATTTAAAATTCTGTGTTTTTGACATTTTACTACAAGAGACTCATTCATGCACGGCAGTCGCCAAATCAATGTTCAGGCTTTCTGTGAATGTCAGGAAGCATTGTCTGGTTACAGGAGACAGGGTTAGCTTGGAGTCGGAGTATTACAACAGTATCTGTTTATTATTGACAAGTGAATCTACCTTTTTTTTTTCCATGGGATGTCTCTGCTGTAAGTGGCTCTCACAATGGCTTTCACATGATTCCCACGGGGCCTATTGTTTCTTGAAAATTTAGCTGTGAGTTAGACTGCAGGGAGCACAGGGAGTGTGATAAATGGTCTAAAGAACAAAGGCATTTCTGGTTATTTCATCATCACAATAGACCAAGTGATTAATCAATATATCAAAATAGTAAATGGTAAATTAATCAATGATGAGAATAATCATTAGTTGTGGCCCTGCACACAAGAGCATTAAAAATTGTATTGGCATCTCCCTTAGAAAAACAATCCTAATGAACCAGGAAGTAATAAAAGTGCAGGATGTAGATACAATGCTGATTTGATAAATGATATGAATTCATCATAGTCAACTGTTTATTCATCTTTGACTGCTTATCCGTTTCCGGGTCGTGGGGGACAGGTCGCCAGTCCATCACAGGGCCAACACACAGAGACAGACAGACCAACAACCACTCACACTCACAGTCAGACCTACGGACAGTTTCGAGCCACCAGTTAACCCAAACATGATGTCTTTGGACAGTGGGAGGAAAACAGGGATATGCAAACTCTGCATAGACAGACTCCAGGCCAGGAACTGAACCTATGACCTTCTTGTTGTGGGGCAACAGTGCTAACCACTATGCTGGTGTTCTGCCCTGTCAACTGTTTACTACCCCCCTTTTTTTATTGTAATGGTTATAATGATGACCTCTGAAATAAAATACTGTGTTGGTACAGTTTTTCCCTAAAGAAAGTCTGACACATTTCCACTGAACCTGAGGTCATGGTGCTCACTCAGAGCACAGAGGTCTGTGCTTAACAACTGAGAAACAACTACTGCATACTGTTCAGTGTGTGTGTGTGTGTGTGTGTGTGTGTGTGTGTAGATGCAGGAATTTATAACCAGCAACCCTCCAGTCACATCTTTGACCACTAAACCTCAAACCAGTTTGTGTATGTCTATTGACCTCAATCTGTGCAGACAGGGACAAAGACAAAGGACACGTTCAACAATGGTGTCTCGGGTTTCTCGTGTGTGTTTACATTTTTGGAACTTTTTCCCGCATGAACACAAACCAGTAGTCCTCGTGGGTACCAAACCATGATCCTCATGGTGCCCGCTTCAGGGGGAAGATGTGAAATGAAGTTCGGTGAGGTTTATGTTGGGTATGAATTGGTCCTGGTTAGAATCAGGGTTTGGGTTAGGCTGGCCACAGTGAATGGAAAGTGTGTGTGTGTGTGTGTGTGTGTGTGTGTGTGTGTGTGTGTGTGCGAGCGTGCATGAGAGAGACAGAGAGATAGCCTGAGGCATTACTCTGTAACCTGAATGTAAGTCAAAAACTGGCCCGACTCATTTCCTGCTCAAAGCTTTGTCATTTAACAATAGACACACACATTCACCAGACAGACTGTAGACACACATACCATATTTCTATTTAAAGACTACCACCCTGTAGGTAACTGGCCTTTCTCTCTCAAGAGCCAATCCTTACCTCCAAGACACTCATACTAAAGCATAACACACACCAAAACATAATAGTTTGAATAACTAGACTTGAGTGAATAATTGAATCAAGGTGAATTAATACTGTTTGCCAAAATGGCTCATTTTCCAAATGAGGCTCATGTAAAACATCTTTAATTTTCCCTATCATTAAACTCACACGAGGACACAAGTGACCATCATGTTTCTTAGTTTCTCTCTCTGATGCTCACACACACACACACGCACACACACAATCATCTACAGTATTTCCCAGTTGTAAAGTGTAATAACAGCTGTCCTCGGGCCAGTTACAGCCATCGTAAAGAGGCGACAACTCCCAAAACTCATTTACCTCACACACACACACACACTGGAGGGAAAAGGAGTGGAGGTCTCTGTTGCATTTATTTTGCCCTTTCTTTCTCTGTCTCTCTCCCTCTCTCTCCCTCTCTCGCTGTGTTCCTCTCTGAGCTCCCTCTTTTCTTTTTTTTTTCCAGCCCATAAGTGACGTTTGACCACATTTTACAGTTGAAGGTGACAACATGCACACTCATATTCACACACTCTGCAGTATGCAATCTCTCTCCAGTCTCCAGGCTAGTGTGGCTGATCAGGAGACATAAAGGAGAGAGTGGCAGCATGTTCACATTCCTGCAGTTGCATTGTTGAAGATATGTTGTAACTGCAGTATGAGAAGCTGCACACATGCAATGTGTGCTTGAAGGAAAAAAATTTGATTGATTAAGTCTGAATTCTTCGTGTAGACTGACTCACTACTTGTGTGAACTGTACTGATTCATCTCGTGGAAGTTCTACCGGCCAATATTTCTAATAATATCTGTGATCGTTTACTGTGACTAATCCATCTCCCTGTGATCTTGCATATTCAGTATTATGAGAAGGAAATGTTGAATTTCCTTTGTACAAATCAAGAAAAAGTAGTGACTGAGATCTGGGAACGGAGCAGCGGCAGGTCAGATGTGGCAGAAAATACAACTTTGGTAAAGTTTAATTAAAGACAAGTCTTGTGTTTTTTGGAACGACACCATCCCATATTGGACCTAGCCAGCCATGAATGAAACACAGTTTAGCCCGTTTATATAAGCATCTCAGTGGTCATAGCTAAAACAGAAATCGGGCTCAGCTGATCATTTTAGCTGAAGATGGGGCTCTGTTGCAGCGTCTTTTGGCACAGTTGCTCCATCCTGTAAGGCCACATTTGTTTGGACGCTGATTCATCTGCCTGCTAATGTGTATCTTTGTGGCGATGTTGCCATCTGCACAGATGTTAATGGTAAACTTGATGAGAGCAGTGTTAGAACTACAAACACAACACATGGGTAGTATTCAGCTGAATTTCCTTTTCATAAACACACACTGTCTTTGGACGCAAACAGCCGTACTCCAGTGTTAACATTGCTGTAAATATTGCTGTTCCACATGTCTACACATGTTCTTTGCATACTTTAACTGTTAACAGACTGCTGTAGTTTGATTTGTACTTGTTATCTTTGTACTTGATAAACCGTTCTTTACCCTCAGGACGAAATGTGCACGGTATGTTTAACTCTGCAGACAGTCCAAAAACGAGGAGTTTTGGTAGTTGTCTGGCCTGTTAGCATGTTATTCCCATTTGTATCTTATTCCCTTTGTTTGGGTCTCTATGATTTCCACTGCTGTGTAATATGGGCTTCTTCTGTGCTGCCAGTGAAAAGTAAATTTCCTCCAGGACAGTAAATGCTGTCGTTAGGTATCTTTTGTTGTTCGACAGAACTGTGTCACAATCACAGATAAAAGAGCTATGTTGACACAATTTTTTCTATTTCAGATTTATTTATTTTTTTCAGATTTGATTTTTATTGGTTTCAGAAGTCCCAGAAACATTTTCCAATTGTTATTTTAGGCACTTTATTCTTGTTTGAAGTGAGATGTTTCAGAGGCTTTTTTTTCATGTGTGTTTATTTGTTTGTCTCTGTCTCTTTCTCTCCCCGTCTGTTGTCGGTCTCTTCAGTATTACTGCTGTTTCAGGTTGTTCTTTGTGTGTCAGTGCGCACAACTGCATTTCGTCCGTCAGGCTGAACAACTGAAGTGCTTTTGCTGCACAAACACGGGATAGACTAAATCCGACCTGCCAGTCAGTCAGTCAGTAAATCAGTCACCCAGCCTCTGAACCAGCTTGCTGGACAATTGGAGAAATCAGCCAGGCAGTTCAGTGTGTCACCAGCCCTGGTGCTGACTTGCTAAGCTAGCTGCTTCAGATTTAACCTGCTTAAAGCTCTTGGGATGGATTTTTTTTTCTTAACTCACAGTTGGGCTTCCTCCTCTTACCCCTTATTTTACTTTCCTTCCCCTTCCTTTTATCATCGCTCTATTTTTCTCTTTCACTCTCTTTTCCCGTTGTTTTTCCCAAAATTTTCCCTTCTCCATCTGGTCTTACTTACCTTGTCTGTCTGTTGGTGTTTGTGTGTGTGTGTGTGTGTGTGTGTGTGTGTGTGTGTGCACATGCACGACTGTGGGGGTTGGTGTTTAATGTGTGTTTGTTCTGCTCTTATCTCATCCACACCAGGCATGCTTTTGAGTCCAAAACCTCAGCTGTGCCCCGATTGGCTCAGAAACAAACTGCCTCCTGCCTGCCCTGTCATTGGCCCATTCAAATCCTCTACAAAGGATAAAGCATTATTTGAGTCTATTCTCCCAGTTATTTATCACGTCGCTATCAGGAGCATGATGAATGGTTTAGTGTTACAGCTTTGCTGGCTCCAGTGACATGTGGATACATACAGGTGTGGGACTCGCTGCTCCACCCAAATACAGCCTGACAACCTTGTGCAAGTCTGACCCCATTCTGTCCAGGAATGATCTCTTTAGAGTCCAGGCTTCTCTTTTTAAAACTTGTTTTCATAGAGCTTTACAGTAAGGCATTGTATGATGGTCACGTTCACTTTGACCTATTATTTTAGGGACCTTTAGTGATTTCATTTTGGGTGGAACTTTTGTGGAGAGAGCAACAGCACTGCTAACTATTCCATGTTGTGCTACCTTTTTGTTAGCACAAATCTTTGTCTCAAAATCAGACAGGTCCTTTTCTGTTGCGCATCGACTAAAACCAAAGCAAAAATATAACACAGATTTTAACCTAAACCTTAAAAATGTTCTTACTTCACCTTAATGTAGTTGTCTTAATGTTGTGTTGTGGTGAAGACAAAAGTTTTATGCGCTCTTTTTTCTTTCTGACAATCTTGCTTACAATTAGCAGATGATCTTTTTGCTCTTCTTTTTCCGCATTGGGAGAGTTGGTTTTTAGTTTGCGTCCCCTTCTACTCTGAACTGCCGCTGTAGGAAGCGCAACATGCCAACTCTCTTAATGGTAGAGCCCCAGTGTACAGTGTTGTGTAAGTGCTTTTGCTTGAATTAAGCGAGTTACACATCGCTCACATAATGTTTAGAGTGGAGATAATCAATAACATATTAATTGCTTCCTGGATTTTTCCCTTTTTGAATCATACGATGGTTAAAGTTTACACAGGCTCAGTGTCTGGAGTGAGTCAGCCAGTCAGCATTTCTGAGGTCAAGTGTGCAGTGAAGGGTGGAGAGAAGCAGCCAGTTGAAACTTGTTTGGGGATTTTACTTAAAAGAAAATACCAGCTGTGCAGCTCTCGGTTCTGAGCCTGGCTGAGGGCTCAATAATTACTCCCTCCTGAGTCATTCAAAATGACACACACTGACACAGGATCTGGTGATGGAGATGGTTTATGGGTTAGTCTTTCGGTGACGTTACAGGATACCAATGCCCAGAGTCACCTTAATACTTAATTTCCAGCCATAAAACTGTTCTGTTTGTCTCAGCTCAGCGCTTATTTCTGCAGAAAAGGAGAGAAAAGTTGACTGGACATCTTTGTCAAAAAGTTGAAGTGTGTAAGTGTCCCTGTAGATACAGTATTTTATTGTGAATTGTTAAATGGACACCTGCAGAACCAAACTGCGTGATATCCCACACCAAGCGAGGCAGAAAGAAAAGGGGGTGGACAGGGAGACAGTAAACAGAGATGTGGGTGTGGGGAGAGGTAAATGGGTGAACAAACACACAAAAAACAGGGAGGGAATGATTCAGCTTCCTCGAGAACAATTGAAATCCAACTCCTTCATGGGTTTATGTTTGAAGTTATTCGCACGCAGGGAAGTGTAAAGGGGGGGTAAAGCAGAGGTGGGGAGAATTTCCCAATTTTCACTGTCAACGACATGCTCTCCCCTCTGTCTCTCTATCATTCCCACCTCCTCCATTCCTCCATTCTGCTGCCTTATCTGCCAGCCAGTCAGCCAGCATGTGAAGTCGCTTTAAATGTCAGCATTTGAATAGTAATAGAGATTAACGATGGAGAGATAGACCGAGAGCGTAAGAGGGACAGAGAGAAAACACAGGAGAGAGGTGAATGTCACAAAGATAGTGTCTATGAAAGGTTTCGACCCCTGCTAGCACGGCTAATAGCTATCTGGACACACAAACACGGATACAAACACACGTTGCAATGGTCATTGTAGTTAGACAAAGAAAACTAAAGAACGGTTCAGAAAAATCCGATATTCCCTCAGAGCTGTGATGTATTTAGTGCTCAGGTGCTATGTTGACTGTCAACAGGTCACGCAGGTTGTTTACTTATATCACCACCATGAGGAATTGGAGCCACAATGAGACATTCTGATTTATTGATTTACATTTCAGGATTCGCTGTTGCCCTCTGTTTTGTTTATATATAGTAAATAATATATTTAAACCAATCAATTTCCAGACATCACCTTGTATTCTGAGAAATTGTGAGGGACATTTAACACTTTAATGATCTGGAAGACTTTAATGTTTAATCAGATCATTAAAGAAGAATTAAATACTCACTGCCTGTGAAAATAATCATTAGTTGCTCGACTGCTTGCAAGCTGATACTCATATTGATGATGTTTGGAAATAATAAAAAAAAAAAAAAAAAAAAAAAAGAAACCCCAAAGACTGTCATCAACTGAGAGCAATTTCTTTAGATGAACATGAAAAAATTATCTTGATTTATTCTTTTAATTGCGAGAAAGATATTAAACAAGATATTTTACAGAAAAACCAACTTGCCAATAAATGACAAATTCCAAATGTTGATTTGTTTCAGCTCCTCAAAAGAGTAATTGCTGCTTAGATCCATTTTGCAGCTTTGCATTTATTCTTAGTTTTGGTAAATTCTGTTTGAAGCTTTGGAAACTTTTTAATTTGCACTTCTTATTTCCACGTCTTATTTTTAGAGATCTATGGATTAGCCAGCAACGGTGGCGATAATTATTCCACGTCGTAGCAACATACACTTTGAGAGCTGACATCTTTTTTTAATCCACATGTGGAGTGCACCACCTCTGCTATAGGCAGCATTACGAGCTTTTCCAGACCACAGTTGATGCAACATTCCTGGAAAAATTGAGAGACTATTTTCCATTTTCATATTGGAGCTTTTAATGATAAGGTTGCCATGTGAAACCAAATTGCTTGCACAAAATGGAACCACTGTAGCATCAAAAGATGGTTCTTCAAAACTCTGTTCCCATTGCTGTTGAACTGTGCAACAGCAATGGAGCAAGTGAAACAGTAATGTCAGGTCATTAGTGAATTGTCTGTGCAACATTGTGCGCTCAAGGGGCTTTTTGTTTCTTGGTTGTCCAAATAGTACAGTACTACATTCAAACTCCTTTTTCAAAGCCTCATTCAACAGCAAGGTCAGAAGAATAGACAATTTTTGCAACATTTTACAAGCACAAAACTAGAAAAAGAGTACAGTGAGTGCCCAATTTGATGGCAAAAGCATTCTAAAGAATCACAGCTCTGAATCAACTGTTGGTTCAGCACATAAAATTTTATACTCAGTCCAAGAGTGGGCTCTATCCAGACATATTGGTCAGTGAAATGCCAGAAAGCAGAAATGGAGGTCATGGCTGCCTTTCATTAAGAGCCTTTGCAACAAAACCATCAGTTTGTGGAAAATAATGTGGTTCTTGAAAACTGCTTGAGTTTTGAATTTGAATTGAAAAGCTGCATTAACCCCAAGAGGGGAGCATGGTGAGGGAAGGAGATAGTCAGGGATGGAAGGGGCTCCTTACAGAGGGAAAAACACACATTTCTGTTTTACTGATACTGTCAATGGAAACTCCTGAATCAGCTGAACGCACGCACACACACACACACACACACACACACACACACACACACACACACACACACACACACACACACACACACGTCTCAGATTCAATTACAGCATCGTGAGATGAAGGAGAAATTCTCCAGCCTTCAGCACTTCCAATTAAACCAGCGCTTTTGAGTGTGTTCTTGTGTGTGTTGCTGTGCAAGTCGTGTGTGATTGCACATGCCGGTGTGTATGTTTAACAGGCGAGGTGTGTGTGTATGGTTCTTGGCTTTGATGGCATCGCGCTGCGCTGCAAGGGCCGCTGAAGCATGACGAGTAAGAGTTGGTGTGTGTGTGTGTGTGCGCGCGCATGCATTTGTGTGTGTGTGTCAGCTTCTCTCTTGTCACCTTGTATCATTTCAGGCTAATTTCACCTATTTTGAGAGACCCGGGGCAGAGAGGGATCGAGAGAGGGAGGGAGAACAAAAAAGTAGAGATGACACAGAGAAAGTAAACGATAAGGTGCAACTTTATTAGTGTCCTTGAGATGGTCAGCATCAAGGCAGCTCAGTGATTCACATGCAAATAGATTAAAAACCAGCAAAACTGCAATAATAGTTTGGATAATATTATAAATCACTGCATACCACCATTCTTGCATCAATACTCTTTCTCCCCTTTCTCCTCCTTTCCTTTTAAGCCAGCTTCATTTGTTTGAGCCAAAATCTAAAACCATTTTAGTGATTCACGGGTATAAAATGTCCCACAAAGTCTCATATGATCCCAAATCCAGGTCAGCAAATGTAATTATTAACTGGACTTGGCCAAAATTGGAATTATTTGGAGGGAAACAGGATTACTGGTGGTTGGAATTGGATTTTAATGATGTAAATGTAATTATTGTCCTTGAAAATGATTTGCGTTTGCAAAAAGAGCTTCTCATCCCCTCTTCTCTTCTTCACCAAACGTAACATATTTTTTCCTGATTGAACATGTTAGTAATGAAACAAATGATAACACAGTAGGAATGTAAACTAAGTGTTATGCATTTACTTCAACAGGGGTATTATGAACTCCCCTAAATGAATATCCCCATTTCCCTGTTAGCGAGCCTGTTCCTTTCCACTCTCACCTTTGCTTTGTGTTCCTTTCCATCTGCTTCACCCTCTCTCACTCATCCTGTCTTATCTCCCTGATAGTATCTCTGCCTTTAGACTCAAACAGAGCTGTGCAGAGGAATGCTAGAAAGACATGGTGGTGTGACAGACAGAAAGTGAAAAAAGAAGCGTATATACTGTTCTGTATATACACTGCAGAAAGAAAAAAAAACACTTGTGCAAGATATAATTTGTCCTTATCATGTGATAAAGAGCCGAGATGTGATGGTCAGTCATGTGAATGGCTCAAATATGAGGCGTGTGAACAGAAAGTTTCTCAGTAAATGCAAACAGGCATCATTAAAGTTGCTTCAATGTTATCTTCGATCACTGAATCATCTTTCGCATCTCATACTTTGTAGAGGCATATCTTCTCTGCGTACACACATTTGCTCTCGAACTATACTTCACAGTTCACAGGACTGTCACCTTGAGCTGTTTTCCTCACATTAACTCATCATCACTTTAATCAAGTACAAGCTGCTATGAGCCTGTGTGAGTGCTCAGGAGCATCTACTGCATGTCCTTGGAGGAAAACACAGTTAAATCCCTTCTGGCAATGACTCAAAACATTTATGTGATTTAAGAAGCAGGTTTGAGTCAAACAAAAATAGCTAGTTAGACTTTTGCAGTAGTGGTAATGAAGAATAATATTCAATGCCACTGAGGACACAAGATATTTGCCTACACAAGAAGCGAAGTCAGAGCAGTGCGAGCAGTGAAGAGGCTTGTTGTATGGAGACAGTCATGAATCGGCTGAGGCGATAAACAGCTATCCATTTGGAACGAGTTAACAGCATCAAAGCCTCACTAGGTTCGATGTTTGTGATTGTCTAATGCTGCTTTCTCTGTAAAGATTTACTCACTGGGGAGTTGTATTTTCCCCGAGGGCCCAAGTACTTCACAGTCATAGATTTCATAATAAGCCATTTCTCAGTTACAGTGCCGTTTCTTTGTCAATATAGATTGTCTGGAATTGTTAAGAAAGGGGAAGAAAGCAACTTAGACCTTCAGCAGATTTCAGCAACTACCAGGGACTTCTGTCTGAGAAGACTATTGTGGACAGATCTGATTTAACACGACCTCTTCTGCAGATGAGTTGGGGAAAAAAAGGATATCTAATCAAACCAGCTATTTTTATACTGCCTTGCCCTGTTGGTCTAATATAATAACAGAATACAAGTGGTCCCCCTCCACCTTTTCCTTTCTTTTTTTTGCCTGCTTCTGAACAGTTTGGGTCATAACAGTTTTGCTTGACTCACCTCTTGGAGGTGGAGGTCAGTGCAAATCACCACCAAATGATTCTGAGTGACGCTGGCAGATGTTGTGTCTGATGCCATTCAGCAATCTCTGAGAAAAGACTGCGGCTGGTCCTCTGTCACTGCAAGCATTACGTGTGTGTGTGTGTGTGTGTGTTTCCTCTGTTTGCCCTTGAGCCTTTATCAAGTCCTTCTAATTATTTTATTATGCAAATGAGTCACCATTATTTCATTAGCAAGGCAGCCAATCACAGAAGCTGATTAGGAAGTGATTAGCATGCAGTAGGTTTCTCTCTGTCTCTCTGTGTCCTTGTGAATGGAGGGGAGGGAAGCAATAATGACCCATCTGGACACACATGCATATACTTTCAAAACTATTGTAGGGATTTGTTCAATTGTATTATACAGTTAATGCACAAAGACAGGCACACTAGAAACACATGAATACACAAGTCAAATGACTGTCTAGTATGAAATGGGGGCAGCCACACAAACCACTGATGGTTTTCATCCTCTCAGCTCCAAGGAGCACTTCAACATCTAGCTCATTGTCTTGACTCTGAAAACTCACGTCGCACTACCTCCTCATCACTAAACTGCAAACAAACCATGTTTAGTGACTCGCTGGTGACCACAGAGCAGCATTTAGCAGCTGAGCGGCCAGATATTTCCCTCAGGAGTTGGCAGACACCACAACTAGAACAAAGAGGAAAGTGAAAATTGGACTCATCAAATGGACAGAGGCACAAATGAATGCTAACCTCGCTAAGTACCTCTTGCGAATGTTCAGACAGGCAGCTAACAATATACCGGCCTAGAAGCATTTAAGTTTGTTTTTGTAAAACGGATAGATATAAATGTGTATATGGAGTAATATGAAGTCTATACAACATTTAGACAAGACAGGGCTCTTAGCTGAGCATGTTTTCAACAGAGGTATTTAAAAAAAGCTCTCAAGGTCTGCTCTTCTCATTATTGGCAACAAGGATTTACTGTCAGTTCCATGTGTCTGTTGATGTGTGTGTGTTGGTTTAAGTTGGCAGGACATTGGGGAAAGGGAAAATTGTTAACTGAGAACTTGACTGAAAGAGCGTGAGGTTTGAGTGTGTGTGCATTTACACGTATGTGCAAACAGTTTCACACATATATTTAGTTTCCGTGCACGCCCATTTTTAGCACACATACACAAGAAAACTGTCTTTTTGTTATGTTGGCTGTTGAAAGTGAATATCTATTAGAGTTGTGCAGATGAAAAGGGAGGAATGATCCACGGTGGAGAAATGTTCTTATAAACCAGTCAGAAAACGGAATTTAAAACAAGGACATGTTTTTCTTCACTGCTAAACCAAGGCAAGATACTTCTTCTGCTGCAGCACCATATCAAAGCTGAGTGAAACTCGATGTGTGTCTGTGTACACAGTTAAATGCCCACAGCACATATTTTAAACATGCTGAGTTTAAATCCAATTTTCCTGTGCACTCTATACTGCTTTCATAGGCAGAAATTGCATAAAAAAGCTAAAAAAAGAAACTAAATAGAGCTTCTGTGTGCCCACTGTATCTTCAGCAAGGTTAAACACAGCCAAACTAAAGCTTTTGAAGGTAAACCAAGGCTAAATGACACTGCGCTGTCAACGCAACTCTTGAATAGATAATCACCAAAGGTTAAAAGCTAACATGCTCTGGCTTTAATCTGAACTGAAATTCACAAACCTGTCACTATTGTCATGTTTTAAGTTACCACCCACCAGTAGTAGCAATGAGCAAGAAATAAGCAACGAAAACTGATTTGCCTGATTGGAGATTTTACAGGTGATAAAGTGAGTTTGCGGCCAAACTGCAGAGTACATTAGTTATCAAACATCATACTGCACACTGATTTCTATTTTAATCATTTTTACTGCACGTCTTTAGATCGCAATAACAACACTCACTTTAGTTGGAGCAAGTCCCTGCTTTAACAAACAAGCCTGCGGTGCTGCTGTGCATGTGGTCGTGTCCACAATCCACAAGGAGTATGCCAGTTGTATGTTTGTGTGGCTGAAATTAACAGCAATGGACGAGGTCATGAAAGCTACCACTGTTCAGACGTGGGGGCAGTTGCGGTTTTAACAGCAACGCGGCACTCGATCTGTCTCCTGGCCACGTCAGCAGCTACGGAAAAAAATGTATTTGTGTACCAAAGCTGTTTCCTTGGCTCTGAAAGTATGACACTGCAGACTAAAGAGAATTTCCCACTTTGACTGCAAATCATGTACATATTTTCCCTTTATGTGTACCAGCATTTAATGACGGCAAACATACCTGCAGGATGCTAATGCTAATTGCATTACTGTAAAACAAAGCTATGTGACGGCCAGCAGGATCCTCTTGGAAGAAACTAACTGTGAATGCTATTCTGTGGATCTAAACCACACAGCATCATGTTATTTTACAGAGTGTCAAATGGACGGAATAGTTGATCTACTTAAAAACGGTCTATCAGTGTATTGGTCTGTTGTTGCAGCACATATAGACACTGGAGTTACACACTTTGCTCGTTTAACCATGCAGAGAGAGCTACCTGACGGCAAGATGTAAACTGGCACACACACTGTGGGAGGCAGAAAGTCATGTAGTGTTACAAACACACACACACACACACTGGCACATTGGTGAGACATCAGTTGTATTAGATTGTGTTCATCCAAGTTAGGGTTTTTTATAATAGTTCAGAGGAAGAATCCCAGTTGTCACGCTGCACTGCACGCCCTCTACGTGTCCCAGCGTTTTTGTGCATTGTAACTGGAGGTAAACTTGCTGTGACAGAGATTTAATTGAATTGAATGGGACTGAAGTGAATTGCATGAAGAGGGGCTGGTTTCAAGAATGACGCCAGGAGGAATGTGATCCAGCGCATCTCTGAGGCTGTGAGTCACAGCCAGCCATACAGCCGGCAGCCGAAGACAGTCACTTAGTTTGATGTTAACTTGTTTCTCCTCTGGCGGCGGCTGTCACCTCTTGGTATCCCTCTGTAGCGGGAGCTCAGATCAGTGGGGTGTCTGAGGGCCTGTCGTTCTGTTCTCCATCACAGCCGCCACAGCTCGCTCTAGGACAAACGTAGCAAAGCTGTACAGCCAACTGAATGCGAGGAGATTTATGTTGCTGCAGTGCTGGTTGCTGATAGTGTTTCATGGTGGCTTGCTCTTGTAGCTCCATAATAGTAGCGCCATAATACCTGAAAATTTGCGCATTTCACAACAAAGGAGAAAGCAAAGAAAAAGAAACACTCGGAACTTCTTAGTTGTTTGTGTCTCTGTGGTCTAATGTATCTTTTTCAAAATTTTCCGTGTCAAAGATGAGTTGGGTTTTTGGCCAATTTAATAGACCATCAATTCAGTCCTTTTTAATTAGAGGTTACATTATGATAAATTAAAAAGCTTTGGATTTTGGTTTACTGGTTGCCAAAAAAAAAAAAAAAAAGGTTTTTCAAGTCATGAAATTGGCTTTAAAATCATGATGAACCTTTTTTGCTCTTCTTCCTTTTTCATATTTTATAATAAAAAGAAAAGATAAATCTAGAAAATTATTGACAGTGAAGTTAACTGTTAAATATGGTTGTTTCCAAGTTATAATGATCACTGTTAAGTAACGTCTTCTCTTCTGATCTAAATGTTATAGCTCAACTGTTAGAACAGGATTTTAGTTTTCTGGCTGTCATAACCACATATCAATTTACTCTCAAATTGTCTCCTAAAACATCAATAGTAATCCAAACTTTGATCTTTTTTTTATTGAACAGAAGATATTTGTTGTAGGATAGAAAATATTTGTTTCTATTAATCAGTGCTGATTCCCAGAACAGTTGTGTACCAGATGTGTGCACACTATCAAGATAGATAGTATATCACTATCACACTATTGTATATTGCTTTTATTGAAACCACTCACTCTTTTTTTAGCCAATGTCATGAAGGGCACAGAGGACATACTTGGGCAACCACTAACCACCAGTGACTTGAATCAGATGCCGCTGTGGCTTTTCTTAGCCACATGTCTGGCAGCCATTTTGTTAGCACAAGTCGTACATCACTGCTAGGTCAGTGAATCAGATAGTTAACATCCTTTTCCTATAAGCAATATTGCCAACACAAGCCATGTATCATTGCAAGTTGATTGGCTTAGTTAGCCGTTAGGGACAAGTAGCGTCTCTCTGTATTAGAGCGACTTCCTGTTTTGGCGCCGCCACTGGGGGCCAGCTCACACATGCCTGTCCCGAGGCTGTGGTGATGGGGCTCAGATGATCAGCTGAGGGGCCCTGATGGTTGAGTCAGAGGTGATCCTGACTGGCCTTGAGTGATGACTGTCGGAGCTCAGGCTCCTGCTGGTTTGTTAATGAGCTGAGACAAACACAAGCACAGAGCACCAACATGCAGGGAAGAATCAAAAGTTTTACTGATTAACTCAACAGAGACTTTTGTTTTGCTTTAAAGAAATAAATTAACTGAGGTAAATAACTGTTGATTAAATATTATTGCATTTCTCTTTGTTGCAGGAAGCTGTACATTTGACGAGGGCTTCTCTCAGTGTGATTACCAGCAAGATCCCTATGATGACTTTGACTGGACACACATCAACACCCAAGATGTGCCCTATGTCTCATCAGACCTGCCACAAGGTAAAGACTGATTTCCAGTGTGTCGTCATCAGATATTTATGTTTATTTTATTTATTTTTTTTTTTTTGCATTTCCACCAAATTTCCCCTATAAAGTCATTAAATAGCTTAATTTAAACAGCCATACTGACCACAAAGAAAAAATTACCCCATAATTTTTTTTTTGCCCCAAACAGAGAGGTTTCTGTTCTTTTAGAAACCCATTAATCATCTGACTCTCAACTACATTAACTACATTTGTAACTATATAAACCAGTCACAGCAAAAAAAAAAAAAAATTAATAAAACACTTCATACAAGTTGATTACCAGCTCCATATCTAATTATGTAATTTGTTGTGGTATATTAGTCACAATGATCATTTTCTGCTGGGATAGTGCCTTTATTTTGAACAAAGAGTAAATTTTATTGATGATATTCTAGTACTCTGACTTCAACAGCAGTTTCAAAGCAGTACTTTGTTATATTTCTGTAAGTGTATTTGGTTCTCAAGTAGCACCAAAAAAAAAAAAATCTTGTTCTCCTCAATATCTACATCCTTATTCCTTTCCCAAGATCTCCTCTCCTCTCGTCTCCTCTTTAATCAGGTGTTTTTTTTTTCCTCCATGATGATGATGAAGGGGAAATTAAATCTTTCTGCCTCAGGGCTGAGGGTCTAATTAACAGAATATGAGGTCATTAATCAATGGCAGGGAACAGGGAAGGTTGCCTACTTTACAATGTTAAAAGCAAAATGTTATAACAATAACCAGCTATGCAATGTTAACATAGCAAGTGACTTCAGAAAATGAAACCCATGCTGGCGTCTAAACTATGATGTTAACCACAGCAGAGGTTAATGTCACAAACATTTTTGACTTTTTTTTTTTTTTTTTGTCCTTTTCTGTCATATCTTGTCCTGTCCTTCCATTGTACGTCCTTTCCTTCTGTCTTTTACTTTCTTCTTGGCTCTTTGTTTCCTTTTGTCTCCTCATGTCATATTTGTTTCCCTCATCATCTGTCCTTCCTACTTGTCTCTCCTTTTTTTGTGTTGCCTTTCCTTTCCTTTCCTCCATCTCATCTCCCTCGCCCTTCCTTTCTTTTACCTTCCTCCCTTCTCCGCTGCCCTCCTCATCTGCTGTGGAAGATTATGATTTTGTTACCATGACAATGTAATGCCGTTATTTATCTCTCATGCTTATCATCATGACAACCCAGCCTCACTGACATTTAGAGAAAGGTTTAGTTCAACACCAGCTCTTTGGGATTTTCACAGAAACACACACACACACACACACACACACACACACTTCCTTCCAAACGGTGTGTTGCTGTCTTGCATATATTTGAGCAATGACATTAGAGTGGGGTGCCTTGCCCAGTGGTAGAGAGCCAAAGTCTAGCATTCGGTGTTATTAATACCAAGAGGTGTCACCATGCAGTGAGGGCGGATTTGGCAGTCTAAAGAGGTTAAATACCTTGCCCAAGAGCGCATAGGTAATGCCTGAAATTAGAATGGCATTAACACCTGTAGAAGCTATTGGACTGAACGGGGCGGCGAGGATGGCAGAGAAGGTTAATGGTTTGGAGATGCTGGTTGTTGAAGGCATGGTTCAGAGCCTTGCCTGGAGGAACTGACATTTGATGTGCTAATGATGCCAGCAGGGTGCAGGACACTGGAGCAGTGGTTGGAAAACAAGTTTGCTGCAGGGGACTACAGATACAACATTTGGCTAGCTTTTGTATTTGGACTGAGTTTTAGGAAATGGGTGAGGGGCTTGGTTTGGTTGCTGAAATGCCTTGCCCAGGGACACATGGGTGATCCCTATTATTAGAGGGTTTCTTTCCCAGGAAAATGCTAAGTACCAGTAATTGGGAATTTCAGTCTGACTAGCTGCTGTCTCCCCTGAGGGTGTTGTAAGGCTTATAACGATGGTACTAAACCTTTGGGCTTTTGACCCCTGAAAAGAAAGGGACTGCTACTCTCTTTGAAAAGAGGAGGCGTTAAGAGCATTCGGCTTCTGAAAGCCCTTTGGGAGTAAGTTTATTTTGTTAATAGCCAGTTCAGGGGGTCATATAATGTGAAGAGTATTGGCAGGAGTGAAGCAGTCTTCTTGCTTCAGAGTCATTGAATGGTTGAGCCAACAGCCACTTTTGTTCCTTATAACAAACATTGATTCGTCCCAGTTGCTAATCGCCATTGGTGCTTAAGGCAATATTGAGTGTGCTGAGATGGTTTGGCAGTTATTGTAATAGAGATGAAACTCCTCTATGTAATCTCTCTCAGGGCTGATGCTGGCACTAGTCACCATGGCAGGGTCTAGATGTTACACTGGCATTGTACATTTTGCCAGTTGAACATTCATGGGCTGGGGCTTTGTGGCTCTGTGGACTAAAGCAGATACTCTTGACTCGTAATGTTGTCAGCCACTACCACTCTAAACCTATTTGGCATGCCATTCTCTCCATGCCTCCCTCTCTCTCCTTGTTTTCCACTGTGTACGGTCTAATAAGGGACAAAAAATAAAGGCCACTCAAACTGCAACAGAGCCGGTCCCTTGTCCACTAGATGTTTTCTTAATGATCGAATAATGATGCCACAGCCAACAATGACCCATAAAATTATCATTCAATCTAAATCTCTGCAAGACTTGGATTTCAATTCCCAATCCAATTATATTGTATTGCGTTATATTTTGAATGTATCCACCCTGTGGTATTAATAGATTTATTTGTTGCCTATTCTAACAAAAAAAAAAAAAGGGGGGGGGGTAAGGGTTTCAAATGATAAATCAGTCAATCAAAAACAGATCATTTGGGATGCCAATACAGCATTTAAACCATTTTCAATCAGAGATACCAGTGAGGGGCCATGTTAAGCGAATCAGTCTTGTCATTTGTGTTTTGTCGTGCAGTGTTTGCTCCGAGTTGTAACCATTGGGCGACACCATAAAATGCAGAAGTTGTAACTCCCCCGTTAGCTGGATGTTATTGTTTTGCTGAAGAATACTGTCCCTGTCTGCCACACAGCTGGTGTTATGTGACATATCTGGGTCTTAAGGCTGTCACAGGGGTATTTTTAGCCACACGGTTATACCATGTCGTCATTCTATTAGCGGCCATTTTACACTTTGGCTATCCAAATACGACAGCCATTTTAGAAACTGGCACACTCTAGGTGTCAGATGTTCTTGGCATCACAGGGTCTGTTTTCTGAGAATACGTCTTCTTTCAGTTTTGTGTACTGTTTTTTATTACTCATAAATGCTACTTATGTCTCAGATTTGTAGTTCTTATTGTGCCATCTTGATATCATCAAACATTTTAATGATTTGTAGAATATATTTGTGAAATATTAATAATTTTTTTTTATTTATACCTGAATAGAACAGCTTGTTCATGTAATTTTGCAGCATGCTGTCTTATGATAGCTAAAGTGCTAAAGGTGATATTCTGCTGTGTTGTTTTGTGTTATGACATATCTGGGACTCTGACTGTTTAGAGTATTTTTAGCTGGCACACCATCTTGGCAGCCATCTTAAAGACACTTTTCTCATGTCACCGTCTTACTAGCAGTGCCAAAAATGAAGAAACAGGAGTGACATCCATCTTGCATTCATTTTGGGTGGTGTTAGATTACAGTTTTGGAGAGAGTGCAAAAAAGAGAGGAGAAAGAAACAGAGAATAGCTCTGGCATCATCTTGTTTGGGTATAGTCCTGTTTGGACACAAGTCATTTAGAGTCTTTCAGAACCAGGAAGTAGGATTATAATAATACTTGAATGGCAGCGTAGGGGTGCGTGTGTGTCTTTTTGTATATCTGTGTGTATTAAAGTGGGGGTTGGCTGGTACAGATAGAATAGACAAGGTGCCAAACCAATAACAACGATACAGTGTTTTTGTGCTGAAAGGCCGGTTTGTGTGTGTGTGTGTGTGTGTGTGTGTGTGTGTGTGTGTGTGTGTGTGCATGCACATATATTTATGTTCACCAGTTGAAAGCCTGTAATATTGGACTCTATTCTACAGAGAAAAGGGATTTCCTCACAGTATATCTGCTGAACAATAACTGATCATCACCATTGTCCTACAGTCTATTGTGTATGGTATCGTTTGCAAATACAATTAACAAGGCAGTAGGGCTGGGCGATATGGAACAAAATCCTATCATGATGTTTCATATCAGTCATTTATCAATAGTCGATATGTCACAATATAAATCGGTTCCTTTTCACTCAACTGTTTTCATGAACAGTTAATACACCAGGTTTTGTATCAGTGATCAGCTAACTGAGGATCCTATAAAAAGTCAGAAAATATACAAAAAAAGAAATTGAATTTACAGTAAAGTGTCAAATTAACAGCATTTGCTTAGAGTTATTCCTCAAGAAATTATTTCAGTGACTAACTAGTCAATAAACTGATTCAGCTTCAGTTGCATTTACTCTGTTCATCAAATAGACTAAACATGAGCAGAGCTGCTTATTTCTTGGTTTGTGATGAGGTAATGTCAGATTGTGAGATTAAACATCAGACAGGAAAATATCACATTTCATCATATTTCACTGGAGCAACATCTGGTTGAGGTCTGAGCTGATTACGAGAACATCTGGATGGGGTTGACTGACTGACTGTCCTGTCAACACAGCCAGATTATGTATTATGTTGAGCTCCATTTCCTGCACTCAAATGCTGTGGATATGAAGGTACCAAGCTCCATGTGAAGTAGTGAATGGGTGTTAGAAAAACAAAACTATCAGATATTATATTTCAGCAGCGAAATGAGAAACGTAATGCAAACAAAATAAGTAAACCACAAAAACATTGCCCTGAGGATAGCTGTTGCAACTAATCATGTCACACTGTGGGTGACTCACAGGTAATGATATATTCCAAACTGTGGAGAAAAGAGTCTGGTTAATCCTTTTTCTGCCATAATAATATTAATTATATTCAGGCCACCTGAATTTATTTACATTCCCCCAGACTCTGGGGGACAAGTTTTGGCAAGTCTAGGGTGTAGACTTCAAGAAGTCATCAAAGGAGTCATCAAAGGACTCCAGGTCTGGAGTGTCAGTGAGTTACTGGACCAGGGAGCATCCAGTGTGTGGGCAGTAAGAGAAGACCCAAAGGCAAGAAGGTCCAGAAACGGCGTTCAAAGGGAGATAGGTATTAGTGGGGAAGAAAATAGTTTATAACAGAATAAGAATAACTCTGAAAAGACATTAACAAACAGTTTGAACTTTGAACTGTTTTAAATATATACAAAAGGAGGTGTCTGTCCTGGCTCTTTAGGTGTTTTCTATTTGGTTTGATAGTCTCTGAAGCAGTTCCTCTCCAGCTGCAGACAGAATCCCACATTGCACCTCACACTGCCCTGGGGTGCTCCTCTTGCGCTGCTGTCGTCCCATGCTGACTCTCTGTGCCTTCTCCCGGTCCTTGGCATGTGGCAACAGGCAAGTGATTTTCAGCAGGGGTCTGTGGCCTGTTGTTCAGGGGGACTCCAAGGAGAAAAGCAGCAAGCTCCTCCTGGAGTTTGGTTTGGAAACTTTGCCTGACTTCCTTCTCCTCCTTATTCATAATAAATATGAATACAAATATGCGATTTGGTCAAAATTTCAAATCGGTAAATTGCTCTCATTGTCTTGCTCTCTCCTTTGTGACTCTCGCACAACCATGAATCGATTTTCTTCATCGACTGTACATCTAACTTCGTGTTTAGTATCAGTCTATACACCATCGGAGAGCTCTCATTCTTTACTTTCAGAAACCATTTGAACATTTTGAATCGCACCAACTGTTTGGGATTTGTGGTACTGAGAACCCAGTGTGTCACATGTGTGCCGGGCTGGTAAATCGTGTCTGTGATTGGACTGTCATCCTATGGAGTGCCATAATGACATGTATATCGGCGCAAAGCTCTCTCACTCCACTTTCTGGGGGTTGTGGAATTTTCTAGATATCCTCAATCGTCCAGGAGTTATGGCAATTAGAAGTACGCAAGTAAAATCCTGTCGGTGGTGACAGCAGGGTAAGAAGTGGGTTAAAGGGGCCTGTACAAACTGCAGGGACCCGTATGCAAGACGACCACTTTACACCATTTAATCACGTTTCATTAATTTTAGTTATGCTTACATGTATCTTTGCTTTTACCCTCGCACCTCAGCTGCACAATCTCCAGCAGAGGGGGGAAAAAAGAAAAATTGCAATTTCATAAGCACATAAAATGAAGACCATAAAAGAAAATAAGCTATTTTTCTTTTCTCCTCTTCTCTCTCTCTTCCATTTCTCATTTCATGTGTTTATTTGTGGTTGGCAACCTAAGAAACAGCCCAACAATCACAAAGGAGAAACAAATGACATAGTCGTAGGAACAGGGATTTGTTTCATGTGTCTGGAGGGGACTCATTCTTGCATGGTAAGCCCAAAAGGAATGAAAGGAGAGAGAAACAGATTGGAGTATAAACATGCTAACTTAAAAAGAAAGAAGGGGGGGTTGTTTTGTTGTTCATACAAGAAGACACTCTGCTTCTAAGTGATTTATTTATTTTTATTTTTATTTTTTAAGGAAGGAAGGCCAAGCCAGGTAGGAAAGGAGCAAAGAGCAGAGTGTCCTGCATTAAATCATTTACTTCGAAATCAGATGGTCATTAGTTTAATTCCCAGTTTTTGTAGTTTAGTGAAATGCTGAATTGAGCTAAAAACACAATGTTTTTACTGGAGAACGCTCTGGTCTCCCAGATTTGTGACAGTAATATGTCTGGTTATAAGCTGGAGACAACACACACACTTCATGGTGCCAACTATCAGAGATTTTTATGTCACATGCACACCACACTACATACAGTGAGATAAAGTGATTGTACAAACGACATCAAAACCAATAGTACAAGCTAAATTTGTGAACAAAAATATCAGCAATACCTTCACCGACCTGACCGGTGGTCTTAATCACTGAAGAGGTTTTAATGAAGGAACTAAATGATAGTTGTTGGGTAAAACAGAAGAGCAAAGGGAGTGGGGTCAACTGTACAATATATCTTTCTTAATACTCTTTATTGTTGTAGTTGTGCGCTGGTCTGTCGCACACCGTGGACACACAGACGAGTCCCAACACAATACAACACACTCAGCATCTGTACACTAACAACCTCCTCGGAGGGCACCATTGCTAGTCTGCTCGAGCTACAAACTTCAGCCGGTATGAGGTGTCCAAGCACAAACAAACAGAAAGTGAGCGTATTATTAGGTCATGATTCAGGTCAGATTCGCAAACAATGTCAACCTGACTCACCTCAAATTATATGGGCCGTTTCTTTTTCTTTGCTTTTTTCTTTTTTCTTCCTTTTTTTTTTTTTTTTTTTTAATCTTTGGTGACCTTTTCCTTGTCTTTGTCTCTATGTCAAGGTTCCTACATGTATGTGGACGTCTCTCAGTATGATGTTGGCGAAAAGGCACGATTTCAGCTGCCAGTCATGAAGGAGAACGATACCCACTGCATCGACTTCAACTATCTCCTCACCAGCCCTGACGGCTCCAGCCCTGGCACTCTCAACGTCTTGGTGAAGGTACTAAGCATCAATCAACATGGTCAAATACAAGAGAAATACGGTGGTTTGTTTTGTGTCGGTGTAATCATTACTGATGTGACACATCAGGGTATAAGACTAAAGACTAAAAACTCAACAACAGACTCAACATTTTAAAGTGTGTATGAAGTAAATATTATTTTACTCCAAAGTACGGCTCCAGAGAAGTTGTAGTGTTGAGGCAAAGCTCCTTGTTTGTATAACAGATGGTAAAGAACCTCGTGAGTCAGAACAAACCCAAGTAGGGTTTATGGGAAATGTGGTCTGGATTTCATGAAGCCCAACCTTAAGTCACGCAGCTTGAATTTGTTGAATTTGTTTGACTTAACGAAGACTTTGTGCATGAATGTCTAATTAACCACTGAAAGATCATTTTTGTGTAAATAAGGGATTTTTAAAACAGCAAACAGACCATGTTTTCATGTTTTTATTATTGTGTTTTTTCTAATGAGAAAATTTTATTGCTTTAATTGTCTTTATTTTCCTTTCTTCCCCCACCCCCAAACCCCTCATTTCTTCTCTTCCTCTGAAGTTTTCGTGCAACTTGTGGAAGTTGTTGGAAAACACGCTTGCTTGTAAAACTGAACAGAAGATTGCAGTTTTACTGGTTTTACCCTTTACCAGTTCTGACTGCTCATAAACATGATCACCTAAGGTCACGCTCACATTTCTGCAAACATCTTCCCCGCTAATGTGTCCTTGAGAAAGACATTGTGTGGAGCCCAGAGGGCCTGTACTGTAGCAGGCCCTGACCTCTGACTGAGACAGAAATTGGTCTTCATTTGGATGCATATATTATTATTATTTTATAATTTAATCCATATTAACATGATGTGCAGGCAACCTCTCCCAGTAGACCACAAACTGTGTGAAATATTTCCAATGTGTTTTGTGTCACCGATAGGTTAACAAGGGTCCTTTGGCCAACCCCATATGGAACGTGACCTCCTACACTGGTAAAGACTCACACTTCCAGTCATTTATAACTTTTTGTGACACTGTTGTCATTTTACTCAATTATGCTGACTGCAGTGTTGTTGCTCTCTAGGAAAAGACTGGCTGAGAGCCGAACTGGCTGTCTCCACCTTTTGGCCTAATGAATATCAGGTAACTCCCTAAATAATTTGTGTTTACACATGATTCCTTTATCATTTGCATATTTCTTTATTTCAGGGTGTTTACGTGACTGCGCAAACACAATTCACACACAAATACAAACACACGCACACGCTGTGAGGCAGGCAGCTGATTTATTTGTGTTGACTGAGGCTCAGGAGGTGGCGATTAGGCTAGAATGACACTGAGGAAAACTGTGTGTCTGTCTGTGTGTGTGTGTGTGTGTGTGTGTGTGTGTGTGTTGGCTTGCATGGGTGTTCATCACCATGCTGAATTTAAACATGGTTATCGATGCTTTTTTCATAAAAAGCTTTTAAATCAATATTATAAGTTTCACACGGGTAGAGGCACCTCTCTTTTTTTTCTCTGGATCCCTGCAGGTCAACCTGATCTGTGAGTGCATGTGTGAATGTGTGTGTGTGTGTTTTGTCTGGTGTTGACAAATGTGAGCACGAATGTGTTGCTGGATAGCTTGTCTCTGAATGTCCCCGAAGGTATATGCACACACTGATCATGTTAAAACACAGCCCAGGGACCATATAATATTACTGTAAGGGGAAGTGTGAAAGCATCCTCCAAATGGCCCATCTGGAGCCCAGTCCCCCTCAGTGACTATGGGAGGAGATCACCGGCCTGAAACTCGTGTGTCAACATGTTTTAATTGAACATAATCATCCTGGTTTGCTGAGGCTTATGTAGGTTTTTCAGGCTATGAAACAGGTTATTGGATTTGAGGTTATGAAGCAATTTTTTTCATGTTGGCACATGTTTCTGTGTTAGCACTTTAGCTTGAGTTGTAATGAGACTGGCTCCACCAGGGGAAGGCCTAGTGTACACAATTGTAAGTACACACACTCACACAAGAATAGATGATCATATAAATATATTAACACCCATGCAGCACTCTTTAGGCAGACCCTGTAATGAGGTTTTTCGTGACCTCCACTTTATTTTAACAGAAAAACAGGCTGATAAGAGCCTCTTGATTCACACAATGATTCAGTGCAGTTGTTGCGGTCATTTTACTTTTTTTTTTTTTTTTTGGTTGTTGTTGTTTTTAACCAGTTTCACATGTATTATCTTAAGCTTTGGGCTAAGACACGTTTAGAGACAGCAGGTGCCTGGAACCAGCTGAAATATTTTAGGATTCAGACTATAACATGAAATGAGAAACCTTCCCCTCCCTGCAGGCTTAAACATTTTTGATTCGGTGCCCATACGTGCATACATCAAAGTGATATATGTGATATGTGATAAGAGGATGTTTGCAATAACCCAACCCCACTCTGGAGTGATGATGTGTCAGGGATCAGCCCTCAGCATTTCAGGGTTGCACTGCCCATGTGAACGCTTGTAAACACAAGCTATCAGTAATCTTCCCTCAAACTGATGAGACCAGCGAGTGTTTGACACCTATGTGAACGACATACAAGCTCCTCAAAAGTGGCCGCCATCATCAAACCATGTGGCTGATATGCATATTCAGTCAGCAAAGAGATAAGTGAGCAACAGGGCAGCCAGTTTTGTACTTTATGGGGTTTTGAGGAGAATTACTTTCAAAAATATATCATCAGTCGCCAAGCTGCAGATGTGACTTGAAAAATCACAAAACTATTTGACTTCAATGAGAGTTGGGTTATGATTGAAAGGAGAAAAAAAAAAAAAAAACAGCAACAAAAAACCTGTGCGTCTGATTCACACTCACACACACTCTTCATTATGATATTTGTGTATGAGTTAATGTTGCTCTGACTTGCTTTTGTCTCATGAAGAATTGTGTCTTGGACATGTGTTCAGCTGACATCAGCCTTGACTTAAATTGTTATGGAAGTTATGTTTTTTGTTTTTTTGTTTTTTTTTATAATTCAAACATCTGCACATGTCGTCTATAGGCATAAGAGAAGAGATTATTATGTTATGGCTACTAAAAGGCAGTAATAGTGTGATGATCAACAGACTGAGGAGGCAGGCTGGTCTTCAGACAGAGAGAAATGAAGGTATTAAAAGTCAGCTGATGGCTCTCTGTTGCTCTGCAGTGAGCTATGAGTGAAAGATGATAGGAAAGAGAGACGAGAGAGATTGTTAGGGGAGGGAGACAGAGAGGAGCAGAGTGTGACAAGCAGGGGATGATAAGCTATGGGTAAACAGTTCACAGCAGATTTCCTTTTACAGGTGATGAATGACAACAACTGCTCAGCCCCTCCATCTCTTTCTCCCTCCGTCTCCATTCTTGATAGCGACCTCATCTCCTCCCTCCTCTTCCTCTGTTCATTACAGTGCTCCTCTCTGAGCAAACACTGTTAGAAAACAGAGAAATGAGGGAGAGTGAAGGATAGATGACAAGTGAAGGGAGTAGGAGGGCTAACATGTGGACAAGGAGGAGAGAGGGGAGGATGAGTTAGATGAGGATTGAGGAGAGAACTGTCTCTTCTCAGAACACGAGTCGATGAACTGAGATGTTAGTAAATGGAAGCACTTGTTAAAGGAAGAATCAACACTGTAAAAAAATAAATTACTGTAAAAATCCTACTGATGCATCCTCTGGGGAACATGAGTGTCTCTGCAAAACGTGTTTGCAATCCATCTGGTTACAGAGGCTTGATGCAGATAGAGTGGACTGACTGAACTGCGTTGCCAGGACTGCTCTTTTGACGAAAAAACAAAAAAGTCAATTTCAAGCGTTATTTGTGCAATTTAATTGATTATATAAGCAGCTACAATAGTGCAGTTGTTGCTTATGGGGGGAAAACGTGGTCACATCGGGGAAACAGATGTGGCAAAATAAGTCAAGAAAACGTCAACAGACAGCAGATAAGAGAAGTAGAAAAAAGGGGAAGGGGGATTGAAAAACAAATAGATTCATTTTCTACCTTACTGATTTCACTACTTATTATAATTTCTTGGCTGGTCACTTTGTGTGTGCCAAAGGAGATTACTATGATCCAGCAATAAGCGTTTCTTTTATCCATCCTCACTTGTTAGGCAGAATGTATAAATCCAGCAGCAGTCAGGATGGCAGCCGCGTATTTGGTCGCTGTCAGTTTTCTCCGACAATTCAGATCGGATCTATTACTTGGACAGCAATTTTAATTGGCAGCTGTCTTGATTCCTTCTAAAACGCTTGTAAAACTGAGTTCAGAGGTAAAAGTCTGTGATGTGGTAACATGAGCTGAGCCTTCTCAGGTGCTCCTCTCTGCTCACTGTTGGCTTTATAAAGCAATCTCAGGTTTAGACTGACTGTCTGATAATCTCTTCTGCGTTACTCATAAAGAAGTATTTTAAAAAATATGAATAAATAGCACACAAATTCTGCTCCCTCTTTTCTCAGGTCATATTTGAAGCAGAGGTCTCGGACAGCAAAGCCGGATTCATCGCCATAGACGACATTCAGGTGCTCAGCTACCCATGCGGTAAGTCATTAGCATGCCAGCAATTAGTCCTAGTTCGCTGAGTAGACGCTGATAGCTTTGGCCACTAATTAGACTGTACCTGGGATGGTTTCTGTTGCAGTTCAATGAGTAGATAAGTGGGAAGGTGACACGGGAGAGGTGGGATGCAAGAGGAGAAAGACAAGTTGTGGAGAAAAATGAGAGAAATAAAAAGAGAGAGAGAGAAGAAGGAGGAGAAACAGGGAGAAAGGAGGAATAGGAGAGAGTGAAGCGGGAAATGAGACAGTATTAGGGCAATCATGGAGAGAGAAGATTTTGACCACTCAGCACTTTCTTTCTCTCTCCCTTTAACCCAGACGCACACACATACGCTCAGTTTCACACACACAAAGTTGCGCACACATACACACAGTGAACAGTAGCTGTCTTGTCTCATAGTGGCAGGAAATAGATGAGGGCTGCGATCCATTTTAAATTCTTGCTACGTCTCAAGTCTTCTTCTCTCCTTTGCTTGAGTGTTTAACTGCCACCCCCCCTCAAAAGAAAAAAAAAAAGTGATGACAAACTGGTAACAGTAAACACAAACGTCTGTTAATCTAAACCTATAAGGCTGGTTCCTGGAGGGCCTCCATGTTTGAAGGGAAGCAATTACACCATCACTTGCTCGTCTGTCAAGCAGCAGCTCTGAAATCTTTTAGGACAGTTTTGTTTCTTAATAGATTCTATTGATTATAAGTCATAGAAATAAAGTGCCCCCATGTGCACTTTGTGAGGTCCTGATATCCCTGTTGTTCATGTCTCTGTCAGAAGTTGCCGATATACTTCTGAAAGAAATTTCTGGATATTAATTTTGTCACTCAAGTGACTAGAAGTCTGGGGAAATATAAGAAAGAAGAGCCCCGCTCTTTTAAAGGCAAAGGACCAGCACTCCTAATAGGAAGGAGCAAGTATTTGAAAAGGAATTAGTACTTAGTCTCCACAGTGGAAGCATTCATTCTCACAGCTGCATTTCTGGACACACTGGTTTGTGTGTGTGTGCACGTGAATGCGTGCGTGCGTGTGTGTGTGTGTGTTTTTTCAATTACCATAGGAGCTGCTATCTATGATTGCAATCACCTCCCGAGAATACCGCTGAACTGCATCTTCAGGGTCGCAAAGCCTTATTTCATATTAGTGGCTAAGAACTGGAAGCTGTGGGAATCATATATACTGGACGTGACACTGATGTCACCTTACTGTGGCAATGCAGCACTGTGGTTTGGTTTGGTTTGACTCCAGTAAAATCAAATCGGAGTAATAATGAACAAATTCCCAAAGGTTATAAAATGTCCTTAAATGTATGCAGTGTGTTTTTGATAACCCGACCTGTTTGCACCCATAACTCCCTCCGGCTCCGTCACCTCATTTCCACTTTTCGGAAACCAAAACCAAAAAGCGCTTTAAACCACAGAGACATGTAACCTTTCTGTAAACTCTAATTTCTTTCATTTGTTTGACCACATTTCCTGCAGATAAATCCCCTCATTTTCTCCGTCTTGGGGACGTGGAGGTGAACGCTGGACAAAACGCCACATTTCAGTGTATCGCAACGGGACGAGACACATCAAACAACAAACTCTGGCTGCAGGTGCCGCTGAAACACATTCACATCCACAGACTTTCAAATGCTGACCATACTGTTGTACATGAGATGAACAAGAGACCATAACTAACTGATATAAACTGTATGAGAGTATTTCTTTTTCAGCATTAATAGACTAATAGGATGCATCAGAAGACATTTGCATTTCCTTTATGTTGTGTTATTGATTCATGTGCCAGACAAATAAATGTCAATACATAAACACTAATAGAGAATACAAATGGATATAAACTGATCCATATTTGTTTGCTCCCAGTGTTATGAGGTAGGAATGGACAAACACAAAGAGATGAAACTGTACTAAATGTGCCACCCTCAGGTCTGATATGTCCAATAATAGTGTCATCTACGTCCCACAAAACGCACACACAGACACACACACACACACACACACACACACACACAGAGTAACTCCAGGCCATACATCCTAGCAGCTAACATGATTAAGAGTTTAATAGCTCCTGATTTCATTATGGCTCTTTTGAAGTCATGACCTTCAAACCTGCAAACCTGGGAGGTGGGGGGGAGCGGTCCAGTGCTGCCTTGTGACCTTGAGCAAGGCAGTTAACTCCCTGCAGCCCCTGCAGCAACTGATCATGCACTTGTCTGTCTGTGACGTAGCGGAGAAATGGAGAAGATATTCCCGTGGCTCTGACAAAAAACATCAACCACAGACGATTTGCAGCCTCCTTCCACCTCAATGAAGTCACTAATCAGGATCAAGATCTGTACCGCTGCGTCACCCAATCAGAGCGCGGCTCCGGGGTGTCTAACTTTGCTGGTCTTATCGTCAGAGGTAAGGATTTTAAAAAAATATTAATTATATTTTCAAGGTTATCCCATTGATTTGCTGTCAACTCAGCACTTGGTGTTCTTTCCTGTTTTTTTTTTTTCTTTGAGTTGATATTTAATATTTTTCAGCGGTTATTTTCTCTGCTTCAGTAGATAGCTTTTAAAGGAAAGTAAAAACACTGGTTACTGTTTGCTGAGGCTTTCAAGCACATGTTCAATTTACAGTTATAGTCACTGGCTTGAAATAAGAGACCTGTTTATGCTAATGCTTAATCTGCTGCTGCTGTCAATTTGGCTGTCATCAGCTCGGTTCAGGTTTCTAATTAAGTAAACATTAGTTTCATTGATTTAAAACACCTTCTGTGGCAGATTTTTTACGCCTCCACCTGTTGTTGTAAAATAACAATTAACCCACTGACAGTGACCCTGTTTGGCTGTCGGTCAAATGGAAATTGCATTCAAAAAAGGTGTTTCACGTTTAATAAGAGAAAATCTGATGTGGTGAGTGATGATGGACGAGTTTATCCAAGAGCAGAAGCGCCAAAACCTGCAAACTGGATGTTCCTATCGAGAACAGAGCTTTTCAGAGCTAAACATGATCCAACATGATCACTGCCACTGACTGATGGACAAAGTTTTGTTTGATTGTTTCCATTAACCTGTTTTTGACCACATTTATTTATTTATTTTTAATTTTTGATATATTTTCTGTTCCCATTGTGCGTAAATTTAAGAATAGGAATTGTCTTTCCAATCAAATGCACATTCACTGTGTCTGGCTGATAAAATGTGAGTCGCTAACGCAATGAGAAGAGTTTGTGTGTGTGTGCGTGTGTACAATCCTTGTGCTTTGTGTGTACATATCAACCAGCTACACTGGTGTCTATGCCAGGCGTGCGTGTGTGTGTGTGTGTGTGTGTGTGTGTGTGTGTGTGTGTGTGTGTGTGTGTGTGTGTGTGTGTGTGTGTGTGTGTGGTGTGTGTGTGTGTGTGTGTGTGTGTGTGTGTGTGTGTGTGTGTGTGTGTGTGTGTGTGTGTGTGTGTGTGTGTGCTCTAGCTGTCATGTGCAGCTGACATGTGGTTAATAAGGTGTCACCAATGTGTGTTTGAGACGGGATGCTTTATTCATTCACATCCAATAGCTTACATATTCGATTCATCTCCCAGAGAGAGACAGAGGAGGAGGGCAGAGAGGGAGAGGGTAAAGGGGAAAGAGATTCAGAAAGAATGATACGAGAGTGACAGAAAGGAGGGGGGAGAAATGGGAGAGAGAGGGGAGGGGGGTTGAGCAAAGAGAGAAGTGGCGATGGTGAGGATAAGTTAAATGTAAATAGTCAGCTCATTATCCCAAGAATATCCAAATCAGAATCAGGGATATGTCTGAATATGTAAACAGCTGAGCAGAGTCATGTTTATTATTCTGCATAAGAGATGGCAGAGGAGAAAGAAATAAGAAATCAAAGCAGTAGCAAGCAGCATGAATATGAATATGAATATCTCCTGGTGTGGCTCAGATAATGGAGCTTACTCTGTCCGGTTTAGGGGTTTGACACTCTGTATCACTTGACCGAGACACTAATACAACCAGACGTTAGCGCTGCTTTTTTCTTTGGTCAGGAAAATCTGGCTGTTTTGAGACACACTTCCTCGGTGGGACCTTGTCGTGTTAGTATGAATACATTAAGTTGCTAATGTTTATTTATTGTGAAGATTTTTTTGAATGTGAGATGGCAAAGAGGAGCGAGATGAGGAATGTGCACAGCAGGAGACATGTGTCTAAACATGAATAGGGCCAATCTACATTTATGAAAATAGATTCAGGTTCAATGAGAAGCGCAGCGCTTGTTGTTGCCAGGCGTCAGCTTGGTGGAGGAAAAAAGCCTCCGTCACAATCTACGAAAAGATGATTTTTGGGCCGCTGAGGGATATTGGTGATTATGAATATTGATCCTGAGTCTGGTTGTTAGAAAGATATAACAATAAAAGAATGAGGATGCATGTATGCATGTGGAAGGAGAAGAGCCTCATGTATATTTATTAGAAATATCAGCTGCAAGATGAGAGTCAGGGAGATATCAAAGAAATAGGGAATGTGTTTATTTCACTTTTTGAAAAGTGTGCATGTTGGAGATCTGATGTTCCTGCAGGACATTGATGACCATGAATGTGGGTAGAGTTAAGATGCTTTGCTAATGCTTTTACTTTGAATATTTTAATATTTATTTGTAGATACGATGAAGTGAGAAATGTAGGGGACTGGAGTCAGTGGAGGAACTGGTATCTGAAGACAAACAGAATAAAAATTCATAGGGAGGTGCCAAAATATTGCTTGTATACATTAAAAATGTTTGGCAGTCGGACAGTAACCCAGATTTCATCTTCAAAGCAAGAAAAGTGGTCCGCTGGGTGATGTGAGATTGCCTTGTTGCAGGTACGTACAGGCCCGGTCTATTGATATTTATAACATGTAGATGACAGAGATGTGCGATTATCTTCTCCCCCTGTTTCCTGGAGCTGTCAAGATCAGAGAAAGCAGGCGCATTTTGTAGACAGAGGTGCATCATGGGAGCACGAGAGGTGCGACATGGGATTTCCAGATTTTCCTTGAAGACATTTTTCTCCCCCTCTCCAAGCAAAAATATGAAAATAATCATTTGTTTTTCTCAATTATTTGTCAGCTATTTGTTTTTGCGATGTCTTTTGATTCCTTGTTTTGCTTTAACCATCAAAACAAGTCTGAAACTGAAAGATGTTCAAGAAGTCTGTATCAGTCAGTTATTACTGATTACTATTAATCAAAGCCTAATATTTTCTCAAAAGGGACTCTTTCTCCATGAAATTAAGTGGCTTAGCTGATTCCTGCTCTACAGATACGGGCTTTAACTATGTGTGTGTGTGTGTGTATACGTGTGTCACTAGTGGTTTGGTCAAAGCTAGGCGCCAACAGAACATGGCCCTCTGTTTCCTACAGTGACAGAGTGCATCATCACACCAGCTCCTAACTCACTCACACACACATACACACTAATACAACACAATGCCAGCCCACATTATGCACAAGCTGTAGCCTAAAAAGCTCCTGCAATTTTACTGTCAGACACCTGCACGGACAATAAGTACACAACAGACCTTTCATACAACTGTCTTAAACCTATAATGATCCAAATCTAAAAAGTACTTCTGCTTCTTGTTTTTAACCACTCACACACAGACGTTCAGTCTCTCACTGTAAGTAACAGTGACAGGTGGAGCTTGAGGCGTCATAGAACTACACAAAATCTACTACCACTGTTGGCTGTTGACATGAAAACACACATACTTGCACTACTTCTGGAGGTCAGATGTCCTCCAGTGAGGACCATTGTGATGTCAGCAGCAGCCTGTGAAAGCTAAACTTTATTGACAAGATTGCTGACAATGGACAACTAAGGAGAACATGCCTAGTGGGCGCTAGTCACTAATGACTTCCTTTCTGTTGGCCTGTGTATCTATTGCCTTCTTTATTAATGACCTCATAAATCTGTAATCATCCATCGATGTCTCAGGAGTTTGTATTAATGCGAATATCAGCCAAGGAAGCAAGTGACAGTGAAAACAAATTAATCAGGGAGACGGGTCGGGTCAGAAACGACACATGCATTTGATGTTTTCCTGATGTTGATTTGTTTTGTTTTTATCATTTAGAGTTGACCCAAAAAGTGAGAAACGATGAGCGGGTTCACATGTGATAAATAATAAAAAAGATGCTGACAAGAAACCCATCAGAAAAACAGCACCATTGATGATTTGTTACTTTTTTTTTAGGTCAACTGTACAAATGACAAGTGATGGGGGAAAAAAAACTAAATAAAAAGCAGAAAATGAAAAGTGTGAACTCGTTCCAGCTCTTGTTTTTCCTCTGGAGTCACATAATGACCCACTTACATTCTTTAGTGTTTCATTTTATTGTGTATTATTTATCTTTGGGATATTCAGTATGTTTTTAAGTAACACACATTAACATTAACATGCAAGCTGAAGCAGAACCCAGTGTGTTTTTATGCTTGAATAAATCTCAATGAATTTTTGGAGTTTGTTTTTGTTTGTTTGTTTTTAGCTTTATTTCTTCTATTTGTTTGTTGTTTATTGCAAGCTGTGTTGTTGTTGATGTTGTTGGTTTTCTGAAGCCACTTCAACATTCATTATCTGACTCTGTGTGCTCTGTGTTGTATGTGTGCATGTGCGTAGGTGTGATGGTGTGTGTACGCTTGCATTTGCACACACACACACACACACGCATGCTGTCAAACTAGTGTTTCATCTTTTGCTAAAAAAGACACTTCCCAGCCTGCACCTCTCTGACAGCCATATTGAACACACACACACACACACACACACACAAATGTAAACCCAAACACTCACATTCGCACAAAAAGGAAGCGTGGTGACAGCAATGCAAAATATAACTATTAATGGAACAACTTGCACACACACACACACACACACACACACACACATAATTTAGATGATAGCCAATGTGATTGCAGCTGGATCACATCACATTTCTCTATCTTTTTTTTTACAGATAACAGCGTTTCTCTGCATTACCTTTTAGAATCCGTCTGAGGGAGATGGATCAGTGTGTGCATGTGTGTGTATGTGAAGATTATATGTGATTAATTCATGAGTTGATGTGTAGTATGTGTTAAGTAGATGAACCCTTGATGCAGAGCTTTAAGGCTGTGAGTTGTGCTGTACACTTGTCAGTCTCAGATCATGTTACATTTAGCTCTGATCCGGCTGACTGTACAATCATACAGCCGTCACATTTATGTACAAGCGTACACACAGTGTTTCTTTCAACACAGTCTTCAAGACGTGTAACCAAAACTGCAGCAGGAACCAGTATGAACTATGTCAATCCTGAACAAAAGAGAACCAGCGAGCTTTTCTAATCTTGTTGGTTGTTTCTCTCCCCAGAGCCTCCACACCCCATCGCCCCACCCCAGCTGCTCGGTGTCGGCCCTACATACCTACTGATTCAGCTCAATGCTAACTCCATATTTGGAGATGGTCCCATTATCCTGAAAGAGGTGCGATCTGTATTAGATAAATGAATAGTTTTTAAAACATTATGAACAGCATACGAAGTCGAAGTAATGATGCTTTGCCGTAGAATGAAAGTCATTAGTGTGACACCATCAGCAGAAGATGGTTGGCTTTGCTTATGAACAGTGGCTTGTCAAAGTTGCTGATCAAACAAGCCAAATATAACCCTAATCAGTAAAATTATAGAGGCTGGTAGGCAGATCTTCAAAAAAACATTTGCAAAAACCAGGCCAGCTGCTTGTCCCTTGATTTCACTCTTTATGCTGATAAAATTTGACAAAAAAGACAAAGCCAATACGTGAGTATCCTGTCGTGAATGATGAATATCTCATCAGTAAAGCACAAAATGTTTCTTCTCATTATTATTATTACTATTATTGTTGTTAATAATTGTCTGATATCTACATTAACACTGATTTCAAATTGACCCCCGGAGGTGCTTCAGTAACATGTCATTGTTCTTTTCCCTTCCTTCAGGTTGAATACCGTATGACATCAGGCAGCTGGACGGAGACTCATGCCGTTAACTCTCCCAACTATAAGTTATGGCACCTTGACCCAGACACAGAGTACGAGATCAGAGTCTTACTAACTAGACCAGGAGAGGGAGGGACAGGCAAACCGGGGCCGCCGCTCATTACCAGGACTAAATGTGCAGGTAAGCCATAGACTTAAACTCTATCAGCCCTGTGTAGCCAAAAAGAAAAAGCAGTCATCAAATAAATGTGACTATGTGAGTTATGATTATGTGTCATCAAGAAAAAATGGCAGAAACTCAGTTGAGTTGAGTTGAGTCTGCTTCTGGACACAGTTTTTTTCTGCCCGTGTGATTGTCTATTGATCCGACCATCTAATATTGTTCTTTTTATCTCGGTATCTATATTTGTGGTATTTGTACTCAGAGCAAACGGTGAGAGGACAGATGTAGCAAGGGATAAAACTGGAGAAGAAAAGAGGGGAGAGCCTGAGTCAGTCTGTGGTTACTCAGTGATCTGACAGAAAGAGGGATTAAAATACTGGAGGCTCTTTCCACCTTTCTCATTTTTTATCCTGCATTTTTTTCCCTTTCGCTCCACTCATTGCTGCTTTCTTGCTGGTGCTTACTCTTTCTTTCATATTTCAGATTCCTCCTCCTGTACCTCTATTTCTACTTTGTTCCCAGTCACTGCTTTTCCCTCCTTTCTCCCCGCCTCTCTCGCTCCATCTCTTTCTCTCTCTGTGGATCAATAGACGGAGGGCAGTAACACTGTCTGACATTTGTAGAAATAAACGACTGAAATATAAACACAGCTAGCCTGAGGGAAAGAGACGGGAGTGTGTGAGAGAGGGTTGATATGAGAAAGAAAGAGACAGAAAGAAAAGCAATGAGCTTGAATGTGAAACCGAACAAGGGAGCAATGGAGAGATGATGAAAAACAATAAGGCTGGAAAAGAAAGAGAGGAGAGAGCGAGAGAATGATGAAACTGGAGAATGGAAATGAAAGAGAGATGAAAACTCATAACCATTGGGGTTGAATGATGTCTGCCAACCTGTGCGTGTGCGTTTGTGTTTGTGTTTGTGTGTGTGTGTTTATTGACAAAGAAGAAGTCATAGACTTGTTCAGGCGACTCATGTATTGAACTGTTTCCTGTTTGACAGGAAGAGGAAATTAATCTTCCTCTCCTCACTCATGCAGGAACACATTTAATGTGTTGATATATCAAAGCACGGCGGGGACATAGAATTTAGAGAATCAAATCAAATTATTCTGTATGTCTGAATAACTTTTGTCCACAGACTAGAAAATAATCATGTATCACAAAATCTTAAATTTTTTATGGTCCCCACAGCAATTTGTGCTGATATGCATTTCAGAGACAAATGTCTTCATGCTCATATTATAGACAGTTTGTGATGAAATCACGTCTGCCATGATACCCATCAACATGTTCCGGCACTTGAATGGTGTCACTACATCATTAAATGAGTGCTTAGTCACTCAATATTGGACCACAGTCCTCATCAAAAATGACCTTCATCTCATGTTACTGCACACCCATCACATGTATTTCTGAGGTTTAAAAAACTGTCCAAAGTCTTTCACCACACGTGCATGCAAATCTACATTTCTGCAAAAACAAACAAGGTAGAAAAAGTTCGACCTGCTAAAATGTACTAAAAACAGGCCTAGAAAAGGAAAAATGCTCAATTCTCTTGGACATTTTTAAATTAATTGGGAAATACACAGATTTTGAGTTGGGAGGCTTTTGGAAAAGGCACCGTGTTTTAGGGGCTTAAGTTGGGTACAATGACTACAATCAGCCAGGATCAACCTGCCTGGTAAATCTGAAATTTCAGGTTTTTGCTCTTTTGAGCTTTAGAGGTGCTGACTTTTGTGTCAAGTCTTGATGCTAAGCTTACCAGCTGTGCTTCAGACACACAAATGAACACATACACACTTGGAGTCGCGTGTGTTTGTCAAGAGTCAGACACACACACACACAAGGTGCGGAAGTATTATTTAAATGGAAATGATTCCTTTGCTTTTTCTGTTTGGTTAGGTTTGTCTGATCCCGCCACCTGTAGTTTACTGAGTATTTAGTTCAACACAGTATAATGAAGACATGCTCTCTTGCAGACACATTTACAATGAGATGTGTGCACAAACTCCAGGCATAAACCCAATCTATCACCACACAAAACACAGTTTAATTAAAAACCAATAAAGTTGATAAAATACAGAGCAGACATCACACATACTGCAGAGCAACTGATGTGGAGCTCAGCAGGATCTCATCATCTCCCATCACTTCTCTTTTCATCTCTTCCTCATTTTTTTAATCTCTTTCCTATCTTTACTCCTTTCTCATGCTCCTTCTGTCTCTCCTCTCCCACTCTTCTTGATTTCTCCTCTGTGGTGATTTATTGCTCTTGTCTGAAGGGTGAAAAATAATCAACTTGAAGTGAAGAATTCGTGTGTGTGTGTGTGTGTTTGTCTCTATCTCTGTGTGTGTGCACGTGTATGTGTGTGTGTGACAGAAGAAGGTGATGAAGTAGCTTTTAATCCAAATCCTGAAAAACCTCTTGGTCATGGCAGTTTAGGCACACACATCCACACCCATAGTGACTCAGGTAGGAGTGCACATTGAAGAAAGACACACTAAGAGGTATTGAGAAATGTACACACACACACAGAGTTCACTTGAGTCACAGTATTTCTCCTATGTTGCACAAACTCAGCATCTCTTGGATTAATGGAAGAATGGAATCACAAAGCACACATTTCCAGGACACAAACGAGGATGTTGTAGGTTTCATACACAATATATTACATGTACTTCTTATACATGTAAAAACACACATACACAGTCAGCAGGATGACGCTTTAAGAGTCAGACCCTTTAAATAGCCCTTCAGTGGACACAGAAATGTGTGTGTGTGTGTGTTTGAGGCACACGTCATAAGTTTCTAACATTCCTTCTCAGTGCTCATTTTACAAATAGACAAAATCAGAGCACAGCTATTGTCTTGATTTTAGCAAAAGAGAAGTAGCTTGGAAGTGACCACTGGTTAACATGCTTTGTTTTAGCTATAATATGAAGGAACTTGTCTATTTGTCTGATGGCAGAAACAAGTAATTAAATTGAACTGTACCAAAATGCTGAACACACATTTTGACCTGGTCTTCTTCTAATTCTACGTTCTTTCAGATCCTTGGACCAGCCTTTCATTCTTGAAATAAAGAAGTTTTGAAATATTGTTTTATTCATGGCACTTTCTCTGTCATCATCACTCACAAGGTATAATTTGTTTTTGCTGTGCTTGATTTCAAACAAATGAATTATGCACTGAATTACAGTGATACCATTTTTCAGCTGTCTAAGACAGCCAAAGTTATTGATTTCGTAATTAGCCTCTGCATAGGCAAATCACATTGCCAAATTCCATGTAGATTGCAAGTGCAAATTGAAAACTGGGTGCAGCGTAAATTTTCGCCTTTCATGTACTTAAATCTGGTCCAGAGAGAGACAGAGACATGCAGCCAGAATAAGAGATTGATCCAGAATGAATGAAGAGAGTTTCATTTGTCTTCTTCATGACAGTGGAAGGATTACCAAGAACTAATTGGACAGATTAACTGGGATTTAGCTGCATCTCCTGTCGCCCTTTTCTGTTTCCTCCCCTCCTCCCCTCTCTCCTTTCTATCCGTCTTTTCTTCTCTGTTTTTCCTTTAAGCTTCTTTATTTCCTGCTCTATATTCTTTTTACTGTATATTTCTTGGCTCTTCCTGCTGCTTCATGTTGAGGGACAAGGCTTTTTCTCTCTCCCTCTCTCGCCCTCTGCGTTGTTCGAATTCATTTAGTTTTATTTTCCTTTCCTTTTGTTTTCCATTCTTTAATTCCAACCTCTGGATGCCGCTGATATGAAGCTTGCCGTCCTTGGTGTTATTGTTGGTGTTTATTGGTATTGTTATTGTTTTCAAAGCTCCATCTGTGGAGAACAAAGCCTTTTAGTTCCAACATGAATCCAGCCGTTTGTCTGTCTACCGCAGGAGGAGAAAGGGACAAGGGAGCCTCTGTGGCTTACCGTTGGACATGGTCCCGCTTGACTCTGGCCACGTTCCAAACTAGTTATCGTCTTTCTCCCGTTCCTTCTCTCGTTCCCTCTCTCTTCCCCTTCTCTCATCTTTCTCTCCCTTTATCTGCCCTGTGCTCCCTCCAGCCCCAGTTTTCCATGCAAAGCAATGCACTTTCCACTAATCTTTACTCATTTTTGATGCCTCTTTCTTAATTTCTTTTTTTCATCCATCCATCCGTCTTCTATTGTTTCTCCTTTTACAGAAACGAGAAACATTACATTGTGTGTCGGGGGACATGGGGGGTAGGACTTTTAAAGCCCAGGTTAGTCTGTGTGTGTTTGTATGACAGGCACCTAGCCGTAGATTTCACTTTAATTCTGTGTTGAAGATCAGCGGTGTGACACAATGTTGGCATCGAGAGACCCTGAAATCAATATAATTTATTGCACTGACCAGTGGACATGTGAGTGTGCATGCATGTGTGTGCATGTGTATATTTCTGTCCTAATGGTTAGGTTTATGGCAAGGATCCCAAGTATTGATTTGGAAAGACAGAGCAGAAAAAACCAAGACGAGTAAGCAAGAGGCAGAGATAGACAGACTGATAGAGAGAGAGAGAGAGAGAGAGAGAGAGAGAGAGAGAACACAGTCAAGGTCTCTCTGTCTCACTCTATTCAAATGTCAGTCATCTAATAACAGGTTGAGGAAAAATGAAATGCTATTAACGCACACGGACACACACACACACACACACACACACACATTTGAGCAATAATATTTGCACCAGCTCAGAAGACAATTACCCGCCCATGTGTCTTCACAACCTTCCTTACCGTTTTTTTATCTCTCTTTTGAATTTTGTCTCATGTGTGTCTTTATTAGTGAGCAATTTACATGAGAATGATTTTGACACTTTTGCATCCCACTTACAACACGGTGTGTCTCTCAGTATGCGTAAAAAGCTGTTTGCCCTTGACGGTGCATCTTTATGAGGATTTTTATCGAGCGCAGCACACACACACACACACACACACACACACACACACACACACACACACACACACACACACACACACCTATACTTACTCCACTCAGATTTAATTTTGACTTGGTCATAACCGAAAGTGCATATGTGTGTATGGATTTGAGTAATAGTGGAGTGTGAGAGTGGCCATGGCTGTGAGTCTCTGTTTGTGTGTGTGTGTGTGTGTGAGTGAGTGACAGTCAGATAATGGGATGTCAGAAGAAACGACAAGTTTGTGTCCTTGTGTTGTCTCTTCTGAGAGAGGAAGACCCAGAATGAGACAAGGATGGGTTGGGGAGCGTCTTGCTTCTGTATTTAAGGTGAGCTTTTTATTTTTAAAAAATCCTCCAGGGACACGGAGAAGCAGGAGGGTTACAGTAGGACAGAGACAGAAAGTGGAAGGAACCACAACAGGTGATAAAACGACAACTACTTTAAATGGAAATTCAGCAGTTTATGACGAGGAACAGCAAACATAGCTTTAAATTAGATTTGCTCTGGTTACTCAGTCAGAGAGTCAACTGCAGTTTTCCTCCCTTCTATATATTTTACTGGTAAAAAAAAATTATACTTAAACACAGGTAACCTTTAAAATCTAGTATGCAGTGATCTGAGAATTTCATCCATCTATAACAAAAATATGGATCAGAACCATGTGCAGGAAAACGGCTCAACCTCACTCTTCTCCATTTGGTGTCTGTGAAAACACATGAAAGTTTGAGAAGATGTCTTCTGTAACCACATGCCACTTGCTTTAACCTGTGTGGGTTAAGTGGAGCTGCACTGTATGCTCTATGGAGTAATAACAGCTTTCTGAACAGAGTGATATCTGTTGTTGTTAGAGAAGTGTTGACTGAACTTTAGAGATAGCTCTTCTGCAGCTGCTCTTCTGTGAGAGGACATCCACCCCTTACTGGTGAACAGGTGGGGAAACCAATAGTAGGTAAATATTCTTCATACAATGTTTTAGCGAAAATATAATCAACTGAAAGTGTTTGCTTCGAAGTTTGTGCACACATGTGAAAATGTGTGAGCCAGAGAGCGTAGAGGTGGGTGGGATCTGTGGGATTATTGATCCAGTTAAATGAGCCAGTTGAGGCAATTAAAGCTCCAGGCAGGCAGGAGAGAAGGTAGATTATATTGACAATCGCAGTTGTGATTACACATCAAAGATGGAAATCAAATGTGTGCCTCACAGAAGTTAGTGCGCTTGAGAAAAAGTTGAATTGCTGCGAGGAGAAGAAACAGATGTTCATGAAACCCTCATTTTACTGAGGGAAACTGTTGACTCAGCACTTTGGGTCTGTTTTTGGCAACGCAAAGTGCAATCACTTCGTACTGTGAGTACAGAGATGACAAACATTAAAAACCAATATTTTGAAGTTTGCCGAATTCGCCTCTCATGTAAATTCATCACAAAAGAAATGGTGATTGCCCTCCATAACTGCATGGCTCTCAGCCAGGGCTGACCTTTTGTCTGTGTGTTCCTCTCTCTGTTTCTGTAGAGCCCATGCGGACTCCTAAGAGGCTGAAGATTGCTGAGACCAGGTCCCGTCTGATTGCAGTGGACTGGGAGTCGTTGGGTTACAACATCACCCGCTGTCACACTTTTAACGTCACCATCTGTTACCATTATATGACTGCCAACAACCACAGCAAAGCTGACTGCTTGGACATGGACCCCAAAGGTAACACTCTAATCACTCTAATAACTATTGAGACAGGCTTCACCGGTGTTATTGGTAGTGTTTTCTGAAGTGATAAAACCAATACAAAGCCTGATGTGAGCCTGTGAAGAGCCAACACTTCATGTAAATGCTGAAATATTGAAGGATACATATCATCAGTAACCATTCATTTGGTGACAGGACCTTTGATTCTCAATAATAGACATTTGATTCTATATTATCGCCAGACATATTCATGAAAAGTGCATTAAATTCATTTTGAAATAGATGAAACAGCATATCATAATATATTTATGGAAATCTTGAAAACTACAATTCTTTAGTTTGTATGAATGACCTGCAGAGATATTAATAGTGCATATAGTGCCGAAGCAATTCATTGATTGATTCATTAGTAAATGAACAGAAGATGAATCTGCGACTATTTTTAATCAGTTACTTACCTGGATTTCTTATTAATGTCTCTGGTTAGAGCATTTGCAATATAAGGATTTGCAGTTTTTTATGCTTTTTATCCCATTTTACATGAATTCAAATAATTGTTTGTTTGTCGCAGACTCAGCTGCATTAAAAAATGTTTTTATATTATTTTATTTTGTTATTGTTTTGTCATTTTTAATGTCCTCCCTTTCTCAGCTCCTCGTCACCTTGTGGGGAGCCTACCACCTTACACCAATGTCAGCCTGAAGATGATTCTGACCAACCCTGAGGGACGGAAAGAGAGCGACGAGACCATCATCCAAACTGATGAAGATGGTGGCTATTCATTCATTTCATTTCTTGATTAGAAAATTACGTATTTCTTTGTATATTACCTTCTCCAAATAAGAGTTCCAGTAAATGTAATCACATTAAGCAGGAACCATCTGGAATTAAAACACTGGGGTACTCAAAGTATTTGAAAAGCCATTGCTGTTTTTATTCCTGTTGTGGGCCTGTATTTATGTTGAGCTCTTTCATTTTCTTCGCATTGTATAAGTTTTGTGTGTATGTGTGTGTGATGGCAGTTCCCGGTGCAGTTCCCAGTCAGTCACTAAGAGCGACTCCATTCGAGGACAGAATTCTTCTTTACTGGAAGGAACCGGCTGAACCAAATGGAATAATCATACAGTACGAGGTACAAACCGTGGTTACTGCAGTGGCAATCAAACCAGCAGCACGCATAGATGGAAAGTTGTTAAAAAAAACTGGTGTCTATCTCTCTTCAACACTTCAGATCAGCTACATCGGTGTGCGTTCGTTTGACCCTTCAGTGCCTCTCCAGCGGCCGGGACTCACGGTGTCTCTGCCCTCAAACGCCACATATCACCTGTTTTCCCAGCTCCACCCGGGCGTCACATACCAACTCTCTATTCGAGCATCCACTTCTAAAGGATTCGGTCCTGCAACCATGCTCAACGTGACTACTAACATTTCAGGTACAAGATGAGTTTAATAAATTTTGATTTTATTCATTGATAGCAAGGTGAAGTGTGTAGGCTAATACCTCTGCTCTTGTTCTTTAGCCCCGACAATAGATGAGTACGACGGCTCAGAGGCCTTTCTGAATGAAACTGCAACAACCATTACCGTCCTGCTTAAACCTGCCCAGGCCAAGGGAGCGCCTATAAGGTACAGACTGGATAAATACACGCATAAATATAAGTTTTCTTCCATTCTGAACATGCCTTTTATAATAAGCAGTTATTGTAATTATGCCAAACATATAATTTCCAGGTGCTTTAAGAGATTAGGAGTCAGTAATGATGTCAGCAAAGAAACATAAGCATGTCATAAATACACAGCCTATCTTTGTAGTAGAGAGCATTTCAGTTGGATTTCTATTGCATCTAAAAAAAAAAAAATGGTGTGTGACTTATCCATCTCCTTCTGGTCTGTAGTGCATACCAGATTGTGGTGGAAGAGGTGAATCCTCAGCGGACACGACGCCAAGCTTCCTCTGACTGTTACGAGGTGATTATTAATCTGTTCATCTAATACACGTCATATATATATATATATATTAGCATACATTTTCATTGTAAAAGTGTTACAGTAGATATCGCCCTAAGAACGTTGGATCTTTCAAAGCAGAGGTTTTATTTGCTGAAAAAGTTTCCCTTGTTCATCAGAATTTGCATTGCTTTTATTTTCAGCCAGATGTCTCGATGTATTACTCTTAACAGCAAACGCTTTCTTCCCCAGGTTCCAGTTTCCTACCACATTGCATCCAGTGGTGGATCTCCATATTATTATGCCGCCCAGCTGTCGCCCAGCAACTTACCTGAGCCGCTCCCCTTCACTGTGGGAGACAACAAGACTTACCAGGCAAGTGTTTACTGCCTGTATTTCAGCAAAACTGAAAATTCAGCAAACTACACTCACTTTGCTCTGGGGATGCCTGGGTGTAGGATGTTTTGCCCTGAAAGTGGAAGTATAATATACATGTTAGCAATGCTTCAAAGAAGGCACAGAGCCGATTCAGTTCTGTAGCTGTCTGTCGTCCACTTGCACCTGAACTGACTGAAGCAGTCTATGTAGAACTGGAGAAACTGTCGTGGAGTTATCATCCACTTATAACGCAGTCTTCAGATCGCTCTCCAGGCAGCTTGACACCCATCCGCACCATGACTGGTATGACCCTAACAACTCATATGTGACTTCAATGAATGTGAAGGAGCTAATGACCCCCCAAGAAGTTAAACACCTCAGACTGCTCACTCAAGCCGAGAGGTGAACCATCTTCAAGAACCTGAGAGTCTTCAGTCTTCACCTGTTGTCTGGCCTACAGTTTTTATTTTATTCATTCAAAACAAGTAACACATGAAACCATAATTTGTTCATTTTAAATGGAAGATTTTATCAACTTTGGACTGGTTATATATTTTTTGTGTTATGTTAAGACAGCCAGCTGGTGGGGGAAGGTTCAAATTAATTATGCACATATGATAATGTGCTACGCCACTCTGCTTTATATAACTTTCAGCGAGAAAGGAAATAAATATATTTACAAAAATACTGAAGTTTTCCTTAGAAAAGCTTTTACATATGCACCTAACTTTAAAAAAAAAACACACACAAACACACACACACACACACACAGAAAGGGAAAACATCTCATCATAAGAGCTGTGATAAATAAAAATGTGTGCATGCTTCACCTGATGTTGAGTTGATGAGCTCTTCCCTTTAATCCTCAGGGTTTCTGGAATCCTCCTCTGGCTCCAAGGAAGAACTACAACATCTACCTTCAAGCTGTGAGCAGCACAGAGCGGGTAAAAAAATATTCATTAATGCGAGGACACACTAAACACACTGGAACTTAACAAACAGCTCTCACCTTTCAGTTGCTACGAGTGAATACCTCACACACACCTCAAAAGTACCAATAATTACATTTGAGCTACATTACAGGTTTTTTTTCTGAAAGCCAACAAATCTTACCCATAATCCCTTTTAGTTAGTGCTCCAGTGAGTTGTTCTTGGGACTCATTAATTTATTGAGTAACTGTCTCTCTCCTTTTTCAGGAAACTAAGACTCAGTGTCTGCGGCTGGCTACTAAAGGTGAGATTACTTTGCTCCAGTGCTCATTTCCAGTTTCAAAGCATCAGGCTTAATTTGATGGTAAAATATAAAATTCAAAAGTGTTTCGAGACTTTGTTTTATCTGTTTAGTGTCTGGTCAATTATGTTTATCATTTTGTTGTGAAATTTTTTCCATTAATTGTTATTTTCAATCTGTCATTATCTGATTATTTTTTTATGATTGATATACTGTGCTGTGAATCTGATAAGTCCCTCTCATTTCTGTGTGGGCGAGGGAATGTGTTTGATAGAGTCTGTTTCTGTATTAAGAGTTTAAGACATGATAATATATTTGTACATTTATAGAGAGAAAATGTGTACACGTGTTTGTGTGCACATTTAGCCCCTGTGTGTGCACAGAGTCTTAATGTCAAGTTCTTACTAGCAGCCATATGTCGATAGATTATCAGACTGTTTTTTAAATGGTATGGTGTTAATCCCCGGGCAGCCTCGCACAAGTACACACACACACACATAGAAACACACAAAAGTGCACACAGACCATTTTCAGGAAAGATTTTTAGAAATGCGGCTGCAGGATCAGAGTTTAGCTGTGTGGAGTAAGAACAAGGATAAACAGAGAAATACATTACCGTGTTTTCGATGAAATGGACAATCCTTTAGAGTTGTGTCTCTGGTGGCGCAAAGCTTCAAAGAGCACAGAGGACACTTTTGCTGTTTTACTAGTAATGTAGAACTAGATGGCAACCAGCACTTTGCTTTTTGGTAATGACCCTAACTCATGATTATTTTCATGTTCAATTAATCTGCCAAACATTTTTAATCAGTTAAATTATTACCTCTGCAAAACTAGTGACATAATCTGAATGCTTGTGTTTACTGATCGGAAATCCAAAGACTCTCATTGCTCAAAGATTTAAATTTAAGAAAAGCGGTGAAGTGGCTTTCAGCTCTAAAGTAAACACTCTCAGTCCCTTAATGGGGTGGTCATTATTGTCGTGAAAAGACAAGTATTCCTCTTCCTCAGCTGATGGTTCTTGTTTTAACCTTCTTAATGTTAATGGTGATAAAGCTGTGTATTTTTTTTAAAAGCCCACCTACAGGAGGACCCTGCAGACTATCTTGGGCGATAAATACTGTGGTGTGTGGCGTTGCGCATTGTTGCACTTCTTGTGCCGGTTGAAAACAACACCAGGCAAAAACAATTAAATTCAGATTGTGCTCCCAAATGAGGTCTTTCTGTTGATGTGTGTTTTCAGTGTGACCCTGTTCATGTTAGCCATGCAGGGAGGCTCATAGCAAACTGATCCCACAGGACAGATGAAAGGTGTGGGCTCACCCCCCCACCGTCCCTGTTGGGTGTCATGTTTCCACTCTTTAAGAAGTGAGAATGTGCGAAGTTACTGTTTCCAGCGTCATCATATTTTCTGAATTTCTGGTGGTCGTAGTTACTAGAGCAGGTGGTTACTTCAGCCAAATGCTGCCATGCTGGGAAGACGCTCTAGCTTTCCCTGCCTGAGGAGGTCTTGAGTGAAGCCGAAAGATTTTAGAGAGGATTGGGGATTTTTTTAATGAGGGGTGAAAGACGCACTAATGGACGGAGAGGTCAGACGACTGTCCCTTCAGTGTGTGTGTGTGTGTGTGTGTGTGTGTGCTCAACCATGCGTCTGTGAGGGAGGATTAAGTGATGGTGGTCCTATTAGGTCATCTGGTCTATTGTGTATTGTCATTGCTGCCTCAGGGTTTGTGTGTGTGTGTGTGTGTGTGTGTGGATAAGTTGTGAGTGTTGTGTACTGACCTGGATAATTTTTACAGACATTAAGAGCGACTGCCGACATTATGAGGTCGGACTCAGAACCCTATAAAGTTTTGTTTTTAGTGGGGGTGGATTTTTGGATGTCTTGCCTTGATTTTTACCTCCTGCCAGTGAATTTTTAAAATGGTTTATTGCTATATTGGCAGTTATGGAATTAAACAGCAAGTTACTGTGGTAACTTGCTGCTTAAAGTTCAAATTTAATCTGTCACCAAAAGCAAAATAAAATGCAGCCACGGGGATAAAACTTAGATTTGAGACTAGTGGGGGTGTTTTATATAGATTTATCTCCTCAGTGAGGAAAGATGTATGTTTTTGTGTGTGTATATATATATATATATGGGACTTGTGTGTAGGCTTGTTACATAATGATACGGGGTGCATGGGGACAAATCAAAAACTTCAGTTGTAGAAACAGTTTATAACAAAATAATATGTTGGGGTCAGATAGGAATAGAAAGGGAGATTATGTTTATCTTGTTGATATTTAGCTTTGGAAGTGGATTATTGTTTCATAGATGCATTGCATTATGTTGAGTTTGTGCAAAATGTCTTTGTGTTGGATTATTTGGATTATCATAATGCATGATAATGTTCTTACATCGCAGTATGAACTGTCCTGGCGTTATGAGATCAAATCACTAAGTCGAGCTTAGGGGAGTCAAAACAGATGCTCTGTGTTTCGTTCTCTCTCTGTGTTTCGTCTTTCTGCTGATTGTTGACTCTGTCCGTGATCAACAGGCTTTAAACTCCCTCCCAATGTGCACTCCGCCTGATACATCAGTAGTGAATTATATCCCAAACAGACGAAATGAGGGAGTTCAGTCAATTCTCTGAAGTCATCAGGAAGAGAAATGAGTTTGAGTCCAAATAAAATACAGTGATATGGGTTTCGGAGACTCTTCGGTCAAATTTCATTTTAAAATCATTTCCCAATGTGAGCAGGATGCCAAGGTTAATGTGACATTTGCTGAAAAGACACAGTCAACTGAGTATATTCATGTATATGTAGTCAGTGTCAGTATTTTTTTTTATTCATTTTATATTGAGGTGATTCTTCAGTGTGTCTGCAGCTGGGCGGGGGAAGAGTTCACTGGTTCAGTTCATTTGATCTCAAGTGATAAACCAAAATGAATGAGAAGCAGAAACCAGCTCCTGTCAGGGGGCTTGTAATTCACTTGACCCCAATCCACAAGATGGGCGGAGGGATAAGCATGGTCACTGACTTTTATCTTTATCTTTGCTCTAAGATCATCATCAACAAAGAATACACTGTTAATCTAAATATTTCAATCAGCTAAATTAGCTAGTTACCATGGCATTTGTGTTGGCAGTTGTCTGGCTTTGCTTTAGTCTGATATTTACCTGATCTCTAGCACAGAGATGATTAAACTAGATCATAACGATTTGCTCCTTATCATGCTCATCACTTTCTTCCATTTTACACAGACATCTTCAGAGTTGCCAAAATGTTTCTCCAGTATTTGTATTAAAGATTTTCAGACAGCACAAGAGCAGCACTTCAAAATTGTGGAGAGCGAATGTGTTTCAAGTTTATTTGACTTTGTTTAAAAAGAAACTGAAGGTTTGGATAGAATAGAATAGAAACATTGTCGCTCTTAGCTTTCTCTTTGTCTGATCAATAAATTACAGAAGAAGTACTCAGCTATAGCTATAGATTAAAATTCTTTTGAAAATCATTTCACCTGCAAATCTTTGATTTTCAGTCTTTCAGTTTCTCCTGTTCATCATTGACAGCGAAAAAAAAAAATTTGCCAGTCGATACAAGAAAATTTAGTGGGAAATGAATGTTATTGAATACACATGTATTCCCAGATGGCTGGCAGCTTTGAAGGAAATTGGCTGGCAGATTTCTAACAGCAGTGGACACAGGAAAAACAGAATGAGTTCTGAGCTGGCAAAGCTGTAACAGCGTACTGAGCAATATCTCATAGGTGTGAGATCAAAGGAAGTGTGAACCTCCAAAAGATTTACTTTTCTCATGCTTAATTGTTTATTTTTTTGCTTTGGGAAGTATTTACTGAAGTGTACAGTTCCTCAAAAATATCTGTGCATATGGTTTTTGGAGCTTGTAGACTCTACAGTCTTTTACAAATCAGGATACAGATATATTATTTTGTTTGTTAATAACACCCCAAAATAATCACTAATTACTTTAAAACTGTCAGTATGAGCTAAAATTATGTTAGAGCCGCAGTAGTAATGTTTTTTTTTTTAAATTAATATGATTTTCCATTTTGTTGTAGGTGCCACAGAAGAGCCAGAAGTCATTCCTGATCCTGCGAAACAGACAGATCGGGTGGTAAAGATCGCTGGGATCAGTGCTGGTGTGCTTGTCTTTATTCTGCTCGTGTTGGTAGCCATCCTATTGGTCAAGAAGAGGTGAGTGATGAGGCCTAATCATGAGCACTAAAGCACCGCTAATGACAAATTCAACAAAGTGTGAACATTACATGAGCAAACTTCATGTACACTTCTTGCAGATGCAAGAACACACAGACACAAATGTGCGCCTAAATCCATTCTCTTGTTGTGTGTTGGGCCAGTATTTGCTGTGGTAACGCCACCTTCCATCCATCCACCATTAACGTTGATCTCCCCTCCGAACCTGTTTGAGCACTTCCTGAAGGTTGCTCTATTTTTAAGGCACTAAATAACTGAAAACATCTTCCAAAATTGGAAGCCATGCTGCCTCGATGTGGTGTGACTAAGTGTAAAGAAAGATCTGAGGCCTTTTTTTTTTTTTTTTTTTCTGGTGCACTACAGCTGTTGAATCAGTTTAGACAAAACAACCACACAGCTGACTCCACTGTGAGTATAGAAGAGAGATGTAGTGAAAAGGCCCTCAAGCTGAAGATCAAATAACTTTCCTAAGATTAATGGGCTATATAAACGCATCAAAGACATAAAAATATCTAATAGAAAGCTATAATTAATTACTTTAATCCGCTGGGACACACACTTTCCCCCAACATTTTATTTCTTGAGCTTCAGACTTCCAAGAATTCAAGTGCAGTGTTTTGAACATAATCTGTTGAAAGAGACATTTAAATTGGTTTGTGCAGAGAAGAGATGAGAAAAGAAAAGAAGTGACCATTGAGACTGAAAGTATATTTCAAAATGAGTGTCTCTCGGCTCACCATCATGGTTTGGCCTCTGTAGTGTAGATTTGGTGAAGGGCTCCACCATGTGGTGGTTCCACGCAGCCACACCTGACACAGCTGAATCAAACAGGTCTCTCTGTTTTAGATTAAGCTGTTCTCAAACAACAGTGTGAAAATAACTCACCTTTAAAGACATGCTAGTCTTATTCGCATAAATTATCTCTGCACCTTGTGGAGTTATTTACTTTGGGAACTATTTTACAGTTGAAGATGAGGGATATTATCCTGCTTCTACAGTAAATTGGTATTACTATTGTTTGTCTTTGAAGCAGTCATTAAAATCTATTTTATGTTCTTACAAAGAAACATTTATAAGATGAAAGGAGTATTATTCATGAACTGCCACAGAATTACTTGGCTGGCCTTGTTCTCTGACGTACACGGATATATCTGGTCCTCTCTAACACAAACATTATCATACATATGGGAGGGAGATCACATTGGCTTATTAGTTGCTTGAAGCTTCAAGCTCAACCACCTCTGCCAACGCTAGACAGCTTCTGCTTTCTCTCTTTATTGATTAGTGTCTACCTGAATAAGTCTGAGGTGATATGAGGTTAAATTAACATGCCCTTGCAACTTTCATGGTGTACGTGTGTGTGTACATGCACATTTTTAGCTCATGTACAGGTACGTGCTTGTGTGTAATAATTACCAATTACCACACATGACACTCTAGTCATGACCTTTCAGTTTGAATCTGATCTTCTGGAAACCTAAGTGCCTCATTAAAAAGAGAATAATTAGGAATTTAATTTAGCAGATACATTCACTTCTCGTGTTTTATATCACAATTTAAAAGGTACTCACTTTAAGAGATTGATAAGCTCATGGACAACCATGTAACTTTGACACGTTACAAGGAATTTTAAACGAGTCATGGTCAATTTAGGAAGATGTCTCTTTCAGGAAGTACCATATAGGGTTTTCTCTGAACACGGAGTTATTGCATCTTGCCAGAGGCTTTAAAAAACAACTAGGAAAACATTCTCTCAGTTACAACCAATCATAATCTCAGTCGGTAAATCAAAAACAATTACAGATGTTAAATTACAGTCAGTAATGAACTTTCATCTCAGAGGATCTTTGCTCCTGCAGCCCCTGACCTGCATATTTTTTATTTAATTCTGGTAATGAATTCTTCTGATCTGACTTCAGTGCTGCCGCTTTGGTGTCAAAGTGTAATTGTTTAAATGATAACCAGTGGCCTGATTGCTCTAACGTGTTTTACTGAACATTATCTTTTCCTTTGAGAATTTTAGGCCTTTCAATAATAGAAAATTGGTCCAAATTGAAAGATAATGCATTTTCAGGGGGTAACAGCTGTGCAGGACTATGCAATTTCACACAAAGCTCTGAGGAATTGAATTCAGTGTCTGTTGTTGTTCTGCAACCAAACCATCACTTGATCAAGCCGCATTCGTGCAGCTGGACCTGAGGCAACTTCTTATAAACGTTAGCACTGGATTGCCAAATGTTCAACATGCTGCCACGGGATGTGTGTAACACATTACACTTAGGTTGATTCCTGGCAACTGTTTATTACCAGCACAAGCAACTAAAAGTAATATTATTTATCGAAATGAGGAAATGATTCTGTTTGCACATGCAATTTGTGAAAACTTTTGAGACTGTGCAGCACCAAACATTGATCAATCCTAACTGATGTTTCCAGAACGACCCTTCACCCATTTGGGTTTTGTTTTTGTTTTTTGTTTTTTAGTAATATAAAAACATTTGTAATTTTATTTCACCCTCATGAGCATGAAGTTATGTTACTTGGTAGCTTTCTCTTCCATCAAGGTTTCTGGGGAGATCAATCTTCATTGTCATCGAACCTTTACAACCTGAACAATACTGCATCTTTAAAATAGTGGGACATGATGGCATCGCTATGACATCATGCTTGCTTTAAAGGAAGCGAGCTGCGTGGTGTTGCAGATCAGATGGCTTTATTGCAGTTCTGTTAGGTGTCAGTAAAAATGATTAGGGCTCAGTTATTAATTAGGGTTATCCAGTTGCAACAAACGGATGGTAGAAATATTGCATGAATAATTTAAACACAGCATTTCCAGAATTAAGGGAGGGACAGACTGCATGTGGACAGGTTAATTCTGGGACTGTGTTGTTATTTAAATTCTCATAGCTTGTTTTGTAGTATTTATTTAGCATTAGTTTCCTAAAGTAACGGGCCCCATAGTATTATCGACCCCTTGCATGGCCCCAAGTAGCAATCAAAGGGTGTTTTTCTTATGTTTCTGTTGTTGCTGGTTGGGACAGGACAGTATTGTCCTAATTTGCATATTCATGACCCTTGTGTCTCATTCTTTGCTTTCTGATTGGCTCACAACCCCCAGGAGGACCTACTATTCATACTCTTATTACCTGTAAGTAAACAACCAATCAACAATCAGCTCACCCAGCTGCTGTTATCTTATTGGGCGAATTATTAGTGGCTAGTTGTTGTTATTTTTAAAGATGCAGTATACTTTTTTCAAGACAAAACACATTTTTCAGCTCTGACCAACCAGCCAAAGCCATACTCATTGATGCCTCGCCAGGGTGGGGGTCAATTCACTTTCATATCAGTCAGTTCAAGATTTCCTTATTTCCAACACATTTATTCATTTAAAATTCTCAGTGTTAAAATTTGTTTTCTTTTTTTATCCAAAAAAAAACTTTGATGGTTTGTTGTCCAGAAAGTAAATAATCTATTGCTGAATCCTTTTTCAAATCAGTGTGAGCTCCTAATAAAGGGACTGAACTGACAGTGAATTGACCTCAGCTCCGGTGTCCTCTACATGCTCCAAAGTTGCTCTGAAGCAGGCTCAGGAAGGCCAAAGTTGGCCGTAAACCAGAACAAAGCGGGCCAAAGTGGGACGACACAGGCCTCAGCGTGTTATTTGAAAAAAGAATGCTGCACTTGTGACTTGTAGCTCTTTGTGTGCATGTAGTCATGTGTCCATCCATTTGCCCATCAAGTCACAGGTATCATGGCAACTCTGCTAAACATGCTCGGTGTGTCTCCTGTGTCGGTGGAGCTGAACCTGCCAATTTCCTCTCTGGGAAACGCAGCCTCTGGTGTTTGTCGGTCATTCTCACAATGGTTTTTCTTTGGTTCTGGGTGCTTCCTTCTCAGCTCTGCCTCCTCTCGTCTCCTTCCAGCTGTGACCAAAGTAGATCCCTAAACTTGCACTGCCTTTAAAAGAGGTCAGGGGTAGTCACTGCAATTTCAATTGGACAGAGGCAAAGCAATAAAATAATTTTATGATTTATTATCAGCTTAAAATAGTATACATGTACAGAAATACTACCAGTAAAGTAAAATTGCTGCAGCCTATCATTATTGATCCATTAACATTTAATGTCAGTTCTTCAAATTTGTACCATTGATGTGTACTATACAATGGGACTGAGAAGCTCATTTTCAATTGAATGCAAAGGCAATATCACACCTGTGGACACAAGTGTACATTCATTCCATTTAAAAGGAGTATAATCTGTGTATTAAATAAATGTTATACTCATTTGACCTAATTTAACACGTTCCAACCACGTTTTTCACGTGATTTAATCTAATGATTACACCGAATAATAAAAGTAATAAAGCTCATCTAGTTGAATTAGTTTAAGATGAATAACAACCCTGAGAGTGCAGACCGGTCTGAACAGAACCATGGACTTGAGGACTGTCACACCTTTAGAAAATGAGCCTGAAGTCAATCCATACTTTAAGTTACAATTCAAACCTTAACAATACATTAACAGTTCACAGTGAAATCCACTGTAGCTCTGGTCACATTCATCTCTGCTTCTTTGTCTCCCTTCTGCACAGCATCCACCATAGAGTGCCTATGGTGGCTTATAATGTAAACTTCTCCTGTCCACGTTTTCTGTTTGACAACCAATAATACATACAAGCACACACACACAAAGAGCTACACTTGGCCACCACTTATGTTTGTGTTCCTACTGAGTGTATCAGTGTGTGTATCTCATGTGTGTATGCGGTTTTCGAAGTGGAGTTGGTGTATTTTGGGTTCAAGAGGTAAAACACTGAAAAACAGCATGCATTCTGTCTGGGAAGAAGTCAGAGCTGTACATTATATCAGTTTGGCAACAATTAAAAATGTTTTCATCAATCTTCTGCTTCCATTAGCTGCAGTCATACTGTGTCCCAGTTTCAGAGAAGATTTCTTAAATTTATCTCTGGACTCAAATTTGAGCATGAAAGACCATGACTGTTTGTCCTCTGGTAGAGATGTTGTCTTTACTGATGTATATCTATGGCTCTGGGTATATAACATTCCTGCATGCTCTGTCATGCTCGAAATATGAAGTCCTCTACAGTTGCTTTTCCTGGGATTTTATTATTATGCACACTGAGAGTTAAACCTGAAAACGATAATGTGGTGTCTCTTTACTGAAATTACCGATGATGATTCTTGGGTTTATAAATGGTTTCCCCTGGGCGCCTATAAAATGCACATAATTTCCCTGCTTTTGTTTAAATGGGTTTTTCCCTGTCTTTGCTGTCAGATGAAAACCAAATATTTCATAGTTTGTCGATGATCTTTTCCCAATCAAAAGTTCAGTGTGTAATTAAACTTGGTGACTTTCATCTGACAGATTATCTATGGTACCATGTTTGATGGCAGGTCGGCCCTTTGCTTCTTGTGTCTAGGTCATAGGTCATTTCCCTGGTCTGACTTAGATGCTGCAGTATTTTCCCTTTGTTCCCAGAGCCACACCTGTTTAATGCTGCCATTTACAAACAACCCCATCCTTTACCTTCCTTGCTTGTTCTTTTCACTTTCCTTCCTCTCTTTCTCTTCTCCTGTTTCTTTCTTCTATCTTTCTTCAGAGGCCTGCAGCCCCCAGCCAAGCTGCTCTTATCCAACTAAAGAAGAGAACCTAAGATAAAACGTCAGACTAAATTTGGAGATTTTAATGGACCAAGTGCAGAGTGGGGCTGGGGTCTGCAGCCGAGCTGATGTCTGTCTCTGTGTGTCTAAGATGTCTGACTGTGGCCACGACTCTGCCTCTGACAGGAAACTGGCCAAAAAGCGTAAAGATGCCATTGGAACAACACGGCAGGAAATGACGCACATGGTGAACGCCATGGACCGCAGCTATGCTGACCAGAGCACTCTGCATGGAGAAGACCCGATGGCTGTGACGTTTATGGACTCGCACAACTACAACAACAGATGTAGGTTCTTAAGAAAGATAACTAATGTCGTGGTTTTTAACTCTTTCAGGTACACCTATGGGACATTTGCATGGTAGCTCCATACAAGACCTGTTCTGGAGAGATCTCAGTCCCAGATTCTCTCTGTGCAAAGCGTTTTAGGATCGCCATATTGATGTAACAGCTGCTCACACAGAATTGGCTCGGGGACTTCTGGCTATAGCTGGGAAGTGTTTCATACAGGAGCTATTTCTGCAGGCCTTAGATGATATAAAACCGAGAAAGGCAACAGATACTTGCCCTGAAGAAGCTGTATCTATGTTTGGTCTTTTTGCTTGAAAAATGACTTGAACAGTGGATAATTTATCAAGACAGTGGATCATCAGAACAGCTGCTGATTAATGTTGCGTTGATTTTCTGAATTAATCTAATAATCCCAGCTCCAGGAATAGCCTGATGAGTTTTAAGTTTGAAGATCAGAAACAAAAAGTGGTGGAAGGGTTAGGGTTATATGTGATTTTCAATTATTTTCCATTAAACAAAAAAAAAAAAAATAAAATCTGATCTATGGACTAGTTTTGCCAAGTTGGATGATCTGTCAAATGTAACTTTTTCTCTCCTTTGTAAGTCCTGATTTGCGGTCACACGCTGCTCCGTTTGTTCTGAGTATTTCCTGACCATTTTTCCTCCTGCAGTGCCCAACGATCCTCTGGTTCCTACTGCTGTGTTAGGTGAGACCCCTAGCATGGATGGCTATAGCATATCTGTCACCAACAAACGCGCTGTAGTCATCACCCATCATCATCACGATGCCCCCGTACTTATAGCCCTGTCCTGTATGTTCCTGTGCGTCACCACATCGGTCCCACACGGCCAAAGCCTCCTTGGTGTGTTTGATGTTTCTGTACCAGGCAGTTCCACCTGACCTACAATCACAAATGTTTAAATTATTTTCAGTATTCCCTCAGACGTGGAACCATTAGCTCTAATATCAGTCACTTGGAAGTGAACAATATTAAAAAGAAATACACAGAAAATATAACATGTAATTTAAGGTTTGTTTAAAAAGCAATTGTGTATGTAATGGATTAGAATAAGTAAGGATAACTATCATCCTTTATCTTTGTTTGTCGCCCGCTGCCAACTTTCTGTGTAAAACATGCCTGGTACTAACAACTCAAACAACCAAGCACTTCATCTGTCACGCTGTGTTTTCCCTAGGTTTAATCATTCCCAGTCCCAGTCATGGATTCTGTTTCCTACTGAGCGTTATTGATATTCACAGTAATTACTGTCATCCTCCCTTAGAGAGCTGATTATTTCCAGAGTTTTGAGTTGTTTCAAGGCACGCCATCTCCTGTCCCAAAAATGAGAGAAACTCGAGGAAGACAATTTGTCACATTGCCACATGAAAAAGAGCGCCGATAAAATCTGTGACATCAAGTGACAGTGAACAACTTAGCGCCTACAGCTCCATGTCTTTGGCAGAAGTTTTGTCTGTGCTCTGGATCCAGAAGTATCGACCATCTGTGTTATTCCCTGGGCTTGTTTTGTAGCTGATGCCCCAGTCTGAGTGTCTGAATCATGAAAGCTGTCATTTTTGCCAAGTTTGGATGTTTCTCCAGCTCGAGTGCCACACTGCAATGTGCTTATCTTTAGTCTAGTGTTGGCACTGTAGCATGAAGTGGAGTTCGAACGTGTCCTTAAGGCTTCTACAATCCACACCGTAACCAAACTGTGGTAACAAACTGTTTCATAGCCTCTAATTTGGAGTGAAGGCTGCAGTTACAATCTGTCCCAACCAATCACGTCACAGAGTGCAGCAAAAGTAACAAATTAAAAGGCAGTGTCAGGTCAGGTTTACTGTTAATTGGCCTGACGAGGACTTAACAAATCTTTAACCTTCATTAATGAGCGAACTTGTTCAGAGGAGAGAAAAGAATCGATTAGATGAAATAAACAGTGTCACTTAATAAACTGGTGAAAATGAAATCAGCCGGTTGCGCTGAAACACTAAGCTGCTCCATTATGCAACCTGTCAGTCTGTACATTAAATCTGCCGTCTCACATTACTTGCCGCAGCACAGAAATGTTCAACTACAACAAATTGAACCTTCAGTTATTTGTACATGTAATCAATTTTTGAAATTCAAAGTAAATTTAACTCTAATTCTCATCATTAAACTTGTTCCTTTCTGCACTATGCAACAGTTAATTTAATACCTGTGGTTTTAAATCAATTTCATTCTCTCTCATTGTCACTTCACATCCAATTTTCTACTCTAAATTTGCCATTTTGTTGTTAGTGTGGGCTTATTTCTCTAAATGTTAAATTATATCAAACTATTTGAACCATTAAAATGGGTTTGGTGGATGCACACATTTTAAAGTGTAATTGATATTTGTATCAGCAGTGACTGCAACTATTAATTTTATTGAGAAAAGCAGCAGATTACACCAGTAAAATAATCCTTTTATTAGTCCCTCAGATGGGGAAATTCACAAACAGTAACTTAAGGGCTCATTCTAAGTTAATGGGTCCTGTAGTTTAACGAGACGCAGTTTTTTGTTATTGTTGTCGTCGTTGCTGTTGTCGTGGGAGTGTTTTGTTTTGTTTTCTGTCATCCTCATTTGTTTGGTGAACCTTTTTAAAACCACCCATTGAGTTTAAACCTTTGGGCTCAATGTAAAACTTTGCCCTAGTTCACAGTCTGACTAACCAGTCCTTTTGCGCTGCAGTCTGACCAAAACTTTTCACTTTTTTCTTTTTCTGCTGCTTTGACATGTAGTTCCAATCACAGGTGAGTATAAACCCAACGAATGAACAAACAGAAGAATGGTTTTTCTGGTTTCAGGTAGAATGAAATATTTTCTTAGGATATTTAAATCAGAGGCACAGTTTGGAAAGGCAAAAAATAATTCTGCATACATCCTGATATATATTCAAGAAAAAATGCAATTATTATTATTTTATCGAGCTAATCTTAACTTAGTCCTCGTATCATTTTTTTTGCGAAGACAAATAATAATAATAATTGTGGTAAATGAGCAAACAAGTCAAAGAAAATTAGCAGATTAACTGACAAAACTCCCGCCCCTCTTCTAGATGAGAACCACAGTGGTTCTGCGGCAGAGAACAGCAGACTTCTGGATGTTCCTCGCTATCACTGTGAAGGAACTGAATCTCCCTATCAGACAGGGCAGCTCCACCCCGCCATCCGAGTGGCCGACCTCCTGCAGCACATCAACCTCATGAAAACATCTGACAGCTACGGCTTCAAGGAGGAGTATGAAGTAAGATTATTATGATCAGTACCTGTATCACCTGTGCTTTTTGCTCCTGTATCAGGGTAGCTAACAACAGAAAACATTAGCATTAGCACTCAGCTTTGCAATGTGTTTTATACACTTAACACAAGTGGTTGTGTTCATCTGTGATGCTTGGCTAAACATTCCACCTCTTCATTTCAAGGTATTTTCTGCTTTATTGACTAAACACTCAAAAGTGCTAAAAACCTTTTTAATGCCCTCCTTTTTTTTATTATCCAGCGAACATCATCTTACCACTCATGTACCAACAAGAAACACCAGAGCAAAACCACAATTCAAGCCCTTCTTTCCCCCAGAATTATTATGTAGGAGTGTTAGTCTAATGATGCATGATTGTGTAATTTTCTTTCTGATTTTCCCGTGTGTTGTTGGTGATACAGAGCTTCTTTGAGGGCCAGTCGGCCTCCTGGGATGTCGCCAAGAAGGAGCAGAACCGCACCAAGAACCGCTATGGAAACATCATAGCATGTGAGCAAGAGACTTTATTTATGTTTCACTTTTCAAAGCGTCTGCGACAAATTTGTTCCCCATGAAGAATGACAAATGAAAAAAGATAAAAGAGACCAGAAGAAACAGCAGAACCAAGCAGAAGCATATGTATTATTATTAGTATTACTAATAAAAAGATGGATTTTAAGATGCTTTTTTGAAATGTCTACTGATATGGAGTCTGTGAGACTTTGTGTGGCTGATCCACAGTCATTTGGGAATAACTGCAAAATCACAGTCAACTTTAGTTTCCAGCCTATACGTGGAAGAGGCTTTAGTCCCTGCTCCAAAGATCTGAAGTTTTCCCCAGTGTACGAGAAGAGCAGCGTCAAATTTGGGCATCACTTCAATGATCTTAGCTCATTTGATACTGTAGTCTTCATGATGCTTCTCTACTGCCTGAAAATGTTGGACCGAGACCATATTGTTGAATAATTTTCTCTAACAAATCTTCTTTCTGTTTTCCTTTCTCTCTATGCAAATGTCTCTTATTGGGTTTTTCTCTTGCCCTTCCTCCCTCCTACACTCTCCCCCTGTGCCTTTCTTTAGATGACCATTCAAGGGTTATTCTTCAGCCAATAGAAGACGACCCCTCCTCTGACTACATCAACGCCAACTACATCGATGTAAGTGGAAACGCATCGAATGCTACTATTGGCTCCCAACGAAACCAACGAAACCACACTCCCTCGCTCGTATGTCAGGCCTCTATACCTTTATTGCGTCTACTAGTCATCTATCATGCCATCGTACACGTCATCCCCAGGTGTCAGTCCTTTCTCCCAAGTCTGTCCATTTTTTCATCCGTTTTAAAGAAATGCAAGTGACAGCCATACATCATCAGGAGCTATGCAAAGATGTGGCGTTATTTCTATTTTGTGATGGGACAAATTACAGCTAGCTGCAGAGGAAACAGAAAGTCTGACTCCATCACCATTAGCAAAGCACCTCTAAGGCTCGCTGATTAACACGTTGTAGCTTGTTTGTCTAATCCACAAAATAATGAGGGCCCTTCTGCAATACAGAGTAACAAAAAAAAAAAAAAAACATGTTTAAAGTAGGCTTCTTAAGGGCTTTTCTTATCTTTGGCCAAAGTCCAAGGAATCATTTCTTCCTTTTTCCACACTTTATGTAAAGCTGAGCTTGGTCGCTGCAAGATGTAGCCTCATATTTAAGATGCAGACATGAGAATGGTGTAAAATTCTTCGAATCCACAGCAAATTCGTATATATCCCTCAAGTTGCTGCATTTACTCCAGCCTTCAGTGCATCTCTCATCTGCACCGTCCTTCCAGTCATCCATTTCAGCAGCACACAATCCATTCCTCTCTTGTGTGAATCGTGTCTGTGCTGACTGATCTCTCTTTATAAATACACATTTTTCCATTATTCACTTTTACCATCTCCACTCTGTTAATCTTTCACATTGTGCTTTTTGTAATGCTAATATGCTTTTAGCTGTTTTTTCTGTATCATCATTAAATGACATTACAGCTATTACATGCATGTCACTGCTCATTCTAAGCTAAAAATTGAATGATTAGAGTGGACACTTCCCGGTGTATGAAGCAAATATCAATGGTTACTAAGGTACTTTAATGGCTGGGCTGCGCTGAGCATACATTCTCGTGACCCTTGGTAAAGAAAGCTGGAAGATTTCTTACAATATGACTGTAATTTTAAGTTAAATGGGAATTTAGGAAGTGTCCTTTCTTTTCAGTCCAACTCTATACTTTAAATCATGTTTGTTTTTTGTTTTTTTTTTGCATGTTTCTTTCTGCAACTCCCATTATGTCAATGCAACTTTTCTTTTTCTGATTGACACTCACTGACATTGTTGTGCTTTCTTTCTTTCTTTCCTTCCTTCTTCCACTCGTTCTTTCTGCCTGTGGTTTGGGCTATAGATTTGGCTGTACAGGGATGTAAGTATCACTGTGGATTCTTTCATTCACGCCCCTCAACTTTTACACCGTTTCATTTATACATCCATTCCCACACTTGTCCTTACATGCATCAGGTTATGATGTATGTACTTCTTCAGTTGCTGGGGCCTCTGCATGAGATATTTCACACCATCTTACCATCCCACCAGTCTTCCTTGCATGTCACTGGCAACTGTACATTTGCTCATACATAGTCTTTATTTTGGTCTTATTGCCACCAGGAAATCCAATATAGTGGTTAACAATTGTTACAAAGACCAAAGGTATTCATGCAGGGTATTTGTATGCTCAGACTTTCTTATCTAATATGAAAAACTTTACAGCTTAGGTTTGTTAAGCAGTAGTGTTAAACAAGTTTATCTCCAATCGCATCACCATGAGCTAAGTCTGTAATGAATAAAACCAAATGCAGTGTAGCTGAAAATATAAACAGAAAAAAAACATGATTTTATTTAATTGACTGTGTAAATAACTCCCTTATTGCAGTTGTAAACATCTTGGACATGCTGCTTTCATATGAGCAAGAGTAGAATATGAATGCAGATGTTTCCAATGTTTTTAACATGATACAAACGCTTCATGTGTATTGAGTTGTTGTGTCTTCGTGTTGTGTTCCAGGGCTACCAGAGACCAAGCCACTACATTGCAACTCAAGGTACAGCACACATAGAAGAAACTAGAAGAAACTTCTGCATAGTTATTATGTGGGGCGTTGAAATAATAGCACTTTTTCCCTAACACAAAGGAATTAGGCAAAGCACTGAGTATATGCTGTTGTGTGTCTTTTTGAAGGTCCCGTTCATGAGACAGTGTATGACTTTTGGAGGATGGTGTGGCAGGAGCAGTCGGCCTGCATCGTCATGGTAACCAATCTGGTGGAGGTTGGAAGGGTAAGTTGTTGTTTTCGAGTAGGCAAGACACTTTCCCCACACTGATTGTTTCATTCTCTTACCCTCTGACATTTTGTACTAGATGGATAACCAGATTTGAAAATAAATAAATAAGTAAATAGAAGATTTATGTAACACTCTGAAATAGCTGTAGCCTTTTTCAGCAAGATATTTTTCAAGCAAGGCATTGTTTTATAATGTTAATGTCAAATGTGCAAATGCATCAGTGCAAGGAATTTTATTTAATTTGATCCTTAACAGGTGAAGTGCTATAAGTATTGGCCAGATGATGCTGAAGTGTACGGAGACTTCAAGGTGACTTTCGTGGAGGTTGAGCCTCTTGCTGAGTATGTGGTCCGCACATTTACCCTGGAGAGGGTGAGTGATTTTTGTCTGTGTGTGTGTTTAATGCCAATAAATTGCAAAATGCTGTTTATTATTCAATAAGTAAAAAGTCTGTAAAGTTTATGAATGGGTTCATGACATTCCACCTAAAGATGTTCTCTGTCTTTATCCAGCGTGGTTTCAACGAGGTGCGGGAGGTCAAGCAGTTCCACTTCACAGGCTGGCCTGATCATGGAGTTCCATATCACGCCACAGGACTTCTTTCCTTCATCCGCAGAGTTAAAATCTCCAACCCGCCTTCCGCTGGGCCAATTGTGGTCCACTGCAGGCATGTAACACTGTACCTGCAGACCTATATGCACTGTCCCACCTAAAATTAGCAGTACCTTCACATCAGAAATGTACACACACGCATAGTCATCCATATTCTCTGTGTCTGCAGTGCCGGAGCAGGACGCACAGGCTGTTTCATAGTCATTGACATCATGTTGGACATGGCGGAGAGAGAAGGAGTGGTTGACATCTACAACTGTGTGAAGGCTCTTCGCTCCAGGAGGATCAACATGGTACAGACTGAGGTGACTGCATTACCCATCCTCCATCTGCATCCATGTCTTAAAATAAACCCTCGGCCATTAGTATGGTGCCGACTGAAGTGACTGCATTGAGCCATTTATCTGCCACCTCCTCATAAACATGTCATCCCACCACAGAAGCACAGCAAACACGTGATTTAATGTACTATAAATCACACTTGGTAAGAAAAAGTTCATCCTCATACATCAAACCACATTCTTTTTTCTTTTTTCTTTTTTTTTTGAGAGAGAGAGAGATCTGAAAATATCCCGCTTTGGTACCACCCAGTGGTAGGATGAAAATTTGCAAAGCGTCTTCCTCCTTGATGTTTTAGTGGAGCTGCAATAGTTCCCAGTAAACACTTACTGAAGAGTCCAAGGAGATATTATTAAGTGAGATATATGATTAAGTCTGCTCTCTGTGATTTTTAGAATAAACTGTGCATCAATTCATTTATGCAGGAACTAAACGTGCAGAATTGTCATCTTCTGCTCCTCCATTTTTTCAGGAATTGCCAGCTGTATATCTTTAGTTGTTTTATGGAGACATTAAGGCACAAGCTCCTTAAATTCTTTTACTGAGTTTTTTGCCAATTGCTATCATTTTCACATACTGTAGTAATTATTATTTTGAAATATTGCAGCATTGCAACAGTTCAGACTCAGATGATGCCATTGATCAGATGACAAAGCACATTCACATTATAGTTTTCTCTCTGTCTCCTCTCTCAATTGAAGCTGCTGTCATGTTTTTTTAGGGCCTAAAAATGCAGTTTCCTGGACAGACTAACTCCCAGTTACTCAAACCTTCACATTCATCATCATCATCCTTATCATTCATAGCCATCAGCCATCACTCACCCACACTGTCTGCGTGCTCACTTTCATTTTGGTATCACTGCTGTTTGTGGTTTCCATGTGACAGATTGTGAGCTTTATTGTTTACCAATTATCCAAGGGTGAAATGCTCGTGTGGATGTGATAATATGTTTTGAATTCTATGTCTTCAGGAGCAGTACATATTCATCCACGATGCCATATTAGAGGCTTGTCTGTGCGGAGAAACAGCCATACCAGTGTGTGAGTTCAAAGCTGCTTTTTATGAGCTGATTCGCATCGACTCCCAGACCAACTCATCACATATAAAGGATGAGTTTCAGGTAAAAACCCATTTAACTTTAATCTTCAGCCCTTAAGGTGACACATACCTGGCTTGTGTGTATCAGACAATTGGCATCAAGTGGTTTTGAAACATGCCAATAAAAGCTTCCTGTAACAGAGCAGCAGCTGTGGCTACAATGAATTTAGTTTCACATCACAACACAATTATGAGTTGAACCAAGAGTCACCTCTGTGCTGTTCAGTAGGTTCTGTACGTAGCGTTTTTCCCACGGGGGCTTCAAGCTCCTGGGGGAACTGTATTTACATTTGGCCACATTTTGGTGGAAGGATAAGCTTCTTAATCCAGTGCTGGACTTTCTCAAAACCTCAAACCTAAACTCCATCTTATCCTCTTCCTCCAACCTACAAACAGTCAAGAAGACTCTTAATCTTTACATTTACAGTAGAGGCTAATCTGTGTCTGTGAACCCAGCACATCAGCAACACTGAATTCTCAAGCATGATTTTAGGATCTCTGTTAATCTTTTCAGGACCCGCCTTAGAATCTCAATACGCATGCTTTAGCATGTTTAAGGAAGTGAATGTCTCTTTTCTTGCGTATTAAACTATTATACGCCCCTCTCTATGTTCAGACATTAAACTCGGTGACCCCGCAGCCACAACCTGAAGACTGCAGCATTGCATTGTTGCCTAGAAACCAAGACAAGAACCGCTTTATGGATGGCCTTCCTCCTGATAGATGCCTACCCTTCCTCATTACAATAGACGGAGAAAGCAGCAACTACATTAATGCTGCTCTGATGGATGTAAGTCTATAACATAATCATACACACTGAAAGCAAGTTGTGTTATTTTCAACACATCAAGCAAGAGTAGTTTGGGACATTTCACCCAGTGTTTTTGTGTTTTGGTAGTTTTTTTTGTTTGTTTGTTTGTTGTTGTTGTTGTTTGTTTGTTTTTTTTGTTTTTTGTTTTGGTTTTTTTTATTAGCACACGTGGAAAAGCGTTTTACACCAACGGATGTGTTACTTTTAACACAGATGAAAAATGGGAACGTAAAAAATAAATGTGTATGCATAATGTCCATTGTCCCAAACTGCAGTCACAAATTTGTTGAAAATGATACAGACTCTTGAAAAGGTTATACACAACTGATAATTAAGTAAAACAAAAAAAAAAAAAAAACATGTACATGTAAACAGTTTTGCACAGATGTTTCTACCTACAACACACACTCACGCATGCACACACACACACATGCACACACACAGACTCCCCTCCCTGTTTGTGTGATGCTGTGTTTGTGGTTTTAGCAGCAGAAGGCTAGAGACAAATCCAGGTTCTGAGAAGACCATTAGCTTCTCTGGCCACCACCCAAACATTGCTCACATTGGCAACAGATAACACTGTCTCAACATGTTGCCTCTGTGTCATGACTTGAAAAACGAATTCATTCAGGAGGTAGAAATGTAAGGTAAGATAATACAGATAGACATAAGTTGAAGTTAATGTTTATTAGCCATTTTGTTCTTCTAAAAAAACATTGGAGAGGGAGTAAAAGAGAAAAAAGTAGGGGTGGGTTGTAGGTTCATTATGATGTTTGAAACACAAACTGTAATATTTGCATGGTGTGGAAAAAGACCTGGCTTCTCTCCAACAAAACTGTTGGAAGACAAAAAATATTGTAAATGCTTTAAATCTCACAGAGTGCAGTCCAATTTAAAAAAAAAAAAAAAACTTTAAATTTAGCAAAGTTTAACTTACCTTTGGCCTCTCTCTAACCAAGCTGTCAGAAGAGTTCCAGGTAATGGGATTTTTATGTCAAATCTCCAATACTGGATTTGTTTCATGGCTTCAGTGTCGTTCCGCCACCAGGTTCATGTTTAGCAAACCATTTGCTGTACACCCCAAATCCTGAACCTGAACCTGAACCTGACCCCCACATTAGACTCCCCTCAGTCATTCACACCCATGTCACATATTTGGCTGCATATTTTCATTCGGTTCACGTTCAGTTCAGTCAGTTCATAATGTCAAAGCAGAGTGTGATTCATCGGGCGGGTTCTCTCCAAAGACATTTGACATTGAACTTCCTGAATTGAGTGATCATGACATAACTGACCTTATTAACTTTAGATGTGGATGTAAATGTCTGTCTGTATGTGCAGTGCATGCTCTTCACCCACTGCATGATCACGTGACTGAACTGTATGTTCAATGTGTCATATCCCACAAGTTTCTTTCTTGCTCTGCTCTGTTCTTTGTGTTTTGCATTGTGTGTATGTATGAGATGTGAGATGAATAATGTGTAATGAAATGTAAAACTTCCTGCTTCACACCTTTGGTTAAAAAAAAAATGGATACCTTAATGTGAATGAAAGGTCAGATGTCAGTTTTATTGTCTGTTCTCTGCAGAGCTACAGACAGCCCGCTGCATTTATCGTTACCCAGCATCCTTTGCCTAACACTGTCAAAGACTTTTGGCGTCTGGTTTACGACTATGGATGTACCAGTCTGGTGATGCTGAATGAGATTGACCTGGCTCAGGTAAATGCATGTTACTGCTTTTCTTATATTCTGAAAAGCTTGCGGTATACAATATATTTCCAATGTACACACACACACACACACACAAGTAATAACCATAAACCTTTAGCACGGCAACTAAAGGAGGAAACAAGCTTTCATAACTCCAACAGTAATATCTCAGTGAGGAGAGGAAAAAGATAGTTATCATATATTATATACTAAAATGCTATACTGTGGTACTGTGAATGATTGGTGTCGTCGGTTTTATGGAATAAAAAGTCAAACATACTGGAATGAAATCTATTGACACCATAAAAGCTTGAAGGATTCATGTACTGTAGATTCCTGTTCTTCTCACATCTCGGGCCTGTTTCCTCTCAGGGTTGTCCTCAGTACTGGCCGGAGGAGGGCATGCTGCGTTACGGCCCGGTTCAGGTGGAATGTATGTCCTGCTCGATGGACTGTGACGTTATCAGCAGACTCTTCAGAGTGTGCAACCTCACCAGGGTGAGCACAACGCTGAGTTGTGGTTACTAATACAGCTCACAGTAGACAATGACTAGATTGGATTTGCACATCTTCTTGTATGTTGTCTTACATTTTCCAAATGCGTTTGCTGCTGGATGTTTCAGCCTCAGGAGGGCTACCTGATGGTCCGTCAGTTCCAGTACCTGGGATGGGCGGGACACAGAGAAGTCCCCGCCTCCAAGCGCTCCTTCCTGAAGCTGATCCTGCAGGTGGACCAGTGGCAGCGTGAGGGCGAGGAGGGAGAGGGAAGAACCATAGTGCACTGCCTGTGAGTACACAGCAAACACACAAACTCTCACCACACCACCATCTATAGAAGGAAGAAAAAGAACTGTCTGTTTAAAAAAGGAGGGGGCGGATTCATTCAAAGAGCGATGATTAATGGAATCAGTGTTGTGTAACCATCCAACACAACTGCCCTTTTTAAGATTTGTACTCACTTTAGAAACTGAATCATTTTTCTTGGCACAGTTATCTTTGGTGATTGTAAAAAGTGCTAATGACTCATGAAACTCAGTCTGGGACTTCTCTTTCAACATAAGGGTTTTTTTTTTCTTTCTTTCTTTTGTCTGATGATGCAGATATGTACTGTCAAGCCGGATGATTTGTTATCTGTATGTGAGAATCAGCAGCATCAACACTATGTGCATGTGTGAGGCAGGAAATATTAATCCGTGTTCATTTGTTGTATCATTTGGTGTTTGCTCGTAGGAACGGAGGTGGGCGTAGCGGAGTGTTCTGTGCCAGCAGTATCGTGTGTGAGATGGCTAAGAGGCAGAGTGTGGTTGACGTCTTCCACGCTGTAAAGACGCTGAGGAACAGCAAACCCAACATGGTAGATACTCCGGTGAGTCCGACAGAGAGTGAGAAAGTCTGTCTGGGTTGATTTATTGATAACCTTTAAATATTTGTACAGATATCTGAGTCCTTCCTGAAAAGTATCGAGGACACCCAGAAAAATGGTTTAGAAGCGGAAGTTCAATCAATAAGCATATTAAGATTTCTCCTTCATTAAAGGCATCTTACTCTGAATCCTCCACCTTCTCAAAATCATTGTAAATGGTGTCATGTTAACAGTAATAATATAGAATTTAACAGGTCTATTTTCAATAGTGCTTGCCTCACTTCTTATTGAATTCAGGTGTATAAAATCGAGCACTGAGCTGCAAACATTTACGCTGCGATAAGATCTCACCGACATTTCTTCCCCCCTGGACATTCCACCATCAGCTGTAGATGGTGTTATTGTAAAGTGGGAGCATTTAGGGACCACAGCGACCCCGTGAAAAGGAAAATATGAAGTGGAGTGCGTGTGTTTTATTTACAGGAGCAGTATCGGTTCTGCTACGACTTGGCGCTGGAGTTCATCGAGTCCTCCTAAACAAAGAAGAGACGAGGAGGTGAAGACGATGATGAGAACAAATTTTCACGTCTCTGGTGTTTGAGTCTTTGCTTACGCTTGGTCCCGACTCCCCTCCGTGGTGGCCGTTCTGTAGCATCCATTTTGCATCCCTACAAATGGCAGAGAGAAGAGAAATGAGCTCGTTGTAAGGGAACCTGAAGGAACTGAAGGAGCTGCTCGGTGCAGCAGAGGACGAGCTGTCACTCCTGTTACTCCTTTATGCTTAATGTGCAGCTTTTTGAGTGCCAGCGGGCCCCTGTATGTTCTGGGCCCCATTTAAATGTTTAACCCCGCCCCCCAGCATGGACCAGCTGCACCGTAGATGTCCCCTCCTTCTCCGTCAGCTGCACCCACAGCTTTTAAGTAACTGCAGTTTAAAGTTTTCTGTGGCTCCACAGTGTTAACGGGGCGTCTCATCATGGTGATGTTTGCATATTTCCAGCCAGTACTTTTTGTACCAGAACAAGAGAAACATAAATGTTGCAGCCTGGCCAGACTCCTGTGAATGCTTCTGTTTTCTACTCCAACTATCAGCAGCACCATCCTCATGATCTTTTTCTGTTCATTTCAGTATAATCTGACTTTTGAGTATTTAATAGCCCCCTTTTGCCCATTTTACACTGGATCCATGCAGTGGGTTGTAACAGAGTAGACAGAAAATGACAAAATGTTCATTGAAGTTTGCTATTAGATTAAGTAGCATCGTAGAATCGAGACTGACCATGAAGCAAAAGCAGAAGGTTTGCATGGGGAGTATTAGGCTTTTTGTTTTCTTTTTACGATATCATGAAGTGGCAACTTTAAAAAAAAAAAAATGTTGCGTGAGATTTTCAAAAAAAATGTATACGTTAAAAAAAAAAGTATGATATGTATCATTGTTTCTGTTCATTTCTGAGCTCTTGTTGCTTTTGTATTATCATTATCTGATCTACTGGATAGAAGTTTCAAGGTCTTCTTTGTACCCAAAATTGTACAAACACTTATGAGTCTTTGTTCAACCATGTGACATTAGCTTAATCATGTTTGATTTCAGGGCTGGGCCCAATGCACTTTCAATTCAGCCAATTCACAAATGGGATAGTTGTCAAAGTATAAACGGGTTTGAGCTTGGAGGGAAACAGCAGACTTTTGGAACTAACGCTCTTTCACAAACGGGTTCCATTTCTGTGTTGAAGAGAATTGGAAGTGAACTGACCCCAGGCTTCGTTTGTCCTGCGCACTGGCGGCCAACACGTTTTCTCTTTGTATTTTTATTTTGCAGCTGATGTTTATTCATAAGCCAAAGACTTTTATGTAAATATGTCTATATGGATAAAGCACATTGTTTGTATTTATTGTTTGTTTACTCGCATTGCTTGAAAGAACAATCATTCTTCATTCCACGTTTACTCGCACACCAGCGTTTCTTAAACCGCCGCTCAGGCCACAAAATGGGCTGCAAGTCTGTTTCCTCTGGAGTCTTGACAGTGTTGGCATGACGTGAGGAGCCGTGATGTGTCCAAGGTCAGAGGCTGCGTCTGCTCAGTTTGGGTCCATGAAGAAGAGTTTAAGAACCCCTGATTGAAGCTGTATATTGAGGCGTTAGAAGTAGCTTTTCAGTATTTAGGTGGAATTCGGTAGTACTGTCTTGTTTTCACTTAATGAATCTCTGTGTGATGTTACTGTGGTTTATTTGTGTAAAAGCCCATCGCTCTGTTTGTGGTCAGTAGAACATCAGTGCGTTTACATGCACAGAGTATTTTGGATAATAGCTCCTATCCCTCTTAACGTCTTAGTTGGGATAAGCTGTTTATCTTCATCCTCGTATCCTGCTCACCATTATCCCTGAATACACACTGACTCAGTGCTGCAAACAGGCTTAGTGAGCGAAACTCGCAGGACTGTGAAACAGAAACATTTATCGTGCCTAATCATTTGAATTTCCTCGTATTATCGTAGTATTTTAACAGCATCTTCGATCACAGACCAGGGCTTTGTTCAATGCGTTCTCATGGACGATCAATGTTTTGAACCATGATTCAGTGTGTTTGTTTCATTCGTCAGAATGCTTCATAAGTTCTTTGTGAGGCTTTACAGGCTTACTGAAAAATCTGATGTGTTCCCGTTTGTGTGCAAACTGATTTGAGGGGGAAAAAAAAGGAAAAAAAGAACAATAAAATGAAACTTTATTGTAAATAAAATGTTAGACGTTCCACTTGGCTGGAACAAGAGAAGCCCTACTCTTAAGGATGTTATTGTAAATAGATCATGAGTGCTCTAAAAGGCTCTATTGGATAGAACAGTAGAGATTTAGATGATGGATGCAACGTCAGAACATCAGTTCTGTTGTAGATAAAAAGAAGTCAGAGATTGTATTCCTGGAGGATTCAACTTCAAATAATATTGTTTAAAGACCAGTTCAGATTTCCACTCAGTAAAGAACTTTATTCTGCTGGTGGAACATCAGTTTTCAGTTTTTTTCTTCAGATGTCTGGCCAAAGAAGGGAAAAACAACGTCGGTCATAACACCACGTAAAGCTGAATAACGTTGTAAGTGATGCTGAGGTTGGCAGCAGCATCCAGACAGAAGAAGGCAAAGCAGTCAAGACCAGTTGTGTTAACAGAATTTTAACACTACACACATGAGGAGCAAATCGTGTTGAGATGCTCACAACTCCTCCTTAAATCTGAAGTAACGGCCCTGAAGAGTAGTGAATGAAGCTGGTTTCTGGATGAGAGGCCAGTTTGAGAACAGAATTGATATCCATGTTTCATAATTATTCTTGTCTGTAATGTTTGGCTTCTTTGCTGTAATAAAGACCACTTCTTTAATTAAAACTGTCAAGTGTTCTTCTGTTAGCGTAGAATGAAAACATTAATAAGAGCCAGAGAGGAAGTGATCACTCTTTTCAAACCAACAAGCTGCTGATCGTCACGACTGAACTGAAGGCTCGTCGTCCAGCCATTTTTCTGCCCGACTGGGACAATCACTCCATTCACTCTCTCTCAGATGGGATTCGCCACCTCCAGCCAGGCGGAGCGGGTTTACAGCATCTGTGTGAGGAGCTGCAGCCATAAAACACCAGACAAAGTGCAGCTGTGAATATGTTTGTTGTCTGTCGGTGCAGTAGAGCTTTCGCACAGGTGACATTTTTATTTGTCACAGCAGGAATCATATCAACAGTGTTTAACCTTCCACTGAAGAGCCATGAAACTTCTGTAATGGGACGGGAAGACCATGAATGATAATCACCTCTGTTTTTTGGTCTTTCTTCCTGTGACAGGTGAAAATGTTGGCAGGTAATTTGTGGGTTGAGCCAAACGGGAGCACGTGGGCCCAGAGCTCCTCTATAGAATGAAGAAGAAAATGTTCTGTTTACGCGTCACGGTGTCGTGGGTGAATCTCAGAGGAAGCTCTGGTCTGTTTAATGAAAGAGGCAGCCTCACTAGCTGTTTACAGGTCATTTCCACAGCAGCTATATCGACCTGCCATTGTTGTCAATAACAACAGATCAGTTAAAAAAAAATGTCATAAAACTAACAAAAAAAAAAAGAAAGAAACCAGCAGCAACAGTCTGCAGACCAGACAGACATGTTTCCCATTTATTTAATCACAACAGCAAGAGATTACTGTGGTGCTCCTGAGCAAGAGCTCTCCATATTTATCATTTAATAGCCCAACAGAGAGGTTACTTTAGAGGATGAATAACACTTTATTTACTTTAACGTAGAAAAACTGCCCTTCAGCTGGTCTGACAACAGCTCAAAAACTGAAACCTCTCAGACAGAAAATGATCACGCTCTCTCACAACCATGCTGTTTTCTTTAAAAAGTTTAATTTGCATAATTATTTACAACAGATGGTCGATAGCATTACTTCGAAGAGGCAAAATATATTGAACCACATTGATAAAGCAGGAAAAATAATAAAAAGATAAAAATAGTTGAAACCATTTCGAAACCTTGCATTTAGAAAAGAAAGTTTACAGTTCATTTATAGAAATGAAATATTCAGCTCAAATTAATCTTACAAACACAAACTGATCTGTAGAGTGCTGTAATACGGAACAGCAATGAAACACTAAATAATACATTAATTTTCACTATCCTGCATGCTATCTGAAGATCTTATAAAATAATATTGACAAAGGAACGTTAAACAACAAAAACATGGTCAAGAGCGGAAAATAGTTCCATTTAAATTAGGCATATATTATATATTTATATATGTATATTTCTGTACAAATACTGAATATTTGGCATTATATTTATCCTCATTATTGATATATCTAACAATTCAAAATAGTTTTAAGCTAACCACAAACCTTTTATGCTATCAAATTTTTTCTCGTATCACATTCCAAAACCCATAAGAGGCCTTTAGTTATTTCTACCCACAGCCACAACACAAGACATTTCTCCACCAAAGGCAAACGAACATGTGACTGTTCTCTTTCCTCATAAAGCACTGAAACAGAACTGAACACAGGAATACAGAAGTACGTAACATGGACAGCATATTCCCGACGAGCTGACTCCTCTTACTGCGACGTGGCAACAAAAACTGATTCACGCTATTAATGGGCACAAACAGAAATGATAAAAATCTGCCTCAGGGACGTCACAGGACAGAAATCAAGTATGTGGAAAGCGTTACATGTAAGCATCTTAAAAATCTGTTCAAAAGCTAAAGGTTTGAGATTTTCAGCTTTCTTTAAGATTTCAAAAAGTTTGACACAACTCTCATATTTTACATAAAATATGAAGCTACGTCCAGTTGGAGGTGATTAGCTTAGCATAAGGACCACGGTTCCTCCCAAAGCCAATCCCAGCAGCCTACACCAAAGCTAACGAGTTTAGAAGCTATGTTGTTCCCTTGTGATGCACAAAAAGTGATTTTTCCTGTTTTCAGTTTTTATGCTAAGTATTGTTATGCAGTCTCAGTATACAACCCTGTGAGACTTTTTTTTTTACAGGTTAAACAAACAATATACAGTTGTGAACTTTACAGATGCTTGGTATGTGTCCTCTATGGTTGATGTTACCAAACTAACATTTTTCCTGTTTTCAGTCTTTATGCTAAGCAAAGCTAGTCGGCCACTGGATGTAGCTTTGTATTCAGTGCAAATATCAGAGTGATAGTAGTCAACATATTCAATTCCCAAAGAAAGCGAGTATGCATGTTTGCCAAAAATGTCAAAAAGTTCCTTTCAGTGGCCCAACAGCCACCCAAAACTCCTGTAACATCCCTCAGCCTTATTTACGTCAGAAGTCTGGAGACCAGAGTCAGAAGCCAAACCAAATCTCTAAATTAGGCTTATTGCTTGAGGAGCAAACACACTCATACAGCCAAGTATTAATGTAAGCATGACGTCAAATATGGTCCATAATTACACACTTCACTGCCGTTTGGCTTGTGTGACAACACACGCAACTGAGCGCCGCGTGTTTTATGAGAAGAGAGAACAAGAAATAGAAAGACATCTTTGCAGTGCAACTGTATCAGAAACAAGGAGAAAAGCTCTCAATGGAACGTGAACGCGCCTCTTGAAAAGAGCGTCTCAAGATACGTAGAAGGGTTTTTAATAACTCAGGGCACTATCTTGAGGAAATACCACGACAGTGCTGCCGTGGTGTGTATGCATGTGTGCGTGTGCATTAGATGTTTTTGGTGAGTGCTGATTGTCAGAATGAACCAATAAAAGAAGCAAATTCAGGAAAAGTACAAGGAGAGAAGTTGGTTGATTCAGCACCTATACAGACTTCTCTGAGGTTTATCTTCAGGATAAATACTAAATGATATCAGTCTGAAATATTGTTGTACAAGGCAAAAACAGAGTAGTCTTGAGTAGTGAATAAACAGGGAGCCATGGCAGAGCAACTTTATGTGAATCCTTTGAGAGTATTACTTAAAGTTAGCTGACATTTTCTTTTCTTTTTTTTTTATCAGCGTAAAGCAAAGTGATCGCTGATGAATTGGGTATTCGATGACAATGACAGCACACGTTTTTGCTCCTGCAGTGTAAAGCAGAATGAACATGGTGCTCTCAGTGCTCTGTAAATGAAAGGTGATCTGCACCAGGGCCTGCAGGCTCTGCAGCCCCACAGAAGTACTGCTGCATAGTACACAGGCATGACAAAGTGTTCCTGTGGAGATTACAACTACTCCTAATATACCATGTTTGCTAGAACGCCTAACTGTGAGGTAAATAGCTGTAGGTGAGCCTGCCTGTCATTGTATGAAAACACTATTGCACTTTTTGGCTGGTCAAGTTTTGTCAGTCCCCAGATTCTGTGGATGTGGAAGCCAGAAAAGGCAGAAACATCACAGGAGTACAATATCACAGCGAGGAGGAAAAATAGATAAAGACCTTTGTAGAAATGATCTTTTATGCTTTGCTGAAATGGACATGTTGTGATTACATCGTCATATCCACTGATTTTATACAAATTGTATCTTTAATGGACCTTACTGTGTCTAATGTTAAGTCGACAGATAAACTGAAATGGGAAGATGTGACTGCATCGTTGTGAGTCGTAGCAGGACATCTATGTGAGCTCAACCAAATATTGAAAAACAAAAAACAAAGAGGATAACAAATGTAACCAAATCCTCCTCTGATAGCCTCTACACTATATTGTGCTGAAGTTTATTACAGTAAGACGTTTGAATTAGTCAAATATAAAGTAAATCAGTTCTAAATTCTGCAGTCCAACCCAGCCCAGTTTCCAGCCCTTTGAAATGGTATCACAGACAAACTCACACTCTGAGAGGTGTCGCAGTCCTTTCGCATCCCACAACCCAAAACATTCACTCACAGAGTCCTATGAGAATCAGACTGTAAGGCACCTGAGGATTTGTCATGTACATAGTTGCCAAACTCTTAAGCCCCTTGTACCACGAGTGGGAGACACAGATGCAAAAGAAAAACACATGTAGCTAATGACGTGGAATTGTAAAAGACACAAAATCAAGGAAATGGTACCATGATTGTAGACTAGCCCCGCATGATACCACAAAACAGATGATCTTCATCTCAAATAAGTCTGATGTTAATGTGATGATGTAACACGAGCTCTCATCGTGTATCTTCCTGTGATTTTTGAGGACTTTTCTGTCTGAAATCAGCCTCACTAACATGTGATTGGTGCAAAAACAGCCCAAGTGACATCAATTTTCAGTCAGTCCTCATCACTCCCAGTCCACTTGGACTCAGACGGGCCTTTAAGGTGGCACGTGACAGCTTCACAAATGGCAATGTATGGATTTTGTGTGCTGAATCAAACTCACTTTAAATTTGTAGATTTGACTCCCGCCGGCTGGCTGGAAAGTGAAGTCAATTGAAGGAAATTCCCAGCAGAGGAAAATACAAACTTGAAGCTAGAAAATGACCAAAGGCTGAATAGGTAGTTGATAAGGGCAGCCTGGATTGAGATAATTAGTACCAAATCATGGAGCACTACACAGAATCACAGTATTCAGTCTGTGGGAAGCAGACTTGATTTGCATGACTCTCAGTCAGATGGAAGAGCAGTTGGATTGTTAAAATAGCTCTTGTCATAAACCCAAGAAGCTTTTGTCCGACGCTCAGAGGACAAAAATTAAGGAGGAACCCGTGAAATATTTCATCTCATTCTCTGGCCAAAGCATACATGAAGTTTGTGATATTCCTAGAAAAAAATAGATGCATTGTTGTTCACAAAAAACAGGAAGGGATCATTAAATCTGAAATATCTATGATTACAGAGCAGCTTTTAAAACTGTGTCACATATTTTCAAACAGCTCTGAATGAGAACGTGGGAAGAAGACGCCAGGTGGAAGAAGTGCTGTGCAACACATAAAGAAAATACATTTGAGAGCGTGTCAGCAGGTCAGGCTTGATCTCAACACTGGATTGTCCCGGGAGCGTGTCCGTCCTCAGACCAGGAGGACAGAAAGAGACTGAAATACTGAAATAGAAAATTCAGACGTGCTTCATTTCATCTGGGTAGAAAATTCATTCCCAATCTGTTCGTTAGAGCGACTTTGAGGAATAGGTTTAATAAACCGAGACGACTTGGAATAATGTCAGTTCTCCGTTTAAAGAAGGTAAATGGAATATGTCGGGGCCTTTTTGTTGGAATATGATGGAGTGCTAATGTTGGAAGTAAAACCCTTAATGGGCCGGGATACTGTATTTTTCAGTGAATGAATGAAATAACTGACCTTTAAAAGAAGCTCTTGCGGTCGTATCAGTTTCTGTCAGCTGAGTCTTTAAGAGAATATCTTCATACTGGAATACACATTAAAATAAACCGAATTACTATAATTTCTTTTGAATTTGAATTGTGGACTATGAGGACTCACAAAGAGAATGAAGACATTTCTTCATTGTGATCCATTTCCTGAACCCCATATGAATGAATCCTAGTGCAGAGAGACTTTTATGTGCACTGACCCGTTTTGTTCTGCAGAAATCAGGGGAAACAAGCAGACATTAAAATTCTGAGTGAAAAGATTCACCCCAAATGCTGAAACAATTTTCTTCTGTTGTTCATATTAACACCCCATCAAATGAAGCAAAATGTGACAAATAATATAGAAAATAAAGTTTTCGGGCCAACTTATTTTCTCTCCAATTGAGTTGGATTTGAGGCCATCTGCTCATCTCCTCTGTTTTAGTTTTCGTTCCTTTTTTTTTTTTTTTTTTGCATTGGTCGGGGCTCTACATTCATGAGCATTTTGGTTAAGGCCGTCTGGTTTCAGATTTAGCACGGATGACAGACATGTCACAACGGAAAAATATCAGCCTCGATGCAAGTAAAGCAAGCCCCATTATCACCATCATTCCTCCTGACAAGTCTCACAGCCTCCACTCGTGCTCTCCACTGCTGAGCGCCACCCTGACTACAATAAAATAGAAAACGTTAAACACTGTAGTGCAGCATAAATCTATGCCCTGTAAAAACATTAGTTTTAATTAGCTGGGGTTAGAGTGGCGAATGAGGATGGATGGGCATGTACTGCAAATGTCTCTGTTGGTGAAATATAAAATATGGACAGGTACAGTGGTGTATTTTTAGCTAGCTATAGCAAAATGCCCTTGGCTCAGGGTGGGCATATTAGATTTTACTTAAAGGTTGGTGGAATGTCAAAGCCTGTGATCTCTCCCATTTGATAAATAAATATCCCTGACCACTGTTCAGGCTAGAAAGGAAGTTAAACCATTAAAACGTTCTCCTCATTTTCATCACTGAGGGCAAGAGCATTGCAAAGATGATCTTTTCTAAAGTCACAATCTACCACACGTCATTGGAGAGACAACGGGCACCATGTTAATAAATCTCTGTTTAAAAAGTCCTTGAGTGTGTGTGTGCGTGCACATAGGACTGGGTAAAGGACAACAGTTTTAGAGTAAAAAGCAGCACCATTTACTATAGTAACTGAATATTGTTAAAGTGTCATTTGCACCTGTTTTTCCTAGACTACATGAGCAGATCAAAGTAACAACACAAGTCTTTTCATTATGCGCCACTTGGAACAAAACGTCGGATGCAGAATGAGATGTGGTTTCAGTTGGTTAAGAAACGGCCCTTAATCACCAGGACAAATGCACTGTCAAATCAACCCACGACTGTTTTAAATAGAAATACTGAACATATACTGTAGATTGTGATGTTGGTCATATGAAAGATATTGTAAGTATAATTAAAAGTCTAAGAATCACAATAGTGTAAGTGTGAGAGGCCTGAATGCCACCAGAAAGAAATGAAAATGAAACAAACCAAACAAACAAACAAAAAACAACTCACAAGGTGCAGGTTATATGACCTATAGAGTAACATGAAATTCTGTGGTAAATTTCCCATATCTGTCTTTGCAATTCAACTGCAACAATATCACATGAGCTTCATAAACTACATTTCCCTTGGAAATACAAACATGAATATTATAAGGTGCAAAATGCATTGTTTGATACAGTCACCTCTTCAAAGCTGCGCAAAACTCTCTTTTTTTCTTAATAATTCATATTTGTTCTGCAATGGAAATGTATCCAGCAGCAAATAACATACACATCTCTTAGAAAATGTTGAGTTCTTAGAGGGGGAGGTTTGATTTGTGGATGAAAATGATTTCAATGAGTTTCAGCCTTATTTTCAGATCTCATTCAGCAACACTGGTCAACAGCTGCAGCGTGCCCAGATAAAGACAGAGGATGATAGATAGATAGATAGATAGATAGATAGATAGATAGATATTATGGAGTACAGTTGTGCAGCATCTCAGTCAAAGTCTTCATAAAAGACTGGGCATTATTTTTTTTTTATATATTTGTGTTGTTGGGTTTTGTTTTGAGTTTTTTTTTTTTGTTTTTTTCTTCAAGTGGTTTCCATCCCTCTGAGATACATCACTGTGGAAAACATCACAAATTTTTTTTTACAGGGTGCTTTAGCCCAAGACCATTGTTGCTGGTGAGAGAAAAGTTGCACTTTGTGTTTCTCTTTGAATGTGGCAAGTACAGCGTAACCCATAGTCACAATGAGGCAATGGCAGTAATGAGAGCTGTAACAGAATGGATGTGACAAACAACACTAAAATCATTTCATGTTGTTAAAATCATTATGAAGTGAAATGTTTATTTGCAGTCTAGCAGCTCATTCTCATGGCGCAGATTATGTGGAAAATGGTCCCCTGTGGGGTTAAAGCTACACTAGGCAACTTCACGTTAGCAGCTCCAAGTGACAGAGATGTAAAAGCAGCTTTTTAACCATAATACCCAGAAATCACCTCAATAAACTGCATCCAACATTCATGTTCATCAGGCAGGCCTGGAATCGCTTTGAACAAAGAATACCGGAGGGACAGGAGTGTCTGATGCTGGTGTGTCCAGTTTTTACTGTTTTGGAGACATTCTTGGGTTTCAACTAAAATGTTCGATTTCTATCACTTCCTGTGGGGAAAGGATCATGTACAGCCGGTGCAGCTGGCTCACATGACTTCTCACTTAGGGAAGATTGGGCGAGCTCCCCTTTGGCAGTGCCACATTGTCATTTAGGCTGATAAGATGGATGGATTTTCAGCACAGATATTTGCCTTGTGTAGCTTCAGTGGGGACAATCCAGAGAATGGCAAATGGATGATGACAAAGTGGACGGGCGGTGACGGATGTGATGGCAGAGGGAGGCTGTATGGGACGCCACGAGCTGGTGTTGGGTGGAGGTGGACAAAGGGAGCCGAGGATGGATCTGTGGACCTCAAAGCCGTGTCTGGGCTTCAGGGATGTAAATCTCGATGCTGTCTGCCCTCTCTGTGGCTGAGTTCTGTCTGAATGAAGCTGCTCGTTTGGCTGCCATGAGGCGTCTGCGGGCTTCCTGTCGCTGGCGGTCCTGAAGGTCCAGAGAGCGTTCCCGCGTCACACCGCCACGCCCCTTGGATGGCCGCTTTGGCAGAGGTGGGGGCCACTTCCGCTCCTTTGGAGACAAAATCCAGGGTTGTTAGAAATATATGTTGATTCTACAGTGAATCTCAAACAGTGGGCTAGAGTGCCAGATAATATAAATTATAGACCAATTTATTTAAGAGACCTCAAACCTAATGGATTAAGAACAACCCGTCAATCTAACTCTTGAATTTACTTGATAACTGCTGACTATGAAATGAAACCAGGAGCACACTCCCTTTGTAGACACATGACAACAGCAATATTTCTTTTTATTCTAGTGATCTCAAATTAATATTGTTTTATTATGTATTATTATGAAACGCAAAAGTAATGATTTATTCAGATCAGTACAAGAACTAATGGGAATAAAAATGATCCAGCTGATGAAAAACTGGTGGAGAGGCTCTATTTCAGAAATGATCGGCTGGAACATGATGAATGTTGAATCAGTGAAAATAAACGTTTGCAGCTAATCAGAAAGACTCTTCACGAAAAGACGCTGGTCAGTGACTGAAGTCTGCTTTTTCAGCTAATTGTGCCACAAATCCCCTGAAAACAGAAAGTGACTTCCACCATGACATTGTAATGGTGTCAGTTCATTATAAACAAAATCGGCCTCATCCGATCCAAAGACGCTTCACTAAAACAACCGATTAAGGAGCCACTCATACACTTCTTCACTTCTGAGCACCCTAAATTTTCTAATATATGACCTACACGGTTGAATACTGACACTCAATGACCTTTGAATGCAAAGCAAGCTCCTCTGATATTGGCACACTGGTGATAGAGTGAAATGGTGCCTGCCTTGGAGGAGATAAGACCAATACAGAGCATCTGTGTCACTGTTAGGACTCAGCTTCATGGAGCTTGCAATGTGTCTATTAACTGCTGGAGGTAAATATCTCCCTTACAACTACAACTGTAGCATGAAGATAATTATCCAAGTGCCCGAAGGATCTTATCTATCTCTAAAAACACATTACTATCTAAATGTACTTCTTATAAACACACCTCTCCCCTCTACAAGCATTACTCTGACCAGTGTGCTTCTGTTTCAGCAGTTGGTTAGAGACAGTTTAACCGGCTTTACATTTTCATGGCTTAATATCTTTTATTTTCTGATCATTGAGATTAGCCTAACCATCTTTTCAAATCCTGATCTTCACCGAAATTAAGTTTCCAACCTGATGACACCTTGTTTATTCCTGTGACAGAAAAGAGTGGATATTTTGAAAGTGTTCTCTGCTGCAGAATTTGGTTTCTTGTCGAGGCTGCCGAGGCCCTAACCCTAACACTATTAAAAAGTCGTGGTAAGCTGATTCGCAAGCCAACTTCAGTGGAAGAGCAGATTTGATAGAGACAAAAGTTATCGGAATAAAGTAAAAAAGTTATTCATTCTAACATCAGCTGTGTAGCAATGGCAACACGAGTCACATTTTTTTTCATATATATGCAAAATTGGTGGAAAGAAAAAAAGTACCTAAGCTGTTTTGGCCTGGATGTCAAAACTTACCAACTTTTCTGCATGAAAGCATAATTTTCATGATGTAGTGGCGTTTGTGTTTAAGCGCTGTGCAAAGATGCAAAACCGTTCGTTGTCCACCTCTGATTTGCTGTGACAGAGTCAAAAATCAATGACTTTTCGTTAGCTTTTTAAGGGACTATCTGCCAAAGTGCACCTGGAATGAAATCACCAGCTGCTGGTGAAAAATAGTCGAGCTACTATGCATGACAATATGAATCAGGCGATGAGTGATGATAATGTTATTCTGGAGAGACAGTTGATGACTTTAATGAGGAGATAAAGTTTTAAGACAATGTCTGTGCTAAACTGATGCTGCTCACTCCTGCAGTGTGATAAGAATGATTAACCTCCTGCTGGTCAGACGCCTAAAAACAGGAACACAAATGCCAACAAATGTGGTTTCCTCCTAAATTGAGCAAGTTCATCTGGAGCCCATTAGAACTAATTACAGTGAGCGTGTGGATCCCTGAGAAAACAGCTACCGGCTTCACCTTCTTCTCTGGGCTCTCCACCAGCTGCCACTGGTTGCTCTTGATCTGCTGCAGCTCATCAAACTTGGCAGTGACGTCATCGATGGAAAGCTGCAAGAGGTCCCAGAATCCTGCCAGGTCCTGAGATGTGGGTCTGGGCATGGCACTGGGGTCCTGAGGAGAAGACGTAAGTTACAAGATTTTTAAGTAATTTCTCTGAATTCTCTGAACTGTTTCAAAATATGTATTTAAAAAACAAAACACAAAATGTATGGCATGTTGTACCTGTTCTGAGCTATAATATAGAATATAATCATCAGTATCATATGGAACCTCCATTTAGAAAAAAAAAAAAAAAAATCCAAACTTTTTTCAATTTATTGGAGAAAAATAAAACTGTCTTGACTGCAACTACATTTGAACCTCACACTTGTCACCACTGTGTGGCAGTGCAGCACCAAGATTGGTTCATGAGCTCCCCTGACAGTTCTTTGGCATCCTCTCTGCATTCAGTGGCGTTCATTTATAGCACAAAGCACAAGTTAAGTTGATTCTGTGCAGCAACAGAAGTTATCAGAGTTTTAAGTCCCTTAATTACTGTGCAGATGCTTTTATAGAAAATTTGAATTGGGCTCTACTGTAATTTGGTCAATTATGACTATTCTATGAAATTTGAATGCCCGCAGGCTGTTGCTTAGCCTTTCTGTGGGACAGGCAGCTTTATACTGCACATTATTACAGACCGCAAAAAAAGGATTGGCACTATGAGTTAATGCCAAGGAAAGTCCTGTCAGGTTGAACTTCACCACACATGTAGAGTATTATGCAGTTCTTCTTCTCCCCAGCAGAGGAACCGTGTCTCATTCAGACATTTCTGAAAGCTCATGGCAATCTAAGGCTTGTCACTACTGATGTTCGACTTAATTCATCATCCTATTATCTATGGAGCGAGTGCAGCCCAAATCCATCCATAAGAGGGCAACACAGCAACTTAAGACATACACATACACACAAAAAATATATCAACACAAGGCTACGAGAGGGCAAGCCGATTTCAACCACCTCTACAAGGTTTTGCATTTCATTTAAAAAAAAAAAAACAGCTCTGCTTGAGAGAGCAGTGATTAAATGCCTGACTGTCTCTTTCACAGTCTTTTTTCATTGTATCTGCAGAAACATTCCTATTATGACACCAGCCCTTCTAATATATGCTGGCTGTGAATAGTTAGCATTAGAAAAGGTATAAGTTTCCAGCTGGCGTGGCATGAGGGCTAAACAGTAAGACAGTGTGTCGGTACACTTTCCAAACTCTGAGATACCATTCAACCCGCTCCAGCACAGGTGCTGCTTCCTATTGGAATTCCCCTTTCGTTTACAGCCGGGTCAGTAGTGGCAGAGGGTTTGCTTCACTATCGATCTCTCTTGTCTATTTCTGGAAAGTGCAGTGTCACCCACTCAGAGCGTCAAGAAAGGGAGGGTCACCAACGAGTTTAGCCCTGTTCTTTTATGTAACATAATGACTACATGAAGGTTGAGACATTGGTCATGTTCGTGAACACGTATAATACTCACCAGATTCTGCTGACATAGCCAGTAAAACTGCTGAAACTTTTGTGACATAAGTAGCTGAGCACTTCCCACTGCACTCCGGATTTTTCCTAGGACTGGCAGATGCAAACACACGTGCACATAAAGGGAGAAGAAAAGCGACAGAGAAAGAGAGAGATTCTTTTTTTACCACTGCCAGCTTGGCAAAGATTGAACATGTTGAGCGGCTCCTTTCAGAAGGATCCAATCTGCTCACAAAATGCCTATCACGACTCAGTGCTCTCGTGGCCAACATGACAGCTCAGACTGTGGCTGTTCACTTTGGTTATACTGGCTATCCTACAAATAATGTTCACCTTATTGGTGCATATCATGATAGCATTGGCCTACGACCACCAAAGCAGAATGCATTTCCCCTTAGGACACTCACTTTCCTCCGACAGGTCATGTTCCTCTGCCTCTCTCTCCATCTCTTTGCACCATCCCTCCAACCTTTTGGTTTCATTGTGAAGCAGCTGCATGAACCAGCTTCCGTCCCTGCGAAGGGGCGACACGCGGCCCGTTTCGGAGCTCTCCAGGCTGGGTTCAACCAGCCAGGTTTCAGGCTGTGGGCTGGAAGGCCCACTGGAGGGCCGGTAGTCTTCCCTGTAACTGAACAGGCCCTGTGTGCGCACTGTGCGGATGGCCCCATACTGTGTCGGCGTGCTGGGCTCAGAGTGACGACCGAAGGCACCACCGAACTGCAGGCCCTTGTCCTCCATGGAGGGAAAGCCCTCCAGCTCCATGTCTGCTTGCACTGCAGTGGTCACACTGTTTGAGCGCTTGAACCGCCCATGCCTAACAAGGACAGCGATGATATGTGAATACATTTGCTTGAGAACAAAGAAGAACTTGCTCATTCTGTGCTACATACCGTTTTTGATCCTCCACCTGGATCCCTATTGAATGGAACTGAGGAAGGCCTTTGCTTTCAGTCTCAGAGTCTGTCACAGTTTCCACCTGATAAATACATACAGCACTTTCAAATTTCATCATTCAAAATATAAATATCAAGATGTCCCACTCAAAAGGGCAGCTTGATATTCAGAAATGTGTTACTGGTGTTGTTGCTGGAGCTAGTGTTTTTTTTTTTTTTTTTGGGTTTTTTTTATAGATTTTTTTTATTTATCACAGATTTCAAGCTTCCATTTTTATCTTTCAGCTTGCAACGAGTGGGTGGGTGTGTGTGCTGGTTTTGAAATGGGGCTTTTATCAAAAAATGCTAGATCTAGGTCTGTAACAATCTTCCTGACAAATACAACTGCTCAACAAGGACAAGAGCAGATGGTAGTGAAGAATTAATTTATGCTCCCAGTCCACCCTGCCTGCTCTGCAGAAGGTAGAGGGGTGGTAGCCAGCAGTTATACTTATTATCAATAAAGAAAGGTTCACAGGAAATCTGGTGCTTTCCAAGGTTTCAAACTGTCACCTCAAACTATGTAAATATACAGCTACATTAAATGTCTCTGAGGACCAGAATAACTGCATCATGGATTCTTGTGCGAGGTACTAGTATGAAACTTGTAATAGAATTATCACCTGGTGGATTTTTGGTTGAGTCCTGCTGGCTCTGTGTCTGTTGCTGACGACTGGACACGTTTTCCTGGGTGCAATGCTCAGGATTGCCTCCAGGAACAACATGTTCCACACAGGCAGCTTTCTCTGAAGTTCCAGCTAACAACTGAGGACACTTGCCTTCAAGAGAGGCAGAAGCAACCTAATCAGAGAGACAGTGAACTCGCCAGGCAGAGTGGTGCTGCTTTATCGTGTGGTAAAGGTTTGTTCAGGCCTCCGAGGCAATGAGTGATGTATAAACTAGAAGTGAAAGAGTATTCAAATCACCGACTGGATCCAAGAGAGGGAGAGAGAATATTATATTATTCCACACGAGTGAGGCTTTTGAACAAGTCCTCTCCTGGTGATTGTACATCCTGACATGTGTAAAGGTCAACAGGACTCCAAAACCTTGTAGAGCACTTTACACAGATTGGTACATTGGAGAATATGTAAGATCTTAAAAATGACAAGATTGACTAATTTGCCCATTTGGAATTTTTTTTGGCAGTCCAAAATTACAGTCTGTAAGGCTGCTTAAAAAAATCATGTCATTCGATAATCCACCGGTTTTCGTCTTTTGCTTTTCGTCCAGATTGAGCCATTGTATGGTGTTTGGTTGATTAAAATGCATATGTCTGAGAGCCTGAGGAGGTTTTTATTCTGGATTCTGCTGGACGTTAACAATGTGAATATCAAAGTGATAAACAAAAAATTATCAGCCTGCCAGCCCCAGACAGACGAAGACAGGAGGTTGGTGTATTTAGTATGAAGGCTGAGTGAAGAGCGCAGTGAGTGGAAAGAGGGTCCCAGAGTAAGTGGCTGTCACTTATGTTGTTACCTGTATCCCAATAGAGGAACGTGGGGTTTTGAGGTACTCCTCTGCCTTGGACACCAGCACGGCTTTGTCACATGTCTGGACGGAGGTGTGGCTGCCCAAAGATGCAAGTCTCTTGCCTGCCGCTGACTCCATGGCCATGGTGACAGCCTTGGTGCTGTCCAGGCTGTCAGTGGAGCTGTAGATGGGACGACCAAGGCTGTCCGTGGTCCACAGACCGCCCCGTGGATGCCTCCCCTCCTGGTAGGCATCTTGGGTGGACTCTGTACTGCTCTGGGCTGTTACAGAGATAAGAGGCTTGGTGGTGGTGCGCGGGGGCACAGGAGGTGGAGTCTTCTTGTAACTGGGAGGATATGATACCGCTGGATAGCACAAGCAGGATGAGAGGACGAGGACAAGGCAACACAAGGGTAGAGGATAAAATAAAACATGAGAATGAAAAATGTGGCCAAAGCTGGTAAGGGCCAAGTGCTGCAGTACACCTGTATCACACAGTGTGTGATAGAAGAGTGTCATAGCATGATGAGAGATTAGGCATTTGAGCTCCTAAAGCAAGGGAAATGTCAGTATACAGTGAGAAGCGACAGCTGCTTTGTAATATCGCTGTGTTTAATGCAGAAGTGCAATGAAGGATTATGGGAAAGATTAGTTCTTTCAAGTGCAAATGAGAATTTGATGGTAATCCATCCAGATGGACTTTAAAGCAGAATTGGACATGCACCAACTTCACGTGCTTGCCCCCCCCCAAAAAAAAAACTCAGATAAAACACAGAATTAACATTTAGTCGTTCAGCATGCACATTTTCTAAATAATTCAATATTTTTTATCATGGGAAAGATAATACACTAAACCTTCAAGTCCGATTTCAGGTGGGATGTCTGTGTTGTCTGGTACACAAAGCAAATATGAACTTAGTTAGACACCAACTGGATATATATATTGTTAATTTTTCAAACCATCAAATTATGTTAATTATTTAGTTAGCAAGTTATTAAACACTAATATTGGGAACACTCTTCAATAGATTACTTTATTGGATTAGCTGAACCCAGTTGCTTCATTGGCAGACATTGGATTTACTAAATGTTCTTCAATTTGTTGGTGCTATAGTGTTTTCTGTTAGTTTAGGGAATCAAACCAGGTTAATTTTATAAGCCAGTAAGATATTCCCTCTATGCAGAACATCATAAAAGAAAATAAGTATGAAAAAAATGAATCATTGTCTAGAATAACAATGAGAGCACTTTCAACACCAGACAGGTCACCAGTCCATCGCAGGGCCAACACATAGAGACAGACAGAGAGGACGAACCACTCACACTCAGACCTACGGATCAATCAGCCTAAACCTGATGTCTTTGGACTGTGGGAGGAAACCCATGTAGGCACAGGGAGAACAGGCAAACTCCACACAGAAAGTTCCCCTGGGAACCAAACTTGCGACCTTCTTGTTGTGAGGCAAAAGGGCTAATCACTATGCCCCCGCTGCTGCCCTGCTTAAACCTTCCTCACCAGTATATGAGAGCTCTCATGAGCTGCTGTCATTCATCTCCTGCAGTGCTTCCTCTAGTCATCCATGTGTGAATCATTTCCCAGCCATGATTTCTATCAACAGTGATTCATCCTACTGAATATATTACTTAATAGGCCTTCAGTAAGATTGCTGTGATTTGTCTACTCAAACATGTACTGTTAAGTAGAGTTAACACATACAAACCACTTTGCACTATAGGTAATAAATGCAGTAAATAATTAGAAACCACACTGAAGGTATGTTAAGCTAAATTCAGCCTCAGACTTGACTTCTCTCCAATTTGAAGGGGCTGAAAGGCTGTAAGACACGGTGGGTGGATACCAGAATGAAAAGAGCACAGTGACTCAGGCAATTTGCAACGTCACACCTTCTATTTTTACCCATTTCTACCCATTAGACTTCGTTTGTAAACTGAAGATGTTTTTGACTAAGTGATAACCATCTGTATTTATGTATCCGCTTTCTGTTTCCTGGAGTTAGCTTGAATGATTTTGACAATACTACATATTCATCTTCATAATAATTAACATTTTGTTATAATTAAAGAGTTGAAACACGCATTGTGTTATATTCTTTGTGAAGGTGATAATGATCAGATTTTGTATAAAGTACTTCTGAGATGTCTTGATTCAGCTGTCTGAGCTTTTCGGCTGCAGTTTGTGCTTGCTCTTGAACTTGTTCACCTCATTTATACCAAAATATCAAAACCAGCTGTCTGAACTGTATAATGTAATGCATTTTAACAGCATAATAAACTACATTCTCCAAAAAATTATCAGAGTTGAATGAACTGTCTTAAAACAAAACTCATGAAGATGGGATACTTTGGAGGGATGAAAGATTGTAGATGTTACCAACTCAAAATGCAAAAGCCAACGTACAGAACAATTAAATGCCAAGGAAATCCTAATGGGCACTGATAGATATATCGTTTCTAAACAGTAAATGTGGGAGTAAAGGTCAGAGGGTTTTCCTGCCTACACCCCCCCCCCCCCTCCAATGCCTGCCTGCCTGTCTCTCTCTCTCTCTCTCTCTCAACCCAACCGGTCGAGGCAGATGGCCACCCCCCCTGAGCCTGGTTCTGCTCGAGGTTTCTGCCTCTTAAAGGAAGTTTTTCCTTGCCACTGTTGCCAAGTGCTTGCTCATCGGGGGATCTGTTGGGTCTCTTTAAATAAATTTATAAAGAGTTTGGTCTAGACCTGCTCTATATGTAAAGTGCCTTGATGTAACTTTGTTATGATTTGGCGCTATACAAATAAATCTGATTTGATTTGATTTGATTTGATTTGATTCATTGTCATGTATGAATGTATACTAAGTTGATGACAAACAAACAAACAAACAAACAAAGATTTCAGCCTGTCACGGAAAATCTTTTGCAGATGTAATGAATGCCACAGTACTCTCACAAAAGGTTAATAGTAAATACTCTAAATTAGCCCATTATCAGACTGTAAGGGGAGTCAGCGCTACACTCTTTCTTTCTTCTTTCATATACTTTATGCTTGCATAAATGGACTGACATTTTGGGACACTACTTGTTTAAGTGTGCTCGGGAAAAGGCATTTAACATGCTGACTCCTCCTTCACTGTCAAATCATCATCCAATAGACTTCTGAGAAAAGGGCTCTCAGCCTGAAAAAGAAAATCACAATATATTGCAATAACACTGAATGAATACCAGATGTCCTTTTATAGACCAGACAGTCTATCTGAGCAGTACTGTGTTCAATGGTACTGATATTTGACAGTACTTCTGAAATCTTATGAGTGGATTTCAAGCTGAAACTAATAAAAGTGCTGTAAAAAGTCACTGAGAGGAAATTACAAAGTGTCAAAGCAAGGGGTCCAAATACTTTTACCACTTCTGAATTAGAAATATTAACAGGAAGCTGCGCACATCGTCCCACACTAGTGTGATTTTCTAAAAATGACTAATTTCTGACTAAAGGGTTGAGATTACTACATAACAGAAATACAACGATGTGCAAATGGCAGAGATTATGTTCCACAGTTGTTAGCTGTGGACTGAGGAGTGTCTTGACTTCAAATTCAGCCATCAATTAAAAAAAAAAAGAAGAAAAAAGAGTAATCAGTAGTTTTGTAATTGATACAAGTGCTGTTTAATTTCGGGTTGTCGACATATTTGGTTTCAGCCAATATACTGCAGGATTATGTTGTGATATTTATTGCACCTTAAAGTGGTATGACTCATTACACCCATCAGGGAACAATCTACAATTTTAAAACACGGTGGAACACAGCATCACTTCCTCATGCTCGAAGTTCAAGTTGCTCTGTCACACAGGGAATTCAAATGTAAAGGAGGGAGAAAATTCAACTGAGACTAAAGCCCCTATAACCTACAGATACTGCCATGCCTACACCCGACGTATTGCACTGTGTGTAAGAGTTCTGACTCTTAGTCTGTTTTCTCTTTCCAACTTGAAATACGCCCACTCTCTCCACCTACATGTGAGACCTACAGTTTAACTAAATGCCAAAGAATGTTCAACATGCAGTATCGGAGCATGAAGCCAAACAAGTTTAACACAATAAATCAATAATAGAGACAATCTAGAAATGGCGAGTTGAAGAAGTACTTTTAAATGCTACACACTTCATTGATGTTTTGACAAATGCAGTCCTAAGTATCATGTCCTCAGTGTAGTCGGTTATGCCTGGCTGTGTTTCAATATGACTGCTTGGCTTAGTACTGCTGCACTGGGCAGTTCAGTAAACAGACCCACACACTGCGAGTGTAGCCAGGACTAAATGGACCTGATTGTCATGCCATTAAATCGTGGCGTGCAGCATTAGTATGGCAGGTAAAAAGGGTTAACCTTGCAGTAGTGAAGTAATGACTTGCTTATGCACAAAAAAAAGTTAACAAATCAGCCAACATACACTTTTATGTTTTTGTATTCTCCTTTTTCTCCTAAACTAAAATCCAACCTGATTATTTTTATTGATACATTGATACATCTACTAGTAATCTGCTCTAATCAAATAATTAATCAATAGCTGTTACTGATAGTCAATTAATGGTAATATATTGTTATTTATCAAGAGAAAAAATATATAAGGCGCAAAATTTCCGCCGTTGGCGCGTTCACTCTACGTCTTTACGTCACGAATATGACGTCACACGCTAATTGGTAGCGGTAACTTGCTAGTGGCCAACTGCTTCCAAAAATGGGGGGAAAAAAACAAACAAACAAGGGTTTTACCTTAATAACGAGCCTGTATGTGAACATAAAAGTGTTGGTGGAGAGGTGTTACAGGTATGTGCGAACACTCTCTCTCTATATATGAATTATATCGTCACATGTTTTATCGAAAAGCCGACAGAGAGCCGGAAAGTATGTTAGCGTAAAAAAAAAATAAAGCGCTGGCGTCGTAAGGTCAACGACGAGTTGACTGAACAGGTCATTCACATGAACAGATTTATTGGAGTGGGCAGAGTTATATTGCTCATCTGGTTGGCAGATTTTAAGGAAACATGCATACACATATATATATTTTTTTAAAGGTGAAGCTAGCAGTTAACTGTCCATATTTTATTTATGCTTTCCGCTTCCTTTGCTCGCTGATCGCAGATTCGTCATGTTCAAGAATACCTCAGCTTCGTGTTGAATAAACTTCAGGTTCAATATCATTTTAGACACAGCAAGATTTGCTGTCAAAAACAAAACAGACTAAACCCTGCAATAGGACTCGTACTGCTGAGTTGTATTTATAATAGTTGAAGGAACAGGTCCTATTATTTCATTTATTTATTTAACACCTGTTCATAAGTTCATATGTTCTGTTATTTTGTGTAAGATAATTAAACGTGTAGCTAATTTTCTTCGTCACTAGTAGCATATAGAGAATGCCTTTTTGCTATTCTGAGGCTTGTTTGGCAGTATCTTAGCTTTTTGACAGCAAGTTCAATTTCAGTGTCTGTAGACAGATATTGACATCGGCATGCATTCTACTTGAAGCAGAGATGTTTAATTTATAAAGGTCTTCAGAGATTTGCCAACTTAATGGACACACAGGTCAGACCGCTGCAGTTAAAACGACAAATCTGCAAACACATAATGTGGCGAATAAAAACAAATATCACCACATAACAGGAACACCAGTTCAGAGCCTGCATTGAGTATGTTTGGTTTGAAATAAATCCCACCTATTTACCAGTTGGACATCTGTAGTCATGTAACTTTTCTGTAATTTTTTATTTATTTTTATTTCTTTAATAATTTTTTTGTGCGTTTGATTGTGTGCAAATCTAGCCGACCCTCTTTGCAACTTGTGGATGCATGACTGCAACTGAAATGTTGTTTGCAAAGATACGAGCTTATGGAGGAAAGCAGAGGCGATGGAGACGTCAGTACCTGGAGGTGGCTGAGCGCGATCCACGCTGCAGGAAGTAGGGAGACGAAACTGAATCCCTGCAAGGAGCAAGCAACACCAGTTAGAAAAAGGTATGAAGTTATGAAAACATTAAGCTCATTCCTAATATTCAGAGGATATTTTCTCTTTGCCTTTAAATTTTTTAGGTAAGTCAGTCAATCACTGGCAGGGAGAGAGAGAAACACAGATATGCTCAATTTAAAATTCAGAAATGGGTCATACTTTTTTTTTTTTTTCAGTGTGCAGAGCTGAATTTATTTGCAGAGAGTAGTACATTTGGCTTATGATGATTTCATGACATATAAGCGAGTGACATGTGCAATCCAACTGTAGCAAACTCAAACACTACCTTTTGAGTAGCTCAAATCCTTGTGTATGACAAGATTGCATTTATGATGACTGTGCAAAAGTACATATCTTGTTGAAAACTGTTGTAGAGCAACTAACATCATTGCAATGAGTTTTTATCCTAGTGTTTAATCCCTGTACTGTTTGCTTCTCCAATTATCTCTGTGTAAACCTAAGCACTTTTATTAATATGATTCTAAAATTCTCAAAGATGCTGTTGTCTGCTACATATTCCTGTGTAAAGGTTGTCAGACAACAGAAGAAATATGAAGTAGTGGCGATCATAATGCTGTCCTTTAAGACTACATGATGACTTTAATGCTGCTGTTTTGCACTGCTTAAATTCTGATTTTATTACTCTCATGGAACGTGTTTGCCAATTCATTTTACAGCAACGGCCAATTGAAAACGTGCACCTCAGTCAAGTGGCATTTAGCTAACCAGTGGTGGAACTGGTTGGCAGATTTTAAGGAAAAATCTCAAGAGGTAGACAGTTTTGATTATAGGGCTGGCCCAACAGCCCAGCAAAAAAAAAAAAAAAAAGATGTAAATGATTTCTGGGTATCACCCATGATCTAGCATCTACTGTGTTTCTGTCTCAAAACGCAGACATTCTAATGGCAGTGACGCAACTTGCAACTTGATGGGCAACTTTCACACACAACAATATCAGAAGAGTTCCCTCAAACTTGTTTACAGGTCTGATTAGAAAGTTCTTATTGCGAGGGACATGCTGATTTGTATGTAAACATTGTACTTGTTCTACTTTGTTTCCCTTGCAGCTGGCAATAGTGTTCAAAACTCACTTACAATAAAAAAAGCAGCATCAGCCTTTGCCAAGGTTGTTAGGAAATTTGCCCATCTGCATTGCCTTATTTAAACATGTAATATGAGGTAAAGATCAGTCCATTCTTATAAGGCTTGGCTTAATAACTAATACACTTAAACATACAGCTGGAGATAACATGCATTATCTGTATTGGAAAACAGATGGCTATACCTTGTCATGTTATACATTCATATAAGAGACACAGCAGAAGTCATTAAAACATAAATATGAAAATCAAGTCATGATTAAGGATTTAGTAGAATCAACTTACAGTATTCTAAAGTATTCTAATTGCCATTTATTCATTTCATATGAATGATTAACTTGTGATAATATTTTTTTCACTGGATATTATCCCCCAAAAAATACTCAAAACTAAAAAAAACAACAGCAGCATAAAAAAAAAACAAAACACATTCATTAGCCTGACAATATGTCTCTGTCTCAATATGACACAGAGCATTGAAAGTTTTGGAGAATAGGGACAATGAACATGTCACATATGGATAAAGACTTAAGAAGAGACAAAGACAAGTCATTATCAATAATCAGCTACTGAATTAGCCACGCTACAGTGTGGGAAAATGCCACAAACATGACCTTGAATTGGGAAGTATAAGTCTGTCAAATGTCATGCCTGTTGCGTTAACAGAAATTTGGTTAAAATTGTCAAAAAAACAAGGAAATCATCCATTTTCTACCACTTTTCTGTTTCCGGGTTGCGGGGCTGCTGGAGCCAATCCCAGCCAATTCTCCAGGCGAGGGGCGGGGTACACCCTGGACAGGTTGCCAGTCCATCACACAAAGACAAACAGAGACGAACAACCACTCACACTCGCATTCACACCTACGGTTGATTTAGAGTCACCAGTTAACCTAGACACGCATGTCTTTGGACGGTGGGAGGATATCCACGCAGACACTGGGAGAACATGCAAACTTTCGCACAGGCTGGGAATTGAACCCACGACCTCCTTATTGTGGGACAGTACTAACCACTACATCACCGTGCTGCACAAGGAAATCAAATCAGACAAAATCTCCTCAGAGAACCAGAGTTTGTTGATACAGTTTTTTTTTTTTGTTTTTTTTTGGAGTGCCTATTGTGATGCAACAATAGAGTATATTGAAAAGCATTGTATGTTGTATTGCAGCACATGAAGTTTTTGAAGTTTCTCTTTTAAACTTCCCATTTTCCCATTTTATACTTTTTATCTCAATAATCGGTTAACTTTCTTTAAATCACTTAACATTTGCTTGCATGAGTTTAAGTCATACTTAACATGAAGTACACATACACATGTGGCTAAGATAAATTATACTCAGGTAATTTTTGAAATATTAACTTACCCCTTATTGTTTCAGACTTTAATGCCATTACATTTTGAAATCCCCAATTGTTGAACTAACTAATGTAATATATGATACGGTCCTTCCATGACTTCATGTAGAGTGTGACCTAATATTATTGGCTCATAAAATTTGATGCAGAGAAAAACAGACTTTCACATTTGTGCTTTTTCAGCAAGGCCTCTCAAACCTTCAGCTCCTTTGTGGTTGTGGCATAAATTTCACAGAAATCGTTGCAAAAGTTCTGACAGCGTCTCCTCTCCATCCGATTCTTCCATTTGTGCCAAAGGCCGTTCTTGCCATAGTTGTGGACTCAGACTGGCAAAGAGGCTGGTGAGATGCTGTTCTTGCTCATTTATGGTGAATTGTGACATAATGGCGTGCAATGGATGACAAGCAGTTTACATGAGCATGGGGGCTGACGATGTAACAAAGTGAACGCAAATTCTCTCAGGTCTTCATACTATAGAGTTTTTGTTTGACTTGAAATTGTATTGATGATGGCAATGTGTAGTTAAAGAAGTACTTTGGTCTCCGTAAGTAAATATTTTGCAACTCCATTGTAGTTTTAATCCTAAAAATCACAGCATTACATTTTATCTAGTGACAGTATGCACACTGTTTCCCTCCGAAACTACATGGTGTTCTGGCTGCCAGAGTAATGAGCAGTGAGTGCATATTGAATATGGACTAACAAGTTGAAAGCAGTTTTTCTTTTTTACATAACTACATACATTGTATGGAGCGTCTGGCCTACTCTATAGTTTTTCATGAAGCCAGTGTTAATCAATTATTGATTGGCACATCAAAACATACTTATTATGAAAATATTTATATACTGTATGATCACTATATGCATTGACCATTAAGTGCAAAGAAAATCTTATTCCTGCACCACATTTTTTGTTCAAAGAAATAAAATTTACAAATCTATATTTTCCTGAATATGGCATATTTCCAACTAAATAGCATCTTCACCACCTTCAGTGTACTTATTTGCCACAGGCAAAATAAATGACTATCTTTAGTAGGAACCACTATGTACTTTCCAAACATTAAGAGCTTTGAGTACGTAGCAATTCTTTTTTCCTGTCAGTGTTACTGCACTTGACGCTGTGGAGAAATTCTCTTAAATTTAAGGTTGAAATTGATTATGTCAGTGGTAGTTTGCATGAGTGGATAGATTGATAAATGGATTAATGAAGGTGATAATGGATGATTTGACATAGGACAACTAGCAGGTCTTAAAGATGTTTATAGGTCAAGAAACCCAGCTGATTCTGCTGGATATAAAATTTTAGAACCTAGGTTTGCATAGCCCTTTCTTTCAAGAGCCGTACAATACAGAAGCGTGTTCTTCCTAGCCACATACATATATACATACAGTGGTGATGCCCCCATGGATGCAAGGTGGGTTTACCTTTTATGTATGATATATCGCAACAAACCAATACAAATCAATGGTGTTAAAAAGTTTAAAAAAACCCTCACTCCTTACCCTAAAAATCCTCACTGCCTTACCTACCTCAATGATGAGATAGTCGTCAGAATCCTAAATAAATCCATAAAAAATTTACTTGCTCTTGGCCTTCACAGATAAAAATATAAAAGTTAAACTAAAAACAGAGTCCTGCCAACAGGTAAAATTAACCCACAGCCTTCTTTTTGTGCGCACCAGCGCTAACCACTATGCTGCCATGCTTTTATAAACATTTCTATATTAAATATATAAAATTTTATATCAATAGTATATTAAAGAATTGGATGTTCTAGATGAACCATGTAAACCACTATTAAGCACTGTATATGCCCAGTATAACTGATTACAAGCAAAATATTGTATGTAGAATTTTGATGTGATCACTTTGAATACTTAATCCATCGCTACACACACATTTAAATCAAAAGTATTGGTTGTATATATTTTCCCCTTAAAGCTAAAGTTAAAAGAATAAGCTGAATATGAAATGCTATCAAAATCTATAGTTCCAAAAGCAACTGACTTGACTACAGATCAGAAAAGATCTTTTCATAACATGTTTGTCCACAATTTGTGTATAGAAACCTGATTCACAATAACAACTAAAGCAGCATTGATTTGTGGTGGTTTGAAGAACAAAGCTGTTATGTTGGTCATAACCTGCCTTGCTGCATACCAGGATACTTAAAATAAAGACACACTTCAGTCTGCAGATTGTATTCCCCTCTCTTCGCTTAAAGAAAATGTATACAATGGTTAAAGCAAGAGCGTGAGTCAGTATTAATACCAATGATTTTGAACAGAACTGTAATATTAAAAAATAACAAATAAAAGCAAACCAAATAAATCTTATGGATTTTCTAAAAGGTTTTATGCACGTCCCAATAAAGTTATATTCCAATTGTGCTGAAGAAATTTGAAATGGAGGAGTTACTCTTGTGTCTCACTCTGTTCAAATACAGTACATATTGTACAAAAATGTCTCTGTGTTAACACAGACACATGCGGGACAGTAACCAGCAGTTGTGTTATTTATTTAATAATTTTTTGTCGTAGATAATTTGCACTAAACATATTCTTTAAAAATCCACTGGATTCAACGTGGAAACAGATGAAAACATGTAAATGTAAATATGACGGCATCTTCAACTTATGATTTATCTTATTTTTTAACAAGTGAAAAATGTTAATGGGTCAGACAAAATGTGTGAAAAACTGTAATAACAACACATAAAAAAATATATAATAAAGCGGTTCCCTACCAGACCTACCGTACTCTCTACGCCCCCCAGCTAAGCTACGGGCGCCTAAAATGGGGGAAGAAAAGGAAAAAAACAAAAAAAAACAAAAAAAAAAAAACAAACAAAAAACAACAACAACAAAAAACAAACAAAAATGTGATAGCTTAGTAAAAAAGCAAGGCATATTGAGAGGGTTAAAGTGAAAGACACTGTGCCAGACCCATGCTGTGCATTTGAACTGTGTTGTGTGAGTGTGTAAACTATTCACTATAGAAGCAAAAAATACTATACTAATACTATATATGCTACAAGTCAGTTTCACCTTTGCATACCATTGTAAAGCTATGACCCCCATTTTTTCCATTTAAATTATCATAAACATAAACATCATGAACATTTTAATCCATTGTTTTATATCAATTTATGAAAAATACATAAGGCCAATAAAAGTTTAAAAAGAAAATTCACAAGAAACACCACAGTAAGCAAAAAAAGAAAGAAAGAAAAACAAATTTTCACATTGGTTTCATTCATTTAACAAAATGAGCTTAAACTAACAAATGCAGGCTTAACTCTGGTTTCCAAAAGGATGCTTTATAACTTTATAACAGACAAAATCTGATTCACCAAACAATGCAGTCTGAGATCCCTGAAAATTGCAACATCATTAATGCAAAAGAGAGTGGCATATTAACTCTGAGAAACTCAATGCAGGAAAATAATGCATGGGTAGAAAAGGATTTATATTCAAGCTGTGTTACAGGTTCAGGCAATGTCAGATTCCATCCAAAAACCTTTGTCCTCAACTGGACATCACAGAGTTGGCACAGTTGTTGCATCAGATCTCTGGGATGACAACAAAATGTAAACAAAAACTCATGGGCTAATTGACTACATATTGTAACATGTTAGATAGACAATTCAGAATTTATTAGAAATAATTCTTTCTTTCATTACACAAAATATGGTTACATGGTTAAAAAATAATTAATACCCTTTTGTTTATTTCTTCTCTATTTTTCTATTATGTATAGCTTTTATGAATATATTTTTTAAAATAATATTTAGATCAGTATGTGTGTTTTTGCTACATTTTTAATGGAAGGGTAACTTCTTTGGGCTAAATGATGACATGGCAATGAAACACTGGATTAAACCTATTTTTAGCATGGGTGAGTTCCCTGGCATCAATCAGTCACTAATTTGCAGTTCAATGTAGTCCAGTATGGAGAAATTTAGAAGAATGTTAAGCTTTTGTACAGCATTTCCAATTAAACTGTCACAGCCTTGGCTTTCCAATTTTGCTTTAGTCAGTAAATCAATTTTCTATGTGTGATGCACTAATGATTCATTTTATGCACAACGTCACACAGCACACAGATGCTACTACATAGCAGGAATCTCAGGAATCTTACCAACAAAATCTTGGACTTTAGTATACCATTAAGCTCAAAGGGAAGAAATGTAAATGAAACAACAGTTCTGCAGGAAACACTAAATCAACCTGTTGTGTTGCCTGTGGCTCATGCACAAACTAAGTAAAATGTAAAAAAATTTAAGATAGTGCCACCGACATTTTCTGAAAACATCATTTCATTCCTGATATTGATGACTTGTGTGAAGGCTTAACGTAAACACCTATAATCTATCTCTGCAAATATTTAGATGCCATAAAAGTACAACAGATAACAAAGGACTTGCATAGAATGAATGAATGTAGATTGGAGACATCATGATTGGCCAGTCCTCAGCACCTTTAAATTACTTTGCATTCCCCAAACAATGGGAAAATATAAATATAAGTAAGGAATGCCATCGCAATTCCCTCTTAAATCATTCAAAAACCAAAAATATGAATACAAGCCTTTAAAATTTTTTATATATATGGCATATATATTTTATATATTAAAATGATTATAGGCTAAATGTTGTCACAGTCGTATGCCTTTCACTGAAATCATTTATGATTTATAATAACCTAGCCTTTGGCTGGTCTGTGATGTTAACTCAACAATCTTTTGATTGAGCTTATTACAATAATACCCAAGTTTTGTTTTGGTTTTTTTTTTTTATTTTATTTATTTTTTTATGCTTATTTTCTATTGCAAATCATGGACCATGACAGCAATATGTTTGAGCTTTTTCCTTAACTTTTACTCAACTTTCTTTGTACCAATACGTTTATGGAATTGTGGAGCTGCTGCTGTCAAAAATGAACAGCGTAACATGCCATAATATAGTGTTGTTTTGTAACACGCATATTAGAATATGAAGGCAAATGAATTGGTTTTCTAGGAATTTCAACTCAGGTTTAATGAGCTACTGTGACAGGCGTGTGGGGTGGAGCTACTAGAATAAATGAAAAGGAAATATCTGCCTTTTTTTCTTTTCTTTTGTGGCTTTAGTTTTGCACTTACCTATTGTACAACCTTTTCATAAATATCCTTTAAAATGACACATTATCTGAGAATATTGTCTTTTGGTCGTGCAAAGGGGGAAGCAGATCCACTCTCTTTTCGAAAGGAAAGACGTAGCCTCTCCTTTATTAAAAGTTCTTTTTCAAGGAACACATTTCAGTCAGACGTCTTTTACGTACAGGCTTCTCAAGGTCCTGTGCTGCAGTGATCATCCAGAGATAAGTGGTGTCAAACTTGGAGATGTTTGTTGTTGGCCACAGTTCCATAGGCCGCATTATAAACTTTGGTACGCCATGTTGATACGATGGGGAAAATGGAGTGGATGAGTGGTTTAGGGTATCGCCAATGGCTAATGAGAAACTATTTTATGAGTAACGTACAAAATGAGAAATTGGCCAACTATAGCAGATGATTGAGGGCTCCCACCCATTAAGGTTTGAAAGGGAGCCCAGCTAAGCCATCACTAGTGAGGCGGTGTTAGTACATTCAGTGGTACTGTACTGCACCTCTGGGGACACGTCGGAGAGGTAGAGGCCCTCAGCGGCTCTGATTGTCTACTTATGGGGACCAATGTTTCTCAGTTATCTTTCGGCAGTGATGAAGCATCCCAGCATGAAGAATCCCACCATTTTAAGAGTAATGTGGCATTTTAAAAAAAGTGATTGTTGTTGAATTTAGTTTAAATCTCGAAGTAAAATTAACCAGAACTGTCAATTCAAAGCAGTATTTGTCAGTAATTTGTTTGAAATAAACATGAATGGATAGGTAAGACTAACGAACACTTTAAAAACCTTCAGTCACCACTGCACAAAAAAGAAGAGACGAAACACTGGTATAAACTACCAACTTCCTTATGAGGTGTACAAACAGCTGAATGATGAACATGATGAAATAAATGGAGGCAGACCACAGAGACTGGAAAAAAAAGGGCTGTGTTTGGTTTAGAACCACAACTACTGCTTGAACCCCCCCAGTGCTGTCAACACAGTATGTTTCTAACTGCAAACAGTACAAGTATTGAATATAAGTTTCTCTATATACAAAATGGTACATTTATATACATATACAGAATTTTGAACATGAATGCAGTTTGTGCGGGAATGAATTTGAAGCCAGTACATTCATACTTCATGATCAGTGTGAACCCCCCTTGCTGTTTTCTTCTCTACATGCTGTTAGACTTTTAAGTCATTCACAAATGATTAATCGTAAACAATATCAGGGACTAAGTCCATCAAGCCGTCAGACAGTCTCATCCATACAATATTCCAGTAGATTAGGCTTTCATAAATATCTGTTTTTATGAATTATGAATGTTCAAAACACTGTTTTTGTCTGTTGTTTTTAACTATTAGAATTATCTCTTTATGCTCGGTTGGTCACATGTTTGCCTTAAGAAAAAACTTTTTCAGAATGCCTATTTCACTGGAACTAGCTACAAATTGGATGAAGGCCATGGCAGAGGAATGCTTTGATAAGAATAACAAAAAAGTAAATAATATATCAATATATTCATAAATAATGTTTTAATTTTTAATGCATTTATTAAAAAACTAGGGTTATAAAGTTATTCACAGTATTTTTTCAGTATACTCAGGTGCTTAAGAGAATGTTTCTACATGAAGAGAAACTGGAATGAACATGAGCTTGAGCTATTCAAATTCATGTGCAGGAACAGAGCGACGTTTGCCTCACTTATAGCTGATTATTGAAATTTATCATCAAATCAAATTCAGATTTTCAGTCATATTAACTGTAATTGACTTTTCCTCTAAAGGTTGGGTAGTTCAGACGGTGTAGGGAAGATAATGCTGCACTTGTTGGCACTTGAGGATCTGAAGATCAGCCATATTTGCTCTCACATTCTTATGTCACCTCATTCTGATGTAAAACACAGTAATTCTCATTTATTCCATGGTGAAGCAAGACACTTGTTAAAAAGATTGCTTGAACAATACGGTAACCTGTTCAAGAGATAACAGACAGTGTGTCTGCATAGAGTAAAGGGACATCTAACAACAGCACTTCCATTCCTTTCTTGGTAAATTTCAGGTTTTTACCCTGGCTTCCTCGTCTCATTTTATAGTATGTTTAGGATGTGAATGATTAGAATGACATAGACAGATATGACATGGGCCCACTGGTGTACTTTCTGCTCCACAGTTCTAGACTGGCGCTTCTGTGACCACCTGTGTGACCGCCCGAGTCTGGCTGCTTATGGACTTTTTGTTTTTTTATGATCTCCCATGGGAAGTCCTCAATTGGAAATGGGCTAGCAGGGCTGCCTGATCCCTCTGGGGTGCTTTCTGGGGTTCCTTCGATTATTTCAATTCGCGGTGGGTCCATCAAATCCATTATGCTGAAGGGTGATGGCTCCGGTTGGCACATCACTGACTTGTCCTGTGTATTCTGTCGAATGGACCAACTTGAGCCTGCTTGAATTCCTATAGAGACTCTGTCATCTGTTTGTGTGGTGCTGTCACTGCAAGGCTCCCGGCACAAAGTCCACATATTGTAGCACTGAGTAAAATTGAAGAAGTTGCTGTTAAAAGTCTTCAATTCCCCACAGACATCTCTGCGTAGCTCTGCTAGCTCATAGCGCATCGCTGAGATTTCATCCTTCCACTGCATATTAAAGGCAGCAACCATATTTGCAGACTCCTTAAAGGCCTGAATGGCCTGAGGGACTGGTGGCTCAGAGGTGGCTATGGGTGAGGCAGTAGGGACCCTGTATGATGGCGGGGATGCCGGTGGGACAGAGATGGCTGTTACAGTGGAGCTAGTACTGTGCTGGCTCCGAGCAGCAGCAGTCTCTCTCTCCAGCCTTTCGAGCTCCGCATAGGCAGAGGAGCTAGCACCGTCATCATCCTCTATCATGTCGTCATTTAGTAAAGAGGTCCCATCCACAACATCATATCCCTCTGGAAGAAAAATTTGAATATGCAGACACAAGGACATTCAAAGTGAAAGGAACAGCTGGAGTGTAATTTAATTTGGATTCTGAACTAGAAAATTAACACATATCTATGGAAAACTTACAGTATGTGAGTGCCAATAATTCCAAAGACACACAAGAGCACATCCAATACTTCTTCATGTTGCTCAAGTGATTTAGGACTTAAATCAAGGATGATTTGACCCACTGAGTGATGTCATGTCAAGTTTAAATTTAAAATGACAAATGTGAAGAAACCATTATTTCATTTATGTCCAGCTTTTAGTAATAGACACTGTTGGCCAAGCTGAGTACAGGATACAAAACTTTCATGAAATAGGTTCGTGCGATGAGCCTAATTTAATGTTTGTCATAAAACTCACATACTGTAGGGTTTTCACAATGTTTTTACACTGCCTTCTCAGTCATCTCGAGGCTTCTTTCCATCTTTTCACTGCACAGCACAGCAAAGAGTGGAATTAAACATGAAATACAGCAATCATTGTCAAATGATGAATCAATTTCCTGAGAGCCCATTTCTTAAAAACCCTATCAAAATGTTTTTCAGTGACTTGAAATTTGTGCCATTTTGTGCAAAAGAAAAGATGTAAAGGGAGTAGATGAATCACAACCCACTGGGCCAAGAAGCAGATATGAACCCTATTGAACATATCAGGTCCAAGGAAGCTGATTAGACCATATGGATTAAGTAACCCAATGAGGGGAGGGGTCACTCCCCCCTTCAGGGGTGCACCAGGGAGAGGCTGCAATCCCACAGTCAAAGACAGCTGACAGACTCAAAGAGTTTGACTTTGCCACGCGTGGCCTTTTAAAAATAGGTAAAATTTTCATTGAAAGAAAAAATAAGCTTCACACATGTGCAGCAGACATATGCTGCTCTCACAAATGATTGGAGACAATGGCAATGCGATAACATTCAGTGCTAATTTATGGTTGCGATATGAAAACATTCCGGAGAGTTTACAAAATGTGGTCTATGAACACGACACGGTAAACAACTCACAAAAGACAGCATCACATTCATCACTGTAATCACTATTAAGTTGTAAGGTTTTAAGAAAATTCAAAATCTAAATATCTGAGGTTTTGTGAGTTGTTTGGAACCGTGCTTACTACTTAGGATAACATAACGAGATATTTCTACCCACTATGAATATAAACTCTATGTATCTCTTATTTTTACTGAGAAGGCAGTGCAAAAACACACATATACATAGATATATGTATGCGTGTCAACATTAAAATACCTGCAACAATCATCATTGATGCCTCCAGTTGTTCTTTCCCCCTGGTTATCCTTCAAGAGATGGATGGTCAAATGGAGAGGGGTTTGCTGCTCGTCTGTCCTATGGAGCATCATGGGATCCCATTCCCACTCAAGGGCCCACTAGCCTCACATGGGGATTGGTTCATAAGCCGTTTACAATTCAGTTATAAACTACTATTGAAAGCTAACTAAAAACATGATTCCAGGAATCAGTTCTTTTCTTAACCAAGATAGTTTATGGTAAAGTTGGTAAAGTTAAATTTTAGGCCACTATTCCCTCAGAACAGTGCAAAGATTACATCAATGGAGAAATATTATTTACAATATGGCTTGACTGGGAGTTGACAGTAGTTTATATAGCTAATTACCATCCAGGGAATTCTTCTTCTGGGTTACTACAACCTTATCTGACATATTGTAATTGAAGCACCATGCCAATCTTCAAAATACAACTTCACAACATTTTACACAGTCAACTGCTTGTTTTAGCCCATAAAGAGTTGACAGATTAGGAGCAGAGAGCTAAATGAATAGAGTTCAGCAAATAAGACGGTGGGATTGGAGAACACTCCTTTATCCTCAGTACTTCTGTCACACCGAAGAAATTGTAGATGGAAACCCAATTGAAGATGAAAGGATTCCAAAAACAAAAGTCCAGATTGAACAAGAAAACAAAGCCCACAAAATGAGTAAAAGTGCAAATGTCTCCAATATTAAATTGACAGAAATGTATACAAAAACAATAAAAATCCAGGTCATAGTATTTAAAAAAACGCACATATTAAAAGAAAATGTTTCAATAGGGTTCATAGCTTTACTCTTGCAATCAAACACCAAATCCACATATTGAGGGAATTACTGAAAAGACACTGCTTGCACAAAGAACCTGAAATGCTCATTTAATGGATATATTGCTTGCACTGTGTTGCACAGATCTTTATAATTATTTCATGCTGCCTTTAAAAAGTAGCATGAGGTTCAAAAAAATTATGAGATTTAGTCATAATGAAAATACACTGATTTCAGAAAATCTTTTTTTTTTTCTGAAATAAAGTGAGTTTCGATTGCACTATCATATACAACTATAACTAACGGTAAAAAATGACAAATAAAATTCGAATCTGGTAGTTGATCGCGAAAAATAAAAACCTTCTGTATCAACATTTGCATAATATTCAATAGTTTCTTTGACTGAAATGTCTGCTCACAAGGTTGAGTTTCATGCAACACAACACAACAATACTATAAATAAGTGAAGGTGGTACTTCTCAATCATAGGAGCATACCATTAGGCGACAGTTCCTTTGTGCAACCAGCATGTGCGTGTATGTGGTCTAGTGTCTAGAGCTTGTTGACTTACCTTAAAATGGTTACAATATTGTTTTGTTCATTTAATTTTTTGAGGTTAATTTCAAGGTCATTTGCAAAGCATAAGCTAATGTGTTGGTGCAACAGAGCAGGGGAAGGACAGGTGGAAGGCTTGTCCAGTGCGTCCTCTCAAAACAAATATCTTAAGGAGCTACTGTTCCCCTACCCCGGGCCCGTTTTAGACTGTCCTAAGTAATTCACACGCTTCACACAACACATATATAACACCACAGTTTATCATGCTGAAGGTAGGCCTGTTCCTCTCGGGCATGCCATGTGATGTGGCTGTGCTGTGGCTGTGCTGTGTTGTGATATTGTGTACTGTGTGTGTTTCTGTGTTGCCATCTGAGTGTTTAAAATGCAGCCCTCCCACCCTTATCCTAGTCTACAGCTTGGCAACACCACAAGTGACCAACCAGAAGCTTGGCTAATGATGCATGAATCGTGCAAAGTAACATACAAGCAAATCCATCTATACAATTGGGAGTATGCAGAGGGAAAAACAAACACACTCACACCATAGCTTCCAAAGAAAATAACTGGAATCATTCAGCCCGGCATCTCTGAAGCTCAAGGGTTCCCCACTGTACATATGTAGGTATGTCAAGTTTGTGCCCATGTATCGGATGTATGAGGATGTGTTTTCTAAGCCCTCTCTCACTTAGGGGGGGATTTTTTTTTACCTGTTGTGGATCTGAGAGTTGAAGTGACAGTGGAGGATGTCATTGAAGGCAAGCAGTCGTCATCTTGGGAATAACCAGCCTGAATTGCACGGAGGTAACTGTGGCTTCGAGTGCGGAACGAACCAGGCAGGTCCAAGGCCTCCATGGCCTGGGATTCTACTTCACTAAAAACGGACTCGCAAACTGACTCAAACTGGCCATTGATCTCAGTCTCACTCACCTGAGAGACAAAAACAGGAATAGCAGTCCTTAATTTTTCCTCTTCCTTTCTCTTTCTCACTTTGATTCTTCCCCTTTGCACAGCAAATATGAAGGAGTGTTAGCATAAGGAAATGCCACTGTCACTTCCGACCTTAATCTGAATAAATGTCAAGATCAAATGAGAAAAAGGGCAGATGACAACAAAAACAATCAGAAAAATATTCATTTTGAGTTATATAAAGCATTCAATTTACCACAAACCCTAAAACGAAGAAGTACTGTGCTGTATACTGTGTTACTCCATGCAAACTAAAGTGCACCTAAGTGTTTGTTGTCAAGATCATGCAACAAAGTCATGTAATTATAAAATAAAAAGCAGTTCTGTTCTCATATCCGCTCCTCTCCTCATCAGATCATGTTCTCTGTGTAGGTGGTACAGTTTTGGTAATGTTTGAATTATATGCACGTAAGCATACTATTGTCAATTGCCTTACCGCTGTATAGCAGAATATTATACACAGTCTTGTTGTTTCCAATTACTTGGGTTGTTTTAGATTATACATTATGTTTTAAGAGTAAAATTTCAGAGTAACTTTAGATTATTGTTATTATTATTATTATGGATCTGGTTGTTTGAAGACCATAGGAGTCAGCTGATTGTACAACCCCTCTATCAAGCCAGATCTTTCCTTCTTTTACTCCTCTCCATATTGAGACTTTGTTGCTGGTTGTGTCACAAATCTTCTTACTGTAGAAGTCACGTCTTGTGCCACCATGGTCCAAAACAGACTTGCACAATTGATGTTGCAAAGGATGTGAAAAAGGACGATACCTGAAACGGTTGTTGTGTGACGTGAGATTAGACATTGAGTCGTATCTGTAGCCCTACCCTCAAGTTCTCAGTACTCTCAACATCTGTCATCATTTGAGAAAAATAAATTCAGTTAACCAAAACAGACTGCTGAATTAGGCGTTGTTAGCTAGCTATTTAGCTGCTAACTACCTAACAACAGGCGAATGAGGAATCATTTATAAGGGTCCTATATCAGCCAGCAAATGAGGATACAGATTCTCTAGTCACAAACAGGTATGTTAGCTTATCAGTCATGTAAATTTTCATTAAAATCAACTAGAGAAAAAATACTGTGCCTGGAGCTGAGTCAGAGCTATTGGTAACAATTCCCTGTCTTAAACAGCAGAACGTTATCTCTTTTGATGGCAGTTGAGACAGTAAAGGCTATGTCTACTCAACGGTCAGCTGTGAAACTACTATATACAAAGCAATATGACATGGGCTGTCTCTGTGCGATACATACTGTATGTTTGAAACTCACCTGGCTGACGCAGCTAGCCTGACTGAGGGTGCTGACGGCGCGCATGTAGCTCTGGTTGCGAGATCGAAAAGGCGGGGGATGAAAGGTGGTGGCAGGGTCCAGCGTGACACTAGGGTGGGGCCGCATATCTCTTGTGGTTTGCAAGTGATAGCCCTGGCTGAACAAGGATAGACAGGATTGAAGAATTGAAAAGCCACACATGGAACAAGACAGAATATTACAGTATTTAATTAATCTGTCATCTCCTGGCAAACAGTATGCCTTCTTTTGGTATGATTTATAATTGCATATTTCTCTCCAAAGTGAATCGCAGCACTGAATGACTCATCTCCGTATGACACTGTCTGAATTACTGAGATCAACACTACAATATTTTTAATGACTAAACTTGTTACCTTCTAGTCTAGCTGTCCCTATGAAAAGCACTAACTCTCATTTCAAACTACAGAGAGGATTTGTTTGGTTTGTCTGTTGTTCTTACAAGAGAAACAACGAGAGCTCTGCATGGAGAAGAGATTATTATATTCTTCACTAGAGGCTAAAAACAAGAGGACTGATTTGTTTGTGTACAAAAGCTCAAGTGATCAGAACCCCACTGAGATGATGATCGCAAAAATAGCAGTGAGCACTGAATGGCGGTAGTGGTGACGGATGCATGACGCTTCCCTGGTTCACAGATTTTGGCTAGATCTGAAAGCCACACTGCTTGAAAACAAACACTGAATGGGAACAGATATTTGTCACCACTGCAAGATAATTTGGAAAATATTACGCAAAGATGAAGTACTCCAAGAAGTCAAAGCTGTTTTTGAGAAACTGTTAACAATTTATTGGTCTACACCATGGCAGCCACTGACTGTACTGAGATGCTGTGTTTGAGGCTTCTGAATAATTAATATCTATTCAGTCTACACTCTATGTGAGTTTTACAACACATTATTTCTATATTTACACTGATTATTATCATCATTGATAAACAATTATTGCGTAAATATCACTAACGCCTCTCACTATAAACAGTTGAGAAAGAGAAACAGCTAAAGAAATGACTGTTTAGTTGAATCAACAACACCTCTGAGAAAATGAAAACAAAAATTGAACATCAGAACCTCCATGTAAAAAGGATCTACTACAACTACTTGAAACTGCAGTAGTTATTTTCTGTTTAACTGTGTTCATACATTTCTGAGTTAAAGCAATATAATTAACAATTAATGGTCAAACACATTGAACCTTTCACCTGCCAATATTGCCTTTGTCCATTAAATCCCTTTAATCTAGCTCTCATGAGTCTGACATTCTATAAATGTGATAGATTTGGAACACATTTAAATATTGAACTAGCAGACAAAAAACAGCCACAATCCGACCTCATTTGGTACTGAAACACTCGGCAGAGCACTTCTTTAACGGCTATCATGAAACTGTCAGGGATTGAATACTTAGCCATCAGCTTTCAACAGCAAGTTAATAATGTTGTATAACAAGCCATAATGTAAGCATACTGCAGCTCTACACAACAACTTAATACAGTTGTCCAGGCATGCATGAAATGATGTAAAACAAAAAAGTGGTCATCTCATTTTGTTGCCAAGCAACTTCTCTTGCAATCGCTAAAAAATGTTAAAACTCTTCAAATCTCTCAGGGACAGCCGCCGAACAAAAATCAGCATCAGCACTTAACACTTTTACAGAATCATTTAGACAAAAGAATGAGTCAGTGTTAAAATGTTCATATTTATAGAAACAAAAAGGTTGAGACTATGAATTAAAACATCTATTGACTGCATGTTTTAAACCAATTTGAATGTTTTCCCTTGAGAGCCTTACTTAAATTACTGAATTCTTCAATTGTATCATGGTGTCAGCAGTTTATGTGCTGGTCATTTGTGCATGAAAGTCGTCTTTATTCCTGTCAAACTCGAATTACCATCATTTCACAAAAGTTATTACTTGTTCCTTAAAATGGTACAGTGATAGAGTAGATTGAATGCTGTGATCTTACTGCAGTCCTGACACATACTGTCACTGCGCACTTAAATTAAGGGTGCTGATCTAGGGCTCATAAAATATTAATTTTTCTTTGGCAACTTAGAAGTTTTATTATTGGTATTGAAACCCAGCATCTGAGCCAAACACACACAATACAGTGCTTTGCAACACAGTGACGTTTAACCTGAACCATTTGATATGACCTCAGAGTGGAATCCACACATCATTTATTAATACATTTGTCAGTTGCTATAATAATGCATTTTTAAAAATGCCAGTTTCTGATAAGTCAAACTTCTAAATTGAAATCAACATGTAGCTTTAGTATGGATATACTAAGGCAGGCAGCCAGGCTTACCTTTGGGAGTCAAAATGGGGTCTCTGCATAGCTGATTTGAGGACAAGAGCATCAGGCCGAATTGCTTTCTGTGGGGAAGTCTTGGGGCTAGTGTCAGAGTCACCACTTTCATCATCCACCTCTCCCATAGCTTTGACATAGCTACTGCTGCGCATCCGCCGACACGGGATCTCTTCGTCCTTGTCGCCTGGGTATCCACTCCACTCATCTTGGGGCACCTGTGGGAGATAACACATCTCTAATAAATACAAAATGCACATAAAAACCATAAAGTTATATTACGCTAAAATGTTACTTGTTTACTTGAGCAAGTATCTGTGGTGACTTGTTAAATAACGGAGTAAAGATGTAGCTTAAGGTTGTCCGGTCCAAAACATAATATCAGGCTTGTACAGTGAGCTACACCAGAGATATTATTTGCATGTACAATAGACCCAATTAGCCAAATGAGTGTGAGAACTATATCAGACAAGCAGTTGGAAAAGCTCTGGGTGGCTTTTCCCAAACAGAAAATTAAGCTGATTCATATCCTTAGATTCAGGCTCTACCTCTATTTCATTCATCTTTTAGCCTGTGTTCTCAAATTAAACACAAGATCAGTGCTTAACCTCAGTCTTCCCATGAGAATCAGATGCAGTGGGTTTGTCTGAGCTGGCTTCCTGTCTGTAGCCATGAACAGGCATTTGATCATTTTGAAAAATTCTTGAAATTGATTAATGTAGCTGTGGAGGCAAATTAAACTGCAAGATGAAACATTTATATTTCTTCTCATAGTGACGTAGCAGCTTTCAGTGATGGTAAGGTATTGCCATGTTGAAACTTTGAACTTTTTATGCATGTTGATTAACTCAGTTAAACTGCTTTATGTCAAATTTGAGTTTGATTTGATTTAAAACTCTTTTGAAAATGATATAGTTCTCCCATTTATTAACAGACCGGCAGCATAGTGGCATTGTGGTAAGTGCTGTTTCCCCACAATAAGAAGGTTGCGGGTTTGGTTCCCAGGCCTGGGGCCTTTCTGTGTGGAGTTTACATGTTCTCCACGTGTCTGCGTGGTTTTCCTCCCACTGTCCAAAGACATCATGTTTGGATTATTTGGTAACTCTAAATTGTTCATAGGTCTGAATGTGAGCGTAAGTGGTTGTTGGCCTCTGTCTGTTTCTGTGCGTTGGCCCTGCGATGGACTTGCGACCTATCCAGGGTGACCCCGCCCTCACCCAATGTGAGCTGGGATTGGCTCCTGCGACCAGTAAACGGATAAGAAGTAGAAGATGAAATAATTTATTAACAGACTAAAATTCCTTGTGTCTACCCAAAATACTGAAACACAGAGATGTGGGAAAGATTCTCAATTATTCTGTCTTCTATTATTCCTGTCATTGCTGTACCCAGAGGACCAGAAAGAAGCTGTTTCACTGTAGTCCAAGGTTCAGAAAAGCGTCACTGTCTCTCTCCGTGGTGCTAAAACAGTTGAATGCAGTTTCTTTTTATGCCGTGCTTGCAATGATTGTTTCGACAATCTAGTAGGTAGATAGTATAAACTAGGTACTAATCTACCCAGTGTTGTAAATTTAGCATTTTATTGAGTTAAGATTCTTAATTTTTGCTTCGTAAAATGTATGCAGTTTGCCATATCCTAAATACAACCTTCACAATGGAAAAATGTTCAGTATCCAAAGCATACATATAGCTGTCATTGTGTTGAAGTCTGCCAGTGGCAGGGTCTCAGTAGGAAACACTTACATTTTCTGAACAACTGTTAATCTTTTTGTTGCTGACTGTTGCCTCTTGTGGCCTAAAGTGTGGAAATTATATTTGATAAGCAGTTAGATAAATTCCAGCTGGCTGGTTACAAGTGTAAAATAATTGAGGGGAAACTGTGTCCATAAAGGCATTTTTTTTTTATTAAAGTAAAATTGAACATTCCTTCATTCTTTCATCATCTAATGCTTATCTGTTTCTGGGTCTTGGTGGGTGCTGGAGCCAATCCCAGCTCACACTGTGTGAGGGCGGAAGTGATAGTTTATATCCAGGTTTCTAACATACATCTTGTTTTATCATGGTAGTTGAGACTGAAATTGCAGTGTGCAGTTTTCATGTGACAGTGATTCAAGCTATTCAACATTCTTTAAGCTCCTCCTTTTGCTTTCCCATACACAATTTGCCAATTATGTTGGGTTTTTTTTTTTTTTTTGTTTTGTTTTTTTTGCAGAATCCTTTAATGCACCAAGGGCAGTGAGCTTTATATTTTCAACGGCAGTTCATCTAGAAGTGTGTGAGGTACTATAAGTTCAAGCTCTTTCCCATTTCAACCAGTGGTTGGTAATAACAGGTTGCATTGTCTAAGAAAATTGGTTCTGTACTGTGAATTTAAAAAGAGTGATAAATTGATTATGCTGTGGGCTAAGAGCAGGACATTAGCAAAAAGGCAGTGTAAATATGTTTTTGTAATGCTACGTGTTTGGGATATTTGGAAAGCAAAATCTATTTCCATTAATGTTTTTCAATTTTTCAAAAGCTTTGTTTGTTAAAGGTAAAATTAGAATGTGAATGTGGTGGACCCTCTAGTTGAGCCTATATTTAAATGTTTTCTGGAATTTTTATACGTAGTACATCTTTTATTACGTTATAACCAATAACTACACGTGGCATGTCTGGCATCAGGATGCCAATGTTTCAGAATCAGTGTTTTGGTGGTCATGGTTAATGTAGCATGGGCTAAAATTTATGTAAAAGAACAAGACTCTTTCTTTTTTTGAGAAGGCACTAAAATGCTACTTTACATTTGTAGGATCATTAAACCGATTGAATGAAAAGGGTAAAAGAGTGTTTGAGAATAGCACCCATACTACTAATCAAAACAAGAGCATACTTAATTCACCGATTTTTAGAAAACCATTAAATGAATTTCTCTCATTCTTGGCAGTGATGCAGTTTGCGTATTTTTATGATTGCTCAGGAAAACATGCCAATCATATTCCTAAGGGTGGAGCTTTAACTTTTGTTTCAGAATGCTGTCTGTACTGGCCCAGCATTGCTGCTAATAAAACTTATGAGCAGTTCTTAAATTACCTTTGGCTGAGAGCCAAAAGAGTGCAACATGGGAGTCTGAAACCTAAAATAAATTCTGAGGAAATTGGGATGAAAACTTTAAAAATAATCAGTCCAATCACTATTGTGACATGGTGTAGTATAAATAGCAGTGCTCATAACTGCACACACTGATTACAACAGCATCAGGATTAAGTTATTATAACCCAGTAATTATACATTCTCAGCACAAATGTCTACACATATCCAACTGTTCACATATTGAAAGCAGGTTTTAATTAAGATTTTGATGTGATTGAACATATTGTACATCCGGTTTAACTCCTTGAAAGCAATTACCCTTCAGTATGTATGATTGTCATGTTGAATATGCAGTGTAAATTAAAGCTCACCTGTTCTTACTAAGATTAAACTGTGACTAATATTGGCAAGTCCAGTTATTCATGGGATCAATTCCCCTCTGGGATTTCCTCCTCCTAACGATTGAGATTTATTATGGCAATGTGTCACTCACGGCATGGTCTGGAACCATATTGATCAGGCATGTAGTGAGTACAACACTGTATCAGTGTGGTTCAGCTGTAACAGCTGTCTCAGTGGATTGGGCAGCCTCTTGAAACAACAGCCTCAGGCACAGGGTTGTCCTAAATGCTCTGCCACTTACTCACTTTACCCAATCATATAGCTTAGCTTCTCTGTCACCATGACTGAACTGTTTGTACCGGAGTAGCTGATGCCTCCTTTTTTGCCTAGAGGTAGAATAAGGCTTTCACTACAATCCTGTTCCAGATTTTTGTTCTTGTCGGCCATCTCTCCCCCTCTCTCTTTTCTTTAACACCTATCATCCTTTCTGACTTGACAGCTTGCCTCAGCAGGGCAGACAGGTGAAGGCGGGACAGTATAAGGCATGAAAACGATGGACATTTTTCTCCTCTATGGGAGGTAGCAAATGGGAAAGAGCAGAAAGAATTAGAGCTGCTAATAATAGTACTGGTTGCTTTCCATCATCAATTTTATTTAGATGTTTTCCCCCAAATATTTTGTAGTCAAGATAAAGAGGCTTCTGAAGCATGTACACCATATGCTACTTAAATTCTAAGCCAAACCAAATTAACGTTTGGGCATCATACACATTTCACCATGCAATAGAAGAGCAGGGAAACTAATCATCATTAATTTTACTGATGTTGTGCTCTCAGGATTCAAAAGGAGAAAGAAATACATTCAGCCTTGTCCTACTTGGGAAGGTAACATGAAAATTGACTTGCTTGCTTATGTGTTCCTTCAATGACCCATCAGTAAAACTATCACGCACACTAATCTGCTATGCATACAGTTATTCTCTCACATGTGAGTGGAATAAAATGCAGCAATTGTCTGAAACTTAAATTAATCAGGCTTAAAGACAGCAATAGAATAAAAGAATCATTTTCCACCCAATGCACTTTCATTGATCATCTAGGGCTGTTGTTAAAAAGGCAGCCATCACTCATGGAACCATTGCGCTAGCTCATAAACATTACCGTATTTGTGTGCTTATTTAAAGCTACACCTGAAAGAACATGTTCAGCTGTGCCTCTGAGGGAATTGCTTTAAAAATTACTAATTACTGGTACTACTAAATTAGAGTGTACAGAAATAACCTTGGCATAGAACACTGCAGAATGTGATCTTGACGGATGGATTGCACAGTTTCCTCACAGCAAGAAGGTTCTGGGTTCACACCTTTCTGTGTGGAGATTACGTGTTCTCCCGGTGCCTTCGTGGGTTTACCCTCCAGGTACTCCAGCTTCCTCCCACAGTTCACAAACATGCACATTAGGTTAATTGGTGACTAAAAATTTTCCCATAGGCGTGAGTGTAAAAAGTGAATGGTTGTTGTTTCTGCATCTTATTGTGTTGGCTCTGAGAGGGCGTAACCTCCCTTACAATTAATGATAGATATGGATGGATGTAGGAGATGTTGGGGAAAAAAACACATCTTGGGCCACATGCACCACATGCGCTAAGTGCCTCGAGAGGCATAATTTTTTGTAATGGCCCCTATGCATCATTGGAAGGACACTAACTCAACCTTTACGGTTGTTAAAATATATGCTCTAATGGAAATATCAAGAGTTCCTCCCGAGATAGTTTTTCAAATCCCCCTGAGAGATTTCAGTATTACAGCAAAAGGAAAACACTCCACTGGCTTCGAACAAGCAAAAGGAAGAACATATAATTTATTAAAGCAATTTGATCTATGGAACACTGCATAAAGCTTGTGCAGTTTGCCCTTACGACACATTCAGTATTGCAGCTTTAAAACAGGCTTCATCTTAGGACTATGCCAAACAATTATTTATTTTTCACCTTCTTTATGTAGTTTATTGCTGTTAAAATTAAGTATACGCCTTTACAGGATTGTTGCCCAAGTGACAAAAAAAGATTTTAGCTTAGAAACATGAAATTAAATGGGGAAAATGAGAACAAAAAAAATGGTTTGCTCCAAACTAAAAGTGATTGATAGCAGATACAGATTTAATGAATATATTCGCTTTATATATGATGTATATCATTGGTTACCAGAAACCAGAGAAACCACCATAAAACATTGTCACAATGCACTTAACAGCTGAGCTGATACTTATGAGACACATTTAGTTCCTGTGAATTGTGCTTTTTAGCTGAAATAATTTGAACTTGAAGCCTAATTTCTCATCTTTCTTTGACTGTCTGTCTGATGATTGGTAAGATTCACAATATCATGCTTAGTTCTTTTTTCACAATGGGAAACAATCATTTTGTTTCATAAGCCTCACAGTACAACAGGGAGCAGGGATTGTCCACTCAGGGGGCTATCCTAAAGAGTTGACACCTGCTGAAACAGATTATGTCAACAAGTTGCCCAAGGCAGACCTGTCGTCCTCATCTCAAGTGAACACAGACCTAAAGGACCCAGGTGCATCAAACAGATAAAATCCGATGAGCAGACAAGTGTTGACCACAAGGCCTGTGTATAGATCCTTCCTCACTTATTCCAATGAATAAAGCTCTCTGTGTGGACACATTGAACGTGTTCATGCGGCAGCTGCTGAGTTTTTGCCGGCTGACACACAAGCTTGTCAAATGCAAGCGAAAGAGCCTCTGTACTGACAGTCTGTCTGTCCCCATGACACACGAACAAATGCATTTTATATGTCTGTAACTGTGAGCTCTACATAGGCTCAAAGTTCATACACTGGGCATTGATTCAACTTCTCCTCCTTTCTCAGGCATGGAAATGCATCTTCAAACTAAAGCATGATGCTGACAGCAAAAAAAACAAAAAAACAAACAAAAAAAAAACAGTTTTCAGTTTACCTCAAATTTGGTGCAAATGTGGCCAACAAACATCTGCATCCTTCGTGATTGCATGAGGCTTGCATTTTTAATATGAAGGAAGAAGTGTCATTGCAGTGTTCAGAAATGTATATATTTGGAGCTCAATATGTTATTAACGCCTAATGAGACCTTTTTATAAATTTGTAAAAAGCTCAGAAGGCACTGTCAACATGTCTAATATGTTTATATTTTAAATCACCTTCATACTAAGAAAATAAGAAATGGAATGGAAGAAAGCCAAACCCCCTAAAAATTGGCTTATGGCTGTGTTTTTTTAAGCCAATACCTGTGGTTTAACTAGTTCAGTCTCATAATGTGTCAGTTGTCTGTAAAGACAGAGGCCTAAACTGGATACAACGTGATTTATGTCTGTTTTAGAGACAGTCAGTTACAATACTACACAACATTAGTCTAAGTTAGGTAACCCTTTATTCCCAATGTCTTTCAGTGACATCAATCATTCAATTGATCTGTGTGTCTTCAAAGACAAAAGCCCCCTGAGGTGACTACACACAAGGGAATCCAGGTTAGGTATATTCAGACTCATAAACACTGTAATTGTCCTCAAGAGAGAGCAACACAGAAAGGTGTAAAATAAAAGACTTCCCTGGCAGGATTCCTAATCAATATATCTATCACTGCATTTTACTCAGAAGTGCCTCTTTGGGGATGAGTGGATATTGATCTTGGTTATTGTTTGTTTGTAGTTAAACATCGATGATGATCAGGTTTTCTGTGCATTTTACTGCCCTTTTAGTGTCTATCAATAATATTAACGCTTGTAATACAACCTTTTGTTATCCCATCTAAAAATATGGAAAATTCAACGATGACAATGGTTCAACTTAACAACGTGGCATATGTTGTTACATATATATTAACAAGCATTTTAACTGTCCTCTCTATCTTGCATCCAGAAAAACATGGAACCCAACTGTCTTTCCTAGTAAAGACACATTTGGTTTATTATGGACATGTTGGCCTTTGGCACATTGTTGGTGCTTTGCTATCCTGTGGCAGTGGAAAATAATTGTGTGACCACTCAAGAAAAACAAGAAATAGATCACAGCCCTCAGAAGATCTCTTTGTTTGATGCATAACTTTGCCTAGGACCATGGATATTAATGTAATGTTATTTATGTGCAACTTTGTCAAACCATGCGTCCCACCTTTTTTATGTTATATTTGGAAAATTAAATTTTATGCCATCGGCGCGCTGGTGGTCGCCATGGGTGTTGGTGCCATGTAATTACAGTGGTTTGAATCCTGACAGGACTCTATGCTGCAGGTCATTCCCCTCTCTCTCTCTCTCCTGTCAGCTTCTCTGCCCATAAAAGCTCAGAAAAAAAAAGAATGCCATTATTATTGTGGAGGGATGGGAAATGAGACAGAAAAGTGGAACATACACAGCAACAACTGTTTTTTTTTTTTTTTTTTTTTTCTGCCTCACCATATTGTTTTAATGTTCAGTGCGAGTGTGCTGTTAGCAATGCACTTCCTGCCTCAGTTCATCTTTTAATAGATGTTGCCATTAATGTTAATATATACTTAAAAGCATTGATGTTTCGGCCATTTCAAACATAAAAAAAGTAAATTGCCACCTACCTGCAGGTAGTGACATGTCCGCGATGAAGGTTTGAGGTCCATGTGCATCATGGGTTTCTCAAGATTAAGCGATGACTTCCTGTAGGCCTCCTTAGCCTGGCTGACTGTCAGTGTTGACCAAGAGCTCCTCTTCATGAATTTGCCTTCGGGCGCCATGGCCATGCTCTCACAGGCTGAGCACTTGACATCATTGTTACTCTTAGAGGTCTTTAGAGAAAGGTCTCCAAAGTGGTGGCTGTGGATGGAATCTGGGTAACAGTGGCTGACATGTTCACCATGGTGTCGTGACATGACACTGGGCGTGCGGTATGTGCTGTCACTATCCAGATTGTCGTCAGAGCTCCACCAGCCGCCCGAGCGGTGCTTACGTTCTTTGCTCTTGCTCCTCTTGCTACCATGTTTGGTTGAGTGGTGGCTGTGATGGTGATAACCCCCAACTCCTCCACCTCCTATAATATCACCTTTTGTGCCATTCATCTTTGATGATCCTTCCAGGGAATGAGACTTGGTGAAGAGCTTCTGGACAGAATGAACAAGGTGTCTGATCCGGCCAGGACTCTCACTGCGTTGCTCAGTGGTGGTGGAGGTGCGCTGGTATTGTAATGTGTGGAAGCCGTCGCGGTGAAGTGGCATTTGTTTCTCAAACTGGTCTAGTAAGTTAGCAGGAAGGCGGTTGCTTTTGGTGCCGGCATGGTGGGAGGAGGCAGCCGCTGCTGCCACAGCAGCAGCAACGGCTGGGGAGGTGGCAGAAGCTGTGATGGCAGCACAGTCATCACGTGTGGCTGAATCGTAATACTGAGAACTGTAGTGCATTCTGGGAAAGGTGCTGCTGGAGATGTGTTCAGATGCAGCTGCTGGGGGCATCATGACAGGGGACATCATCATGCAGTCAGAGTGGATGGAACTGCGCGGTGAGTAGCGGTGGTGGAAGTCCATGGGGCAGCTCTCTGTGGGGCTGAGCAGGTAGGACGAGTGGCGTGAGTCAGAGCCATGGTGTGCATGGAGGTCATGGACGTGGGGGTCGTAGTCCAAGCCATGGGGTAAAGGGATCTGGTGCTGGGAACGGCTACCCGATAAGCCCTTCATGCTCCTGGCTGGAGGGAGGCGTCTGCCTTCATTGAACTTTCGAGACGGGGACCAAGGTGAAAACGTCTGGTCTGTACAAAGAACATAGACAAAAAGAGACATTTAGGAAGGAGTGAAAGAGAATAGCACTGGTCAGTCATAGTGTCCTTCTGTTTATGTTCCAGGGGAGATAAATACTGCCATGAGATACTCCTTCCATTCATCCAGTATTCTTAGTGGTAAGAAATCTCTTTATTTCATAGACACTGAGATTTTTCTGCAAGCATGTACGTATGAGTTATATGTAACTCTTTCAGCCTCTTGCTTCATGCTGTTTCCAGCAAGTTATACACCCAGGGACTTATCATGAAAAGAAGACTGTTGGAAAGAAGAGACCATGTTAAGTGAAACGTTATTTGACTTTTAAAACATGGAAATATAATAATTTATAAAGCTAGCAATTAATTACTACAGAACTATGACTTTAATCAAAGCTGTTTAACTCCTCATGGTATTAGAAATGTGAGTTAACTTACAGTTACACTTAAAATAGTGTGGAGGCAAGAGATATTTATTTTTTTGATAGGTAGAAATGTTTTCTCATCTTTAGCAGGCAAAAGGTTTGAACTGAATGACACACTATATCTCATCTCCACAGAAAATAGGTTTTTCCACTTCTGTCCCCAAAACAATTTGGAAGGTCTAAAGCTCAATGTGGGGAAACCTACTTTTAATGCATAATTTGTCATAGATTACTGATTATCTCCCTCAAGCTATGATGTCTGTGTATATTACAGCAGCTTTTGTTGAGATTTTTTTAAATGATTGTCAGTGGGGGGTTAAAAAGTTAATCATAACCACCATAGTGGTTAACTATAGTATAGTGTCCTAACAATATGCACAAAGGAGGTTTATACTTTGTTATACCTATGTTATGCAGAGTAATTATCACACTCAGTTTTAACCATAGAAAAACACATGGACTCAGCATGTCATTTCCATCCTATTAAATTCAGTCATCATGATAATATGATAGCACAATTTCTTATCGGGTTTCCTGTAATTATGAAGAGTGTATTGTTTTATAGGATGGCACAATTGCCTAGTTTCTCCGATTAACACTGTAAGTACTGTAATCTCTGAATGCACACTTGCAAGGGATGAGTTTAGAGTGTGTGTAGCTGAAAATACTCTTTCAGCAATGTTTTGAAATTATAATTTAGTTATTGTTTCTGGCTTTGATCAGAAAAATTTGTGACATTAACCAGCGTTACCTCTTGATTTTAACATGTTTTCTGGAAAACTAGGAGAAAATTCTGTATTGGAGCATGATGGAATTGTATAATCATAGATTATGCTAGATTGTGTTTGACAATACTTGTGATTAAGCTGCTTTGAGTACTAACTAGATGCCAGTTTTTGCTCTAATCCCCTAAATCAACAATGCTATTTTTCATTATCCTCCATGTCTTTCAGACACAAATTATAATTATTTAAACTCCAAAAAACATTGGGGGCTGGAAGCGACTAAGAGTTTAAAATTCATTCATCAAAAAGCTCGCTAAACATGCAAGGTAAAACAAAGTATATTAGTACAGTTAGATTTACCAAAGTTTACCAAAGAATTTATTTTAGGGTATTAAGAGTTCCAGAACGTCAGAGCATAGAAACTAAGAGCAGACCTTTCAAGCTGAGTGCAGACTTGAGAGACTTGTAGTGAAAGCCAGTCATTAGATTACCTTTGAAAGAGCCCAAAGCAGCAGTCTATTATAGAGGTGATATATAAGATGGTAGCTTCACAATAAAGACCCTGTAGACTTGCAAAACACAAATTTGCTCAACAATCACTAGTGCAGAAATCCGTTTTGTCTTGACCAGTAGATGTCATTATGCAGGATTAAAAGTAGATGAAAAAAAATTTTGAAGTAAACACATAATTTAAAAAATGCTCATTGTTAGAAACAGATTATCAACTGTATTCACCCTCAAAGGGCTGACCAGCTGATGGAAGAAAGCACCAAGTGGTTGAAGATACAAAAAGACAGAACCACAAAATGTGCCAAAATGAGTAGTAGTATAAAAGACACCCCAACCCTTCTGGCAATGCTTAGGTTTATGAATGACAATTACAGTCTAAATCGTAACAAAATGTGATAAAGATGCAAAGAAAAGGTTGGAGTCATTCCCCTGTAATTAATTACTTGTAGTTCTCTTCAGCAGGAAACCCCAGTCTGGAACGCTGCACATAGGCTTACATAACGCTTGGGGTTTGTGATCTCACACACTATTTCAAAGGAGCCAGAAATAAAATGCACAGTTGTCATGGCAACCACTGCTGAAAACCTAGGAACTGTATTAGGAGGTATCTTTTGTTCAATTCAAATAAATGATGAATTTAACCACCAACTTGGAGATGCAGAACAAATTTGAACTTGTACACACTGTAACTTTGACTACCATTGAAAACGTGTCTCATCATTTCAAGAAATCAAAACTCTTAAGTACTAGTATGTATGGATCAGTGCCATACATCGTGCTGTAGGTTTTTACCAGTAGCTTTGTAGAACTTCTAAATGTGTTTTAGCAACAGTAGAAGAGATTAAAGCACACTAATATTCATCACAGGATGTAGTAAGCTATATTGTGTAAGTTGTTTTATGTTTCATCATTCTCTTTCCTTTAGTTGGTGCAGTTTCATGTTAAAATGCTGTGTGACTTTAAGAGGCGGTATATACATACATACATGCAACTTGTGCTTTGTGACGTAGTATATTATCAGACTGGAAGTAAGCATTTGAAGATGGCTAAATAATGGCCATAAAGCCATTAACATAGATCATGACATGGCTGATTATTATGAAGAGGGAAAATTCTGATTTTACCATCCATGTGCCTCAGCAAAAATCCAAATACATCAGACCAGGATACTTTTCTGCTGTAACCTCAGATCTTTTGCTCTGACCCATACGCTTCAAGGTCAGAGCATAAGTTAAAATCATCAGATCAGTTTTAGAAGTGCTCAAAAAAGCACCAACCAAGGCTCTTGACCTGTATGACTTATTGCATAGCAGCATTGCCACATAATTGAACGAGTGGATGATTGCATGAATAAGCATGTTTAAGGTGCATTCACTTGAACAGCTGAGCATCTATCAACATATTCAAAGTATTACTACAAAGAAACATTACTACAACCATAAGGCATAAGAAATCCTTCACAGTGAAATGTGATTCAATACAGATGGTTACAGTAGCGTCAATTCCCTCTTTACAGCAATTGGATTCTGTCAAAATCAGCATTCATGTACTTCATTCATTCACTGCATGAAACAACATGAAATGCTCATTCAGTAAACATAAAACGTGCTCTTCTCCACAGAGTTCTGTCAGTATTGTTGTCAGCCTAATCTGCATTATATTTCTACAATCACTTCATGAATCTGATTATATTGACTCTCTTGAGGTTTTATTACCCCGTAATCAGCTGTTCAGAGGCTAATCTTTCAACCCAGATTGGTCTCTGCAGCTATCAACCAATTAATTTCATATGAATGTGTTTGACATATGATTATCCAGGGTGAGACAGAAGGAAGAAAATAAACTACCAAGAGGCTCTAAAATGCTTTTCTTTGAACAGAGGAAGTTTACTACAGTATGATTATCTACTTAAGCCACTCCAGCTTTTCAGCTGCTAATATTTAATTGGCTACGTAAGCAATGATTTTGTTTCAGTTTTTACCTGATGGCATTTAAAAAAAAAATCAAAATCCCCAAAATTGGAGGATACTAACAGTAAATCAGAAATCAAAAACTTAAGATCAAGACATAAACCCAGACCCATATGCTGTACTCAACAATCCTACAAGTAATTACAGTAACCTTTATTCAGACTACATGAGGACTGGATGGATGTGTTTTGCTGGGAGTATTTGACTGGCAACATCTCCAACACTTTGGGTTAACTTGAAATCCATAGGGAGGATTTGAAGCAGTCCAATTATGGGAGTTCATATCATACAACAACTTGGGCTGTTCTAATAACACAAACAAATGCTGTCTGTCTGCTTGAGGAGGCTCGTGTCATCCAATATTTGCAACAGATTTCTCTGTAACTTCTACTAATACATAGTGGCCAGTGGACTGTTCTCTATGTGCGGGGGAGGTGACATCAAGGCAGGGGATGCTGGCAGGCTAAACAAAGTGGTTATAAAAAAAATTAATAAAAAAAAGCTGGCTGTGTCATGAATAGCCCGCAGGAAGTAGTTGAGGGAAAGATCAGTTCCCAGCTATATCTTGGAGGATACCACCCACTCTGTGCAATGAGCTGATGTGACTATGGAGAACTTTTAGCTGCCAGCTCATCCACCTTAGGTGAACCACGGAGAAGTTCAAGTGCTTATTTGAAATGACCTCCATGTAGCCAGACAACTCTTCTCATTCTACAACAGTATCAATTGGAGTTCCCGGGAAAATGCTGGAGCCTACCTTCCAGAGAAACGTAAATTTCCTTAAAGGATTGAGTTTAGCTGCACATCAGCTCCACCTGACAGAATATGTTTCTGTCAAAAAAGCACCACATTTTGGATTTATTTGTAATCTCTTTGTTAGCCAGTTCCTTTGAACACATTTCTGCATGGATTATGATAATTATCTGTAAATCTGCAGGAAGGCCAGTTTAAATCCCTGAAAAATAAGTCAAAGTCAATTGCTGCAACATCATAACCAGTATTGGGCATGTTGTCTATGAATATTCTCATTCATCCAGGTCATTGTCATTCGTGGGCAAATGGACTTGTATTTGTCATAATACAAATACAAGTCCAGCTGCCCACGAATCAGTTTTGAGAGAGAGATATTGGGCATGTTACTTTTAAAAAGCATTTAGTTATAGTTATTAGTTACTTCTGGCGAAAAGTTACCAAGTTAACATTGTATTGTATGTTGTATGTACTTACAGTTTGTAAACACTACTGTACCTTTGAATTGTCCTGACTCACTATTGCGGCATGTGTCCCGGTCGTTTGTGTGTGTGAGTGGGTTTGTGGTTTGTGTATGAACAACCACTTACCTCTGCCTCTGATTGGCTTAACACAAAATTCAATGGCCAACAAAATATTGTCCCTGGCAGCTTTCAGGTGCTAAGCAGAGTGTTTGTTGAAAAAACAAACACAGTTGTTCTCTTCGATAAGAATCTATTTTCAAAAAGCTAAGCAAGCAAATGTTCATATGGCCATCATCTTAGTGGTATGAGAGGAAACACCAATATGTGTTGAGGGAGATTGATTGACTTAATTGTGGTGAGAATTAGGTTCCCGAAAAGGCTTTTGAGAAAAGGAAGCAATATTTTTTCCATTTTAGGATGAATTTCCTTTCATTCCCTTCAGAAAATTACATATACATTAGAAAAGATTACACACATTCATGGTTTGAATGTAAATCAAACTGTGCAAGATGATAAACTGCAGGCAAGGAGATTAAAGGTTAAACAAAACATTTTTATTAAAGTGACAGTCAACACTGTATCTGACATACTGGATTAAAATTCATTTAGCTGTCAGGATTCATTATCTTTTTTCTTCAGTCGGACAGTAAGTTCTAAAGATTGAAGTCCTCCCCCCTGGCTCTTTAAGAGCTCACACTTGAGGTCCATGAAACATTGATAAGAACTTTTCTGTATCACAACCTATGCAACAGCTGTTGTGCTACATGACGTTACCTTAAATGTGCTTCTGTCAGCACCTGATGCAGCCTGTAAAACATTTTTTGTTGTGACAAAAATGCCACCCTCTGAGGAGGGAGAGAGTTAGGCCACTGTGGAAGAGAATAAAGAGAGACGAGGGAAGCCTCTTTGCTTCTTCTGCTCTCTGGGAACCCAGTGTGCTGCTAGCTGCTAAATTAAAGCTCCACTGCAGCGCTTGGCCAACATTTCCCAAGATGGTTGCATAACTTGGAATAAATGAGGCCTTCCTCCTCCACACCAATGCACAGCTAGCTAATGCTACAAGACCAGTGCAACAGGCAGCCGAACTGCGTTGCATGAATCACATCCTGGAAAAAAACAATAATTTATTGATCAGCATTGAGCAAAAACATCTGTTCTCAATACAGCAAATGGTCATTACTAGTCCAGATTGTCCCCTTGCCCAAACCTGAAATATTTAGGGGGAAAAGGAACACCATCCCATTCGGAAAGATACCAAATGGTCAAACACATCACGGTCATGGTTCATATTAAATCTTCCTAAATGTTCACAATGATCCTGGATGGCCAAAACAAGGAGAGGATTAATATGAATATTTCTTGCAGGCACTTCCAGCATTTATCTACCTCAGTTTCTCTTAGCCTGGTGACTGTAACCAAGCAAAGTAAAAGCCTTTCAATTCTGAAGAAGAGTACCAGCTTCAAATGGAAATATGACCACATAGAACTGATACACAAATGCAATGTGCTTTTTAAAATTGTATAGGTTAGCTATTTAAATGTACTCTTAAAACATTAACAAAACCTTCCAAAAAAATAACGAGAAACTTAAGAATTGCTTCTTTTTTGAGAATATCATAGTATTGATTCATTTTCTCAGCCCTAATTGTTGGGGTCACAGAAATCCTGGGCCTGTTCCAGCGTGTATTAGATTGTTGGCATGCAGACCATTTAGGACAGTTTGTCTGTGCATTCATACAGTTACATACTGACATTCAAACATGAAGTCAGTTTGGGTCCGTGGGCAGCAGGTGGAAACTGAACTGATGAATCCAGTACAGTACTAGACATTAGTTGTTTAGGTGATTAGAAGTGTAAAAGTTGGCATGACCTGGCAACAACAGGAGAGTGTAACAGAGACTGTCTAGAAATAACCAATATATCTTATTGTTAAGAAAGGTGTTATCACTCAGAGTACTGCAGAGGGAGCAGAAAGCTGATCTTTAATGGTAATGCTTTTTGCTCATCTCATCAACACAGGGACAGCAGTGAATGTTATATAAGTGGAAAGAGTGTTAGACCTTGCAACTGAGACAAAATCATATTCAAATGGATTAAGCTTTGCAGCAGAAGCTGCATTTCACCTTTTGATATCCACCCACTCCCACCCACTGCTGCTGCTCGCTCCTTGGTAGGCAGACACTGGCTGATGTTGTAGTGATGCCACACACCCTGGACACAGACTCAGTCTCTTCTTTACGCCCTTCAACGGAAGAAAAGGCCAAATAGGGAGCTTAAAGTCCATCACTGCTCATTGTGCAGCAGCCTTTAAAGCCTCCCACACAACTCTGATTTAACACAAAGGATATGTTGCTATATAAAGCTGAAACATACCCTCCCCTCAGGGTTTATGTACAATTTGGTGTACATATATGTATTAAACACATAATATGTATGTTGAGGTGTAGAGCATTTAAAGATCATCACATTGTATATCATCTCTTTCAAATCTAGTCTGATTCTTTGTGACAAGTCATTTTCTTAATTTCAGGCATCGTACCAAAATACATTACTGCTGATAATATATTATGGGGGTAAAAAAAGACAGCCTAAAAGCCAGTTGGGACTTAAGTTTGGAATCTTGCCTTTCCTCATTCAGATCTTACAGCAAGTATCGACACATCTCCATGGAAACTGCTCATATGTACAGTATTTAACCATTGCTGAAGTCTCACTTTGTACAGCTTGTGTGAGTTTGAATACCGAGACATCTGGTACACTTTAGCAATCTTGCTTGCGTAGGATGTTAAATCCTCTGCCAACAAAGCATTAACATCAACATATTGTTCTGTAATTTATGACTGCGCACAGGATACAGTTCTATTTTACATTTGTTGCGTTGTATGTTTGGACCGTTGTCACCACCTATCACAGCAGACTGGATAGCAGCTGACTTGTTTCACATTCATAATTATGAACACGATGATTTAACAGTTTGTGAAATGACTCAACATGAAGCATGCGACATCATCCTTAACAGTCACTCAATGTCCACCCTATTTGCCGTCAAAGAAAGCCAAATAAAGTACACAAAATCATACAGTCCACAGGAACTTTTGCTATTCACTGTCATCATCATTATTAAATCCCTGGCAATCAAATTATTAGTGTAAATGTAAAAAAGCAGTAGTAAACCTGTAATTAATACTACTAACTAATAGTACTTGACCAAGCTGATGAATAATATACTCCTGAAAATCCAATGCACTATGCAGTTCATCTTCTATTGTCACATTAAAGGTGGTGCAACATCACTGTGACACAGAAAGGGAGAAAAATACAAAAAGAAAGAAGAAATAACATTAAAGTCATCCCAAGTATATTGTGCCTTTTGATGTTCTTTGTACTACAAGGAAGCAGAATGAAAAATAAGCTTCTTTGAAAAATGTCCCGATAACTGCACCTTATATCTGCAACAAATGTAATATTAAAGCACAAGCCAGTCCCTCATCCCCACTGTGCTTTAACAGATGTTTAATTCAAAACTCCTGCTCTGACCAGATACTTTTTTGGGCTTCGCTGCGGCGCTGAACCATAATACTCATATAATATGTCTCACACATACACCTTGAATTTGAATCAACTGTTTAAGTCGTATACAGTGAGCTCAAAAGCGTCAGTGTGATACAGCTCAGCCTGGCCTGCAGCAAGTACTTCTGCACAGGTACACATTACCACCTGTTTTCATACATTGGCTTTTGTAGCCACATACAAACGAGCAAGTGAAACAATTAACAATCCCTGCAACATGCTATAAGCCCTTAATGGTTTGGTTTGGTCACAGGTGTGTCCAAAGCTCTGGTACTGTGTGTGTGTGTGTGTGTGTACGGAAATGTCATTTGAAACATCTGCTTAGACGCTGAAAGCACAATTGATAGCTTTTCTGAATTAACATCGGCCCTGAGTGGCATTTGCATATTTAGTTGAATGTAGGTCACAAATTAGTATTTTTTGTAGTGCTTCCTTACAAGATCTTATATATTATGGTGACTCTGAGCAGCCATTTAACTGGTCAAAGTCAAAGTAGGCAGCTGTTTAATGCCATAATTTAAGTAAAAATTTTTGATCCATGTCTAAATCATCCTCAGCTCAAAAATATATTCAGCCATGTACCTTATTGGGATGTTCATGTTATCATTCTGTTGACTGCAGGTGATGTACAGTAGAAAGCATATATTTTAATTGCCTATTTGTAACACAGTCTTTTGCAAGGCTTCCAGCTAGTAGTAAGAGCCTTGCACTTTGAGGAGAAAGATGGATGATGCAAATTGAAAAATGTTTTCCTTCTTTCCTCGCTGCCAACATGTTCTGTCACGGTTCTGGAGAGAGTTTCCATGTGTGGGAATTCAGAGGTGCGCCACTCTTTTAATTAGGCTGTTTTGTCATGTACCACTCCATCTGTCTTGAGCCTATACTGCAGCAGAGAGGGAGAGAAGAATGAGGTGGGATGGGATAGGGAACATCTCCTCCCTCAATACCTGTACAGCCTGCACCAGATTGTCAAGCAGCCAGCGTGAAGAGTTGGGCTCTAATGATGGCTAGCCAAATGCGATGAACATGAAATATGGAGGACAGGCCCTCCTCTTGATGGCACAAGACAGATTAAAAGATCCTGCACATTGTTGCAGCAGATACAGAGAGAAAGTCAAAGAGGAGTCTTATAATGAGCTGTGTAAAGAGGCTAATTCATTGAATCTAAATAGCAAGATTGCCCTACCTAGCAATATTTATCAAGATAAACAGTAGAAAGAAAGCCTGTTTACTGAGTTTAATATTAAAGTGAATTTCGATGTTTAAACTAGAGTAACAGCACAGTGGAGATTAATAGTTAGGAGAACTCTTATGGTAGTGTGTACTAATGAAGCTGGTAGGTCTTCACATGTATCATGAATAAAAACAGGTGATCGTGTTAATGCGCTCACACGAGCAATCAGGCTCAATTTAGTCAAATCTGCTTTGTCTTCATTTGTGTAAATTATTCAGAATAAAGATTTACATCAGGTCACTGAAGTCGAAGCAGGGTGTTGTTTGAATGTCCAGACCAGGTCACACTATTTGTCTAATACTCAAGAGATTGTAGGATAAAAGCTTGTTGCTGTGGCAACCACCTATCTAGTGACACAGGCATGAAAGGCTGCTTTGTGAAGCCAAACAGAACGAACAAAGGGAACAATTTGATTAATTTAAAAGAATGAGAGGGATTAACGTAACCATGAAAAATTACGTTGAATACAATGTAGACAGGCTTTATTTTGTCTTCATTTCAATTTTAATAAAATAATAAAAGGTCTGTTGTCTGAGTAAAAACAACAATCAAATGCATTTCCTTTCTGTTGTTGTCTAACATGCAGAATGACACATCTCACTAGTCAATGCTAGGCTTTGTTGAAAATGGCTTTTTCCCTTACAACCACAACAACCTATACATCTCAGCCATTTCCACTGTCAGACAAAGGCTGAATGTAAAACATTGTAACAAACTCGTAAAAAAAATTTTAAATAAATAATAATCTCTTTAACAGCTGGATGGGGTTGTAGAATCAGTGGCAAAATTTGCATTCAGGCAGAATTTTTCTTGCCTTTTTATAGCAGAGTTCTGTTCTAGGGAAATTCTCCCAGAGGTGGCCCAACAGTCAGCAGTTAACACATCATGGCGTGTGGACATTAGCTTAATGCTATCAATTATTTTAGCCACGTTAGCGTCACTGAGTCGGCACCGGGCAAAATTAACTTCAACTACCGGAATGTGATGTAACGTTAGCTTGACATCAATACTTTGCGAATGTCTGTTTGACTTGTAAAATCTACGATGAGTTATCTGAAGCTAAGAAGTCTACCTTTTAATGATTTTTAAATGGAGTTTGGCAAACCGCGACTTTAAGCCAATGAAGGCGTTCGAACATCGTAAATGTTTACAGCTTTAAATTGTAACGTGAATTATTGCGCTCATCACCAGGCTGTGCTGTGAAGGTGGAGAAATGCGGCACCAAAAAAAAACAACTAAGTATTAAAAAAGGAAAAAAGCAGTGAGTAAACTAGATAATTAAATATACCAAAAAATTATTTCATGCTTGGCAGTTTTCATTTAAATGTTTTTCAAGAGGCACTGACTGTACACGATGTCAAGATATAAACTAATTGTGGGGTTTTTTTTCTTGGAAATTTCACTTGTTATTTAGAATTACTTAATTACTTTCTATTTTAATTGACTTGTTTAGGGTTATTTTCTCGCTCAAATAATTATATAGCCAAATTTGAAGAAAAAGGGATCATTAACAAAAATGAATGCAGGATTGAAAGAAACTGCAGCTCTCTATTTCTTTTTATGTTCGAACAACCTGACACGCTCATCTTACTATATCTCAGCACTCCACTCTGTGAAACAAAGCTGTGCTGCGCTGCACCGCCATGTTGCTCCATCTGTCACTGTTGACAGTTCAGACTGTTAGAGAACTGGCTGAGGGAAACCTGCAACCATCAGGTCCCAGGATTCATTACTGATGCTGTGCTGTGACCTTAAAAATGGGTGAACCCCACCTTGATTTGCACAATAACAAAAACGCACGCTTTTCAACACATTTGTTCTGTTGATGTTGACCTGGACAGAAGAGGTGAGATAGTCAAGACTTAAAGGCTAAAGCTCACCTGGATCACAGACAGTAGAGCAACGCCTAACAGAGGCCACACAGCACAGATAGCAGCAAGAGGCACCCAAAATCCCAAGATCCTTCAAAAACTAACTGTAACCATGTTTTCCTCAGTCATGGTTCCTCACAGCCCAAATCTCAGACAATAAAATAACCACCAGGAACACAGATGCTACACTTCTGTTTCTCAGCATCAAGTCGGCAATAATAGCTCCAGGACTTTTAACACAAACTGTGCTAATCTGTTAGAAAATGTATTGTCGTTGTTGCCTATTAATTTATTTAGTCTTTTAAATTATTCAGACATCCATTCATTGATTTGTTAATTCATTGTTCAGCATTTGCTGCTGCTGAAATATGAGCTCAATTGGTGTACGTTCTACTCTGGGTATTTATTTTACAGTAAAGTCTCTCATTAACCTTAAAGTAACATCACATTATACCAAAATGCCATCAGAAAGCCAGATGTCTCTGCTTCTATTTTATAACTAAATAAGCCTCTGCAGTCCTTAGTATCATTGTGTACAGCCTGCCAGCAGAGAATCTCATTTATTGATTGGCAGTGTCATCCTAAGACAGGCTGGAGGATAAATATGCATTCTCTGTATGAGGCTGAGCTCATGCATTGATTAAATTTACCTGTGATCCATATAAAAATGAGGAGCATGCTGCTAAATGGTAACTGGATTCGTGTTCTTCAACAATATGATGCTGATGTTTGATTTTGTATTCTTTGTCTTGTCAAGCACATTTAAATTCATTTTAAATGTATAAAATGAATATATTTCATGTATATTATTTATTGTTCCATATTTGTCAGCAATTAACAGTTGCACAATATAAACTTTACTGGCAAAGTTCGTTATCGGTTTAAAACTAATTATGAAAAAAACAAGTAAAAGAAATCTTCAACATGAAATTCAAACAAAATGCAAATGCGAGTGAAGTCTCATGTTTCCATTTAGCCTCAAAATCTCCATAAACGTGACAATTTCTCCACAAATTTCACTGCAGATTAATTACATCCTACTTAGTCTATAATGAGGGTTAATGAGGGTGTAAAAGAACGTTAGTTATAATGGCAAGCTGCAAACCTCAGTGCCCCTCTCTTCCATTATGTAAGTGATAATGTCTTTTATAGCTGAAGTCTCAACCTGCCAGTCACCAGAGACAAATACTGATATACTGTAAATCCCCTCCGGACTTTCTTCCTTTGACTACAGCAACACCTGCATGACTGTCAGCGTGGTGCTTTTAAATCTGAGGCTCTGTCCATTCCACTTGACAGAGCAGACAGCTGTTAACAGCTCTGAGACATTCCTCGTGAGGCTCACTGCCTGAGACAATTAGACAGTACTTGTTAATGTCAACTGCACTGATGTAAAAATTATGTTAGATAAGTCGTACTGTAATGACAGATTATTTTACCATAAATTAAATGATATTGTCTTGGAAATAGCATCCATGTAGCACATTCGATCTGACATGGCACTTCAATTAACTAAGTAGTCGATCAATGGAAATGATCTGCATCTATTTAGAAAATCCTTCCATAGTTTAAGTAGTTGTTTGGGCCTATAAACATTGTACAGCAGTACTTAAAGACTAAAATACTAAATGTATGAACAAACATTTCATTTGTTTCCTGTAAAAAATATTGGTAGTCGTGTAATGAATCACAGAACCATTTATCCTTTAAAATGTTCTTACTTGTTTACTTCTTGTCCACAGAGTAAAACATTGCCGGTTCATGTGTAAAAGTACAAAGTTTACCATGGCAGTTTAGAAACAGTGTATGTCATCGTTATGTGTTTGCAAAGCTTATCAAATATATTTAAATGATGTTGTTTTAATTGTAATATACCAGCCTCGTTTTCCGGGAAACAATTGCAGCGTACAATTATTAAATTATAAATGACCAAAAATAATTAGCAGATAATGAATACTGGAAAAACAATAAGCCCTAACAGGCATTTATAACTGATCATGAAATTAAAAATTCTTATCCAAAAATATGATACATTTTGTGTGATATTCACAAAATAAACAGGAGGGGAAGGTAAATGCATGTTAAATACAAATAATCACTGCTACTTGTACGAATATGATTTATGAGTGACTTTTCAAACTAGATTTACAAAGGATTTAAATGGCCAGTAATCTATAAATGGCCATAAATCCCTTCATTTCCCAGCGTTGTATTGGTCCTAAAAGGATATTAGACAGAAAACATCAGACTTATTTCAAGAATATTACCCTGCATGAGGCTACTTATGTACCCAGGGACTCCACAGTGCTCGTAGCTGCCAGGATGTGAATTTCCTTCCTTGGACGGTGCTAGTTTTTACTCAATTTCCCAGGGACTCTATAACCAGGAAGGAAGCCTTGAACTGCCCCACTGATGGTGTTTCATTTCCTCTAATTAATCTAGAGGGTATATTGTCTTTCTGCCCAACTATGTCACATATTCTCTCTAACCCTTCCGTAAGCATTTGGTGTCAGATTCCTCTAAAATGGTGCCGTAGATAGTTTCAAAAAGAAGAAAAAGAAAAGGAAAGAAAAACACTCTGGACACAGCGTAGCATTCATTATTGATTATTTTTCATTGCCATCTCTTTCCAGTAAGCTCACAAAGGAAGCCTGTAGATTATTTATTAGCATTGTCTATTTGTCATGACACTTTTCTCTGTGGTGTCTGAAATAAAAGAGACAGGAGTACAGCAGACATGATGAATGGGAAGAAAAGTTTTAAGAGGGATTTTGGTTCTCAGATCGTTTGATCATAGTCTTTTTTTTTTTTTTGCCTGTTGACTTCTCAATGCTATGATGCAAGTGACTGGAAAAAAAATCAAATGATTTCTTTTTTCTGAGTGGGTGGTGGTGTGATGAGTTTTGAGAACGGGGAGGGATGAGACATCTTTGCATTACACAGTATGTGATGGCATTGCAGCGCTGCATTTGAACCACTTTATGGTAATGCTAGGTTGTTGGGCGATCCCTGTAATAACTGCATCACCACCGTGGAGCATTGGAGTCAACAAGAGCCATCTTTTAGGAGAGATTCTTGAGAATGCCGTTTTACTGTGGCATGTACTTCTACATATTTATGATTGATTATCGATTACAGTAAATGAAGGAATTAGGAAGTATTACAGAAAATCCAACACATACAAGTCATACCATAAAAACTACTCCTCTCCACTGCCTACATTTCATGATTTTATTTTTCTTTTCTTTCTGCTAAGCACATGAATGGTCGCGTGATCATTTACGTGATCACGTAAATTACAGAAACGTTTTCTCACATTAGACATTTGAGTTTTACATACTGAGGTTTTGTTCATCCAGACACTATTCCTAGGATAATTTCAGTTTCATATTGAACTGTTTCCATTACATTTAGTATATACCTGTAATGTACAGGCATGTAGCAGCAGCAGAATCTAGCCAGTCCACATAAAGGTCAGGCCTGCATTTGCATTGCAGGTTTCTTAGATGCATTTTGATGTAAGAAAAAAATCTTGAGTGTCGCTATAAGCTCATTCATGGGTGTCATGGCATTTTCTTGTTCAATTAAGATTGAAAATTGTTTCAAATCCCCTGATGTTACTTAGTCTCCAGAGTCTCACAAACTGCCCTGAGTAAGCCAGACTCTCATGTTCGGTTTAATGATTGACACTGTAGAGTGAGCTGAGAAGTAATTATGGAAATGCCCTGTATGTAAAGTCTTTTGTATGATTCAATATCAGCCTGTCCCAGTCTCTATATCTGGAACAGTATCTGGGTTTGTTTTGGGCAGAGGTCTTGTGTGTGTGTGTGTGTGTGTGTGTGTGTGTGTGTGTGTGTGTGTTACACGTATTGATTGATTCACAGGGAAAGTTATTTGTCAGAATCAGTCAAGGATGTTGGGCACAGTGTGCATAAATAATAATACAGTGCAGCTGCCAGTAATTGGGCAAATCTCCTCTCCCTTTCTTTAAAATTGCATACACTCACTTATTAACTTAAGTGATTTCTCTGGAGTCCTCCAGTTGTCACCTTTCTCTCTCTCTCGTTCACACACACACACACACACACACACACACACACAATCAAATACGCCTCCACTGAACTGGACTTGCCATACCCCATTTATGAAAGAATTGTGGAAATAATGCAAGATGGCTGAAAAATGAAAGACTGATTTCTTTACCTGCAGTGTGCAAGGAACCTCAATGTAGAAAGACGCAGCAGTGAAGCACAGCAGAGCCAAAATGTCTAGACACTGACGAACTAAAACATCGCTTTCTTGATTTTCTTAGATGAAAAACCGTTAATGGCTTCATAATTGAGACAAATTAGTTCCCTCCAGTGGCAAAGCCAGGTTGCTTGGTTGGACCAATCTCAACTGTTCTTCCATAATTACAGCATTAGATAAACAGTGTCCTTCCAAATGGGGGGTTTTATTTGTTTATGACATGACCAGTTGCTGGTCAGATGAAAAATTATTTTAGATATTGAAAAAACAAAACCAAACAGTGTTTAATGTAAGGTGGCTCCACTTTTCACACATCAATTTTTTTTTTTTCTGTCTTGATTTTTAATTAAGGCGCTAACTGGGAGTGATGTTGCAGTGGTATTCAATGCCATGCTAACAATTACCAATATCTGTTAAAATTCAATTAGACAAGTAACATTAACTAACATTTTATGTTTTGTCTTGTCTGTCAATAGCAACATGCTGCATGAAATTCTACCAAAAACCTCAGATTAAAGGATTCCCATATCTTATCTTCTTCCTCCAGAGCAGAGCCACACAACACATTTGCACTATTTATATATATATTTCATTATTTCAGTCATTACCATGTTTTTTCCACAATAAGCTGGACGTTTTCTCCAAGAAAGTTGGGACTTTCCAGAGTCTTATTAATTTGTTCTCATTTGGCTGTCTCACAGTTAGCACACTATGGAGACAGGCTGCTTATGAAAGTAAAAGCAGGATGTGGAGATAATTACAATTACAGGCAGATCAGCTGCTGTTCTGAATCCATTACCATGTCATTTGGCGGTGATGGGAACTTCTTATGAATTCTCTGCCTGACATATAATGCAGTTATTAATGTATGTTATCCACCATGAGGCTCACGTAGGGAACATAGTATTTTAAAAACTAGACTTTATTTTGGATCAGGTCTAAACAGTTCATGCTGAAGTGCTTTCAGTAAATAGAAATATTAAACAAATAAATGGGATTTAGTATGCTACTTTGATTTAAAATGAATTAATTAATTAGAGGTTTATGAAAGCCACTTTATCATGAACTTTTACTGAATAGTTTCTATCATCATCTCCTTACTGGGAAGCGATACAAACTTTGTATTGAATATAAACCTTTAAGAAGAGAAAGTGGATATACAGTATCCATTCTATCAATCTACTGGACTTGTAGTTTTTGTAGTGCAAAAGATTGTCTGAAGATGCAATCGTGCTGACTTTACACAGTTGGTCCCCTTGAAGCAGATTTTTCAGGGTATTTGCAGGTTGTTTGGGGAAACCTGCTAAAGCTCGTCAGTGGATTTAGTTTGGCTCAGTTTCTTCTTTCTCTTCATGTAATCCCAGTTTGACTCCATGATGCTTAGATCGGGGCTCTGAGGGGATCAGGCCATCAGCATCAGGACTCGTTCTTCTCCTTGTCTCTGAAGAAAGTTCACTATGACCCTGGCTGTATTTTTGGTGTCATTATCCTTCTGCAGAATGAATTTGAGATCAGAGTCAGATGCCTCCCTGACAAGACTACATGATGGATAAGAACATTTAAATTGTATAAAACCTCCAAGCAATATTGAAATACATAAGAACTATATTTTAATCTGCAGCAATTCCAACAATGTCTTAAAAAAAAAAAGAGTGCACTTACACAGCATCCACCTGATTTCATAGAAGTATAAGATCTATTCTAAAACCACTCTCAAGACATTACAGTTTATTGATCTTGTGACAAAAAGGTTATCAATAACTGCAACTGTGCAATATCTTCTTACGTACTTTTTATTCACTATCTCTCTTGAGTAAAAGAGAAAATGTTTACAGCCACCCCAGAAATGCACCCCCAACAGGAGTTCGAGAAACTTAGCCTTCATTGTGCCTTGTTTTGAAAAAGGTATGAGGGTATCCTTAACAAAGAGGCTCAGAGGTTGTCAGGCAATACCAGATATGTCAGTGGGAGATGGTTTGCAAGGTGGAGGTCACAAGAGTTCACAACAAAAGGTACATATATTAGGAGGAAAGTGAAAGAGAATATATGAATAGATGAATGCATCTCATAATATTTTTGTTGGATATATTAACTTTAAATTTAACAGCTGACAAATATCAAATATACACAGCAAATTTATACTGTGGAAATCAGTCTCTAGACTGATTATACTGCTTCTTCTTATAATTAAACCACACTCAGCTGCGGTGTTCATTCAGACATTAATGAACCATAAGAAAATGTTAAATGTGGTATAAGGTATAAAGGTAACTCGCTGTACGTCGCATCTACCTTTTATTCTTACTGCCGTCAACTTAGGCCTGGCATTTTCCAGGCTCGCTCAACGCCCTGATGTAAGGGTTTGTCAGAAAAATAACACTTTACATCTTCTTCAGCATCAAATAACATTTTCTTTTTGACACCAGCAGTGGTGTGTGCATATGCATGTTCATGTTTTTAGTTCTCACTCTTCTACAGCCCGCATCTTCAGGATTTTGAAAGTACAAGCCTGTCACAGCACCAGCCCAGATAAAAACAAGTGTGATGACCTCGGCTGTCAGTTGAGCAGTCCTCCTCTTCCCCATGAGAAAGGAAAAATAGATACTTTGCAAGCTGTGAGACAGTAGCGATGGACATTGGATTCCAAAAAGCCTGATCAATGCAGCAGTTTGCTTAAGTAATGTGTAATTGTTTTTTCAGTGTTTCTGGTTGATCGGATAGAACAGTGAGCAGACGAGAAAGGAGAAGTGCAAAGGAATGGCATGTAACAGTTTGTGTGGGCTTGGATCTGCATCAGTGCAGCCATGTGTGTGACTCTGTTCATGCCAGTGCCAGAAAAAAAAAAAAACAACGCCAGATCTGTCTCTGCTTCTAAAGTGTAAAATGTGCCTTCAGTCACTGTGTAATATGAGGCAGTAAATAGATCAAAACAAACACACACTGCTACACACATACATATAGCCTGTAGATACGACAAAAGACCCATACACTTGCTTGTGAAGACAAGAATACACCGCCACACATATGCAGTGGTTTGCTCAAAAACAAATCTCATTGTGATGAGAAGCAAATGTCATCTTTCGAGGTGACATTCTGCCGACTCATGACACCATTTCTACCATATCAGAGTGTAACGGAAAAAGAGTCAGTGCCCTTTATCCCTAATTCCCCCGAGTATATTGGCTTTTTAACTACTCATCCGAAACTGAGCTGCAGTGGCTAATAATTCCAGCTAAAACTACTGTAAAATCTGTTTGATTGTTCTTTTCTTTGGGATGGTACTATATCAACCATTCAGTGTTTTTTCCTGATAAATTTGATAAATCTCTGCTTCATTTAGCTTCCTTACTCATCTCTTTTAACAAATGTGATTGACTCTATTGTTTCTGTCAGGCACAGGATAATGTTGGATGAGAAAGGAAGCAAAGATGGGGAGAGAGAGTAGTCTAAAGAGTGATGTTCCATTACTTGTGGTCTAATGGTGGTTTACAAAGTAGTTACTGGCTAAACCTTCAAAGGGTCCAGCTTGGAAAAACAGTCTAAACTTAACTTTGCTCCACTTGTGTGTCTCAGTACCATACGAGTCTCATATGACCAATCAGCTAAATCTGTGCAAACCACAGTGTGATGTCAATTAGTCAACCAGATGTAGCATTTAAATTGCAGTAGAAGTGCAGCTTTCTGATTGGAGCCGCACAACCCATTTGGTGTATAACTTCTTTAACTTACTGCAGTTTGCAATGAAGGGTTTTAGGTTTGTGTGTGAGGACAATTAAAAAGAGAAGTGCAACAGGTTCCACTTTTAGTTTCAAAAGCATCGTAGTTCATCTTACATGGCAACGTCAGAAATGGCAGACTGTCCTGCTGTCACACTGAAAAAGGCTAAATTTAGTCTAAGTCTACTAGAGACTCAGATGACTAAGCCATCCACCATCACTTTTCAACATCATAGTTAATCATCTTCATCTAATCAGAATCAGGCTCAGAAATATGTCAGTAATTCCCAGGAGAATTAATAACAAAACTGCAAGATGATAGTCAATCCAGCAGCCAAATCTAGATGCAGCATACTCGAGGCGTCACTGACTCATCAGTGTTCCTCCAGATCTAATGGACAGCTGGCAGCTAGAGTCTATGTCATGGACTAGCCCAGCCAGGCCGGCCTCTCCCCAAGGTCATAGCCAGTCTCTCGGAGAGCGCTGGCAGCAGATGGTGGTGAAACGATGACCCATCACTTCCCATCCAGGACAGAAGATGGCTGTCCTTCATCACACAAAGCCGTTGGTGATTTTTGTTGTTTCTTTGTTTAAGTTCTTTCAAAGAAACATCTCCATGACAAAAATGTGCATCACTTGGCACGGGGACTCAAACTCGCCCTGCTAGTATCTGTTATTGTACATATTCAGTTAATACTGGTGATTGAAATTATTGCAAAATATTAGAAATCTAGAGGAATTTTTCAGAAGCTGGAACCAGGAAAAAGTGCTTAAAAAAGAGTTACACAAAGAAATCGACTGCCAAAATCAGTGCCCATAAATTTCCATGTAATTTCAACCTGCTCAGCTTTTCAGTTAACAGATAAACTTTGTCAACATTTTTATACTTTTATTCTGTGGTGCTGTGCAACTGTTGAATAAATAAACTTGAGTTCTAAAATCCATTTATCCGTCATAGGGAGCAAAACCTTTTGTCAAATTAGTGCTGCTACTTCTCCAAGAGATATGCAGGACCTGAGTTTGTGAAGACGTCGTTTTACAAAAACAGATGAGCACACAAACTGACAAAAGCATCAGAGCACAAGACTCTTTTCTGTTGACATTGGAATTCAAGACTCCATTTTCTTGCTAATTAATGAGGATATCAGATGATCTTCATGCATCTGAGAGGCAAAAAAAGTTTCAGTGTTAAAGTCCTCATTGCTATAGCAACCAGCACATCGACTCTGGTTCTGTTGAGCTAAAAACAGAATGTAGATGCTCTTAATATTTTACTGTAACAGAAACTGAGCCTTAGTTACCAACTGCCTCCCTGGGACAAATACACACCCACATACATATGCACAGACGCACACAGACACAAACTGACTCATGTACATGCATTGAAGTTTCCTGGGTCTGTGTACAGGGATGAGGCATAACTAGGTTAGGCATCAACGACCTAGGGTGTGTTCAAGAAAATGATATGATAAGAAAATCTCATTTTTGAACAGCACAGACAACGAATGAGTTCCTCCACTCAATTCACCGTTGACAACTCAGACAAATTTTCTCAGTTTTAAGGCAGATAACTGCTGAGATAAATTTATTTATCTCCACATTTTTGGAGATGCTGACTCAAAAAGAGAACAGCAGTTATTGCAAAACACTTTTCTTCTGACTGATGCAAGCGGTCCTGATGGTCTTGGTGACAGAGACACCAAAACCTGACGGAGTGTTTTCTCCACTGTCTCTGTGTAACTAGGCAACAGCAAACCACCACGATTATTACATCATCTGGCAGAGCAGGCCTCACATGTGTTAATCTCAAAGCACCACTTAGCTGAGCTTATTGAGCAGTGAGCTATAGCAAAGAGTGCTTTACATGTAGAGAGGGGAGGATGGAAATCAGGGCAGTGTTGTGGCATGAGGCCGATTTGTATGTGTGTGAGAAAGGGAGAGTGTGTGTGGGCATGGGGCCCTCTATCTTTTTATTTGAGGCATTTCACTGATTTATGTGTTAGAATGCACATGCATGTGCAGTGGCGGCATGAGAGTTAGCGCTGTCTCCATGTGTTTGATTCCTGGGCCTGGGGCCTTTCTGTCTGAACTTTGCATGTTCTCCCTGCATGGTGCTGTGGTTTCTTCCCACAGTCCAGAGACAAGCCTGTCAAAGTTGACTGGTGACTCAAACATTGGCCGTGAGTGTGAATGGTTGTTTGTCTCTCTTTATGTCCATGTATGGCGGCCCTGCGATGGACTGGCGACCTGTCCAGGGTGTACCCTGCTGTCGCCTTTGATGTCAGCTGGGATTGATGGATAAGTGGGGAAATGAAATGAAATGAAATGAAACAGCTTGTGCAGAGTAGTGATGGACACAGATCTGCTCTGATGGTTTATGACCTCTACTGGGGACCAGTATCAACTGCATCAGCTCTGACCAGCAGTGAGCTGTCATGACAGTGTTCGAACGCCAAAGAACTCAGACATCTGAGTATGTAATTATTGAGTCAGTGGTGCTGGTCAGTAACACACCAAATAATTTTTGTGCTATGTCGCAATTAACTCTGACTAACTGATATTTTTTCTTTATTTTTTGGGGGGACCGGGGGGTGAAACCACTTTTGGTGAAGGCTTCAACTTCTGTAGGAACAAATGGGCTTCAGGCCCATAAAGAAATCAAGGACACTGAAACACTGGCCTTATCATTTAAATTTACATTTTAAATCAAATCAAAATGTAGGTGAATTTATTTTGGTGTTACATGCCCTGAGCCCTGATTATCTAATAACACAGAGAATCTGTTTGACTGTGTTATTGTTTCTATTTATATCATTTTAATCGGCTCAATCCACAATGCTGTGCACATTCACTTTAGATAATGACAGAGAAAATATCGGCCTGTTTTATTCAAAGATCCATAACCAATAGTAAGGTAAAACAAAAAATAAATTAACCTCATCAGTTCAAAAAAGCAAAGTGAAGTGTTGAAGGAACTGTGGCAGAAGAGGATGCCAGACTCTCTCCTGAGACTTGTTTGCACCCAGCAGCAACGCTGCATGAATAATGCATTTAACGCATCGAACAGGCTTATAGTTAACACAGTTTGTCATGCTGCCCAATGACTATCACTTTCATTTATTCACACCATAATCACTTTCTCAAAACAATTGTCTTTTCATGTGTCCGCTTCAGCTACACAGTAACCTTTTGATGGAACCCACCTCAGTTCCCCTCTGTGTAAGAGAATGGACGTGCTTAAAATAAGCAGGAAAATGTTTTGGCTGCCTTCTCTGTGCATGACTTTGTCAACATAATGAAGACAGCCAATCCAGTCCATTACTCCAACATTCAGAAAGTCCTTCTATTGTCCCCTACAGTGTTCTTGAGCAGAATTTAAAAAAAAAAAAAAAAAATCCACTCGTTAAATGGTGACAACAGAGCCTGCTGTAGACATGATCACCATCTACCATATTTGAAAAAGGAAGATTGCCAGGAGGGTAGTGAAGACGACAGCTTTAAGGATAACCAGAGCAACTTCAAAACTAAGAGATTCCGTCCACGGCTGCAGCTGACTGACAGACTTTCACTTATTTCATTTTCCGACAGATAAATATGCTGCCTGTATCTCAATACTCATAACTTGCTCTAATTCTCTCCCCTATATTTACAATTCCCTTTAAATTTTGCACTGGCTTGGCCTCTTTTATGTTATTGCCCTTTTTTGTTTGATTTTGATGTCCTGCTGGGGTGTTTCTGTCAGCTGTTGTTTTGCTGCACATGAGAAGTGTGGTTATGGTCATATACTGTGATTTGCCAAAGAAGCCTGACATTCAACAGAAGCCGTCTCTGCTTAAGACACCAAGAGCACACTGCAGTGACAGAATATTTTAATAAAGATGCTGCTGAGGGAGATTATACAAGCACAAACTGGGTATTTCACATTGCAATATTTCTTACTGTGCCCATCTGCAGCACAATAGCAAGCTTTTGTCCTGGTTGCGGAGTGCCTTGGGTGGTAGCTCTGCTGTTTCGGTGGGTCTTGTGCACGGATAACAACCTAAATGGATAACGGGTACAGAGGCAAATCCAAACACTATCGGGCATTGAGCGATTCATCCAAATGATTTTAGCAAGTACAAGACACAACCTATTTGGTTAATGTGATTTTCAGCAAAAGCATGCCATGTAATTCCATGGGGCTGTTTGCAAACACAATTCAACAACAGCTCGTAAGACAGATAGAGATAAGTTTTTATTATGAATCACCTGCTCTTGCCTTTTCATTTCCCTTTTACAAAATGCTACCATAGAAACTGAACCTTGATTGTGGACCACAAACCAGTAGAGAGAGAGTTTCTGACATCAGTGTGTTTATCCTCCTGACATACGCCACATTTTTATGTTTTTATTAAAATTACTCAGAGCTTCTTTAAGACTGAACAAACCTCCAGGTGTCATTTGACTGACGCCATAGTCTTATTTTGATCTCACATCTCTTGTCAATATTTGATGTTGCCCATCTAAGGACAAAATTACATCAAGACTGAAAACTGAAATCTATTGAATTTTCCTCAAGTTACTTGCAAAATGCATTAAGTTTATCTTAAATTGGCCATGCCACATTTTGGTGGCCACTACAAAAATAAAATAGATAAATGGTGGAAAATCTTGATTTTTGTTTCTTTTGATACCTTTGGCTTCATGAATAGCTTTATAAATAATAGTGTTGCATTTTTTCCACTTTTTCATACCTTATACTTTTTCTATAAATCAACTCTGGTGCTCTTTTTCCAAATGTAAAAACTGTTGAAACATTTTTGATGTTGATTTTTGGCTTTAATGGGCTGAAAGAATAATGGCTTAGAGAGGATGTACGTGCTTTTATCTTTCTCTCCTTCTCAGCACTCAGCATGACACACAGCACACATGCCAAGTCTCTTAACTAGTCAATCTAAAAGCCCTGTAGACAGACAAATACACTCCGTGACAAAATCTACACCATTTCCTCGGATTTATGTGAGAAAAAGTAGGTTAAAAAGAAAGCAAGAGAGTGGCCATCTAGTGGCAGCTTTTCCTTCTTCGAGGAAAAGTGCCTGCTTTACTTTGCAGAACTTTTTTCAGTGACTCTTGTTATAGAAAAGGTAAAAGAATGGCTTTTCAAGTCTCGATTTTGTTGATCATGTCTGCTGCTGCTCAATTTAACATTTTAAAAAACAGTCACTGATAAAGATTAATTCTCCAGCATGATCCCATGCACTGGAAGCCGTATGCCAACACTTTTCACCTCATGCAGACACCAACACAAGCTTCCGAGTTTCCCATAATTAGTTTTGAATTGAACTGTCACTGCAGCGGGCTGCCAGACTGCGTTGTCAGTGCCCTCGCTTCTATGCGCCACGAAACATCAGAGCTTCTCGTATTTCTGTGGTTACAAACATTTCTATCTAATCCCACGCAATTAAAATGATGACTGAATGTTGAAGCTGCTAAAATGCCCCAGTCACATTTCAGTCATCTGATAGCACACAAATTGGGAGGGCAGTTTGTGACTTTTGTGGGGAGAATATATTGAGAAATATGGACTTGTTAGACTTAAAATTATTAATATGTTTGATAACTAAGTTTGAAAACTAACAAAACTGTAAAGATGGACTCAAAGATCATCTGTGAGGGGCTTGATAGATCCCCGATTGTGTGGAATGCCCAACATTGTTAATATTGCACGTCCATGTTCATGTGCTCTTGAGCCAAGGGTTTGCTGCTCAGGCGAGGCAGCTGGTGCTGCGTGCCAGCGGCCTGCCGGAGTCCAGTTAAAACCTGTTATGTTGGCTGTTTCCAAATGGGCAGAGCCTTTTGATTAGATGCTGGTTAGGGATTTCCCAGAGTGAACTGAAAGTTGAAAGAGTGTCTCAACTGTGGAAAGTCAGTTATTGGTCTAATTTGAATCCAAACAAAGCTGGACAGTGCTCAAAAAAAGGCAAAACCAAAAAACAAACAATTAAGCATTCTTGCTTTGAATGCAGTACAGCAACCTTTAAAGAAAAGCATCTCTCAGGTGGAAAAGTTTGGAAAAGAAAATGCTTATTTAGATGGAAGTGAGTGTCAGACTAGTTGTTTCTTTTCTGCAGTCAGTTATTTTACTGATCACCTGCAGACATGTCTCTGTAGCATGTGTGCAAAGGCTTAAAACATGATGCAGCTGAGCACCGCTCCGTCTCCCTGCATACGGTGTTTTATCCTGTCCGTAGCACTCAGCCTAACCCCCACTTGCCTGACTGAACACTAGATTAGCACATTAGTATTAGCACTCTGAATTCCCCATGTGGACGTGTACCACCTGGCAGGCATCGCCACCCTGTGTGAGTCAGAGCGAGCTAGCCCATTAACACACGGCAGGTACTATCGCATTGGTGGCGCTTCAAGCCCATGTGGTAATGTTAACCTTAGTATCCACGCACACACCCACAGCCTTGACTCCCCTCCTTTCCCCTCCCCTGCCTTGACTAACACTGATCCTGTAAGCGCTCCCCAGAGTGCGATGGGCTGCAATGACTGCTACCACCCTGCTTTTCTCCACAGTCCAGCCCGGCACACAGCATATCCTATTATCAGCTATGGAGATGTTCACTATAGATGCTGTCAGAGAGAACACACAGACTCAAATCAATTTCACGCATGATGGCATACTGATTAAAACTACATAGGTTGATAAAGCTGATTCTGATCTCTTTTTCCCCCGTGGGCTGAATTTCAATTGTAAAATCCGAGCCCAAAATGAGGACATATTTGTTTTATTCAGCCATCTCATCTATTACCTACTCTTATTTAGGGTTGTTTGTGTAACCACGATTTTAGAGACTAAGGTCATGCATCTCTGCTTCATGCGATCTGTCGGACTCCAACATTACTGAGTAGGTTCATACTAGTTTTTAGGTGGAGCCAGCAGCTCTAAAAAGGCGAAACTCTCTTTTTCTAGGAGGTTTTGGTGTCAGGAAGTTGTTGACTACGACAGCAGTACAAACAGAGTGAGAATAACATGTGGACCTGTAACAATGAATTAGTTGGTTGATCAATTTTTGAACCAAAAAAATTCTGGCTCCATCTTCCATCATATGAAGTTTTCAGATTGATATAGTTCACTATTTTTGAGAGGAACATTTACCAGATTATTTGTAGTAGATTAGGAATTGAAATAATCACGAGTTGCTGTCCAACTGACATGTTTTCCATAAAAGCATAATGATGATAACAGCTGGACCAGCCCTCTAGATGCAAATGTTGGTGATGACCAGCTGACCAACTGTGATGAAGATACACCAGAGCTTGGTGATGGATGGCGAAGTGAAAAGCTTACTGTATTGGTTAATTGGCCAAATGTTGGAGTTTCCAAATTGGTTGTTGTTTCAAAAGTGATTTGGTGCAAACTGAGCGATTGCAGGTGTCTGTAGAAGAAAGTCACCATTAAAACCCTGTGAGCACTTACATGAATGAGCTTCTTACTTCCTCTCTGAGGAATAGTCAGAGTGCAGCCTTTGTTTTTAGCTCGTGGGTTTGGTGATTCTTGCAGGTGACAGTTATGAAATGACAGGGCACAGTTATAAAATCTGAATATCAGCAGTGCAGAGCAGCAGCTTGGAAGTGACTCACTAATTCATACCCCATTGTCTGACAACAATAATATGCTGTCATGAGAAACATGTAACTGAGAATTGCTTCACTGGAAATGCAGATTTATTAAAATGCTTCGTATGAGAACACAGATATTACAGAAAGAGCCAAATGGATAAAAGGTGCAGTGTGCATATACCCGATGATGAGGTCCAGCTACATATGAAATTTTAACCCATGGCTTTGACTCACCTGTTTCTATCTTATTCTACTGACTGCAGGTGACCAAAAACTGATTTATGTAGTTTTAAAGCTTAATTACCATACCCTTGACAAAACCAAAAACTATCTGTTTGATTAAAGCAAAGGGTGGCTCTACTCCTTAAACAGAGACAAGCTGCATATTGACAAGGAAGGGATTCAGGATTAAATATCCCTTCACTACAGGGATTGCCCTGGCCTCCATACAGCAGGGACTTTCTGTCCAGGCCTGCACTGCATTAGTTTGCCAAGATGGAAAGATTCTTTTCGCTGCTATTTTCGACACGATCTGTCCCCATGGTGGCCCCTTTGTCTGGCTAGGAATCACTTGTCACCTTGTCAGCAAGAACCATAAGAGTCTGCCTCTGGCCTGAGGGGACACAGGCACTAACTACACATAAAACGGCACACATGCAGCTGGAGAATACAGCAGGATTTTGTCAGTGAGATTACATTGTTCACAATTTACATTTAATGATTGTCTCCTGCATTTATTTGATCGTCATGTCTTCTCACCTGGTGCTCTTTGTGTCTCTCTGCCTAACCTCTTTTGGCCTCGCTCTCCTTTTTGCACTCGCTCTGTCAGTCACTATCTCGCATACACTGCATGAGCGCGCACACACACACACTGTCAACGGCCACTCAGAGTATCACACAGTTGATAATTCAGCCTTCATAGCCCCCCTGGGAGATACACCAACACATACACACTTGCACATTCGCTACAGCAAAGCTTCTCGATTAGCAGTTACTACTGCCACGGGAGGAAGCGAATCCAACACACATCGAAAACACTGTACAATCACATTACTAGCAACACTGAGCTGTAGACACACACACAGTAGCACATTCACTGCTTTACAGCTCAATACTACCACAATATCATAAGCACATCCGTCAATGGCACCATACATATATGTGTCTGCTTAAACACCATTATATTCCACACACACACTGGCGCAGATCCCTCTTACGAAGCAGCACTGTTCAGAGGAATGTACAGAAGAAGTGGGTGGGTGGGTTTGTGTTTGTGGGGTGTGGGGGGGGGCACTACAGTTCCTGCATATCTCCATGGAAACAGGCTGGAGAGCAGCACATCCCGCTCAGTGTACTGTGAGACACTGAGGATGAATCCGGTTCTCATTAGGGAAGCCAAGCCACACCACACACCAGGCGGGTGATTACATTATTAATTGCAACAGCTTTTTTTATGGAGAAAACACACACACGCACACGCACACACACCTGGATGAGGGGTTTCCTCATGCTCAAAGTCAATAAACACCAAGGGTTATGGTTAGAGAGTCTCTCCCCAGGCTGATCAATGCTGATTGTATGATTTTCATAACCGCTAATGCAGACTCATCCTTGCTCGACATTGATTTTCCTGCAGTCACATCACATTTGTGAGTTCACCTCTGATTTTTCTTTAGTTACTGACAGTTGACATCGAAAAGAGATATCAAATCCTAATCTTAGCATTTAAGAAACATTCAGTTGATGCTGTTGCAAAATCTCAACGAGCCAAGATCTTATGAGTGGGTCTGTAACTGTGGGTCACGTGCTACAGGCTGTGGGGCTGTGCAGGAGACCTTTAACTGAGATTGTTTGAAAAAAAATTGTGACGAGGAGAGAGCTTGCATTTGCAAGGAAATTAACAGCGCAGAGAGAAATTCAAGGTTGAGCCACAGATCTGCCGACAACACTGACATTCGTTAAGTGGGACCAATCATTCGTGCTATCGCTACTCTGGGTTATGACATCATCATATCAGTACACATCTTTAGGAAAAGGAGAGCCATAGTGAAATTTCCAACATCCCAAGTTTTCATTGATGCAACAATTGCAATAGCTTTGTCAAGCAAATAACCAAAACACAAACATGTTGTGTGCATTCACACAGCTCCGCCAACAGTGAAGGGTTCAGGGCTTTGATGTGCACTCGATCTACGTTTTTTATATATCATTACACAGACCAACTCACCAAGCCAAATATATCTGCTGAAATGTTTCTCATTCATATTTATCTGCTTGGATAAAAAGTGGCCAGTGGAGTAGTACGTGTTTCCAGTTCTCAGTGCAAAAAAAGAAAAACTGTATCAGTAGTTCTCTCTGTTGCCAATATCGAGCTCACTCCTGTCAGCGCTCTCTATATTCAAACTCATATTCACTCTTCTTCTCACTCGTACACCCACGCAGCTTCTCTCTCTACCTTACATGGTATTGTACTCGGCACTATTTGGAGGGATTAGAACTGGGAAGTAAGATTCTGGTTATTTCCGTCCAGCTTCTCTTCATTTAGCTACAGGGCTGAGGTGCCCAGGAAACGTTAAGATAACAGAGCTGAAATCAAACTTTAATCACCCTTATAGAAGCTCTACATTCGCTGTAGCAGTAGAGGAATGAAGATATACAGTGGATAAGAATACAACACATGAAACATAATGCCACAATATCCTGGGTTCCTCTGATGTGAGGATTTGTGGCACTCATCTTTTATATCAATGTTAATAAAGTCAAAAAAAGCTATTTACATTTTTTACGAATATACTCACATTTTATCAACCCAATGATTAGTGAAGAATTGAGGAAATTATCTGGTAATTAACTGAAAAGTGAAAATGGGTAAAAATAATCATTAGTTGCAGCGCCTACCCTCAACTACAGATAGTAATTTCCAGATCTGTAAATTTTCAATGAGGGAAAGAAGATCCCTATTTTATATGCAGACTGCAGACTATGCAAAGAAAATATACAGGTTTGCACAGTCAACGTGATAGATCAAATGTTATATGAACAGACACAAACATAAACATTTTTGAATCTATGTTGAGTTAGTTCCTGTTAATATTACTGAAAAATATGAATACCTTTATACATTTTAAATCAATGCGGAACTATAATTTTACATCTCAGTGGGCAGTTTATTAGGAACGCAAAATTATAAGTGATGCAGTCCGATACAACAGTCTTCATTCAATCCTTCGTGAATGTTCTTGTTGAAACGGTTTTAGAGATGTGTTGATTCAGTTGTAGGATCAGGTTGGATGTAGTTATGTTATGTTGGCAGGTGTTGGCAATGAGGCAAAATTATTCCAAAGCACCACAAATTGCAATTATAGCTGCCAGAATTATCATTCAAATCATCAGCTCGTCACCTTTTCTTGGATCTGACTGATTATTTTTAGCTAGGTGTTCGTAATAAACTGCAAAGTGATGTAATATCAGCTGCTAGGACAAATAAAATAAAGAATTTTATTTAAAACTGGGGCTGACAGCACACAGTGTTTGTTTTGCAAAAGCAATGAGCCAGCATTGTATTCAACAAAAGTGCTGAATAAAATATCTGTCAGTTTTTACCTTCTGCAGCATGAAGTGGAAGGAAATACCAAGGTGTCACTAGCAAGTAGCACGGTGGCGACAAGAAAGAGAAAAGATGTCAAGTTGTAACAGTTTCAGATTTCAATAGGAAAGCCACTAAAGAAAAACCTCAATCCTCATTAAAGCTGGAGTTAATCGCTGGATCCCATGTCTTTCCCTGTGGTGGTGGCTGTCTGAAACAACCAAAATTCTCACTGTTGTAGAAGAAAAACTGATTTTAAGTATTTTTTTTAAGTATCTTTAAGTATTGGAGTAATGTAAAGGCCCAGGAGGAGGAAAGTGTAATTTTGTGCAGCTCGGTCGCAGAATAAAATAATTAATTATTTTAATTATTTCAATTAATTATATAATTCATTATTTTATTTGTTGTGCTTTGCAGACTCGTTGCTATGTACAAATGGAGATCAGACATCCAAACCTAATGGGTGACATGGAAATGTTGGCTAAATGTCATGAGTAAGATCATAAAGGAAAAGGTGAATTAAAATGAGTATCTGTTATCTCTTCATTTACCTTTTTTAACAGAATTGACTGGTAATAACAACAATAGAAATGTTGTCCTCCTCTGCACCTGGCAGTGAATCAGCTCATCAGTTAATGGCTGATTGATCATTCAATCCTGACCTCTAAAAGCCTGCACCAAAACAAAGAGAAAAGATGCCATCCACAGCCAGATGTACTGCTGCTCTAATCCTAAACACAAACACACACTCTGTGAGTCAAACTAAGAGGACAGATAAATAAATTAGTCATTTTATACACTGTGTCGAATGACTGATTTGCCCATTCCGTAGCTGGGACATACAGAACCTGCAGAAAATGAAACGCCATCAAATCAACTCTCCTGTCACTGTCAAAAGCAGCATGGACCTACAGGCAGCAACATCAACTCGTATGACGGTCTTTATCATCCAAACTAGAACTTGACCCCATGATCGCTCTATAAGACGGAACAGAGTGTCAAAAAAAAAATTAATTTGCTAGGTTTCCTTAAAATTCCCTGTAGCTATAGAAAGCCTGCACAGGATGAACCTCGATGTTTTCGCTCATTTTCCTCTCTTGTTCTACTGTCCTCAAAAAACAGGATATCTTGCACTACAACTGGCAGAAGTTCATTAAATTTGATTTGGCACATTTATCAATAATAATAATAAAAAAAAACCTTTTAACTTTAAAATTTGATGAGCTCAAAGTGTTTACTTGCTTTCATAAAGGAATAGTTGAATATTGAAGATTGATCTAATGTCTAATGCATAAAGACCAGAAAGTGGGGAAACTGCCAGCTTGGCTCGGTCCAATGCTAACGAAATCCATTTATCAGAACATTTGACACTCACTAATTAACACATTATATTTGGTTTATTTAATTTCTACCAAGAAAAAAAAAGTGTTGCTAGGCAACCAGCAGAGACTACAGGAGGTTAGTAGTCTTGGCCAAGAAATTGTCTAGCACATAAACCCCCCACCACCCCCCCACCCCGTAAAATGGCAACTTGTTTTTACACTGTGGTTCCAGTCTGTGTGCTACGCTAACTGACTGCTGACTGCGGCTGTATCCAAGAAAAAAGGAGCATTTCACCAAATGTCAGACTATTCCTTCAGCTTCTGTGGCTTCAGCAAGATTAGGACATATCACCAGAACCAGTGTTCTGTCTGAAACTGACGATACAGCAGACCTACTTCACGCAGTGATTGGGCAGCTGTGTGGGGATGAGAGAGGACGCAGCGTTTGAACCCTGTCTCTTTTCGTGTAGGGGGTCAACTGTAGTGGTATGAACGTCCTGAAGGAGCAACCACATGACATTGGGCACCATCATATCCTTATTCAAACAATATCACTTCTCTCCCATCTCTGTGATGGATAGATTTTCATCCCATCATCTAGTGCTGACCTTTGAAGTCTCTATATCTTGATAGATTGGATATGTTTGGCACCCAGGCCTTTAAAGTGTCGTTTCAGTATGTAATCCATCTTAATCAGTGTTAACATATAGTTGTATATGATAAACACTGTGTAATCTCAAGGCTACTGATGACGCCTGCCGCTCTTGGTTGTGTTAGGAGCACTGGGGCTTTATACAGTGAACTGGCCAGATGAGGAATTTCAGGATGCAGGTGTATCTGCTTAAGAATCAGAGCAGTGAAAAGCCAAGTGGGAGCTGTGAGGAGACTGCTCCGCTGAGATTTCCCTCTGTATCCCGGCTCCACGCATGACAAATGATCACCTCATCCAGGCACCTATCTTCACATGAAAGCAGCCTGAATCAGTCCACACAGCTGCTATAGTGTGATTCTGTACATGCAGATAGGCGTGCCTTTAGCTCTCTCTGTGTACCAGGGTTGGAGATGGAGCTTATTGCAAAGGCAAGCACTGTATGTACAGTTTCTCTGTGTCAGTTCTCTGCTGCATCTCAATGTAAAAATAAAATACCATTTGCTATGTACGCAAACATGATCAAGTCAAACCAGGATCCATCTTTAGCAAAATATTCTTTCTTTCTGTGTTTGTTTATAATCAGCAGTTAAACATGTGTCTTGTTTCTTTTCTGAAAAGCCCTGACACCCTGTCAAACAGCCGGATGCAGAATTTGGATATCGCTGCGGCACCAGCTAGACTCCATCTCTTATGGCATTGGAAAGTGTGTGTGTGTGTGTGTGTGTGTAAGGTGAAATTGATGAACTGTCTTCAGGTCACTTACAGGTTCAGTCTTCACAGTGTCAGAGCTAAAATGTGACTGAAAGATTGAATGATCTGCGGGAGAGCGCAGTGTTCAGCTGTTGGCCAGAGAGTGAATGGAGTAAGTTCTCCTACACCAGCCCCCTTCGGCCCCCAAACCCCGTATATTCATTGTTGTTATCCTCATCTGCCCCGTTCTTTACCCTCTTTGTCCTCAATTCCTTCTGTCTATGGCAAATAAGGCATGAAGACACACACAGAAATTGAAAGGAAATGATGATTTCTTCAACAGCCCAGCTGAATTGATAGAAACGATTACATAATGATCAACTGTTGTTACCATTGAAGAAGACCATCACTTATTTGAAGCCTGAATTTAAAATCCGACATTCGTGTCCCTAAGATGATCGATGGAGATCTGGTTAGCCACACTGTCAGGATGAAAATCCCCTTGTTGCCCATCGAGAAGCCTAGCTGAGGAGCAATCCCTCCCACCCTGCTGGATTCTGTTACACACACATACATATGAACACACACACACACACACTTGCACAGATCGCTGTGATTGAAGAAGAGAAGAGGTTTTTGTCGAAACCTGAAGACAGATATTTTTGGTATATCTGACAAAGATCAGTCTCTGTCTCTCTTTCTGATGTGGAACCATTGTGAGGAATACCAATTACCTATTCTGCTGTGGCAACTTCTCATCTACCTGTTAAATTCACACACGCACACAAGCCGAAACGATGACTATGTCTTGAGAAGGGGGGAAAAAAACTGCAAAGATTACAAATGATTTCCTGAATGAGCCTTCTTACCTTGCAGCGAGTCTATGTTCCGGAGACATTGGAGCACATATGCGGCGTGTCTTCACACGATGACAGGGAAGCGGCGGACAGTCATGCAGAGGTGTTTCACATCTGAGAATGGAGGGGGAAAGCAGGATTTCTCCTCTGTTTTTCTGGTCCTTTCTTGTTATTTTTTTCAAAGCCCTCTGAGGACCGGAGCACTGACAGAGGAGGAGGAGGAGGAGGAGAAGGAGTGGGAAGAGGAGGAGGTGGTGGTGGAGGAGGAGGAGGAGGAGGAGGACGAGGAAAGGGAAGGCTGAGGAGGGAGCAGTCTGCCGGGCTGGGCTGCTGTGGATCACCTGGAGCAGTGTTGAGCTCCGCATTTACTCCTCCACTGCAGCAGTGCAAGGCAGCAGCGCGAGCTGCATGTTGCTCACGCAGATCACCGCAAAACAAGGACACGGAGTCTCCATCTGCTGGATTCAGGATTCTGCAGCTCTGTGGCTCCACGCGCTCCAATCCCCATCAGTATGCACACTCATGCTGTCCCTCTTCCCTTCTGAGTTTCAAAATGCATTTCACTCTTAATGCCTTTGCCTTACACTCCTTTTTCCTCTCGGGGGTTTATAATGAGTCACAAATGTGTTGCCATGTTTTTTGGCTCTGTTTTCCTTCTTTGCATCCTCATATTGACTGGTGCATGTTGTTATATGTCTGGTGTGCTTGGTAATAAAACGTCAAGCTCAATAAAGCCTCAGCCAACCTCATGCTCCCGTTATGATGACATCACTTCTTTTGACCGAAAGGGAGGGAGTTGTTTCCTGGTCATGTCAGGACCCTGATGATGTCACCAAGATCAGACACGTTTGTCACACAATGCGCCAGCATTTAGATGGAATTCAATTCTTTGAGAAAGTTAAAACAAGCTGGACAACAAAAGCATGCTTAACAATTCAGCTAAATAAACTGCAGCAGAGCAAACTACAAAATGAGGATTGATCGAATTTCCTGTCTCATGATGGTCTGGGACAAACGCTCATCCAAACTAAAACAACGAATTCCACCAACATGCAGAACACTTCTCAGGGCTTGACCACCCTCACATTCTCCTCACATCCTCCATCTTTCACCAGCCTCTTCTCTGTCCTACAGTGCAGCAGATCTTCTGAGGCTGAAAGACAATCTGAGTGCAGAATAAATACAAATTTGGAAAGGATCATATTGATTTCAGGTCGAACGTGAGACTCATTGGTATTCTGAAGGAGTGGAAGTGCAACTCAAGAGACATGAGAGCGTTTCTCATCTTGATGAAAGAGACATATCTGCAATAGCTGATACAGACAGAAGAAAGAAGAAGGGCCGCTTCAGTAAGAACATGGAAAGAAAAAGACAAACATCTAAAACTTTTTCTACAGAAGCAATCACACCAAGATGCCCTGGTGAGTGGAAAAAGTGATGGTAGGGTCATTTATATGTCCCATTTTCAACCACCGTCCAACAGTCATGCTGGGTGAGAAATCCTTGTTGAGTTGTGGGAGGACAAGGAATTCCCAGAGGTACAAACTTTGCACTAGTATTTAAAGCTGACCTATGTCTATGTCTAACCCTTTGTCCATGATACCTGACCAGCAGATCAATCCCTTAAAGCCTCCTGGTGTTCCACTGAACTCATTGGTACATTGTCAGGTTTTCAGTTTAATGTGTTTTGAAGTTTTGAAATAAAGAGCAGACCATCTAACCTCAAGTCAAACCAAGAAGAAAAAGGGTTTGCCATGCCATGGTGAAGTTTAGTTAAACTTAGACAGAAGCCCAAGATGGCACCTAATGTGATTAATGTTTTAAAGACCAACGCTAAACTTTTACCGTTTACCCCCACGGAGACAGAAAGAACAAACAAGCCATCACAAATATGTACAGTTGGGCATCGTTGCCAAATGCAATTGAAACGTGTATCAGAGATGCTGTATCCCCTCACTGTCAGGGTCAAACAGCAGACCTGAACTCTTCTTCACCCTCCCAAAAATAAGGTGACAAGTGATTAATCTGGCCGTTTTGCAGCACCATGTGTTTTTGCACCACCTCAATGTAAATTCATCTTCGTTGGTCCTCTGTTTTTCCATACATGTCAAAGGAATGACATGTTGTTTAACACTGTTTCCAGTTATGCCACCTTTGTGACCGAAGCTGCTGTCATCTGTTCCACATTTTTTTCAGTCAGTCTGTTCTTTAACACAGAATCACAATTAACTGGGTCTGGTAAGCGTTTTTCGTACCGGCCACAGAGCATGATTACATGTTAATGGCTTTGTTATACAATGAATTAGTGCGCCTGTGTGGAAGGATCTGCATTCATTATGTTGCCTGACTCAAATTCAGGACTTTCCTTTTATATATATCCTCCATCTGTATGCGAGAACGGCACAGATGGGTGCGTTATCAAAGTAAACAGTTCCACCTAGTGGTGTAGCACTGAGCTGGCTGTATCAAAGTTGCACACATTTGTGCTAAAATCTCATCCCAGATTAAAAAACGATAGAAAAACATTTGCAAAGATAACTTTTCTAAATCGTACAAACCATCTCTGTTTCTGCTACTTGGTGTGCCCATTCCTTAAAACCTTTCAGTCTCCACACTCATTAACATTGTGGTCCAACCTTGAGAAATTGATGACTAAGGTATGATCAAGAGCAGCTTTTGTGGATGGCTGACAAAGAAAAAAAAAAAAAAAAAAAAAAAACTTGCAACAATTCTTTAGGTTATGCACATCAAACAAGTAAAGATGTTCCCATATCTATGCTCATTTCACCGGGAGTCTTTGTGCTGACAAAGCCTGTAAAATCACAGTAGGACCCTACACACGATTAACTCGCAGATAATCTCTGATACATGGTTGGACTGAAACTGTACTGTCAGCTCATTTGTAATGCGTAAAAAGACTTTTTCAGAATGTGACTGACACATATATGATCGATGTTGTCAAACTTGATTTAGAGATTTAGAGTAGGATTGGGCTGAAAAAGCTAAACCTACTGTATCTGAGGTAATAACAACAAACATAACAAAAAAGTTTGGGGAGAAAGTCCAAATAAAAATGTAAGGATAGTCTTTAATGATTTTTGTCTTGGACCTTGACTTCAAAAGCATCGCAGGAATAGTGCTAGTATTTGAGGTTTGTGCTGAGGCTAGCCAGTTTTTGATCATCTATGATGGCCAAAAATGCCAAAAGAAAGGCAGCAAACCCCCACTGCGCTTTTTCCTTGGATGGTTCTCTGCGCTCTGACCTCTGCTGAGCGGAGGAGTCGTGCAGAGTTGAACTAATTAACGACCATCTCCTTTACAGTCTGCACATCACAACAGCTAACACCTCCTCCACACTATCTGTCTTTACGTCTGCTGGACTTCTCAGCTGATGACGGCATGTAATATGAAAGGTGTCACTCACAGTGATGAACGCAATCATACTCAAATCTGATGCTTTTCGTATCTGTCGGGCCTTTGATTTGGTTTTTCGGCCTTGAACTTTGTGGGCTTTTTTTGTGTTTTAGTTCAGTCGGGCCTCTCTTGTCAGACGTTTTAGCCTCCATTGTTGGCTGTTTACATTTAAAATGCTCTGAGAGACAATATAGCGCAGCATCCAGTGACACTGCTGGTGAACATAGTGGAGTTAGACAGCTGCAGAGCTCTTTTGTCAGTCTGGAAAAATGCCCTGTTGTCTTTTTATTTTTTTAAATTCAAACAAACCTTCATCCAACATGTCTAAATGCATTCTTATACTGTTAAACTGTCTCGGAGTGCATGTGTTGATAATAACAGAGTAACATATCACCCAATGCAATGTTGGCTCATCGATGCCTTTTTTAATAGCATTCTTAGTACGATGGTTGACTGACTGATCAGCTTACGACTTCTAACGGGATTACATTTAATGTGAAATATTACCATATTTATTATTCGTGCTTTTCCGACCAATGTGATCAGAACCTATTTGATACAAAAACTCAGCGCCAGAGAGTCAGCACTTAAGATCCCCATTACCAATAAAGCCATTAATGCAGCATGTAGTGACATCCCCTCATTATGTTTGGCAGGGCCACCCCTCCCACCTCTTACCTGAGTCCTTCTCAAAGAAAAGACAGCAGTGAGTCTGTAGTAGCCATGGTAACACCTGTGACAGATGAAAAGATGGATGACAGATAGAGTACAATACAGCTGAGTCACTCCCTGATTAGAGGGAGCAGCACAATGGGACTATGTGGCCATTTAAAGAAAAAACAAACTTAAGAGAGAAGAAGCTGCGGGTCACCTCATTTACAGTGACCCCCCCCCCCACCCCCACCCCTCCACCCCTCTCCGTCCACATCCACATACACATCCACCACAGCACCCCTCACTGCTGTTTACCGACACGACAAGTGAATAATCAGTCGATGAGAGACTCACTCATGCTGTGCAAAACTTCTGAAATGTACACTTTGGCTCTGCACGGCCAGGTGCGGCAGGAGATTCAAACCTCCATCAGCCCTCATGTTGGGTGCGTTTGGGTTTGTATTCATAAACAACATCGCCTCTTCCCTCCCTTACCTTTTTCAGCGCTGACATCTTCCTCCTCAGAGAAGGTCACTTCTTCCTCGATAGTGAACGGGAGATAAATTGGTGAGAGGCGATCGTGTCCCCTGAAATCCCTGAAAATCTTCATCGCCTCGTCCGCTATAAACGCCGTAGTTCCCCATGATGATGCAGGCGGCTCGGGTGTGTTGTCCTGACCGACGCAGGTCCGGATGCAGCCGCAGACTTCATTCTTCAGGAGGACTTAGACAGCTCTGGTGTTGTTGTGGTCAGTGAAAGCACAGCTCCGCTTATAAAGGCAGCCTATATCAGACGCCATTTTTTTTTTTTTTTTTTTTTTTTTAAGAAAGCCTGCACCCACAGCAGCACAACTGATGTCTTCTAACAGGAACAACACAACACTTCACCTGTAAATACAAACTTTAACAGGGTAAACTCACTGCGCTCCTTTGTATGGCTGCTGTGAAGGCAACTAAAAAAATGAGATGATAAATGAAAATACATGAAGGTTCGATGATGATGATGTAATGATTGAAACTGGAAATGCATGCTTTAAACACAACTGTGTGGGGCTGACACAATGAAAAAGAAAACATGGAAAAAGTTTAAATGTAAAAAGAAAATAAATATACAAGTTGGCTTTTTATTACCTAGTTTGTAGTATATTAGTGCACCAAATGGAGGTATGGTTCAGAGCTACATCCAGTATATAAGCACAGGGCTGTGCAAAATAGGATAATTTTATTCCCTTTACCCCGTCAATGTGTTTTATTTTCCTTATTATTCGATCATTCGATCCATGACCCTGGGAAAGGCACTTTAAATCATCCGAGCTTCATGATGGCTCATTGTAGGTAGACTGATCTGTCCAGAGGTGTTAAAATAACAGATTCAGGGATATTGTAGTCTTTTATTTTCACCCATCTTCTAGAAGTGTAAGTCATAAAACCAGAGCTCCAAAGACACATTAAATAAGAAATATTAGCAGTCGGTTCCCACCATGGCTCTGGTCCCGGGTTAACAGACCAAGGTTTCCAGGTGCAGGTGCTTTTCAGCTTCTGGGTGATTTATGCTGTTCACCCACACGATTTCTCAAGTGACTATACACATCGCTGGAAAATCTTTTTCTGAGCAATCAATCTCAGCATGTTTCTTCCCACACGTCTTATATACCATAACATCTGCAAAGTTTTCTCCAAACTACATCTGTAAAATAACATAGTTTAGTGAGACTTTATTAAGCCTGGGGAGGGTTAAGAAGTCGTAGCACTCAGGTTGTTGTGTTGCTGCTGTTGTTGGGGTGTTGTTGTGTTGTTGTATCCTCGACAGTATCCAGTTTGGGCATTAGGGGGCCCCAGATATCGTTTCTCTGTCCATGGTCCTGATACAGACTGAGGCGTTGGCATGGCGACAGGTGAAGACATTCATGTCTGCGGGCAGTTTGTGTGTCTTCGGACTGAGGGACGGACCTACACAGGGAGAGGTCCCAGATAAGCCCCAGGCCTGGGAATCGAACACAGAACCTTCTTGCCTGGAGGCAATGGCATCACCTGAATGGTTAAAACATTCAGATCTGATGGATCTCTGTTGTTGTGGGTTCGATCCCCACTCCTGATTGGACTGTGTACAGAATAGAAAGCAAACACAAGTATCACTCCTGTAAAGACTATATATATATATTAAAAAAATGCACACAACTGACCCTGTAACAATGCTGTGAGGCACTAACCACCATCCCACCGTGCCGCCCACTAAAAACATACTAATCTATATTAAACTGCACTACAACAATAATACACACTCTCCACTGAATGTATTAGTCGTGTGTGTCAGCTGAAACACATCCAACCTCCAGTGGTGGAAAGTAACGCAAATGCATTTACACAGCACAGAGCTGCACTTTGGACGTTAGTGCCACTTAATACTGCTCAGTTTTAAACTCAAATCTACACTGAAATATCAAAATATGATGATTTCAGAAGAATATAAAATAATTCAATTACTGCCACTTTGGCCAAATGGATGATTTAATGTGATATTTTTGTCTAATTGCTGCCTTCCTGTAAGTAAATAATCATTTCCACCTTTCTCTTGTCAAACTAAAAGGATTCAAGTTCCAGCTCTTATTTTTCTCTTTTATTCATTTATCAGTTTTACACCTTTTTTTTTCCGTTTCCCTCGTACAGTCTTAAATCTTTGGCTGTGTCTCCCTGTGACGGATGTTATGTGACAGATAGACTCATTTCTAAAACATCCTCACTCACACCTGAATTTAACTACAGATAATTACCCTCCGGCTGGAGGAACTAGTTTTCCTCCGCTCCCTGTCACAGCGTCAACATTTCCTCACACCTCTCTGTGTGGGAACATTTCAAGGTGTTGGTCTAAATATATTTATATAAAAAAAAAAAAAAACAGAAAACAGCCCAAAATCGTGTCTGTGAGACAACTGCGCCACCAACTAGTTTGTGCGTCCTTCGCTTTTTGTCGCATCGGATTTAAAGGAGAAGCGGTCTTTTTATTCCGGATCGGACTTGTAGATGGCGGCTGCCCCACACAGAATGTGTCACAGCAGAGAGATGATGGTCTGTCATTTAAACCGCGTCCTCCTGTGAATTAGGGAGACCAGGGATCCGCCTCAGCTTGAACCCGGACTGGGAGCAGGTAGGATGAATGAAAGTGGAGGAAAGATGTGCGCAGATAGAAGAAATGAATGTCCCGAACCGAGCTGGTCCTTTTAAAACGACATCCGCTGCTGTTCGAATAAACAAAAAAAAAAAAAACGATGCTTGGGGAAATAACGACACGCCAAACTCCATTCACCAAACGGGTAATTTAAAGTTGCCCGTCCCAATTAAAAAGGGCAGCAATCAGCAAATCACGTTTTCAAAACGTCTTACATTGTAATTAGAATTCCCGTGTGATCCGGCATTGATATTATAGATATTAGTCTAGAATAGATCCTTTAATATTAAATATTGATATTATTAATTTTCCAGAAAAAATCTGCAGTCAGTGCCGTGACTCTCCGGTAGAGATCTGTTTACTGTGAAATTTGAGCCCACCACAGGAAATCATGTGTTTGGAGACATGACCAAAGTCTCACTAGGCTTCTTTATAAGATTTGATATGTACGTCTTAGTTATGGCAATGTCGACCTTAAATCACGAGATTATTTAACGGAGTTTGGTTTATTATTCGTTTGCAGTGTTGCAACAATCACAGCACAGCACTGCAGAAGGTGTCTGCACCTTTTCTTCTTCTTCTTCTTCTTCTTTTTTTTTTTGGAAAGGATTTTGCTATTTTTTTTGAAGACATCACATGTGAGAACAGACAACTGTGATATAAGAGCAGATATAATTCCTGCTGTTTTTTTCACTGAAGGTTCCCACAGCAAAGAGCTGAGGATTCTTTCTTGACTAGTTGCACTTCTTTTATTCTGCTGAGGGAAAGTTGTACTCATGGAAGGTTTATGTTGACCCCCCCCCCCCCCCCCAGGCACCAGTGGTCTGTTGGTCTGTACGTAACAGAGGGCACAGTGAAGGACACTGGGATAGCCTGTCCTGACGCCCACCCCTGCTGGACCATGGGTAACCATACCGGCAAAGATGGACACGGCCTGACAGGTATCACAGCAGCACAAATACACACACATCCATTTTTCTGTTTTTTGCTTTGAATTGGTGATTAAAGTAGATTGATAATTGACAATATTATTTTTGGGTTGCTGTATGTTTCTAGTTTCCTCTTCTCTAATTTAGGCTTGGTTTCCTAAAATCATTACTCAACTACTTTGGACTCTGTTCCTCATTGAGAGGCAGAACAGACAGACACGCCTCATTATGTGTAATTCCAAGTGACAATGAACAGGCTTGTGAGTGATCAAAAGATAAACCCTCTGAAGTTTTTATTCAAACTCTAAAAAAGGCATCAGCAGGAACAGCGGTGATGTTCATTTCACCAACTCCAATACAATGGTGGCATTAATCTCATGATTTAGGTTATTCAAAGCACACTAATATCGGGCATGTCAGCAGAAAGCTGTGCATCCTCCTCGGGGAAATACTGCTTTATATAAGACATGCTAAATGTTTATCTGATGATCTGATGAGGCTAAAGTGGACCTCTTTAGGTTTACCCAGTTTGTCCACACGAAAAGAGACCAGCTGTTATTTGTTTAATATGCAAAGTTGTGCTGTGCAGCGTCATGTGTCTTGTTTTCTAACTGCAGACAATCAGTCTGCCTCTTGCTCTGGGTTTATTCTCACCTACAGCTGTTTAAAATGCTGCTGCTTGTTTCATCCCTTGGCTGTCAGTATGCGGGAAAGTTGGCTCAAGCTGGAGGATGAGAATAGCTCCCCTGCTGTAGCTGAGCAGACTTCATAATGCCGCTGCTGGGGAAATGATGAGTCTGCAGAATCCTGCAGTACAACACAAGGACGAGGAGGCAAAGCATGAAAAGGTCTGAGCCGAAACAGGTGGAGATCCCCTGTAGCCTGTCCAAGTCTGCGTGAGTCCATCAGAGCAGACCATAGACCGGGTCCTTTCAGTATCACGCAGGGAACTAGAGACCATGTCAGAGCGATAATAATGCAGCAGCATTACTCTCAATTTCTGGCTGCATGTTTAAAACTGATGGACGTAATCGTCCGGTGGGAGCAGTGTGGGCAGCTGATATTAGATCAGGGTGAAATTGCCTCCCTTCCTGGATCTTGCCACCCTAGAGCTGCGGGAGGGGGGGCTGATACCAAGGAAGACACTGGCAGGAGAGGCTTTTTGCTGCATCAGTCAGTCCAGGATAGTAAATAAGGGAGCAGGCAGAGTGGTTCCAACTGCAGAGGGGGGGGGGGGCTTCGCATTCAGCACGATTTTCATCTAACGTTGCTTTTAAAGCTCAGAACCGTGATAGTTTTGTTTTTCATCGCTACTCATTTCTCTGCTGCTGTTTGATTTTACGTTTTTCCCCTTTTCAGGCTCTCCTTTAGATTTCTTCCACACGCCTCCTACCACACCCACAGAGGCAGAGCTGACTGCCATGGCCTTATCCTCTGGAGCTTCCTCTAATAAGGCACAGACACCGTCACCGACTGACAGCACCACCCCCGCCACCGCCACTCCAGTGGCAGACTGGACGCAGAATCCGCCTGCTCCCACAGAATGGGCCGTGATAAGCGTAGACGGCATCACCCCATCAGAGACGAGCATGAGCAATGCAGCAGGGAGATGCGGGAAGGCAGTGCTCAGTCCGGGCAGATCAGCGTCTCTGACTCCCTCCAGAGGATCTCCCTCAGAGCAGAGCTGGCAGGAGAGGGACAGCGGTCTGGAGCCGCAGCCTGCAGCGGAGGGGATTGGGGAGGAGATGGCTCTGGTTTTATTCAGTCTGATGGAGCACTACCGGGCCTCAGTAGGTCTGACCCCCGACACTGATGTTACGACGGGAGCAGTAGGTAGGCCCTCTCTCTTCACTTTTTCCATAAAAGGCAGTTTCAAGGAAAACTCAGACAAAAAGCAGCAACTTTTGTTTCCTGCTCCTAAAAATGTGTTTTTGGTTACTGTCACTTCACATCAGGTGCTGCTGAGGTGTTCACCTTAAGGCGTCAATCGTTTCATTCCAATAGATGACACAGTGCTGACTGTAAAGCATGAGCCTTTTTAAAGGGCCTTGGATGCTAAAGTTTAATGAACTGTTTGTTGTATAACCTGAAAAACAGGAATAAGGAATGTCACACACGATAAGTATGTTGTTAAAATATCATCCTGTTGTAAAATCGAGTGATGTTGTTCCTCTGTAATTGGTTGTTGATATTCTGGTTAAAGGTGTGTAACGTTACACTCACTCATACTGGGCTCGTTTGTTTTCTGTCAGAGCTGCTCAGGCGCCTGATAACAGAGAGAGACGAGCTGGTTGAAGAGGTGGACACACTGAAGGAGACACTGAGGGTGTGATGTTGACACTTCCGAATAGTTTATTTGAAAATTCATTTTGTTTGCAGTTATGGTCTGACTATTTATAATGTAATGTGACCTCACTGCAGCATATTCATTCAAAGAAACCCAGTTTGGCTGAAAAAGTATTGATTACATACTTGTGCCTTAGCCTGTTGAATTTATAACTTATTTATAGCTTTAGAGGCCAGATGCATCAGTATTGTCCACTGAGCCTATTTGAGAATAATCATCTCTGAAATAATTTCTTTTCGTTCCCCCTCCACAGACAGAGAGGCTGGAGTGGCGACAGTTCCAGTGCGACCTGCAGGTCGCCGTGTCTGTAGCCGACCGACTGCGGGTGGAGTCGGAGCAGGCGCTGGGTTTACTCCAGGCGAACCACAGGGCCGTGGAGGAGCAGCTTGCCCAGGCGCTCAGCAGTCAGCAGGAGAGAGACAGAGAGCTGGAGAGTCTGAGAGCCGAGCACAGACACGTCTGCAGCAAACTAACTGAACTCAGCCTGCTGCAGCAGCAGGAGCGATCTGAGCTGGACGCTCTGAAGAATACATGCAGGGTGAAAGACATAACAGATGGTGATAAGCAGACAGAGAGAGAAGAACCTAAGGGGGGAGAGGGAGGGGGAATGTCCAAAGTAACTGAGGAAGCTGAATCAGAGAATGATGCAAAAAATTTAGGAAAGGAGAACGAAGCACATAGATGTGCGGAAGGTGAAAGAACAGGTCAAGATCCTGAGGAGGAAAATGGATCAGAGAGCACACAGCTGACTGGAAAGGGGGTAGCGGAGGGGTACCTTCGTAGTTTAGCTGCTCTGGAGAAAAAGAAAGATGGAGGACGAGGACAGAAAGATCCACGGAAGATCACCATGCTGTCTGAAAGATCTTGGTGAGTCTCAGAGAAGGCTGATCTGCGATGAATTACAATGAATCTTACTAAAGGTGCACATTTTTGTCTTTCAGGAGTTTATCTCGTCTCCCCCTCCCAACTGACCCGTGCCAAAGTGGAGCCATAATGAACACAAGCACAACATTGCCACTCTGCAAGGTATGACATGTTGAATACATTAACAGGATTACATGTCACCTCCATGTGTTGTATGTCATTCCCAAATGACTTCTTTCCAGAAAGAGGCGCCAACGAAAGGGAGAAGGATGGACCGCATTTTACAACGACAGGACAGTTGGTCCAGTTTTTATACAGGTTGAGTGTAAAACCTACCAATGTACTAAAAGTGTTTTTCTAATGCCTGATTAAGTGCACAACTTAGGACTGTGGCTGCGTTTACAGGAAAACAAGACGAGGACCAAAGCTTGGACTCCATCAAGTGAGTCCCTTCTGGTCCCTTTATTTGATGTCAAACGTCTAAACTAACTTGTCTGATCCTGTTTCAGCCTCTTTTTCCATCTTGTGGTCATTTTTATTAGCTTCTCAGACTCTTTAGTTATTTTCAAAACACCATTCATGGTTTTCTTGTCCTCACAGACCTCAGGATGGTTTCAGTGCTCTGCTGCGGCGTCATGGCGGCTCCAGAAGGAACTCTTTGCTGCGCTGGTGCCAAAGCCGTACACAAGGTTATAAGGTTAGACAAGTGGCATCGTAGCATTCCTGAAAACAAGCCTCTAAAATCCTTCTAGATTTCACGTGGGAGAACATATACACTCTTTTCACAAATGAACTGTGTTTTTACAACAGAATATTGAAATCACCAACTTCAGTAGCAGCTGGGAAGATGGTTTGGCCTTCTGTGCTGTTTATCACACATATTTACCGAGTCGCATCGCCTATGACGAACTAGACCCAGAGTTAAAGGTAAGACTGCTGGTGACTGCCCAAACAGAAACACACAATCTGCAGATTTATGAGGTTGGTGAGGTTCAATTAATTTACAAGGACCATTTTTAATTTCACCTGATGAAGGTCCAAAGACCAGAACAGTACAGAGTGAAGACAAATCAATGACTGTACAAAACTTCTGCTTCTTTTACAAGATTCCAAATCTTAAAACGTGATTGTGTGTGACTTGCTACCAAAGCTGCTTCTGATTTCAACTATGTATTTTTACAGAAAGAAAATTTGGACCTTGCTTTTAAAACAGGGGAGAGTGTGGGAATCACAGCGACACTGGTGAGATACTTCCAACTTTTCACAGTATCTACTCACTAAATTTACAAACTGTGGCACTTTTTCCACTTAAAGTTAAAGGTTACTGTACATCGTTCATCTTTCCATGTTCACGGTGTGGCAGACGGCGGAGGAGATGCTGAAGGCGGGTGGGCCGGACTGGCAGAGGGTGCTGGGTTATGTCGAAAGCATTTTTCGTCACTTTGAAATGTAACGTTTACTCTTTTCTATGAAGTGGAAACACTGAGCCGCTGTTCACCACAAGAGGGAGCTGTGTTCATAAGTTCATTAGCCAGGATGTAAAACTGATCAGTAATATTAGACTTAGGTGATTTTATGTATCCATACAGTCTCCCTCACACTAAAACGGCTGCTGGCTGACACTCAGTTGAAGGAAACTAAACAGTGTTTTGTCTTTTGAATACTTTTTATTTTTCTACTAAGTTTACATTACAGTCACACTGGATTCAAAAGGTGCTGGGTGAATCTGCACACCACACAACCATTGTTTATGCATAGCAGACTAACAACCTGCTCACTTATTTTCACATTTGTTACTGGTTGCTGGTAACACTGTTTGCCTTTTTTTTTTTTTCTAAAATAATTACCAATATAATGTTTTGTATTTTAAGTGGATCATTTCAATGACTGGGGCACTTAAATTTTATTTCTTGACTAAAAAAAAAAATTAGTTTTAGTTGGGTAACATCTCCTGCAATTAATCAGTGCTGTTGTATCTGCATGCACCCAAAAGAAAAACCTGCATACCAGAGGGAGGATCTAGTTTTTATATGTTAGTGATGTTTTAACCTGAAGAACTACATGTAGGGAAAGTTGCCTTTGAGGAAATGTACATATGTAAATGTATGTAATCACTTCAGTATTTTTAAAAACATTGCTGCCAAAGCCTTATTGAAATAATAAAGTTGTGTATACGTAAAGTTGTTTTTTTTTTTCTTCCATTAATGACACAGATTCACAGAAAATCTTTTTAATACAATAAAAATGACATTTATGCATTTGACAGAATATAAAAATGGTACAAAAGATGGCATTAAAAGAAAATTTAAATGACATAATGGTAATTGTGTAACAAATAAATAGGCAATATTTCAGAAGCAATAATTTAAATTTTGCAAGGATGCTTTAAATGAAACCATAATGTAGATGCGGCATGTGTTTAATCTTTGCAGGAATGCATTAGTGTATTAAGTTTGAAGCTTTCCCAAATCTCTAGACGTCGTACAGGCACACAGATCCAAAGTATTCAATGAAATTGACCTTGCAGTTGACTGATGGAAGTAAATAGTTCCTATGAAGCTGGAATGGCTCCTCCTATAGGTGGCGTAGACAGAGGTGGAAGGAGGAGAGACTTCAGTTTAGCCGACATGGCTGCAATTTCAGGATCCTGGGTTTCATACATCTTCACCAATCTGGCAAATTTTAGAACGCCTGGCAGTGAGGCAGAGCAAAAATGTTCATGTTACCTGGAATAATTTTGAGTTAATATGATCCTTCAGTAGTTTTATCCGATGTGACAATAATGTGGCTGACTTGTCACATTCAGATGATTTTCATTTAGAAAAACTGATAATTCTTCATGTTCTCTATATTCCGGTGTGCTTAAATACAAATTTCTTAATTTAACTACACTAAAAACAGTTTTTTTATGACATCATTTTTATCGTTCGCAGCTTCAGTGAGAACCATGAGTAAATCAGATCTGAAAAGTTTCTGAAGTTCCGTCCTCTTAGAAGGATGCCTTCTTACCCTCTCCTTCGTTGTTGAATCCGTAAGCTTTGATAACTTCCTGCTGAATCTGGGTGGCCACAGGGAGCACCAGCTGCAGCATCTTGCCCATGTCGTTGCAGGCGCTCTCTCGAGCCTCCTCCATGCGAGAAGCGTTTTCAGGTACTGAGAAGGCCTGAATCACCTCACTCAGGACCACTGTGGAGGGGAGGGGGGGGTGTGAAAACACAGTACACCTGCAAAGCTATTTGACATGCAGCTGTTGAAAATGAGCCGGCCAAAGACAAAGAAAGATAAATGATGAACACAGACTTGGAGGTACAGATACAGATATTTACAGTAACCAATCAGAGGAAAGATTTTCTCACCTCTGGTCTGCTCCACAGTCAGAGTGGGCTGCTGAGCTGGAGCTGAGGCCATGTCTGAACAGGAGAGACAGGGAGGAAGCAGATATTTACCGATCAGAGCAGAATAAATCAGCAGATAAACAAACTGCTCATCGCCTTCTGGGTTATTTCAAATTAACAAAATGAGCCTTTAGTTCCGGAAGCCATGAAACTAATTCAATTCGATTATTAATCAACAGAGCAGCGTGAAACTAATGAAATGATCATTTCATATCTGGTTCGTGGTGTTTCACAGATGTCCTCCTGCTCGTTTTGAGTTTTAATTAAGTAAATGTCCTCGAAACTGCAGTGGACTTTTGTTTACAGCCCCGTCGGCGTGAAAATGTAGTGCTGTGACATTTACACACATTAATCTTATCCTGAATCGTCTAGTCTTCCTCAGTGGGGGACACATTGTTTACTGTCGAGCTGGAAAAAGGAAATGTGAACGGTGGTGGATGAGAAACTCCTGCTACATTAGCAGGAGTTAGCTCTAAAACCAACTACCGACGCAAACAAGAGTACGAACATCTCTGTAAACTGTGATGAGCCAGCAGCTGAAGTAATTACATGATAAAGCTTCAGAAACTCACCGGTGGTCAAAACAACCTATCTGGAAGAAGAGTCGAAAATTCAGCGGAATAAAACGACGCTTTTTACGGCAAAGAGCAGCGTTTTACGTCAGATGGGGTGTTTTATTTTACGACGTAACGTCCTGCTTTGCGACTGACGCTGACGTAGTAGGTAAACAAGCTAGTTTCATGGTGGGCTTTGTCCAACACGTTAGAGTGGCGTTAAAAGTCGATAAAACCGTCTGGTGTGTTTTTGATAAAGCTGAATCGGAAAAAATCTGACATGGGGACGTTTTGAGTGAGTTGTCGAAGCGGCTCGGTTGTTTTTATGTCGATGGAGCGGAAGCTGGCAGAGTTCAGAGCTCGACGTGTGGCTGAAAATGCTGCTAAAAAGGAGCAGGAAGCTCATCCAGAGCTGCGACAGCCGACCGTAGCTGCTCATCCCACAATTGCACCGCCAACAACCCCCCGGCCACACACTGACAACAACCCGGCAGAGACTCTCAGCCCTCCGATCCGGGTCAGGACACAAACATGGCGATGAAGCGGCTGCACCTTAATGGGAAAACCAAATGTCTCCACGCAGTTTTCAGAAATGTGACCATAATTAGAAAGTTTGGCAGATATAAGTGGTTCATTAATACAGATGCATTTCTGTGCCAGTGTTTGGGATGATCTGTAAAGCAGCTATTGACCACATGTCAGGACAATATAATGAAGGAAACAGTATATAATGCCCATTTATAAATGAAGGGAGTTAAATATGAAGCTGCAAAGAATGTGAATACCCAGTTAAAGTTCAGTTGCATCTAAATTGTGGTTAGTTGAACTAAGAGGTGGTCACATTGACATTATCCATGCAGTTGAAGAATTTTTCAAAGATCATTCTGATTACAATTTTTGTAGAAAAGGTTGAATTTTTTTAGAGCAGTCTAGAATTTATTTATTTTTTACTCTGTAAATAATTTTCTGACCTTTCAGACTCATTATTCAGCCCCTCTGGGGGATCCTCAAACCAGCATGGGAACCAGAATCACAAATACTTTCTTAATCCCCAGAGGGAACTTCTGCAAGACCATGAACTTTACCTTATCTTCCTTGCAGGGCCGTAACGACTGGCTCCTGGACAACGCTCTGGGGAGATGGCTGGCATCAAGACACATCATCATCTCAAACCTTTTTCTTCTCAAAGTGTTGCTGTGGCTGGTGCTGCTGGGCCTGTTTGTTGAGCTGGAGTTCGGCCTGCCCTTCTTTGTCATCTCTCTCTTTTACTGGCTCTATGAAGGACTCCGCAGTCCAGCAGCCCGGCAACCTGGAGAACTGAGCGCTTATTCTGTTTTCAATCCAGACTGTCAGCCTCTGCTGGGCGCTCTCACTGCTGAGCAGCTGGAGGGAGAGATGGGTTACAGACCTCTTGCCAACAGATGAAGTGCTGTTATGTACACAATGATGTAAAATAACGGTTTGGTTTCTTTTCAGAATGCTAATATTCAAAACTATTTACAATTACTGAACATTTTAACATCACTTTAATATTGTGTATATATATCTCATAAAATTGACATTTGTTTTTGACAACTTCACCATTGTGACAGTTTTTCTTTAGAGGCAGTTTAATAATATCACAGTGTTATAGCTGCCCTTCATTAAAGGATAATCATTAATCAACAATGATCATTACTAAAGTTTGGGATAGATGGAGAAAAAAAGTTCATTGCAATCGTGAAAGCATTATGAAAGACTGTTAATTTATATGAGAAAAGACTTAAATAAAGCATTTTGAAGTACCTAAAATCTTGTCTTTTAAGAATAATATAATGCATTGTCATATTTTGGCGGTTGTTTTCAGAGGGAGAAAACTATTTTTCTTTTTCTTATAATGTCCAACTAAAGCAGGACATAACATTTAAAGTTGGATGTTGAACTTTAAACCAAACCAGACGGACATGAGGACCCAACTTTACTCCCAGAGAGCAAATGTTCTCCGGATGAATTAAGATTAATTCTGTCTTGTACTTCCGTATTTGCTTAAGTCCGTTGGACGACTTCCTGTTCAGACTACGATAGTACCGCTCCCAGTGTTGATTAATAGCTCCTGGGTTCAGCTCAGACCTAAAATTAATCTATTCCCTGAATACCTTTTATCTGGGCAAAACTGTCTCCATGTCTGAAGCTGCTGCTGACTGTTACAACAAACGACATTATCGGCAGACATGTTAGCATCGGGCCGGTGGGTGACTATCTTGGATAAACTTTTCATCTTTGGGCGCAGAGGGTCTGCACTACCTCCATCTCCCAATTTGAAGTTTGCAGAAACTCAACCTGCCTGTTTAATTCAGTAAGTTTTCACCACGGGCCGCCACTTTACAACACTTTTATAATCGGTGATTCGACATTAATGGAAGAAAATGTCTAATCCAGCGAGCTGTTACGTGTAGCATGTTAGCTAGTTAAGCCGAGCTGAACATGTTACCTGTCGGCTGTTTGTGTTCAAGTCCCCGTTCAGTCGTTAATATTTCTGTTTCAGGGGTGTTTCCGTTAAATATCCAGCTGCAACGCTCACTGACCTGTTAAAGTGATGATGTGAACACATTGACTACACAATGGGGAAACTGTGTGTTAGCTTCGTGCTCCAGCTGTTTACAGACTTTGGATCGAAGTCCATGCGAAGTATACTGAGCCACATTAATCTGTCTGCCTGCCTGTCTCCCTGCCTGCCTGCCTGCCTGCCTGTCTCCCTGCCTCCCTGTCTGTCTCAGTAATGTCCGGCAGTCCTGCTCTGGTTTTGCGGCTGGTGGCCTCCGCTTACTCTGTGGCTGAAAAGGCCGGCTCCATAGTGAGGCAAGTGCTTCACAGCGGAGACCTTGGCATTGTGGAAAAGGTAAGACAGTAGTTTTGTGTAGGTAAAATCGTGTGTTTGTTACCAGGCTGCCGGCCCTGTGAGGTTCAGGGGTCTGCAGCTACTGCCCTGAATGTTTTACATGTTTCCCTGCTCAGACCTCAGCAGAGCTTGATGATGAACTGATCATTTCAGTCAGGTGTGTTGGAGCTGGGAAACATCTAAAACATGCAGGGCAGCAGCTGTCCAGGACTGGAGTCTTAGATGAACCTTTCTGAGTGTGCCATGTGTCCATGTCCAGACCGGAGCCAATGATCTGCAGACGCTGGCAGACCGATTAGCTCAGCAGAGCATTTGTGCTTCACTTTCCAGGCGCTTCCCAAAAATCACCATCATCGGAGAGGAGGTGAGTGAAAGATGGTTCTCATTCATTGTTGTAGACAGACAGTGAGACCAAAGGCTGATGAGTGTACACGTCTCTCTTCCATGCAGGAGCTTCTCTTTGAGGATGTGAAGGAGGAGCTCATTGAAAATGGGCAGGCAGACGATATTCTCCAGAAGAGCTGCCCAGAAGGATATAAAGGACTGAAAGAGGAGGAAGTAACTACAACACATTTCCTGTATTCCATTTATTACAAAATGGTGCAGCATATTTGTGAATATGTGCACATATTGTGATTTTCACTTTAACTGTGTTGGTGTCTATGCCAGCTTGTCGTGTGGGTTGATCCTCTCGATGGCACAAAGGAATATACTGAAGGTAGGCTCTGTTTGTGTGTGTGCCAACCACAAATCCGTGTCCAGCTCTCTGACTTTGCTTCATGTCCTCACTGGGACTGGCGGGGAATAGAGGCATGCCTTTTCATGCCTTTCTTTATTGACAACGAAGACATTTATATTCAAAATAAAACACCCAGACATAAACAAAGTAATCTTTAATAGTTGTTGTATGGTCTTTAACTGGAGTTTGTGTCTAGAGTTGATTTTAGTTCTTGTTTTTTCTCACTCTGGTTTGTCAGATTGCCTTCTAGCTCTCAGCTCTCACTGCTTCACCGGCACTTTCACCTTTTTCTTTGCTTTCTTTGTGTATCCCTGCTTCTGCTGTCTTATCTCTCTCTACCTCTACCTCTCCCTCTCTTTGGTGACCCCAGCATCACGGTGTCTCCATCACCAAACTGAGGTCCAGCTCCCACACAAAGGGTTGGACAGCTCCCAGGCTTACAGCACAGCTCTCTGTATGGGTGACAGATAGAAGCAACAGCAAGGAAATTACACAATAATAATCGTGGCAGTGTTAATCTGGACTACTTAGTTATTGCCTGAGCACTTTAATAATTGTATTCTCAGTGATTAGATGTACAATACAACTGCTGCTCTGTCACATGGCCTCAGGGCTCCTGGATAATGTGACGGTGCTTATTGGTATCGCATATGGAGGAAGAGCAATCGCAGGTGTCATCAACCAGCCTTTCTACAACTACCAGGTACGGTCTCAACTCAGTGACTCAGTGCAGTTGTGTCTTGAAAGCCGACACTCCAGTTAATTCAGATGTTGTTTGAAGGTTGGAGCAGGAGCAGTCTTAGGAAGAACCATGTGGGGAATGGCTGGAATAGGCGCTTTTGGATTTCAGCTCCAGGAAGTTCCGGGTGATCAACGAATCGTCACCACCACGCGTTCCCATAGCAACAAGGTGGTAACGGACTGCGTAGATGCCATGGAGCCGCATGAAGTTATAAGAGTGGGTGGTGCTGGAAATAAGGTGAGCTGGATTTACAGCTTTAACACTGGCCTTGTGAGAGTCAAGGTCATGTCTGTGGATGACTGGGTCGTGAATGATCTGTTGTATTCAAACGTCTTTCTGCAGATAATCCAGCTTGTTGAGGGAAAGGCCTCCGCCTATGTCTTTGCTAGTCAAGGATGCAAGAAGTGGGACACCTGTGCTCCTGAAGCCATCCTGCACGCAGCCGGAGGTATAAAGGCTTCCCACAGCAATAACAACTTTTAAAACAAACTAGCAGAATATTTTATTGGTGTGCACCCGAGGACACACTTCATCGTGTGAATCACTTTTCTAAATATCTTCTAATTGCCTTTTCCTCTGCAGGTAAACTGACTGACATGTTTGGCAACTCGTACTGCTATGATGCTAATGTGAAGCACATGAATTCTGCTGGGGTTCTCGCTACACTGCGCAACCACGACTACTATGTCAGCAGAGTACCACAGTCAGTGCTGCAAGCCCTCAAGTCAGATTGAGGTGTGTCTAAATCATGAATAACACCAATGTTAATAGGCAGCATGTAAAGCAATTTTTCACATTATTCAGATTATTATTATTATTATTTTTTTTTTAGTCTATTAAATCACTTTTACTTGAACTCTTATCTTACTTCTGACTTGAAGCAAAAGTAAATGATTTGTATAATTTACTATGAAATGTTGTTTACTGTGGAAGAATGAACATGTTGATTCAAATTCAGAGTGAATTACTTTGGTTCATGTAGTTCAGCAACACAAAGCACTTAATTTACCAGGAAGAAGCAGGAGTCAGGATCAACAGCACTTCCATTTATTTCACTCATTTGAAACTAACTCAGACAAATCTCAAAATGTTTTTACATACTGTTTCCAACATGAAGGTAAGGTTGAGGGGAAAAATAAATAAATAAAATATATACACAAGTTAAATGTTGATTAGTGGGAATGATTTACTGTACTTCATTCAATAACCACTAAGTGGGAACAGTATAATAGATCTAGCATAGTGCCAACAGCAAACAATATTGTCTTGTTGTGATGGTTTTGAGCTCTTTACAAAGCCATGCGATGACTGTAAATGCAACAGTGTTTAAGGTGATGGATGTCGACATTGACTGCTGTGAAGAACTCACAGCTTTTAATGTTGTGAAAATTAATATATCAGCAGTTCTTTTAAAAATCTTCAGCAGTTTTCATGACTAAGTGTAGTTTTTTTTTTTTTTTGTTTGTTTTTTGAAATCCTGAACTGTTTTCCTTTACACACCATCTTCTCTTGCATTGGCACAGCCTGTCTATGTTCCTACACAGCTACTGCACTGACCAGACTGAACAACACAAACTCGAAGTGCTCAAAGATGTCTGGTTCCCACATTTCCACTTATACTGACATCAGAACAAAAGAAAAAGGGAACCTTTTATACTACTGCATTGCTTTTGTCCCCCTATTTCATACCAATAATGGAAACTCTGCTGTTCAAATGTTAGGGATACAAATGTCGAGAGACTGGAAACATCTAATGCAGATAATCTATCATCTTTGAATGCCTTCGTAAACGAACAGCAAGAGCCAGCCGTGACAAATGTTTGAATTTCAAATTGACCTAAATGGCCTTTACAATTGGTTCTTGGATCTGGCAAGATATGTAGTGATACTTATTGCACTCTTGTCATGTAAATCATTTCTCTCATATCGCCTCCTGTAGACGAATAACATTCTTAAATTGAAGATAAAGCAAATAATCTTGTTTTCACACTTCCTTCTCTGCTTTTAGCCAATATAGAAGGGCAATAATTCAGTAAATTACAGGGTGAAACAGTTCATATTTTTACCCAGCTCAGTCTCACAAGTGTGCATGCATTCACAAAGCCACAATGGAGGTTGCTAATCTACAGCCAGAGAAGCATCTTTTCTGAGCATTATGTTCATTCTACAAGGGGCTGGTTTTACCGTTGTTGAACGGACTAAGTAGTAGAAATGACAGCTGAGTGAATACATATCATGGCATCAAAAAAATTGAAAAAATACCACTCGTGTTCATTAAAAATACCCACACAACAAGCAAAATACACCCCTGGAGTTTTGTTTACATGAACAAGCTTACTGAGAGGAGACTGGAGTGTTTGAGGCAGCCTGCAGAGACGTGGGCCAGAGACCAGCCGGGGAAGAGAGCAGGAGAGTCGGGACCCGCCGCTCACCTCTTTTTGGGTGCCTGAGTGGTGCGAGGTGGCGTGACTGGGCGTCCTGAATTCACCCCTCCGTACTGGTACTTGGCTTTCTTTTCTGACGGTTTCAGAATCTGGAAGTCAGAATGAGGGCAACGATGAGAACATTGGCAGTGCATAAATTATTTTTAATGTGCTGCTACAAATGCTGATCTCTGTACCTGAAAGGAGCACATGAGGGACTCGTCCACACTCATCATGCCGCCTGCGTTGTCAAACTCCCCGCAATAGTTGGGGGCAGAAAACAGCGTCACCAGCTGTCGTTTGGCAAAGAACTCATATCCGTCTTCTACAACCTGTAGTTGGGAGGAAAAGAGCTGGAGAAAAATCTTTGCCAGCAACTTTCATCATAATTAAGAGAAAGTCCTTGTGTAGTGAAGGTAATCATTTTCTGCTTTTCCTTACTCTTCTGTGATAGTAAGTGTAGAAGGAGCTACAGGAGAATACAGCTGGACTATTGTTTGTCAATTGATTAGACTGTAAAATATAATGTGAGTTTCAGACATGTCAGCCAGAAGAGTTTTTGCTATACTGTTTGTGTATAGCAAAAATTTAATTTAATATATTAGCCCAAAGCTTACTGTCCAATGAAATTATTTTATCACAATTATTCATCCATCTTTGGGGGCGCACTATGTATTTTAAAATAACTGCCTTTGATACAATCATTGATGTTTGTATTGTATTAAAATGTACAAATCTAACTAAACACAAATATTCAAACATTTTTCATTAGTATTGCTTCTGTATTATCTTCTAACCTAGTCTTATAATTTAGTGAATTTATGATAAAAGGTGTGGAGTGTTACCTGATGTGCTCGGCAGATGAGATCCAAGTCGTGGCGGTTGAGGAACTTGCTGACGACATCGGCCCCAAATGTGAAGGAAACACCCCGATCATTCTCCCCCCATCCCTGAACATCTTTGTCCGGATCCGACCAGAGTAGATCGCACAACAACCCTGGAACAAATCAAGTACACTGGTGAGACAAAAACACACAGCTGGAAGTGTCTTGTAGAAACAAGTGTTTTGTTCCAGGATATGTAACCATCTCACGACTGTAGTTCAGTCAGTCAAACATACAGAGGCACAGACCTGTATCTGGAACATCAGTTGGTCTCATAATACGTCGAATCTGTTCCATGGACTGAAGATCAGGTGACAGCCCTGAGGAAAACAAATTATTGTATTTTCACTAAGTGACACATGCTATTGCTAATCCCATTTGATCATGTGGGAAATTTTAAAAATATCAACTTTTATTCATCCTAAAAACTAAGTGACAATGCAAAAATGCTCTAATGATGAGTAAACACTTGCATTTACTTAAAATAATTGTAATTTGTTATAGTAATATAGAAAGATTGATAAAAGATGATTATTTAATTACTGTCTTTGAATATTAAACCATTCAACATTATCGTGAAATAGAACCCTTATGAATTAATAAATGCTGATAAAATAGGTAAAAATACCATTGCATCACACAGAAATCACATTAAATAATAGTACACCGTTCACAAACTTCACAAACCTCCATGGCAGCAGAAGATCTTCTCATCAATAATTGCAGCAATTGGGAGACAATTAAAACAGTCTGTGAAGGTTTTCCAGAGTTTTATGTTGAACCTGCGTTTGCCTAAGGACAAAACAAAGAAATGTGATTAATGAAGAGCAAATTTGACAAAAACCAGTTGTACAAGGGGACTGTTAACTAAATAATGATGGATTAACCCTAACCCTAGATTCTAATTTGTGTTTTTGTAAAAGGCAAGGATAACTAGAGCCTGTTAATAATAACCCATAAGATTCTCAGTTTTGTAGCTTAAGAAGAATTTTCAAAATCTAAAACAGATAAAAGTCTTTACAAATGTAACCACAACAAACGTGTGTTTTCCAATTTACACTCGTCGTAGAAGCCGTAGATGCGATTTATGGAGGCGCACTCATGGTTCCCCCTGAGCAGGAAGAAATTTTCTGGGTACTTGATCTTATAGGCAAGCAGCAGGCAGATGGTCTCCAGAGACTGTTTCCCTCTGTCCACATAATCTCCCAGGAACAGATAGTTGGCCTCTGGAGGGAAACCTCCATACTCGAATAGCCTCAGTAAGTCTGTGTACTGTCCGTGGATATCTCCTGAAATTACATGTTTGGGTATCAGAAGTTGTAATGTGTGCTAAATTGGCAACACAAGTTCAATGATGAATGTGGCATTAAATGATTGGATTAAATGATTACTACTGTAAATCACAGAGAACATAGTCAGTGTGTCTTGAAAATGTCAAGTAAAAAAATCTCACCACAGATTTTGAGTGGAGCTTCCAGTTCTAACAGGATTGGCTGACTGAGGAAAATTTCTCTGGACTTGATGCAGAGCCCCCGCACCTCAGCCTCTGTCATCTGCACTATCTTCCCTGGACGACATCCTCGCACTGCAAGACAAAAGTGCAACGAGGTCAGTACTTGGGGATGAGTAAGTATTAGACTACTCATGCATCAACTTCAATTTCACAATTGAAGTTAAGTAAGCACTTTACAATAACAGCATTTTTTTATGCTGATGCCTACAAACATTAGACTACTTATGTTTTTCTAAGTTTTTGTCTACAATGCCAAAAATGTCCACCAATTATTATGAGAGCGATAGCATGCTCCAGTTTTGTTTTTGTTTTTCAGCAATGTGGTTAGCCACCCCTTTGTTTACATTTGCATCATGGAGTGCCATGAAAGACAGCTGACTATTGCATTTGCTTTCTCGTGGGCAGACATGCCATTTACTCCAGTCAACACGGGTTGTTATGCACTGGCAAGTACAGAAATGAACCGCCTGTTGGCTCAGCTGGAAGTGTGTGAACAAGGAGGATGGGGTTCATGACAGCTTTATGTATAAAGAATAAAAAAAGAAGTGTGTTGTGGAGTGGAGGTCAGCATTCTTTTAGTGTCCTTCATTTTAAAACTAGAAGGGGACTCAATATAGCTGGTACCCACTTCCAAGGCCTAAAAACTTAGTCTGATCCAAAAAATTATCTGGATAAGGACTAAATTGTATAAAGAGCAATATCTAATTTACCTTAAAAAATGATTAGTGTCAAAAAATAAACCTTAAAAATATACCTTTGATTAATTTGTAATGGCAAAAAACAAAAACCCAACAACAAACAAACAGCAAAAGCAGGCTGTTGAGCAGTAACAGAGAAAAACAACAATAAGACATTAACTAAGATCAAGAAGAAATAATACAATAAATGAACCAAATGTGACAAAAAAATGAATTGATGGAGAGTAATCAGTTCAGGGTGAATTTGTATAGTTTTGCAAAGTCTCATAGTTCGTATTAATGTGTTGTATTAATTAAACTTATGGAGGTTTTTGCTGATCGCCCACCCAAGGGGGCGTGTCCAGCCGACTCGTTAGCAACCAGCCGTGCCAACGAGAACAGTTAACGTTACTTAGCAACCGCGGCATCCAACGTATTTTCTTCGTTCCGTTAAAAAAAAAAAAGAGGAGATACGAACCTGTATATTTCTTTAGTTTGACAGTAATGGCGTTGCGTTGTATGGCTAACTTAACGTGGTTAGCTCTGAGGTGGATGTGTTTCCCTCCCACCTATCTTCCATTTTACGCGCAGTGCCGAGCATATTTTAACGCCGACAAACTGCGCTTCTTTCTGCGGACCGGGACGACACATTAACGGTCACCGTGTTTAGCCTTTAGCGCCGCGGTTAGCATCACGGGGGTCGATCCAACACAAACAGCCACAGATGCAAGATGGTTTAAAAAAAAAAAGAAAACAATAGAAATAAGTTAAAGGTGGCGACTACGAATGAGCTACGTAGAGGTCAGTCGTTTCGTCGAGAAAAGCAAACGGGAGGAGATAAATGTCCAGGACGCTTCTCTTACCTTCCAGCAGCCGAGAGATCAGGCTGTCAACGTTCAACTCGCTCTCCGCCATGTTTCTCATTCTGTGCTCGAGCAGGCAGGACTGTGGGCGAACTCTTCCCCGGGAGTGGACTTGGAGGCTGGAAGGAGTGTCAGCCTGCCCACGTTAGGACATCCTCCATCATCCTCCACCGTCCTCTACCATCCTCTACCATTCTCCATCAACCTCCAACATTCTCCATGATCCTCCACCATCCTCCATCATCCTCCATCAACCTCCAACATTCTCCATGATCCTCCACCATCCTCCACCATCCTCCATCATCCTCCATCATCCTCCAACATTCTCCATCATCCTCTACCATGATCCTCCACCATCATCCTCCATCATCCTCCACCATCCTCCACCATCCTCCACCGTCCTCTACCATCCTCTACCATTCTCCATCAACCTCCAACATTCTCCATGATCCTCCACCATCCTCCACCATCCTCCACCATCCTCCATCATCCTCCATCAACCTCCAACATTCTCCATGATCCTCCACCATCCTCCATCATCCTCCATCATCCTCCACCATCCTCCAACATTCTCCATCATCCTCTACCATGATCCTCCACCATCCTTCATCATCCTCCACCATCATCCTCCATCATCCTCTACCATGATCCTCCACCATCCTCCATCATCTTACACCATCCTCCAACATTCTCCAACATCCTCCACCATCATCCTCCACCATTCACCATCATCCTCCACCATGATCCTCCATGATCCTCCACCATCCTCTACTATCAAACTCCATCCTCCACCATCATCCTCCAGGTTAGACATGTCAGACGAAACAAATCAACATTTTATACAGCGGACTAACTGTTAGCTACTTATACTAGACATTTATCATGAGATATAACTTGAGGAACTCCATAAGTTGGTGTAAGATGCATTTTGTTTAATAGTTTAATACATTGGGTATGATTCTATGATAACAACTATTATAAAGAAATAGACAAAGTCTTGATTATTGTAGCAATTTTATTTTATCAATAAATAAAAATGACTAAAGAGAAATGTACAAAACAACACACGGAATATATCACAATATTTGTGTAGTAAAAAAAAAAAAGAAGACATATTTGTTGTACCATTTAATTATACATTTACAATTGGCATTTAATTGCTTGTAATGCGAATGTGAGAATATTTTTCTTACAGTTCTGTAATCCAGTCTGCAGCTCCATGCAGATTTAGTTATTTGGCTTTTTATCAAGTTTGGAACGCAAAGAAAATTGCAAACAACTGTTCCCAGCAAATCCAGTTTAACAAGAAAGACTAAGTGTTGTTTGTTTAAAAGAGTTTCAGACAAGCACCTAGTGTAAAAATTAAACATTGGGCAAAGAGGCCTGCGTAATTTTGTCAAAAAAGCTGGACCAAATCTTGGCTACAATGCACCTGAATATTGGACTTGCATTATCAACAGGTGCCAATAAAGAGGACTCCAATAGCTGTTTCTGCTGTGTGTCACCTCTTCAGTCAGATTTCTGTCCTGTAGTGTTCAAAAATTCCAAGATACAACTACAACGGGTTCATATTATCAACAGTGACAAACACTGCATTAGAAATTTGTCTCATTGCTATTTTCTCTTTTCTCTATTTCTTTTCTATTATTTTTAAAGCAGGAGAGAAGTTGGTAGGCAACAATAATGCCAATAATTAAACTGACAATTCCCACAACCACTGGTACCCATACAGGTATGGTGGAGGGACACTTTGGCACAGGGACGGTTGGTGTAGGAGTGGGAGGAGGACTTGGGGTAACAGTTTCTGTTGGGAGGCTGTTCATCTTTGTGAAAATGAAGGGACTGGCCTATAAAAAAGGCAAAATAATGAAGCGTTAATAAAAAGAAATGTAACTTAAACACCAAAGACTGTACGACAAATGGTTGATCAAATAATAAAAGAATAAATTCAATCATTAAATAATATAATGAAATTATCAGATAGATAAAATATGGCTTAAAATATGAACCTACAGAAACGCAATTGATGCTATGAACAGCATAAAAGCTATGAATAAAACTAAAAGTTTAAGTAAAGTTTCCATTGTGATCCTGCTGTATATTTCATATTATAGAAATTATCTTTTTTAAATACATCACAATGTAATGGCTATGTTAAATTCTTCATATGTATTCATGCATAGGGTAATTTATTCACTTATGTCTTATTTATTAATTGAGTTAAGTACCACAAGTCTACATAAAATGAAACTAAATAACCAATAAATAGGTCAAATTGAGTGACACAATAATATCATTTGTTGTTGTAGTGGAGTTTTGCTTCCGACTCTCAAACAGAAATCCCTACACGTACCTCAGAGGGACAGTGAATCTTTGAGCGATCATATGTGAAGTTGTTGTAGGCTTGTTTCTTGCCCACAGGTTCTAGCTATTAAGACAGAAAGAGACATTCTGTAAAAACAATAGTAACTAAGTAACACTGATGTATCAGGCTCAGTTTGGTTAATATTTTTTGTCTGTTTCTCACCATGTTATTCCAAAGACCAATGGCCATCTCAGAGTGAGCTCGTTCACTGATGTGTAAACAGTCGACAGAGAAGAAACTCAGGTCAGCCTCCCCCTTCTGGTGAGAAGATCAGATTCTCAGTCCGGGAACATTTGATTATTTTGGGTCTTTCTTTTAATACACTTTGTCTATAACTTACTCCAGTATAAGGGATGAAGGAGTTTTGTAGAAATGGTTGAAGGACAACAGCAAAGTCTTCTTTTCCATCATAATGGTCTCCAGAAATGAGAAGCTCAAGCTCAGCCTTGGGGAAAAAAATTGAAAATGGAGGAAATGAGATCATGATGACGATGTGAATCCTATATTTAAAAATGTTATATGAGTATAGAAATGCTTTTACCTGGTACTCAAGATTGATTCGTTTTAGTTCTTCAAGTTCTGGTGAGTTTTCAGATGGGTTAAAAACACAGGGACACTCGGTCCTGCAAAAAATCCAAAACTAAGGTTACAACATAATATTAAAACATCAAGACCAACTCCAAACATCTACAATTTAATCTTTGCCACTTTTCAACACATGATTACTGTACATATATGTCACCAATGAAAGGCTCTTATAGGCTTAATATGTGTAGCTATTGTATATGACATGGGATAAGGTAACAGAACAGAAAAACAGACAGCACTGTTACAAAACAAACCTCTGCAGTAGAGAGCAGGTCAGTGTATTCTTCACTGTTTTTAATGGATATATCTGCATTATCTCCACCAAATTGACCAACAGCCTTGGTACCTACAAATGTAGATGGGATAGACAACATATATATATATATATATATATATATTTATGATCCACTAATACTCACAAAGAGATTAGATGGGTTAGAAGTAATGCTTTAAATGTAACTCACCTCTTCATAAAGCATGTCCAAACTGAGCATAAGGTTGTGACTATAATTCTTGGGTGACAGATTATTCTGCAGAGATATGTAAAACATGCTTTTTGTTGCAGTTTGGTAATATACATAAACTGCTGTATCTGTGTGCAGTAGATGATATTTAAGGAACACTTACTTGGTCTATGCAATAATGGCAAAGATCATTTCCCCCAACAAATAATGTCACAAGTTTCCAGTCCTTTTCAAAGTTAATGTCCTGTGTAACATGTATATAGAACATCAGCATATGGTAGAACTACATGGAAGAAACTAGACGTAGTGTTGCATAGATTTAGGGAAGTCTGACCTTATTTTCTCTCATGGCCTTGATTAGAGCTTCCACTTGTGATAGAATATCTCTGTAGCAGAACACATCCAGGCAGGAAATGTGAGTGAGACAACTATAAGAGGGTTCAAAAGTTTTACCAAATAAAAGTGTACACGGTGATGTGTGCACTCACAAAGCCTGAGCCCCAGGTACAGCCATGTTGAAGTCCTTTTTTGCTAGTAGCTGACTTTTGGAGAAGCCTTTCAAAGTTGGGTTGAACTTCTTCAAAATGTCTGAGGAAAAATGAACATTTGAAACCAACCTAGAGTGATAGTGCTGCAGGTATTTACCCTTTTTGACGAAAAATCTTCATGTGACCTAACCACTCTTTATTGGAAAACATATTTTCAAATTCAAAGCATTCCATTTAAATGTGGCTGATCAAAGTAATGAAATAGATTTTACAATGACTGGTGCAAAAGAGAGAGACCTAAATTAACATGACAGGGTGATGATGATGGATATATTGTGAAAAGAGTAAGAAGAATAGCACATAGATAATAAGAATACCAAGTATGAAAACTCACTTGGGAGTGTTGTGACAGTTTCAAGAGCATTATCTCCTCCAATGCTGCAAAAAAAACCCAACAAAACAACAACAAAAAACCAAAAACAACAAAACAGCAATCATTAGTATGGTTTGTAAAATGTAACATTTGAGGTGCAGTTAATTTACTGCCCACGTGTCTTTTTACCTCCATGACACGCCTTTATATTTTTTATAGAGATCAAAGATATTCTGTGCTTTAGCACCTGTGGCTGTCTGTAAGCAGAACACAAAGAAGACACAGAGTAATAATTAGTACAGAAAGTGAGACACAGACAAAGAACAAAGTTACATCAAAGACCAAACACTGGAACATAAGAGAGGTAGTCATCTCTGAAGCGGCCTCTCTGACTGATAACAACTTGATTAGAGAGTTCAATAGTTCAGTGACATCATATAACTGATCTCAACAGGTTCATAGCTGGTTGAAACAAAACAAGTACCTTCTAATATAAAAATGCATAGTCATGAGCTGAATTTGTTTTGAGTATATAGCATTAGTGATGTATGAATTTTTGGCCCTTACCGTTACAGAGTCTCCAAGTGCTCCCACAACCATGATGTCTGCTGGTCTCAGCTTGTGAACTACAGGTAAAAGAAAGTGTTTCAACTTATTGGCGTCAGGACAAACCATGTACACCATCCACTATAATATTTAAGACTTTACCAGGTCCTTCACTCAGCATCAAGGGAAGAAAGAGTTTAAAGAAACAGTGTACATAATTTATATGTGATCACAGCATTGTTAGAAGCATCTTGGCAGAAATTGAGACAATCCTGCTGCTTATGGTACACTTCATTCCACCTGTTATACCAGCGTGTCCGTATTTGTGCATTCTTTGTTGCCTGTAAATAAGAGGACAACAAATTTCATATTGACTATCTATTGATAATAAAGGGATGACTGTCGCCTCACCTGATGTTGGCACAGGATCAGATGGAAGAAGGTTCACACAGGAGAAGTCACTTCCCCAGTTCTGGTGAAAAACAAAATGAAGATAGAAATTGGTGATGAATAAATTTATCTCATTCTTACTTAATTTTGGAATATATTTTCCAAGTCAATTTCCCTTAGCTTCTTTATGAGCATTAAGCTCTTGTAAATAACAATAATGCCAGGTTTAAAAAAAATTGCTTGAGTATTGAGTTTTAGACTTAAAACTATCCAACGTAGGAAAACACTGTCATCGCTTGCAGCATAAAAAATGGATAAATATGGTAAAGTAAACTAAAGTGGTTATCCACAATGTTTAATCTTATCTGTTAGTTTCCCTAATTTTCACAGGTTTGGTGTTTTACAATCCTTCTTATTTTCATATTATTTTACTTTATATACTTTATATTATTATTTTAATGTTAATCTATTAATGATGTAAGGTATAAATAAATAAAGAAACTTTGATGAATAGTTCTTTAAAACCGAGAAAAACTGCAAGTATTCACTTTAAGAAGCTGAAAACTATAAATTTTATGTGTAATCCTAGGAAAGAATTAACAAATTATTGAATCAATATTTGAGCTTCTGTTATATTATCTGCTAAGATAAACAATAGGTACTTACTGTAATAGGTCCAGGAGAGGGGGTGGGTCCAGTATATTCGTAGTTGCTGTTGTTATAGGTGCGAATATATGGGGAAGTCTACAGAAAAGAGAACAATCTATATTATAGGTGCAGCACTTGGCACATATGCACCTTCACGGTATCAAAAGTTGAAATACAGTAAACTGCTTATTTTCAGCATTTAGTTTGTTCAAAGTCACAACATTAGGAAAACTGAGAGACACAATTGTATTAAAACCACATTTATCAATATTCTAGAAGATATAATCACAATTTATTACCTTGGTTGGACATTTCAGCTCAATGTCAGCAGTAAAATTGTTCATTGAAGTCTTCTTGCCCAGAGGTTCCAGCTGGTTAAACAGGAAATGCCAAGTGAGAATAGCTTGACACTTAATCACAATCAAGGGTTCATTCATATATGATGATCATATCCTAAAACATGTACTTCATCGTGCTCATAGTTGCAGTGTTTGTTTTATTTAGTTGTCGTAAACACTACTGTTGTAATGGCTATTGGTTTAAACTGCTGTAGCAAAAAAAGGCATTCTCAATGATATTGTTACATCTGCTATTTTGTCAGCTCTTGGACTAAAGGCAAATAATGGCAGACGTCTTTAATCTTCTTGCCAGCTGTCGTCTTTGGGATAGTATCTGTAGGTCGTCTTGTTTTCTGTTTGTTTTGTGATTTGGTAATTTGGCATCCCTGTGTTCAGTGTACTGCTAACCAAGCTAGCCATTTGGCAGCTCCCTTGAGCTATTATGTTGCAAATACAGCGTTTTCACTGTGGCCTGGGTCTTTTGAATCATACTCTTTCGTTTCAAGCTTCTGATACAAAGCTTTCTGATACAAAGCATTCAGAGAAAGTGTAAAATTGCTGTAAAATCTGCTTCATATCTGTCAGGTGCTCACCATGTTGTTCCAGAGGGAGTGAGCCATCATTGTGTGGGCCTTCTGGCTGAGATGGAAGCAGTCAGCACTGAAGAATGAGCGATCAGGACGGCCATCCTGTTGAAAGGATGCATGTAAGTGTTCACTGAATAAATCAGCATTTTGGGAAATATGAGTATTTCCTCTGTTGTGACGCGTTCAAGTCAAAACAGTTTTTCATGTTTAATTGTTTAGAGGATTGCTAGAACAGTACCCATAATGCAAATTCAAAATGTGATCACTATTAAAAAAAAAAGTTTTAAGTGTTAATGTCAACACACTTGGCAAGAACAGATCGGTGAAGTTAGACTCTGAGGATTCTGGTGATAACTCTTAGGTTAGATGGTGGATAAGAATGATGCCACAGGTTCTCATTGTTACTCACTGGTAGTTTGGGTACAACAGTTTCTCTGAAGAAAGGCTGGATGACCACAGTAAAGTTTGAGTGGGTGTCATACTGCCCTGACTCCACAAGGTCATGCAATACGCGCTTGAAGGAAGAAAATTGACAGTGTCAATGTCTAAGGGTGAACTTGGTAGTTTCTGTAGTAAACACACAATGTTTTTGTCTGCTGTTCGTACCTGATAGCCTCTGTTAATGTCCTCCACCGACTGAAGAGCTTGAGAGTTGGCCTTTGGCAAGATAACACAAGGACACAGAATTCTAATGAAGGAGAGATAACATGGCATTATGTCCTGGTTCAGATGATAACAAGGAGAACATGGATTCAAATTTATAAACCTGCTTATTATTATTTAAATTTTAAAAACCTCCGAGAGATTTTTTTTTTGTGCAGAGAGAGAGCAAATACTCACTCTACCAGCCAAGTTGGGCATTTCAGTGAAGCATCCAGGTGCAATTGTCTGAGAGGGGAGATATGGAGAGGCTCTATCAAGTTTACCAGAGCTCTCGGCACCTGACAGAAACAAGCGCAGTTAAAGCTGGCAAACTATCAAATTCACCAAAATACAGTATATCTAATGAAAGCATGTCCACAACATGAAACCTGTTTTCTTTATTTTACCTCCTTTTGTAGATAATCCAGACTTTCACGGACATTACGAACATAATTCTCTACAGAGTACAGGAGCTGTAAGGAAAATTAATTTTTAACGTGTGTCATTCAGTGCTCTTATCAACTGTTACTCAGTCCTTTGGGGTTACTTACAGAGTTGTAGCAGTAATCACAGATGTCATTTCCACCAATGAAAACAGTGATCACCTTCCAATCTGACTCAAAATTGATTCTCTGCAAAAGAAAGACAAATGTCAGGAAGGGTGAGTTTCCAAGTCTCAGTACTATAAGTACGATGATAGCTATACTGTATGTTGAATATTTTAAGACATTTTTAAGATTCAAGATATACATGTAAAAAGCATTTTCTATCTTTTGCTAAGAATAAAAATAAATAAAAAATCAAAGGCCTGTAAACTTACAGGGTCACTCTTCATTCTTGCCACCAGGGCTCGCACCTGTGATGGTAGATCCCTTAAATTAAAGAAGTAAAACATTAAAGCAGTTATTTTAAAATATGCCATACATCTAAATGTTACTCTCTTTTGGCCTGTAGTGTATATAGTAAATGTCAGCAGTATTTTAAATTTGATTACTTGATTTTAAAACTGTTAACTTTATATTGACTCGCAAAACAATATTTTCACTGAGCTGTATTCGGTAATACGGTAGTCTTAACCTTAAAGACGACTGTACCTTAAACTAGAAGCCACTAAAACTTACTTGCTCTTGGCTCCTGCCACAGCCTGGTTGAGGAAAGCTTCAGGAGTGTGTTCTTTACCCGTACCAACAGAGTAGCCCGTCAGGTTGTGATTAAAATACTTTAAGATGTCTGTCAATGCAAAAACAGATACAGTTAAATGATTTATTTCACAGCAAAGGGACTCTAACACACAAACTTCTTTTATGAAATACAGAAAGTTAGGATGAATGACACTTACTGGGGAGTGTGGTAACTGTGGTGAGGTTTTCTTCACCACCAATACTGGGGAAAATTAATAGCTTTAATTACTCTCTGTATGAATAATTCAGTGGTTGCAGTCAGTCACATAAATACCAACACAGGTTGAGTCGACAACTATTGAACTCACCTCCAGGATAAACCTCTGTACTGGCGCAGGACGTCCAGGATGTTGCTTGGACTGGATGCAATCCCGTTTCCTGCCTGCCAGATAGAAGGACAGTGTTGCAATAACATGATGATATGACATTGTAGTTCTTTTGTTTTCAGGACCCAAAAATCATAACTTTCATCCTGTCAAGAAATTAAATAAAATCCTGTGCTAAAAAATCTGAATAACTGAAGCAATTGAAGTGGTTTAGAATCTGATTGGTCAGTCTGGTATCAATCCACCATTCTTTATTTACACTATAATACCCTGTAGTGCAATTATAAATGTAATTATTATTATATAAAATATTATCAATGACCAATAATTTGCACTATTTAAGCATTTTTACTGGACAATTCTAATCTCTAGTAACCCTCTAGTATCTAATTTTCATGTTAAAATGTTTTTAAAAGATCAAATGAATGAATGAAGGAATGAATTAAATAAATCACTCACTGTCAGAGAGTCTCCAACAGCAGCCACAACTTTCACATCTCCAGGCCTGAGTTCATGGACTGAAAAATACCCCGCAATGCATCTCAGTCAGAGCACCCATAAATCCTACACTTAAGATGTATACAAATTATGTCAGGATATAGTGATAAAACATGTCAGAAATACTGTATAGCAGACACCGATTGTACATTTGCCAGATTAATAGCAATACCAATAGTGTCAATAATTAAGTTGGATTTTGGTTCAGAGCTGTTTTGAAAGGTAGTGGATTTTTATGGGAATGCCTAAGAGTGAAAAATCACAAACTGTTTTTGAAAGTCATGCTGGAGCCTGATAAAAGCCGGATAAGCAAGTGTAAACCACCTTACCTGAGGTGGGTGTGGAGTCTGAGGGACTTAAATCCACACAGGGCATCTCTGTTCCCGTAAACTGAGCGGAAACAAAGCACACATCCACAGTCAGGACTAAATAGGAGCTAAACAAAGCTGGTTTGACATCAGACTGATACTCACTGGGTGAAGGAGAGGAGAAACATTGCTGTGGTGGTATGATGGAGAGTTTGCCTCTGTCCTCAGGAAAGGTCGATCCTTGGACACAGATAAGGAGAGGAGGAGGAAGAGAAGAAAGAAAATTACTTAATCCCCACTGAGTATTTGGGTTTTAGAATGATCATTTTAAACTATAGTATATGTTTAATAGAACAAGCTAACCTATCTGAATGTGTCTGTGTGGGTTCTTGAAACATTCTCACCTCAGCTGGACATGGCAATTTGATAATGTTTCCATTGTCCTCTGTGTTTTTTTGGCCAACTGTGGGCTGCAGCTGAAAGGCAGAAAACTTGTCTTCACATTTGCCACAAAGAAAACAGCAACTAAGTGTGTTTGTGTAAATACGAAATTAGTCTGTATGAGAAAGATGGAGAGAGTGGAAGGTTTCTTTAGGCCTCACCAGGTTTGTCCACATCTGCAGCATTAGTTTATCGGTTTGTAGTGTAGCTTCTGACTCAGAGAGATGATTCCTATTCTGTTAGCACAAAAACATTGACTGAATGTTAGACGCAAGAAGTTCCATCTTCTGTCCCTGCTGTGAGATAACCATGACTGTCCCTGTCACAATCTGCTGGACCAACTTTAGCAAAGACACTGACACTCAGCAGCGTTGTGTTTTTACTGTGTTGACGGATTATTTGCTTTTGCACACATCCCTACATGTGTGTAGGAGGTGGCTGATAGATACAGGAATGGTTAAGGAAATTGCAGTCAGACAGCAGTACGAATGGAAAAACTCTGACCTATAATGAAAAATAGCCCAGACTGCTCCTTGCTTAAGTATTAATAAGGAGTAAGGGAAGCCAACTGTGAAGTGGGTGAAATGGTGGTATCAGCTGCATGTAACTCACCGTCACAGACGACAGATCTGCGATGAAAGGTTTATCCTGCAGGGTAACAGTAAAGTCGTCTCTGTCACCATACGAGCGTTTCTTTACCATGAGCTCATCCAAAGACTCCTGAGCAGGAGAAATGCAAATTTACCATGCAAAGTAAAAGATGTACAAATTCACAGTACAGAAACACAAGTTACAATAAATAATAATTTATACAGGACAAACCTGCAGATAATGAGTCAGTGTCGCCCTCACGAGTCTGCCTTCTCCTTCACTAAGTGTTTCCATGCATGGGCATATCCTGTCACAATAACAATTATTTATTATTCATCATCAACATGGATGAGGGGAAACATTTTCAAATATGAACTTACTTGTTCCGCATTCTATCATGCTCCCCATCCCACAATGAAACACTGATGATGGTCCGCTTTAGCTGCAGCACAGTGATGTGAACCAAAATGTGACATTCTTCAAAAATACTGATGGCGAAAGATTTGAAATACTTGATTTCATGTGAATAATACCTGGGACTGCAGCAACTGCAGAGCATCATCCACCTCCTCAACCACTGCCTGGATAGCAGAATGAACCTGCACACAAACACATCAATACTCTTTTTATTAATCTTGCAAATGGCTGTCGTTCAGGAATGGGTAGTTTTTCTTGCTGCTGGCACAAATAGCTTAGCTCAAATTGAATAGAAACATAGAAAAACTGGTCGGTCAGCTCTTGGGCTTGATATTTAACATCATATGACATTTATATTTACTAGAAATAAAAAAAGTAATTTAACATCAATGTAATATTTTTCCGTTTACCTGCTGCTGCTTGCAGGCACAGATTTGATCCACCTGAACAAAGAGAAGCACCAGTTTCCAGTCTCTAGCCACATCAGTGACCTGTTGGGGAAGAAAATAACATCAACTACTTCAGAGAAGTTTATTTTACAGGTCAGTATTATCAGATTTACTTTCAGTTCATTTTCAATTTATTTCCTGCTTTGCTTTCTCAGTCTCCAACTCCTATCCTTTAACACAACTGTGTTAGTGAGTGAATATGTTTTAAAGCTAACTTATTTTGTGATTTAGTGGAAAAATAATTATTAAATACCTAGTCTGTAGCCTGTGTTATTAAGATAGACTGAAACACAGAGGTAGATGTGTAAGTGTGTGCTGACACAGAAGAGGGAAACCTGTATCCCTTAGAGATAGAACAGTAAAGCACTGACCTGATTGTTCTGGAGATAATACAATACTTCTTTAGTCTGCTCCAGCAGTGGGCTAAAAACAGAAAGTAACATTAAAATGCTGGAAGCAGCCAGAGTGTTTTGGTAGCAGATGTCTTAATGGCAGAAAATAACATCTGCACCTTTTTTGGTGTAACTGAGGGCCGTACAAGTTCAGTTCTTCTGACAGAGGACTGACCAGTGCCGGATTGAACAGGTTCATCAGCTCTGACAAATGGACAAATGCAGGTTTAATACACTCAATTAATTTATTTAAGAAATACTTTGGATTTGAATCATGCACACCATACAAAGAACAACATTAAAGTTTGAAATGTACCTCTGAATCTGGAGAGCACTGTGGACAACTCAGTGCTGTAGGAAAAGATAAAAACGTTATGATGTATGTGTGCTGAAGCAGCATGGGTAAAGGCCACTGGTGGCCTGTGCTCACCTGTGCATGTGGAATCCAATGGAGGAGAGCACAGCCACATCTGAGGGCCTTACACTGTTCACTTAACACAGAAAGAAATTATTTGTCAAAAATGCGGCTCTCAGTGTCTTTGTGAGTCCACAGCCATTAACGTAAATATGGTCTCACCAGTTGAAGGAGGTGACTGAGAAGGAAACATCCCAGTGCAGGGCAGTCCAGTCACTGGAATAACAGTCAGAAAACAAATCCGTTGTGAATATCTGTGCATTTAATTTGGTATCTGACTTTGTTGTAGTTGTTGGTATCATTTGCCAAATCAAAATTTGGATTTAAAATAATATATTTTATGAAGGCCATCAGGTGCAAGTTAAAATAAATTGTTCCTCATGTATTTCACTATATTGAGTGTTAGTTTGTTCTAAGTCAGCAACCTCCTCTAAAGCCACCATCAGTTACATCCACAGCATAGAAATGAAAGCCAAACATAAATCAAAAAAAAAAAAAAATGCAGAATGGACGGACAGTAAATTACAGAACAGTAAATCTGAGAGACCTGTTGTCCATGTGAATCCCAGCAGGAGCACAAGAACCAGCCGTGGAAGCATCTTCTCTCTGTATTTGTCTAATTTTGATCTTTTCTGCAGCTGCTTCTTCCTTCCTTTCCTCTGTGGTTTGTCTGTCTGGCATACCTGAACAATAAACTATACATATCATCATTATGGACAAAGGGAAGGGAGTGGTCTGCTTGTCCAAAGGACACCACCGTAAGCTTTTATCAAACAATGATAATGATAAGATCCAAATGAAGGATATATTACTGTAATATTAAGTGAGCGTGAACTTTAGGGGTTAATGTGCTTCCGTTTACAGACTCAGACTCTCTTTTTCATTAGGAACAAAAATACATATGATCAACTGTTCCTTCAACTTTCAAACTATCTCAGCAACATCCCAAAGTTGTGTAAATCAGCTACTCATGAACAAATAATTGAATCTTTGAAATTATTCATATTCACAAATAATTAATTTGCAAGCAAACAACAACAAAAAAAGTTTTAGTCTGGTTGTGACCGCACAATATCTGCTGCTCTAAAGTTAAATATAAAAGTTTGAGCTACACTGTGATGGAAAATTACAGGGTAAAATCATAACTTATTGCAGATTATTGCTTTTTAAAGTCACTGCTGTGTCCTTTCATTGCCAGAATCTGAATATGTTTCTACTCCTTCAGCCTTTTCACCCGTCACAATATAAGATGAGGAATCACACCACTTTGTGACTGGCTGAATGGTTACCGTATGACGAATTTCAAAGAGGGAGAAAAGATTAATTTGGCTCTAGTGCAATAACCAAAACTCTTTTTTATTTTATTTTTTTACATTCATGGGTAAGGTCAGGAAACAAAATTTGTCTGACTAAATGTGCTCCTTGTTGGTTTACGTATCATGAAGTATAAAAAGTGGACATTTGTATATATTCTATCAATCCAAAGCTGTGCATATATAATTATTTAAAGTCCATATTATGTGATCATGACAAGACCCGTGACATGCCTCAGTCTTTTTCACTTATCTCTCCTGATAAAAGGGGTGAGGATCTTTCTTGACAAAGTTAAGTAAACAATTCATCAGATGTTTACTGTTGTGCATGTCCACATTGATTCTGCCAGCAGTGGTTAGTTAAACCAGCTGAACAATTACACACAGTGAATGATACAGAAATGTTTAAAGGATTCAAGTTCAGTCAGGCCAAATAAATGTTATGATCTTCCCTGAATCGTGCAGAACTATGAACACTTACAACGAGTCAACTCCAATCAAGATTCCGATAACTGTGATCTGGAGTCGTGCTGCCTTTATAGTCTGTTATCTTCCCTCAAGGACACTAACTCTGATTAAATCCCCTGATGAAGCATGACTTCTATCGCCCTGATCTCTGCTAATCTGGGAACATGCTTAGATAGGCTGAACAGGCTGTTCTGCACTTACACTTCTGGATATGTAGCAACAGCTAATCATCCATTCTCTTGATCTTTAAAATTATAAATTGACTGACCTGGTTTAACAGGAGATCAGAGCTGCGTCGCTCCTCTTTGTTTCAAGAAAAGGAGCAACTGACAAAATTAAATTACCAGTTGTGAAACTTCTTAACCACTAACCAGGCTGATACATATTTAGAATCCTTATGCAGAGCAAAAGATGTTTCTGGTAAAGCTCTTGACTTGGTTGGAGAAAAGTGAGAAGGCAAAAAGAAAAAGGTTTTGATCCAAGCAAAAGATCGAAATATGTCTCTCCTGTTCAATATCTTTAAACTTCATATCAAGAAATTTTCAAACCTAGAACGCTCTGGAGCTCCAGAGACTTCTGAGGTTTATTAAGAGTAGAGCATTTCAGAGGATATGATACAACTCCTGAGACATGTTTTGTGCAGTATACAGTTATAATATTTGATTGTTTACTAGTGATATATTCTACTCACCTTTTGATCGAATGCTACATCATTTTTTATTATAAGTAGTTTAATCAGTTCTTGTGAATGTGATCCTCAATGCTGTTTAATCTTTATTTGCTTTCATTCTAATTGAGTATATTACAGTGAACAATACTGCTGATGAGGGTTTCTGAGTGGCTACTCACAAACATGATCAATCAAGGTTAGTGTTACACTTAGTTAAACTGCCTAATTTGTCTCAATTTTCACAACCAGTGGAAACTTTTTGACTCCCAAGTTGGTACTTTGGAGTGTTCTTAAGTAAAATGCTTAGAAGTTTAGTAAATTTGGGCCTGAGAGGCTTTATTGGCTGGAAAAGGAAGAAATAGTTGATATTTTTGAGGGCCTTTGGTATCACGTGTGGAAAATTGTACCGTGAACTGGCAGCTTTGACATGAGCATGAACTCCTCTGAAGAAAGAATTAGTTGAAGGAAGAGTTTCTACAAGAAGTCCCTGTTGAGTTTAATGAAGAAACAAAGGAGGGGCTGGAGGGGATAATAAAAAAGTGCCTCCATAGATCCCACCAACTGGAGCAATGGGAACACCAGATGGATGTTCCTGATCGCTGCTTTTCTGGCTCCTCAGAGCATACAAACATTCTTTGGCACCAGATACAGTCAGTCATCTGGGAGGAGGCAGATCTCCGTGTGGTATTTCAGGAAGCTGCTAATGTCTTTGGCCAACTGTCACATAACTTATGAAGCTTTGGAGTTTTTTTTTTTTTTTTTTAATCTAATGAAGTCACATGACAAAATCAAGAAGCAGAATCTCACTCACCAATGACTCTACTGTTACCTGTCAGTTTTATTTATTTATTTGTCAGCCATAAGTTTTTAGGGAGATCACGTTATCTTACAGCATCAGTTTAATCTTAATATTACAGAATATTTATAGCACATGATGATAAGAGGCCAAGGCTTTACCTACTGTATATTTACAGCTGGGTAATACACTGGCCAGCAGTGGCCTTCATCAATATCAAATTGGTTTGTGATAATTGATAACTGGCACACGTCTGAATGGTGTCTCAGCTTTGGTTTACTGGACCTGCAGGCCTTTGGTGGGAGGTAGTTTTTTCTTTTTCTTTTTTTAAAATACAAATTCTTTAAAAAAGAAAGGAGGGGGGACAGAAGCACCACTGAAGACAGTCCTGAGGATCTTCATCCACCGTGTGTAACATGTTGAATGTGTCTGCTGCCTCTGTGTGGTCAATATTCAGAGCTGCAGCTGATATAGGGACGGCATGACCTGGGCTTTCAAAATAAAAGCAGGCTTTTCCAACTATTGAATCTAAGTGCTTCAGAGGAACTAAAAATAAGATATAAAAATGGAGTTAATGCCTCCAATAGAGTCTAATGCGGACTACAATCCGTGTTACAAAACATTTTGTGTAACTTTCTCAGTTTTTCGTCATTGTGAACTTATTTTGAAAGTCCAGAGCGGAAGTGTCGCCTTTTGCTGCTCGTCCTGGATCATCTGCTCCGAGTTTGACAACAACAACAACATCATCATCATCAACAGAGGAAACGGGACTTCGGTGAACTCATTTTAGACAGTAAAGAAGAGGAACCAGAATAAACACAGTCCGGACAGAAATACCGGCCTTTGTGCTGAGGCCTTTCAACTTCCGCTAACGTTTAGGTGAGAAACCCAGCCGGAGACCGACATCTGGCCTGCGGACGTCAGCTCTCCTCTTCTCATTGTTTCTGACAATACTTCGGCTTTAACATTGATTTTATCTTCAATATAACTTCCTGCAGCTGCACCGCTTCATTATAGGAAGTTAAAGCGTCTTTTCGTTTTATTGACAAAAGGCCCAACGCTGTTTTCAAATGAGTCCAACAAATATTTCATTTTCAGGTTTCCAAGAACAGACTGAACATCACACTGTTATAGTTACCAACAGGACTGCAGCTAACGATTATTTTAATACTCCACTAGTATCCTTAAATACAACATATGACTCAGTGACTGTTAATTGTATATATCTATGACATCTGTGTGACTAAATGACTGGATTCAGCCCAAACACTTCATTTTGGAGCTGAGTCAAGAATAATGCAGAGTCATCCAGCATATAAACCTAAAAAAAAAAAAACTCAAAAGACAGCCCATAACATTGTCACCATGACTCAACCCTAAGATGACCAGTCTTTTAAATACTGTTTTGAAAAAGGCAGTGAACTGGACTCTATGATTAATGTCATAAAGCTGAAATATTATAGGAACCGAAGATTTTATCACAAATAACCGGCCTGCTATGGCGTTAGCAAATCTGAACCTTTAAATAACTTGTATTTCACTCTCTAAAATATTATAACATAATGATAAAATCTCATTGTAGTGTAATTTAGATTGAAATTTATAGCCTTAATAATAGAAAACATCTGCCCTGTTTCCATTACTTTTTTTGGCCTTTAATTATACGTGTAAATTTCGTCTAACAGGGCTTCTTCCTTCCGTCTAGGTTGCCTTTCCTCCTGATCAGCAAAATGGGACGCATCTTCTTGGATCACATCGGTGGGACTCGCCTCTTTTCCTGTGCCAACTGTGACACCATCTTGACTAACCGAGCTGAACTCATCTCCACACGCTTCACTGGCGCCACAGGCCGGGCTTTCTTGTTCAACAAGGTATCTGAAGGTCACTCGTTTGGCATGAATGAATCCAGTAATCGTGGTTAATGGCTGTGTAGCACTTGTTAGTTTTATTGAAGACACCGTGGTCAAACTACTGAAACAAGCATCACTGAACAATAAACAAACACCCACAGTATTTTAGCAATTCATTTGATATTATTATTATAAAAGATATTTGCTACTTTTGCTATTTTATTCCATTAAAGTATTATTGGATATCAAATAAAACATTTCTGGTTACAAACAAGCACCAAATATTCCACATTGCTGACTTTCCTTGATGGCAATAGCTTATGAAACCGAAGAGTTCCACACAGGAAGAGTGAAATGTTGAGGTGACTGATGTCTGACCCTCTAGGTTGTGAATCTGCAACACAGTGAGGTCCAAGACCGAGTCATGCTGACAGGAAGACACATGGTACGAGATGTCAGCTGCAAGAACTGCAACAGCAAGTTGGGCTGGATGTATGAGTTTGCCACGGAAGAAAGTCAGCGCTACAAGGAGGGCCGCGTTATCCTGGAGAGAGCGCTGGTGAGGGAGAGTGAAGGCTTTGAACATGTTCCTTCTGAGAACTCCTGAGTTCACTTCTGTAGTAGTTCCGATGCTCATTCCATGTATACTACAGCTTACGCTCCAGCAGCAGTGCATGGACATGCATAGACAGTGTGCCATTTGTGAGTAGAGCTACACCTAAATAATATCACAGGCTGGCTGTTTGTGGGAAATTTAAACCCGAGGTGGTGGACGTGTTAACTGTTAAACGTGTTAAACATTTTTATCCCAGGAAGGGAAATACCATTGCTTCTTTACCCATTTAGAACCACCTGAATTTTCCGTATCTGCCTGACAGGCTGTACAAAATGTGCTGGTGGGGTGGGATTTCAGCCGCCGTCAGAGGGAGACGATGCCCTCGTTTAACTTTACAGCAAGTTCAGACAGATATAATGCAAGGATTTAAATACGCAATAGCAGCACAGATGAAAGCTGGTGTTGAAGAGAAGATTGTTGGGTGGGATTTAATGTTACAAAATGCTGCAATACATTCCTTTTCTAGCAAGGGTTATGTGTGATGTGCTAGATTTTTGTTTTTCTTCAAATGTTTACTGGTTTAAGTTTCTTCAATATGAACTGAACCAGAATAAAAGAAGCAAAACTTAGAACATGGTTTTTGTTTTTTGTTTTTTTTTTTTGTCAAAATGAATGAAGTCAAGCAATATAAAAATTGAGGCTTTTCATATGCTTTTCATATGTCTGTTGATATTTAGATTTTAGTGATGAAAATATCATTCCAGTCACAGCCAACCACTGATTCAGTCAAAAAGATGGATTAGCTTCTTCCTGTTGCATCTGAATTGCTCTGCTTTTTTTTTTCAAATACAGTGACACAACAACCCTTTCTCATTGTGTAGCAACATATGGAAAAACAAAAAATAATAATCGCACTGAAAAGCCACTAGAAAAAATAAAAGTGTAAAAAAAACAAACAAACAAAAGAGCTGAAACGAAGGCCATGAGAAATGTATTTGTGTTTTTTAACTGATTAAACTGATCCGGTACCGTGGCTGGATTATTTTAAGCGTTTAAAACTTCAGACAATTAAATTTTATGTAAAAGTTTGAGTACGCGTGGGGGGCGTGGCCTTCAGCTTACGTCACACGAAGTTTTCCCACACCGCCCGCAGCGCAGCTGGAGGTTGGTTGTTGGTTTTGGACTCAGTTTTGTGTTTGTTTGTGTTTTACCTAAAACAAATACTTTGAGTAAAACCTGCAAACACTGGGCGGCTGGAACACGTGACAACCCGACGGCTTTTTATTTTTATTTTTACTTATTTATTAGTTTTTTTTGGAGGTATTAAAAACAAGCACACTCGTCGAGGCTGCCGAGTCTCCCGTTGGATTCTGGGAAATGGAGGCCACATGAGACGGGACAGGAAACCCCGACGAGCCTGACTCATCGCTCGGCATTAACACACATCGGCCGCTGCTGCTTTACACCGCCGGGCTTTGATGGCATATAGACCGACGCGGACAGCCGACTTCTCTGCCTCTCGGACGGACACGGACAACGATGGCCGGCGGTGAGTTCGACCGGTGGCCGCAAGCTAGCACGATGAGCTAACGCTAGCTGGCCGAGCTCGGCTACATCTTCCAGTTAGGTGTCGGTGAAAAGCTCCGGACCAAGCCGGAGATAACACCGACGGTGGCGGCCGATAAATGTCTGATAATGTGGCCCTGTACTGATAAACTAAAGGGGCCTCGGCTGTCGTGTCTCCGCAGAAAACGTGAGCGTTGTCTTCAAGCTGTACTGCCTGACGGTGATGACTCTGGTGGCGGCCACATACACGGTGGCGCTCCGGTACACAAGGACCATCCCCACCGGGGACCTGTACTTCTCCACCACCGCAGTCTGCATCACGGAGATCATTAAGTTAGTCCTGAGTCTGGGGATGCTGGCCAAGTAAGACAGGTTTTAATGGGGTTCTTTGATTCACCTGCTTAGTTTCAAACCAACAAGTTTATTGTCACAGCAGGCAAGAAACCTGGAGCAGCAAATGATCTGACAATTAATCTGCCGCAGGTTTTCTTCTCATAGAGAGGCTGTATAAATAAAGAATGATTCAATGATTCACGTAAAAATTAGGGAACATTTATTTACTTATTTGTCCCACAGTGGGGAAATTTCCCAGCAAACAAAAAACAATTATACAGCAAAATGTTAAATAGGTTAAAAACGGAGACAAGATTGAATGAAAGATAAATTAGATTAGTAAATAGAATAAATAGGTTGACTCATTTTTCAGTTTCCAAGTTTTATGTTTGGGAACAAACAGTTCCAGGTACTCTGTAATTTGTTTGAGCTACTATGTCTGCTCAAAAATGTGAATTTCTCATGGAAATCGAAGAATAATTCACCAGTTTGCTTAACCAAAGTCGATATCTGTTTTAATGGCTGCTGAAGCATTAACCCTTCATCTGTTGTGTGTATGTCCTCTCTCCCAGAGAGACAGGAAGTCCCAGCAGACTGAAGAACGTCATTGTGGAACATGTGTTCTGCAGCCCCAAAGAGCTGCTGAAGCTGAGCGTTCCCTCTGTAGTCTACGCTGTCCAGAATAACATGGCCTTCGTTGCCTTGAGTAACCTCGATGCAGCAGTTTATCAGGTTCTCTTGCTGTATTTGTGCTCCACCCAGTGTAAATGAAGACTATTATAAACAATCTTTGCAACAATACTAAACCTGTCATGAACTCATTCAGGATGCAGCTGAGATATCTTCTTCATTCGTTTTTTCTTTTTAATACAATTGTATATAAATTAAGGCATCAGGAGGTTAAAGAATGTTTTTATCAAATACATTGCTAATTATAGTTTTCAGATGTGTTTAAAAAAATATTTTGACTGATGACAGGAAAACAGAAAATCCACAGCTTTTTTTTTTTTTTAATTTACTGAAAAAGCTGCATCCAGTGCAGTGTATATATCTGTACCCAGGCAAAACAGCAAAACATGTCCATCACATACAGATTATTATTGTGGATTTTCACTCAGTTGTCCAATAATATTAATATTTTATCCTGATAAATATTTTAATAGTCAAGACCGAAAACCACAGTTTACTATTGCCTGATTATTTTTGTACTTTTTTTCCTGTGTAGGTCACCTATCAGCTGAAGATCCCATGCACAGCCTTGTGTACGGTCCTCATGCTGAGCCGCTCACTCAGCCGTCTGCAGTGGTTTTCTGTTTTCATGCTTTGTGGGGGCGTCACACTCGTACAATGGAAGCCAGCAGAGGTCACTAAAGTCCAGGTAGGTGGTGTGATAAATTTTAACACTTGAATGTTTGTGTGTGGTGATATTCACCATCCGTCTGGTGCTCATGTCTTTTCTTTTTTTTCCAGATTGAGCAAAATCCTTTTCTTGGCTTTATTGCCATCGCCATTGCTGTTCTTTGCTCTGGATTTGCAGGTAAGGTTGTCCTTTTTCTCTTCATCTGATATTCAGGCTGGATGGAAATTTATATCACAATAGATTTCAAAATTTTGGGCAATATGCTCAAATTCTGATATCAGACATTGTTCACATAAAACTACCAGAAATCCCCAAAATGGATGTCTGTAGCTACAAACGTCTGAAAATCGAGTTGCTCTATTCAGTGGTGTCCAAAACGATTAGAACCGGGAGACCTGAAAATATTGACCCTTTTTTTTTTTTTTTTTTTGCCTCCAAAACATGAATTAATTTCATATTATTCATTAAACATGCAGCTGGTTGTTCTGAGCACAACAAATATCAGATGAAGTTTAACTGTGATATTTAGTACATCCACCTCTTGCAGCAGTTACAGCAGCACATCTCTCCGCCATAGTTTTAGTGTATTTCCTGAGAACTTCAGTGCTAATTTTATTGAATGTGGAAGAGATCTGTCCAGTTTTATTATTCAACTCGCTCCAAATTTGCTTGATGGGGTTGAGGTCTGGACTTCGAGGGGGTCAGTCCAATGTTTGGGGTCATTGTCCTCTCGGAAAATAAATCCAATAAGATGACTCCCAGATGCTACGACATGCCTCACCAGAATGTTGTGGTATCCTTTTTTGATTATGCTATCATTTTTCACTACATCACCTGTTCCTGAGGCTGAAATGGCCCCCACCCCATAATACTACCCACTCTGTGTTTAGCTGTGGGGAAGAGACACGTGTTTTTATACATCCCTGAGCCTGAGCAGGCTCTTAGATTACTCTGTGGAGGTGGACAGATTGACGTGTTCCCGCTGCTGGTCAGTTTCCCTCCGGCACATTTATGAGCAGACAGAAACCTGAAGTTTAACTGATCTTTGACAGTTGAACTGTTTCCACACCACTGAATGAGCTCTCTGATTTATTTTGACTTTTGGAAACTCGTTCAGCCACATTTTTATTGTGAGTGGAGCCTGGGAGTGAGCACTGGCTGCTGTGGTGATGTCGTGTTCTGCTTTTTGCTCAGCTTCAGTGAAGAAGGCTACAGCCTGTAATGAGCATCACCCAGTGACAGATACTGTAAATAATGTGTTTAAAAACCAGATCTCTGTTTTTGACCCATTTTCTGCTGGAACATATATCGATTTTTATAGAATAAAAATGTGGCTGATGTTATTTAACATGAATATTTATTTGCAGCCAACAGTTTTGTTTTTCTGTTTTAAGGTGTGTACTTTGAAAAGGTTCTGAAGAGCTCAGACACGTCTCTGTGGGTGAGGAACATACAGATGTACCTGTCTGGTATTTTGGTCACACTGATCGGTGTTTACATGACCGACGGTGAAAAAGTTCTGGAAAAAGGCTTCCTCTTTGGCTATACACCCTGGGTATGCTTCGTAGTATGTAAGTACAACAAACCCTTTGGTCAAATTTATTTCGTTTCATATTTGATGCCTGTTTGACAGTGTTTTAAACTGGCGTTGTTCTCGTTCTGCTGCCAGTCCTGGCCAGTGTGGGAGGTCTCTACACATCAGTGGTGGTGAAGTACACAGACAACATCATGAAGGGTTTCTCTGCTGCAGCCGCCATCGTCATCTCAACTGTGGCATCTGTCATTTTGTTTGGACTACAGATTAGTAAGTCAACTTCTTATAATCACACATAGAACCATGAGTGTAGTTACCATCACACCAAATGAATATGTTTTTTTTAGTTTGGACCCCCCCTCCAGCCCATGTTTGTAGTTGCAGATACACAGTTGCCAGGTAGCTGAATTAAGGTCTCAAACTTTGTCAAAACAAAGTGACGGTTCAAAGCAGCGGTAGAAGTGTAATTATGAAGTATCAGTGCTCCTTCACCAAGTCAGTTTCTTTCATTTAAGCTTTTTAATATCTTCAAATATGGGCCCAGGGGCCAAACACTTCCTCTGCATGTAATTCCAAAATGTACCCATTATTTTTCTCACAGTCGAGTCAAATTAAAGTCTTAAAAAGCTGTTAAAGGCACCAGAATACAGGAAAGGACATCTAATCTGTTCATAATGTTCTTGAAGAAAACCCCAGTGTGTGATGTGAAAGAGCAGCTCAGATTTACTGCCACGACTCTGAATATCAAATGACGACCCTGGAAATATCCTTCATATATAGAAAAGGCTGAAGACTGCAGGCGAACCATTAAACTCTCAAATTGATGGATGGTTTTCTAGAAAATAAGAAACAAGTTAATATATTAATTTATTTACAAACCGTTTCACAAACTCCTCTCCCCCCCCCATTTTGCTTTTCTCCTCTGTAGCATTCACATTTGCCACTGGAGCCCTCCTGGTGTGCATGTCCATCTACCTTTATGGCCTTCCAAAGCAGGACACATCCAAAGTGAGTCAGCCAGACACAGACAAGGAACTGAAACAGAAACTGATCACTGTGTGAGCCGGCTGCTGGGACCACCTTCACAGTGGACATTAAAGAGCTCCAGCTCTGGAAGGATTCGGGAGCTTCAGTTCTGTTTCCTGGTGATAGTACCGTCAATTTTTTTATTACAGGTTTGTTTTGTTTTTGTATTTTTGGGTTCAATTGGGAAGTACTCTATTTTAAACTGTGAGAATCTGATGTCCACTTCACACAGCGCTGACTGAAGGTGCTCAAATCGCAGCAGAGCATATCTGAAAGTGAGTCAAAATACTGCACATAATTCTTTGAAATTTTAAGTGTCTTGTTTTTGTTTTTAAATCAGCTCTGTGTTCTCCTTTAAAATAATGTTAAAGCATTGATCAACTTGAATGTAAATGTGTTACAAAGGACAGGTTCTGAATTTGGTTTCAGAATACACAGAATCCTTCTGATGCTTTCAGCAATCACTCAACAAACTTCCTCCTCAAAGAGGAGCTCTGTTTATTATTTCACTGCTGAATAACAGTGAAATAATAAACAAACGCTCACATTCTATCAACTGGAGTGATGCCGAGGATCCTCATCCCGTTGGCCAGGACTGAGTGAGCTCTGCTGAACAGCCGTAACCTTGCCTGTTGATGTTTAATAAATAAGAATTATTATCCCAAAAAAATTCTAAACACATTCAATTTTCATGTTTTCCCATTTTCAAGTTAGACACTAACAGTTCTATAACCTCATACTGTTAAAATGTGGTGAACTATGACCTGTGAACACAAATATCACCAGCAAGAACTGGTGCGATGTCTGCATGTCAGTGTGTTTTTTTTTTTACCTGTGCTACACCCGGAGCGCTTCCTTTCACCGGCAGCTCTCTGTGTGCTGAGGCGATCAGGTGGCTGGAACAGAGGAAATAATGTGAATGTGCAGAGCAGTCAGTGATCATCCCTGAAGAGTAGCATCCTGCTCCTCACCTCAACTTCAGCAGAAAGTTGACCAAGTGTTTTGGCTGCAGATCCTGAGCCGACTGGTACAGCACCTCGTCATAGCTGCAAACAAATAGAGCAGAGACAAAGTGCTTTGTTGGATAAGATGTAAGCACAACGTTGGCAGACTGGGCCAGTTTTCTTCTCATATTTGCGAGCGTGTGGAGGAATTGAGATGATTTCAGTTTGCTTACCGAAGGAGATGCTGCAGGATGGTGATACCGGTCTGTTCGAGTAGAAGAGCTGGCTCGACTGCAGCTCCGTCCACGGCCTCATTTCTCCGCATTAAACTGTAGAAAGAGTTCAAATCACGTCTTGTCAGGACAAGAGCAAGACATCTGATTACCTGCTATTTGTTTAAATGTTTTACATTTCTGCAAGATCAAAACAAACTTAATTCTATTACAAACAAACTGACACTGAAGGAAGCCGAACGGCTTCAATCTGAAAAATAAAAATGGAATTTGCTAAAATACATCAAACTAACAAAAAATGTAAACAGAACAACAAATCCTGCCATGTTTCGTCACAGATAAAAGATCCAGACCTGCTAAGTCGAGCATGTGTGTACTGGAGGAAGACGCCGGTGTCTCCCTGAGTCTGTAGAATCCTGTCCCAGTCAAACTTATAGTCTGACTGCAGAGGACCTTTAAAGTCCTGCAACAAAAATCAGAGACAGCAAAAATAAATGGACTGATCATAAAACAGTGAGATGTTAGGCTGAGGTAAATGTTCTGTTTAGCTGTGATCACCCACCTGGACTATCAGCGCACTGATTCCCACTTTCTCTGCTGTGTCTTCAGGGTCGTCCATTTCCTTTGTGGCTGCAGAAAAAGCGTTAATGCACAAATACAGATTCATTAGGCCTGCACCACACATTTCACATTTTAAAGAAATATAAAGGTCAAATATTTAAATTTTATATTCTATTATAATAAATTCTGGAGCAAAGAATTGAGTGGCCGACTTTACTTTTTGACTGGCTCATGTTGTTTAACATCCTCGTTCGAGCTTCATCCAGCACGTCCTCCAGAAACACGACCTCACCCGTCCGTGTCTTCATGCCCTGCACCAGGCCAAAGGGCACATGCCGACACCTGCGAGCACAAGTTACATCCCACACATTACATTACGTCATTCACTGTTGTTTTTGTAATGCTAATAAATGGTGTGGAGTTTTTTTTTTTTTTTTAATACGTGTTGATATTCCTGCTACCTGTCAGCCCATGCATGATCCATTGACAGCAGAATCTGGAACAACTGGTCAAAGTGGTTTGCTTGACTTTTGTCTGTCTTCAAAATAAAATGAAAACAAAGTAGGTAAAAGGCACATTGTTTAATGTTTCAGAATAAGCATTCACATGTTTGCGTAATGAGGGTGTACCTTTCCTGCCCTGGATTTACTTAATGACAGATTTAAGAGAAGGAGATAATGTAGGGGTAGTTTAAAAAGCTAAAAAAGTTGCATCATATTTTTAAAAGAATTTAAAGTCCTATCTGAAAAACATTCAAAAACATTTGCAGCCAATTTAAACCACCAAAAAGCCAAAACACCATTAAAACAAATGAGTGGGACACAAACATTTGCTTTTATCATCTATTATTCTCTCAGTTGGATCGTGATTATTCAATCCGTTATGTCCAACGAACAGAATACACTTTCTAAAAATGAACAAAGTGAGATTTAAATGTAAATGTCGCATTTTCACATTGAAATAAGACAAAGAGAGCCGTTACTCTCAGAATGGGGCCTGCGAGCAGAAAAAGAGCTAAACTGCTGACTCAACTCCTCCCTGCATTAACAGATGCCTTGTTTTTGTTGTGCTGGGATGTGTTTTGTACTTTTATTTGCCTTGTCGGTGTAAACATGGAGGGTTTTCAGAGTTCTTACCACATAAATCATCTCATCAAAGTGGTACTTTCGTTTTCGGTCAATGGCTGCAGCAATATCTCTAAAGGAGAAAATACAAAATGGAACATTAACAAAGCCACTCCCAACAACAACAGAGTTTAAAGATACAGAGCTCCTTTTTTTTTGTCTGTTCTTGATGGTAATCAGTGCTACTAGCGGTGCCGACCTGGTGATGTAGAGAGTCGTGCCGTCGCTGCGAAGCACCGTACAGAAGCTGCTCATGTCTCCATCAGGGGAAAGATCCACCACACCGGTCCCCTTCCTGTTAACATCACAGCTTCAATGAGATCCAGTCCATCAAGGTTCAGATTCAGATCTTTTCAACTTTCTATTCATGTCACACATTGATTTTAACAGAAAATTTACATGTATGCAGTATTATTGATGCTTTGGCAGGAAAGCTGTAAACTTTGTGCTGCTCTATTCACACGTTTGGTTGGTGTCTGAACAGAAAGATCACCTGCTGTCACATACTCAGAGGTTTTCAACAGGCCTTGGGTCTGCAGCTGCTGCACCACTTTCTGGGCTTGATCTTGGTGTTGAGACTCCCCGGAGTAAATATCAAAGTGGACCCCTAACCGCTGGAAAGATCAGATTTCAGTTTGTGAAGTGATAATATTCTAAAGTTACGTTCATTTCCAGCATAAAGTTTGTATTTTAAGGAGTTAACTGTTGACCTTGATGTCTGTTTTGGTTTTTTTTGCTGTGAGGTTGTTTGTACCTTGTAAATGTGCTCATATTCGTGCACTGTGATCTCTCTGAACTGCTGCCATAAAGACACAGCTTCGCTCTCGTGTTGCTCCAGCTGTTTAAAGAAGTCTTTTGCAGCCAGCTTCATTTCCTCATTGTGCTCTGCTTCCTTGTTCACTTCAACATACACCTGCAAAACAATAATATGAATATACAGCCTGGAGGGAAAACTGATAACGGGGATAGTTATGTCATATTTTTCTTCATACAAGCACACAAACTGACCTCAAACAAATGTTGTAAAGGATTCTGTTTTAGCTTCTGCTGACATCCAAACTTGCCAAAGCCTGCTCCAAGTAAACCTGAAATTCAAAGAAAGACGAAGAACTGGCTGCAGGGACAATAGACACTAGGAAAAAATAAATAAATAAATAACATATGAAACATTGTGCACACTATTCATCCATTCATCTGTCTTCATCTGCAGAAAGCGCTCAACTTCTCTTTCCATAGCCACATCAACCAGCTCTATCTGGGGGAACCTGAGGCGTTCCCAGGGGCCCCGGGGCCTCCTCCCAGCTGGATGTGCCTGGAACACCTCCAAAGGGAGGCGCCCAGGAGGCACCTTCACCAGATGCCTGCTCCAATGGCTCGACTCTGAGCTCCTCTAAGGCAGAAGCCAGCCACCCTTCTGAGGGCGCTCCTTTCGGCCTGTGGTCTCATGAACACAGGTGAGGGTAGGAACAAAGATTAACCTGAAGCACGAGAGCTTCGCTTTCACTTCACACTCAGCTGGGAACCTGTCCAATGAGAGCTGAAGGTCACAGACTGATGGTGCCAGCAGCACTGCGTCGTCCACAAAAAGCAGTGATACGATCCTGAGCCCCCCCCGAACGGCAGCCTCTCTCTTCCATGACTACGCCTCGAAATCCTGTCCATGAAAATCCACCTTCACCTTCACCACAGTGTCCAAAGGTTGCTGCCCCTTGAGGCCACAGCTCTCAGCTGCAGCTTTGGCACTGGAGGATTTGAACATCGACCACTCAAGCTCGATGCCCCCATCTGGGCCTCCTCTGGGCAGGGTCCCTTTACCCCTTTCTCTCTTTTTCATGGAGATTTTGTGCACACTTTTTACTCACCAAACTGCATTCCCCAGTCTCCGAGGTAGTTCATTCGAATGACTCTGTTTCCAAGGGAGTGCTTCAGGTTAGCAATAAAGTTACCTGGAAATGGAGTTTATCTTATCAATGAAAAAATGAAAATTTATATTAAACATATATAAACGTACACACACACACACACACACAGATATATATTATGTATTTCCTAAAACCAAGAACTATAAAAGTTACACAGTGCTGAAGCAGACTCACCAATAAATGTTGACCGTAAATGTCCAGCATGGAATTTCTTTGCAATATTTGGAGAGCTGCAACATAGAAACACTTCAAATATCTGAACAGGTATGATGCATGAAGTGTTGAAGAAAAAAAAAAAAAACCAAACCTGAATTCTACTAATGATGTTCCTCTGTTGAGGGTATCAAAGAGTTTACTATTCAACCCAAACTCCTCTTCCTGCCTTCCAGTTGGCTCCAACATTTTCTACAACCATCAAGGCAGAAAAGTTGTGACAACAGCTGGAGCACTCTTAAATCACTGTGGGAGTTCAGACTCACAAACCTGCACAAGAAGCTTGCGGTTAACAGTAAAGGTGATCACACCCGGAAGAGCAGATATGGCTTCCACCACACTGTCTGGCTTTAACTGAAAAATACAAAATAATGAACAATTAGCAGCATCAGTTGTTTTTGAGCCAGCAACATGAATGCTCAGTTCACATGTGCTAATTTGTGTTATTCTCAAGATAATTTAGCATAAATATCAAACTTTCTCTAGCTTGTCCAGTTTGAAGCTTTTACGCTTTTAGCTCTGTCAAAAATAAATAATTTGATGAAGTTAGCTCAACCTCTTTGGAGAATACAACATAACACAAACACTCCTTCATGACTGCAGTTTAAAACTCACAGACATTAATGATTAGTGCTGGTCACTGGTTTGGTTCCCGGCCTTTCTGTACAGAGTTCACATGTTCTCCCTGCGTCTGTGTGGGCTTCCTCCCACCGACCAAAGACATCATGTTTGGGTTAACCGGTGACTCTGGTGTGAGTGTTTGTTGGTCTGTGTGTGTCTGTGTGTTGGCCCTGTGATGGACTGCTGTATACCGCCCTCCCCTGGAGAGAGCTGGGATTGGCTCCAGCCTCCTCTGTGACCTGAAGATGAATCTCTGGGCCTTCACCTCAAAGGTGTTTGTTACCAAATATCTTTTTTAGACCAGTGACTGAAGATCTCCCACATGGACTTTGAATTGTGTTGATGAAGCTGAAACGACAGCTAAAGCTGTTGACAGAAACTGTGTCGCACTTCTCAAACCTCACCTGGCTGGCTAACCTGTCGGTCTGCAGCTGGATGTCTCCGTCAGATGGTAAAATCCGTCTGGTTCTCAGAGTGCTGATGGGCAGCTTGAAGTCAGCTGTCTCCCTGAAGGGGGAGATGAACTGGTGTTAATGCAAACCCCAGAGGAGCAACAGATCTACTGTGAGCATCATAAACACACTTAACTGTTTCCTAAAAACTGGGACTGCTGACAGAGCTGGCATGAAGACGTCCTCAGATTCGTGCAGGGTCCGACCGAGCTGCAGAACAAACACACGTACAGCTTAGACTTAGCATGTTAGCATTAGCACGGCTTCGTTTTCTTCTCAACACCGCCAGCTTCGTCACCTTTTCTGCAATTGCTCTCCTGAAGAAACACGCCATGTTTTCTGAAAGTCTAGACACGATACGATGCTAACTTCACCCTGCACGACGCCATGGCCGCTCCGCGTGCGCTTCCGGTCAGCTTGTCCAATCACAAGACGTCTCTCACATGCGACGTCATCGACTACGGTGGGTTCGTTTGCTAAACTCGCCTGGTGCTGCCGGCGTTTCCATGGTAACGCAGGCGTGAAAAAACAAAGATGGAGGCCACCGGCTCATGTCTCGCGTTTGATGGACTAAAGTTCTCACGAATTTGGTTCATTTTTCCTAAATTCCCAGCTGAGAGCTTATTAAAGTCGTGTTGGGAACATGCTGCTGTAAAGGCCGCAGAAATTTCTTTATTTTGGTGTTTAGTTTGAAGAAATCAGTCACATTGTCATTAAAAATAAACAGAGCAATCCCAAAGAATAGCAGATCGACAATTTGACATATTGAGTGATCAAATTATTTAAAATGGGAATTCTTCATTGATCAACAAAACTGAAGCAGATCCTCAGAGCTGTAAATTACTTGTTTTCAATATACAATACCTTCAGATGACAGATCTGTGGTGGCCGAAAATGTTTCAAAATATAAAAACACATTGCTTAAATGCTTTATTCGTTCACTTCTTTTGAATCAAAGACCCTTCATACCTACAGCAAATTAACAAAAGATTTAGGTACAATAAACAAAAGTTAAGCAAAAAGTAAAACAGTACAGTGTATACAAATGTAATAGCAGTCATCACCAATACAGTTTAAAACAGTCTAAAAAGGCAAAAAACAAGACATCTCTTTCTGGAGTCCAGTTTGAAGGAGGCCTCAGTATGCCAACTCCTCAAAGTCCGATCCCTTTGTCAAAGCATACATGAAGAGAAGCTGAACATCCCCTCTTGAAAATAAAACAAAATAAGAAGGCCAAGTGTGTGGTGGCAGTCAGCCTTTTATGAAGGCGTTGGAACAAATGAAAAAATAAATATTAACACGGCAATTAAGAGGCCACCGGTAGAGTCGCAGAATGTCCTCAGACATGTTGACAGCAGGAAGCCCTCCTAATTCTGGTAGACACAGCAAACGTGGATGCCACTAACTGATGCCTGAGGCAGTAAGTCCACATAGAGGCGATACAGCACAGCTAGTAAAGTCCAACTAGACCCACTCAGTCTGTGGAGTATCTTGCAGCAAATGTTATTTCCCAAACTCCAAGGTTGACACTCAGGAAACATCTGGAAAGGAGAACAAGGAATGAATACAATGCTGTCAAAGATTTGATATCACCACATGGCATTTAGCAACTTGTTGATGTGACTTGTGCAGGAGCGTGTGCTGGCTGACTGCTGGTCCAGATTTGTAGACTTTAATATACATCTGGAAATGAAACTCTGTTAAATCCTATTACTATTGATTTAAAACCATAGTTTTGTGTTGTCAAATGGAATGGAAACACTAAATTCTAAGACCATACTAAAGAAAAGTCAAGCCAACACTCAAAACTCCACAAATCTTTAACAATAATACACTTACAGCTGGCAGGCTGTTCTCCAAACCGCCGCATAAGTTGGTCATGTGTGAACTTGACAAACGCGTCGTACTGCTCTATTGGAAGAAAAAGGATTAAGGCTCCATGTGGATTACGCACTACAAATATTTGTATATCTGTATTACACTTTTAAATATATAAATACAATAAATTTGTACCAGCCAGCTTTGTTGTCAGTATCTCATCATACTCTTCACGGATTTTGTCCTCCCGTTCTTTCAGTAGTCTTTCACAGATCATGCCAACCTGTTTGAGGGAAAATAGAGGCTGCTCTTTCCTGGTGGGAGATGAAACACCCAATGACGTACCTGTGAAGAGAACCAATATCTCACTTTACAATGCACATATACAGAACATCATACACAATCTCAAAACAGACATAGATAGCCCTCTACTGCCATCAAGATATATGAAAACTAAGGACAGGGATGTGTATTTTAAATGAGCCAGCTTATTTTTTTTCATGCACCTGAGATGCGACATTTCAGGTGAAAATTGGAAAAGCAGATGTTGCACTCTGAAAATAAGGCAGATTCATTATTTCAATTACAAATCTGCCTGTCAAAAAATTACACAGTATATAAAACTCCCTGAAAATTCCCTGCAACACCATATATTAGCACACCTCGCTAGTCCCTTCCACTTTTCACAAAGCTGGCTTTATTACCCTAAAAAAAAATTCTCAATAAAAGAAAGTGAAAGAATAACCCATGTCTACTGTTTTTCCTCTGTGGTTTTTGGAAAATGGCAAACTGGGACATAAGTGCTGAAACAATTGCTACTCCGCATCAGTTTGATTTGTAAACATGCCAAGATTTACTTGTAGTGTCCACACCACCCCCATCAGTAACTTCCCAATTATTTATAATTTAGTGAGGTAGGTAGGTGAAATGTTTGCTACTCAAACTACATTTGAAAGGGTCACGATCACAAACCACTGCTCTGGTTTATAATCACCAGCAGTTTAGATCAGCCTTCAGGTAACAAACCCACATAGGACATTGATGGAAATGAAAGAAAAAGACAAAAACTTCACTAAGATACCTGGAGAGGCAAATCCACTGTGGATATTCTGCAGGTCCAGAGGACAGCAGCCCTCTGCTTGCTGTAAAGTGCTGTCCAGGTGTCGCCGTTTCTGCAGCCGCTTGTACTCTTGTTTAATGTTGTGCAGGATTTGCTCTGACACAAACACAAACACAAACAATGGCTGGATTATCGATCTTGTGTGTGTGTTATATATATTCACCAAAATCTGTTGTCTTGCTAATATATCATCTATTACTTTATGTACAGTATTCAACAAGATGAAGCTCCCTTTGAGCAGAAACTTATTCAGTCTCCATCCACTCACGATACAATAAGAAAACATACACAAGTGCTTCCTGTGGTTCCAACGTTACTTCCCTCAGCCACCATTCACCAACAAACATACTTTTAATCTACACATACACCGCTACAGCATTAAATATTAATTGTGTGTAATATCTGATTTACAACAAAGAAAACTGATTTAAACCGACACTTTAGTCCGAACCACATGACACATACCGGGGGGGATGCTAATGCTACATTACAGATGAATGTACGGACTTAAATGTGCCACATCGGGCTTTAAACACACTTGTTGAGTTGGGGGGGCTTTAAATTCTCACCTGTGGTCAGTCTGGACGACACTTCGCCGAAAGGAGACGGCTCCATACGGAGGTACTTCTGCGGCGAAGACACCGGGGACATGACCGCTGCGCACCGCCTCCGCTTAGGAGAAGCCGGGTTCATGAGCGGATCGAAGTCCAGGGTCCTTTTCAGTGTCGCCCCGCAAGCCATCACACCGAAAAGTGTGTAAAATCCAAAGCAAAAATCTGAAAACGACACCTGAAGCTCGCGGTTGTCTGAGGACGGTCTGTGCCGCTGATGCTAGCTAAGCTAGTACGAGCCGCAGTAGCTAATTCCGGGATGTTGGGCAAACACGCAAGTTTTTGTCGTCCGCCGTCGTATTGTGCCGTTAAATGTCGCTGCAGTTGTGTTACCGGACAGACGCGGAACAGAGCCGGACTAGAAAAGATCAGTCAAACGTTTTATAAAATCAGATGACAGCAGATTTCTCCAAAAAACTCTTCTGCGCTTACAACGACTAATCCTGTCGTTTAGCCCTTCTAACTCATGGGTTGTGCGCATGCGCAAGAGAACGAAATCAAGGTGGTACTTGTAGTTTTTATCCTCAGTGGCGTCCATTATTTAGGGAGCTGGAATAACTACATTTCCCTAAAACCAAGAAACGGTCCTCTTTTCAAAAAATGTTTTGTATAAAAACATCAACCGAACACAGAACAAGTTTCGCTTTCACTTAAACATTTAAACGACAGGAAGAGGATTTCTAAGAAATACTCAACATGATATTTACACTTTGGATTAAAATCGATTACTTTACTAAAATGCCAATATAGCAGTATAGGAGTTATTCAATATTTTCTAATGTTGAATGAGAACAGGATCACACACCCTTTTTCTGAATGAAGTCATATTTTAGTTCGGAAAAAGATCATGAGATGTTCAAATTGTAGGAAAGGAATTAAGTTGGCCGAAACAGAGATTTATGTGATTGGGTTTTATCAAGTAAAACATATTATGCTACAGATCAAAGTAAATTATGAGTACACATGTTCTCTGTTGATTATATTTTTCTTAATAGTGGTTTTTGATTTGAGATTTCTCTGCACACACACACAGCCAGTAGTCTGAGAATCTTTACCACTTTCCTAACCACCCTTTTATGAGCACACACAGTTTGAAACTAGGGGAGCATTGGTAATGTTACCACTTGTTAAGTGTCAAAGTATTTACACTTAAACCATAAATGCTTCATGCTGAAGGAAACATCTTTTGCTACAGCTATTGTTATTTTCATTATTGGATAATCTGTTGATTATTTTGTATGTTAATCATTGTGTTTTGTAAAATGTCAGAAAATGGTGAAAAATGCATCATAATTTTTCTTCAAATTGGGTGTTTCTTTTGACAAACAGTCCAATAAATAATTTACGATTCTATAATTTATGGTGAAGTTGAAGGAGGTCATCCTTGCTATATTTTTTCTTAAAAATTTATTTAAACTTACAAAAATACTGACTAATCAATTAGTAGGTTTTTTCTATCTGCTCAAATCTCAACCCTACTTATGTATATTTGTTTTCAATCCTAACTGCAGCCTTTCACAGGAGATAAGAGTAAATCTGCCTCTGTACAATAGACTACTCTGTAGATAAATGAACAGATGTTGTAATACCCTAATCCACATGGATCAGGGGATGAAGCGAGCAGAGCAGATATTGCAATCAAAGGATGGCGTGGCAGCCATGTAATCTTTTGCCACTTTCAAGGTGACAAAATGAAACCAAATGAATACTGACAAAGCAAAGGTCCGTGTGTGGAAATAACCTCCCTCCATCTTATGTCTTCCACTAGGGGGCACTGAAACATTATTCACGGGTTTCCATCAGTCACTGCAGGCTTTACTGGTGCCTGTTGCTTTGAAATCAGTGATTGCTGAATCAAGGAAGAAAAAAAAAAAGTGTTGTTGCCCTCTTCCTTCCCCGCCATCACATAATCAATGAAATAACTGCAGGCAAAATGACAATCAGCTGTGACTTTATTCAAAATTTGATAACAGCAATACTAAAAACACTGAACTGATTTTGATTTTTAAGTCATAGATTCCTCATTATGCCACCACTTTGCAAAAGCCACTGAACAGTTGACATTTTGATCTTCAATACTCAATAATACAAGAGGAAGCGAAGCATACTGATAAACAGCTGTCTGGATAACTTAACACCAAGATAAATGATTACAGAACAATTGTGCTGTGAGATTTCTAGATTTAAAATACTACTACACCTTTTAGAAAAATCACATCTTCTCAGATAATTTTTTTTTTTTTCAAGGTCAGTTGTCAATTCTCCACACAATGCCCACAGACAAACATCCATCTGGGTTACCAGACGCTGAAAAGACCCTTGTGACTTTGTTCAGATAAGTAAAATTATCAGCAGACATATTTTCTATTTAGAGTCACGCCAAAAGTACTTCACTCAGCCTGTGCATGGGTCTCTTTTGTTTTCTGCAATGATGCCCCGCTGCAACAGTAGCACTAAAACAACTCACTGCAATGATCAAAAGACGTGGGGTTTGGAAATAGATCACCAAGTCACAAGGTATCACACACACACACACACACACACACACGCATACGGCTGAATTCAGTAAGAGTATACATTCACTAAAAGCAGCCATAGTTGGAAATTACTTCAATTTGCTCCAGTAGTGACCAGCACACTGTGTTCAAATTCTGTTTAGATGAACGTTGGCAAAAAGCTTGTTGTTACAGTTGTTTTGTTGGCTGAGTAGCGGAACAAGTTGATTTCAACATTTTATTTTGCAAGAGAACACTGTACAATTGTAAGGTACACGTTTGGACACAGACACGTTACTCTAATAGGTCTAGGTCTAACAGCTAGTGAGAAGAGAAATGGACAAAAGGGACAATCGTCATTCTGCCACAGATAATGCCATTTCAGTTTTCACATACTCATAAGCTGCAAATCCATTTACCTATATCTGATGACACTTTAATTTCTGATTTTTTTTTTTTCCTCAAGCATGATTCACTCCTTTCTGAATATCTCTTCACACGTTTGCCACTCACCGAGTGTTGTCAGAAGTACAAAAGTGACACGTTGAACGACGATTTGGGTAATAAACAATCAGAGTCATTTGAGCTTTTTTTTCCTCCATTAATTGCTTATAGAAATGTCTCTATGTAACATGTACATTAAGCCTGTAGAAAGTCAAGGCGCGAGGATTTATTATATTTATGGTGCAAGACACATGTTAAAGTCTAAATGACACAATAAAACATCTCTAATTGAAAAATGTCAGTAGCCCCTTATCCCATAAATGAAGATATATTGTTTTCAAAACCTTAATTCACAGTAAAAAAATATAATATGCCTTCACTAATTGGATATCATTAAGTCTATGGTAAACACCAGACCTTGGATGGTCTTTGATAATCGCTTCAAATCATGAGTCCTTTCTATGACCTTGCAATACTGTTTGGCACTTTGGCACACTATGTACTCACATACAAACATAAATTAATGCAACCACTAAAGCATTTATGAGAGGAAGTAAGTCAATACTTTCAGGAGAGATTTTTTTTTTTTTTTTTGCATTATCTACCTTCTGCTTTATTGTGTTGAATGGCATTGTTTGGGGAGGATGACATTTACAGTTTCCTCTGTGATGACCAGTTAGACGGCTTCCGCAGACGTTTCAGTTGACACAGACATTGTTACTTTGGCTATTTTCACAGTGGTCTTCACGCAGCTCTCTGCAGCCCTGTTGGCAGAAATGTGGGTATTTCTGTTCTGGCAGTCTGACTCCAGGCTATTGTCCAACTGCTGAGCACTGCCCCTGCAGGCATGGCAGGAGCTGAGGAAGGCATGCCGCAGGTCCTTGCTCCTCAAAGCGTAAATGATTGGGTTGACGGTGGAGTTGAGCAGACAGAGCATGCTGCAGAATGCAAATATAGTCTTGATCTCATTGTCCATCCTCCAGAAGAGGTCATACACCATGATGGAGAGCAGTGGACCCCAGCAGATCACCAGCACCACCAGGATGAGCACCAGGGTCTTGGCCAGACGGATGTCCATGCGTGTCTGCTCTGGGCGAGTGGTCTGCACTTTGGTGCCATCTGCTGAGTAAACAACAAGACTCTTCTGAGACGCCCGGCTCAGCATGCGCACTGCATGATGGTGTGCTTTCCACAGGATGTATATGTAAGCGTAGATGATGAAAAGAACCAGCACAGTGGTTACACCAATCCAGAACATTAAGTAGTTCTCGTCAATCAGAGGGAATATGTCTGAACAAACAGAGTTGAGACGTTTACAGTTCCAGCCCAGCAGAGGTAGCACTGCGATGATGATGGAAATTGTCCACATCATGCAAAAGGCTATGACAGCCTTGGTCCGTGTCACAATGCGTCTGTATGCAAGAGGCCGGTGTATGGAGATGTACCGGTCAATAGCTGTGAGGAAAAGGCTCCCCACAGATGCCGTGAACGATGCCGTGACACCACCCAACTTGAAGAGGAACACATTAGGACTGTCCTTCCTGTGGAAAACATGGAAGTCCAGAAAGCTGTAGACAAAGATGACACTGCCCAGCAGGTCAGCGACTGCCAGACTGCCAATGAAGTGGTAGGATGGCCGGCAGCGGAGGGTGCGGGACTGCAGGATGACACACAGCACCACCAGGTTCTCCAGCACCGTGAAAGTGCCCAAAGTCAGAGACATCACAGCCACAGCCAGCTGCTGGCTGGGAGTCAGGATCATGAAACACTCCATGTCCATAAAGTTCTCCCCACATTTTATATTGCCAGTGTCATCTTTGAATGTGCTCCTATTGCCAAACAAGTCTGTGGCATTGGTGGGGAAGAAGGGGATGCTCTTGAGGACAAGCTCATCCTCTGCAGGTACTTTGTTTGCGAAGGAGTTGCTGCGGAAAGCAGACAAGGGCTTCTGCAGGGAGAAGCTGCCCTTGAAGTCTACATCATTGGTGGGGTCATCATAGTTAGCATTGTTGGAGCCCAGATACTGCAAACCAGATGTAATAGTCCGGAAGGTGGTGTCCGCCACACCGTCCAGCACAGATTTCATGGCTGTGTCTGAGGATAATACTGCAGTCTAAGACGCCTGGACAACCTACAAATTGATGAAAAACATTTCAGACATTTTTTTTTTACCTGAAAAACCGTAAAGAAAGAATCCAATGCAAATTATCCAAAGAGATTTCCTGCTATATTTCAAGCAGGACACTATAATACAAGACTCCTCTAAGGCATCAAATATATTGGATTACATTCAAATATATTTAATAAGCACAATTCTTTAATAGCTTGCACTTTTACTCTTTCTCTTTTACACATTTTCCTGAAATCCTGAATTGGTCTTTATCCACATCTGCTCTTCAAGAGCTGGATACCAAATACTCTACCATGCAAGTATAACGAAACCTGTTTATCAACGTGAAATTTTTCATCGAGTATTCTAATTTTCAAAAACAAAACAGGAAAGCTCCATATAAGAACTAAAAAGCAAAAAAACAAAGCAAGGCTTAAATTAACAGAATCTCTATTTCTGCTAGGTTTGGTAACAAAAGAGGAGGGACAGGCGGTTCACTTACAGATGCATTGACTGGAACACCGGAGTGCAAAAACAGAAACAAATAGAAGATGAAAGCTCAGTAATGATACTGGAATATTATACTGTAATCATAAATATATCTAACAGATGGAAAACTGCTACTATAGGGACTAATTTGTTCAGATGCATGATTTTATGCATTTGTAAAACATTCAGAATTATTTCAACATTGGTATATAGAAAAAGTCCAATGACCTTACACACAGTGTTTCATTTTGGGGTTTTTCCTCCGCAGGAAACACCATCAGAAATGCGCAAAAAAGGCTGAGACGCTTAAAAGCATTCAAAGAACTATCACAAGCGGGAAAACACGAAACATGGAAGCGGAATGAAACGTTATAAAGAGTAAAAGTGCTTCTTTACCTTACATAATTCTTTTTGCCCCCCGACTGCGCAGAATCGTCCGTGTCTCCGCGCGTTAATCCAAGTCAGGGGCGCATCATCCAGCCGACACAGATTTTACATAAAAACACACACCAGCAGCGTGCATGTGTTAAAACAGGACCACCATGTTTGTCATCAATAACAGTTTTCTTTTTAAAGTCTATCTGGGACAGAAGTTGTCAGGTCGCTGTCGGAGTGCGCTCCTCCTGTGCGGCTCTGTGGATGCGGACTGCCTCCCAGCTCCGTCTTTACACTTATGAAGCCGCTGTCACGTGTTTCCATATAGCTCCATCTGCCCAACCCATGATTCGCACAGGAAGCAGACAGACTGCTGTGGTGGTGCAAACTCAGGGAAAAATAAAAAATAAAAAATCTGATTTGAATTCCCAAAGCTCCTCTTAGCAGGTGATGCGCTCGAACAAAGAAACGGCACAAAGCAAGAAAATAAACCGGATTAACACCGGCACTGTAGCTGTCTTATCTCCACAACACACCAAGTATTTCTGAACATTTCCTGAATTCTGCATGAACAAAAAGGCGCATTTTACCCCTCTGAGTCTGCACAAGAAGGTAACTTTCCAACAGGATTGGCTGTCATTCAGTCCACTCCACAGCACTGACCACCCTTCACTGACAGTCAAAGCGTTTCTGCTCATTGTGAGAGTAATTAACCAAAACTGAAAACCTCAAAGCAACAGAAAGCAGGCTTCATCATTTTGATGCTGCCGGAGGTGCAAATGTAAAAACCCATCAAGCAACTTTGTCTCTGTGATAACAGTTTTTTTTTTTTTTTTTTTATGTACTTATCCAGCTGTTCACAACTATTTTCAGTCAGGCTATGTAAATGTGACTGCCAAGAACATTTCAGGGGCCAAATCTTTCATTTGCATACATAAAAATAAAATTCACACCCGATTTGACTGGTGATGTAAAATGATTCATACACATTTTGTTTACTCATTTATTTTTTTAACACTCTACATTCGCTCTGACCTCAAAATTAACCAGCTAGTTGTCAGCACAGTCAATCAGACTGCACACCACAAAATTAACAAGTCTGCTATGAATCACAATAACAAAGACTTGGCCTCTCATTGGCCATAAAAAAAAAAAACAAAAACAGATTCAAGTCACTGATTATGAATGATCTAATTTCCATTTATTCATTTCACCACATCCATGCAAAAAACACAAAATATTTCTTCCTCCCTTCTTCATGCCGTCTTACACAATGCAGTGCAGGCTAAGGAGGCTGGAGTTGAGTGACCGCATTGTTGTATATAAAATCTGAATATATGCATTCGTGTGACATTCTGTGTCCACAGATTGCCTAAGCAAATAAAATAATGACAACCTTGGCCCCCTATCGCCCCCTAATAAACACAGGTGTGATTATGAATAGCACGCAGCCATAGTTTTGTGTCTATGTCTGAAACAGACAAAATGTTCATCACAAAAAGACATTTCTGATCTGCAAATCACAGCAATGTGTTCAAAAGCACACAGATCTTGAGGAGTCTCAGGCTGATTTTTCTCTGCATATATATTCTGTGTTTTTGGCAAAACCGGCAGCTGGCAGGTTGTCAGTGTAAGCAGCTGACTTTATAATTCTTCTCCAAGCTGATTCTCACTCATCTTCATGCAAACTGACAAAGACACGATATTTACAATAACGAGCTGATGCACTGGATTCAGACTAAAAACAGATGAGCTCCACACACTGAAACTGACGTCCCGAGAACATCCCAAAATAAAGCTCTCCTCCCTCATCTGTTGATAACTGATTAGCTGTAACAGAGAAAAACAGGCAGATAAATGCCTTGTTGCAGGAAACAACAACGGAGTCAAAGGAGGAAAACAGAGGCTCACTTCCTCTGCTCAGTGTTTCTGGGTGCTGCAGGTAATGATCTCCTAGTCTCCAGTTTGCCTCATAAACAGACAAAGTAGAGACAATGTCCCCTCCAGGTGCACTTTTACTGCCATAGCATCAATTTGTGATGCTGCAGTACAACAAATATACATTGTGTGGCGAAGCTCATGTTTTTATTGTCAGTACCTTCAGTGCTCCTTGTTGACTTCTGGTTTTGCTTCCTGTCTCAAAATATCTGATGACAGGTCATGAGGTTGTTTCAAGCAATTAACGTTACAGGCATGTGCACAAAATAACTGAGATTCTACAATCACTAATACATTAAGATGAAATCTTATCCATCTCTACAATGGACCTCATGAAAATATGTTGATATTAGCATTATCATAGCTTAACAATAGTTTTCATTTTAGCACTCTAACATTAGCCAATTAGCAACATAGGCTAATTAGAGACGCACGTATTCAGATTAAAGTATTGGAAAAATTTGCATATTGACCTGATGATGTGACCAGATGAAAGGTCAGGCAATTACCCTGCCATGACTGTGTCCTGTTTTGTACCAATTCATCAAGAAGTTGCTGATATATTGGCTGGATAAGTGATTTTTTTATCCTGTTTTCTTCTGCATGTTTTGTCCGCTTGCTACAATGTGCAGGTTTTTCTTAAAGGTACATGCAGAACTAACATGTAGCATACACAAGCTATTTATTTATTTAATTGACAACTAGCAGCAACTACACACATCTCAGCGAGAGTGATGCCTATCCAGCCTGCATATCTAAAATCCATTTACGTCTTCAATATATAGCACATGTCATGATAAAATACATTTGCCATACACAGTAGCCAGCATGCTGTAGGAAGCATCGCTCTTACTTTCAACATACAAACACAAAAGCTTCCAGCAAAGGACGTTTAGCATAATTTGAATTTAATCTTCCTGTTATTCTGATTCCCAAAAATATTGTAATTTCTGCCACATGGAGCATTTAGACTTTAGACTAGCAGGATGCTTTGCCAAAATGACTGGTGTACAGTGACAGTTTTCTCTGTCTTGGTTGGCATGCTAACCTGTGAGTGAGCTATGAGCGATGGCTCCAGCAAAGCTCACGGCCATCTGCGTATCAGTTGTGGCACATAACATTTTGTCCTCAAGTGACTCACTTTTAGTCGACAGATCAAAGAAAAGAGCTCTGGTGAGCAGAAAGTCTTATGTGCTCTTCATGATAGTTTATCTTAACTACTTTATTGCCATTGAAGCTTGGAATAAATAATGTAACGAATACGAGCTGTGTGTTGGCGAAATTAACATTCACACTTCTTTAAAATTTGTTGCATCATTGTCATATGAAATGGCAACATCTTTTTTGTCACTTGAAAAGACAGTTCAATGGTGATCCAACCAGAGAAGACGTTAGCTCACGTTTCCCATAATTATACAACTATCAAATGTAGCTGTTGCTGTTTCTATTCAATGTTTGTACCTTACAGTTTACAGTGCTTTTAATTCTTACTCATGTTCTTAAAGTACAAAGCCAAGGTCTTGTGGCAGGAGTGTAGGAATAGCCAGCGTGGACTGGGGTTCAGGAGTGCAGGTTAACCTCATGAAGATAAGTGCCTCCTTCCTTCACATGGGTCAAATTACAGAGGTGCTGAATGAGAACCTGATAGGAGTTCACACAGGGCTCACGATGCACTTTGCACCAGTTTAACTGTTATATCCTGTCTCTTGCTGATTGTTCCACATTCAAGGATTTTTCAGGAAGGAGCTATGGTCGACAGAACCTGAGCCAGATTTCCCAAATACCTCACTAATGCATGAGGAATAACCTCATCAACATGAGAGGCCAAATACGGTTGAATAAACACGATCTGTCTCCAATGCCTGCATTCATCCGAACGTAACCCTTCCCACCGGTATTCCCCTAATCTGAATCCTGAAACCTTGACTGTCAATGAGAAACATGAGAGTTTAGTTGCTCATGCTTATAAGAAATAGACTAAACCTGCGATTAAGGTTATCACATGGCCAATACATGAGTCAGCTCTGTAAGAAAACAGGCCACCAAGACAATAAGTGGATGCCTCTCGCAAGTAAGTAGTTGAACTAACTGTGAGCTCGTTTTTCAAATGTGGCACTTGCTCATAATTCTGTGTGAAATGGTGAGAAAACTATAAAGACAAATGAGCCTTTGTACAGTGCCTCTGCAGCTGCACCGTTGCTTTATATCAAATTACAGTTTACTCCAGTCCTACAATGAACCGTGCTAAACCTCTGCTTAGCTAATGAATGAGTAATCATCAACGATTCTGATGTGTTGCTGTGATTATTTTCAAAAAGTTGGAGGCCATTTGTCAGCAAATCTCACCTGTGTCCACTGGGCCTGGAGGGAAGGTATTACCTTCATTATGTTCTGTATCAAGTTATTGGTAGATAATGATTGTTCCATTCTTAGCCCTTCCCTTCTGAAAGCCTCTGTAATTCCAGGAGGACACTCCATGCTGAAATAGCGTTTGTCAAATACTGTGGTTGATGCTTTATTGATTAGTTTCAGTTGTTTTGTTTTTTTTTTCTTTTTCATATAATCATCAATAAGAAATAAATCAAATAACCTGACACCAGGACTCAAAACACATTTCAAAGGTTGGCAGTGCAGTAAAAGAATGACATTTAAAGGCTCAAACAAATACAGTAAATGATTCCTAAAAGGCACTTTGAGAAAAGTTTCTCTTGGCATTTATTAGTAGATTAGCAACGGGACAATGCTGTCATCCATCTGTCAGTGTATGTACATTTACATATCAACTATGTGTTTGCATAATTTGTCAGAGAGTAATAAGTCAAAGTGGAAGACAGGTGTGATGATACTGAAATACAAAATATTTCACAGTTCAAGAAGGGAAAGGGACATCAACATTTCTCTGTCTCCCCGTTCCTACAAAACGCAATAACGTCAGGATGTCTCAGCTGAGTGAACTCTGCAGCTCTCTGATGATACTGCTTTTGCAAGCATCCTCATACACAATTTATGAGTCATAAGTCAGAGCCACTAATGTGGGTGAACACACTACACTTTAAGCTGAACATCAGCAATCACAAAATAAAAAAAAAAAAAAGAGTCATACCTTTGCTTTATCTAATAAAAGCTTCAGTTGACTCCTGTGTACGTCCTGTAATCCTAATGAAACAGTTGTGTGCAGCCCATGAGGTGGACTGTGAAGGCACAGAATGGCTTTTATGTCTTACAAGACTGTTGTTGATTTATCTGACTTTGCAGCTTTAAGACCAACCATTTATCTTTAAGCCTTTTTCCAAACCACATCAATTCTTAACTCCCAATTTTCACAGTCTTGAAGGAATTATTCCAAGAAGTTTACCTCAGAGTAAAAAACAAGACAATTTGCCTACCAGCACCCCTGAAGGTCAGTTATTAGCACATTATACATAGTTTGCTTAATTAGTTCACCCACCAAAGTGTAAAAATAACAAGTTGCAGTTAAACAGGGAGCCTAACTAAGCCAAAACAAGTGTCTCTTGGCTCTATCTTCATATTTAACTGTTTATTCCTATTCTGAAGTGGACGGATATTGATGCATGAAATGTCCATGTCATGTTAAGGTATGCAGTAAACTATATAATGTAACTCAAACACTTTGACAGCATATTTGTAAGATGTTCAATTAAACTACACCTGGGAATAAAAAAAAAATAAAAAAAAATCATGCATTTTGATCAGGAGCTCATATTTGTAAATCTTGTTTATTACAACAATGGCATATGCATAATAAATACAGCTCTGGCTGTGAAAACTGTTTATTCTCAATACTAATTAATGCCTTTATAGGTATTGTTTTGCATTTGGAAATTAAAATGTGCAGCCTGCCTGTTCATATTTCTGCTTGCCTTCTTTTCAGCATCTAATTTGTTTTTGTGTTTTTTGTTGTTTGCTTCCTCCATTTATTTATTATAAACAGACAATCCTTATGTGCCATAAATAAAAGTTAATTAACTGTTGATGTGAAGGTTTTAATGACCTCTATGGTGTTTTTTGCTTTTTTGCGATAGTTTCTCCCTCTGGGTTCATCAGACCACGATCATGAAATGCACTGGATTGCTTTATATTTTACCTTGATCAAATTAAAATGAGGATCAGATCCTTACTTCTAAGTTCAAGTTCGTGATCCTCCTCAGAGAGCGGGAACCGGTAATCAGGGAGGCTGGTGGACTCTGTATCAGCTGTGTCCTTGTGGTGGACAGGGCGGTGCAGGGCAGCTGGTGAGGATGCCTGCTGGGTTTCTATTGTTGTGAAGTGCTGCGGGTAAGACTGATTGAGAGGAGACCTCAGGGAAGAATCAGAACACAGTGGAGGTCTAAATGTCCCATCTGGACTGGGGAGACGTCTGAGGCTTCAACTCATTAAATCTGCTACTCACTACAAAAACTGCATGTGAATGAGAATTTTTAAAAAAGCATTACATTGAAGTTATATATTCTGTGGGCAGTGGGCTCCATTAATTAGTAATCAGTGATACAGAAGTTTAACACCAAGAAGCTCTGATGATGAATTTATCTGCTTATTGGGAGCTTTACTATATTTTATATTATTCATAATATTAGGGTCAAACAGATGACACTGACTTTGATGGGTTTATTTTGCGTTATCTCCAGGTTCAGTATTCAGAGGTGGTTATAAACTACCACAGAGACTCTCCTATGTCACAACAAATGGCAAACACAAAGACAAAAGGTCGGTCAAAGGAAATCATGAATGGCTACGTTCAGCTCAGCCTCCTGAGGTAACAGACATGGGTAATAATTCAGAGCAGAAATATTATAATCATTAACTCTTATTGATATGATGATATGATAATATCATCACTATGAGAGTTTGTCTGGGTGTATTTGTTTCCAGGATAGCCCAAGCATGAAACGATCTAATTTGATTACATTTAATCTGTGCTCGATTGTTTTCAAATGGTTAAAAATCCCGATAACAGAGGGAGGCAAAACATATTAAAATTAAATTACTATATTACATCAGTAACAAATTTGAGTTGTTCAGCCAACGAGTCAGGTTCAGCTAGATCATTTGGTTTAAAATTTCTGTGGAGATAATGTTTTTTGAAGAAAAAAAATATGTTGGGCCAATTTTTTTTAAATATTCATCAAATGAAGCATGGAAAAAATGTAATTAGACATCCTCCAGCTTCTAAAAGCCAACATAAGCTCATAGTGTACAGTTCTGATGAAACAGATTAGCAGACTGTTTGAATGTTTAACTTTAATAAATAGTACTTAAATGTACTTTTACTACCTTCTAATTTCATTGAAAACTGTATTTAAGATTTTAAACCAAATTTCCAGGAGGAACCTATTTTTAAGGACTTCTGAGTACTATGAGGAGGTGAAACTCAAAGCAAATATATTATTATTATATGTCATGTAAAATGAAAAAATGTTATGTTATCAAATAAATGTTGACCTCTCACAAACATATTATATTGCAATAATGGCAGAAAGTGCAATATCAAAATTAACGCGACATAAAGAACAGAAAAAAAAAAAAAACAACAACCACCCCACATCTACGAACTTGTAAACGACCTACTGTGTGAACCCACCTGCAGAGTCTGCAGTGCAAACATCCCAGCGCTTCACTGAACTGGCACGGCTGCCTTAGATATACTGTTGGCATGACAACCAGTGTGGATTGAAATGACTAGTCACATGACAGAGCCAAGGTTGAGCTCAGACAAAGCAAGAAAATATAATCGTTTTATCCACAGGAAGAGACTTCAAAAAAGAGCCCCACGCCAAAAAAAAAAAAACAAACAAAAACAAAACCAACAAGAATAACAACAAAAAACTGGGTAGGGGGCAATAATATGATGTGCCAATTACCCCAAGGACATCCAGTAGGTGCAAGGATGAATCCTCTGCTGCACAACGCAGCTGAAGTGGGTATATAGTCCAAGCCGGCACATCATGATCTGACAAGTGTTCCTGTGCCGCTCACAATTGGTGTATTACAGCTCCTTGAGGAAAGGTAAGGAGACGAAGAACAAAAGGAAAATGAGTAGAAGATGGAAAACACTGCTATCTGTGTGAGGCTAAGCTTGGGTGTCATGGCAACTGAGTCCCTTTGAATGAGATGTTGGTGCTGTGGCATCATGTGGTTCAATAGCAGGCCCCTGGACAGATGTGGTCATGGAGAGTGGTCGAGCACCGAGGCTACAGTTAAATTACGTTACAGGCTACAGACACACAACCTTTACTAGCACTTACCCGCGTCAAGAATATGAAACTTTATGGCTTTGTTTAAACATGGCTTTGTCCAGCATGTCATAGTTTTAGGCCATCATTATTAATAAACAAGGTAATTCAGTGTATCTAAAAATGAAGCCTTTTTGTTTTTTCAACTCTGCCAAAATATGTTGTTCTCTTTGGCTTATGTGTCATGTACAGTACAGTAACTGAAATCGAAAAAAAAATAAATAAAAATCTGTGTTAACAGGATTATGAGACTACTATAAATTCACTAAAGAGAATCCCAACCATCTAAAAAATGTTGACTATCGATCACTAAAGTTGTAAGATACAATTGTGATCATAATTTAATATTAATATATGCATAATTTTAAATTGTTAATGTTTCTGAACTCAAATTCCACCTTCGGTCAGACCACCATGCTTATTTCACATCTGGGAAGCTGCAAATGCTGGAATAAATTTCCAACTTCAATGATGGCAGACAAACTTTCCATTGCTGACAGACAAATCAGCAAATCATTTTAGCTCGATTTCACCAAAAGATCTTTTTCTAAGATGTGAAAAAATACTAACATCCATAATTTGCCACATGCAACCAACTGCATAAACACACAAATCGATTTTTAGTTTCATCGAACCTACAGAAACCTTTTCAGAAATGTCACAGGGCCTCTGACAACCATGAACCTCAGTAACTAATGCTGTGCTTTAATTTTGAGGGTTTGTATGGTATTAGAGTTGGAGATTAACATCTTTAATTTTGGATTCAACAAAGCTTTTTAAGGGTTAAGATGAGGAAACATGACTAGAATGTATAAATTGTGCATTAAACTGCATGTGTAGGAGCTTCAGCATTTGCTGCTTTCGGAGCAATCGTGTCTTAAATATTTAATGAGAAAAAGCAGGCATGCGTGTCTCCTCTGTTCATTTTCTAGCCAATGTTATTTCACAAATGGACTTATTCCCTCTTATCTGCCTCCCTGCCTTGTATTCAGGCTCTCAGGTTGAACACTCAGGTGGACATGCTGATTACCAAACTGGACTCTCAACCTTGCCAAAGAGAGACACAAAAACAAAACCACCCAACATTTTCGCTTCATTTCGGACATGGTAATTTTTTTGCGCTCAGTAAATTACCCATTTTGGAGATGCCAGATGCTTAAAGGTTTCTGTGGGACTGAGTCTCTGTTGTTGTGGGACAGCTTTGTTTGGTTTCTGTTTACCAGCTGTTCTCTTCTTGTGCTCCAGAGTCACATTTGAGCAAACAGTGAATATTTCACATGCCAGATATTTGAGTTGCAGCCTCATAGTTTTTAAATAAAATTTTACCAAGAACAGCCTATATTTACAACCTTCGTTCTGAAACATCCTATTGGTTGAGTGTTTTATGGGCAGCTACTGTCCTAATCTTATTTTCATAACTTGCTGTGTTCAACAGATCCTGCTAAATACATTGTGTCTTTTCAATGTCTTCAGTCACGACACAAGCATTTTCTAATCTAATCAGATCAGATCTGATCAGACTTGATTTATTACCTCATATAAGAACATTCCTTATGAGTTTGTGGTTTAGAGTTCAACACCATGTTAGGTTTTTAAATTATGGTCCCATTTAGAGGGAAACAGACAATAAAGCAGGGTATGTATTAGGGCGTGGCCACTATGTGAGGAAGTCAGATCCTTCAAATATGGTTTCAACAAATCAAGATGCCAACAAGTTTCAAAACAGCTCAAAATCCAATGGGTGATATCACAGTGGATTGACCGTTGCTCTGTACCAAACCAGATTAGCTTTTTCCCGTGCTTACAGTCTTTATGCTAAGCTAATCAGCTGTTGGTTACTTGCCAGAACAAGAGTGTGATTAATCTCCTCCAACTGTTAGAAAGACAAAAAATTAAATGTCAAAGTAGTGCTTTGAATTAATTATTGTAGCAAAAGAGAGAATAGTCTGCAGGTGACAGATAGAGCAACCGCAGGAAAATGCTAATGAGAAACATTCATCTTTATGGTGAAAGTCTAAACTTAAGTGCCACGAAGGCAAATTTTCACAACTGCCATTACTATTCAGTCTGCATTCCCACAGATTGCAGATTTCATAAATCAGATGTTTGATTGCTGAAATAAGGATATAAACTACTCCTTTCTTTTGGTAGAGTTGCATAGCTGCATGATGAACTATTGCAATAACAGTAAACAATAAGGAAGAATCGACATAAGAGAAAATTATTTTAAATTTTAAATTAAAATTTTTTAATTTAGACTACCAGTCTGGAACTTAAAGGGAGGAAGAATCAATCAGAACAGCACTTTAAGTATCAGACAGAAGCTATTGAAAATGAAAAAATGAGTGAAACCTTGAATTGAGAGAACTTTAGAAGATATAGCTCCAATGTAAAAGCACTTGAAACCTGCCTGTTCATATCATTGATGATGATGAAGCTGAGTGTAAATGTGCACTGAATATAAATTCTGGCCCACACAATGCCCAACATTACAACTCTTTTAAAGTGTATTTTAGTAACCTAGGGATGTACCAAACATTACAGCGCACAACCTAAACAGGATATGTAAGAAATGAAAAGGATGTGAAGTGATGTGAATTGACAGCCTATATAAAGGATATTCAGAAATAAACATAATGCTGAGATCAAATTAACCATACATAATCAGAGGTGTTTGTGTGTGGGGATGTGTCTTCTACACTTTGGCATGTTTATTTAAAAATCAGACAGAGATTGTACAAAATGTACAGATCTGTGTCTGTCCATCATTTTAACAGCACGGTGGGAAATATTGCACAGTGTGTACAGAGAGAAAATACATTTAGCTAATTTAATCTGCATAATTATGGTGATAACGCTAGCCATTACACGAATATAGTACCTTTTAAACCTTCTGTCGCTGAGTTGAATGACAAAAAGGAAAATCACAGTACAATAAAATAAAAATAAGGATTTAACAAAGGAAATTAAGGTTTGAGATAAAAACTGCGACAAATTACAGCAAATAAAAAAGGAAAAAAAAAAAAGCTGTTAAAATGATGGTGTTGTTACTATTGGAACAAAGTGAAGTTTACGGTTTGTGAACCTAAAGCAGGTGGTGCAGCAGGAAATGCTGCAGACTAAGGGGGCGAGAGGTGTTGTCAGAGATGGAGTTTAGGTTGAGTGATGCAGGCTGCTGATGGAGGCTGGTGTGGGAAGAAGGCAGAGGATGTGACTGATGGACAAGCTGGAGGAGGAGAGAAAGGTCTGTCATCTCCTCCCCTTGTGCTATTTACATCTTTTACAGAATTTGTGCGCAAACACCATGCTGTCACGGCATAGTCACTGATTTCTTTTTTTTTCTTCTTACTTTTCAAAACAGAAGAGGAGGGATTTTGACACAATTTACAGAGATGTGGCTGAGCTGACGGAGAGTGGAAAAAAATCCAATGGTGTTCATTTGTTAAGACTTGGGAAGGAAGAAACTAAAGAAGTAAACACTGGGGGCATTATTGAGGAGTACGTTTCAAATCAAAGTTTTCAAGCATTGTGCTTTCTCCACCTCGGTGTTGTCCACATTCGTTATCTGTGGACAGTAGTGAAGACAATAGTGGAAAGGGCTGCAGCATGAAAAGGAACCTCAAAAAACCCTGAACATTTAATTTTCCATCTGCTATTTCAAATCATACTTTTTAAGTACTGGCTGTAGTTTGACAGATTAATTCTTCTAAGACAATATCAGAGTGTAGAGAACAGTTTAGTCTACTCCTGCAGAAGGCTCAACAAAAAGATTTAATCTTCTTTAGTACTGTTGTCAGACGTCACATGAACAATTGTCAGCAATTTGATTTCATAGAACCTGTTTTTAACTTCATATTTAATCACTTGCTCTGTTAGATTAGTCCAGTCACAAACCGCCCTGTAACTATTTTACCTATCCCTTCCCACGCCTCCTCTTCCTATCTCAGCACAGAACTTTAGGGGGAAAAAGATGCAGCAATGACATGCTAATCAACAAAATATTTCATCCACCCTGAAGCTCCCTTCCTCAAGTTGGCTTATCTCCAAATGTGACCGAACATTTTTAGATTTAGATTTTTAGAGAGCCTCACTCAGTTGAAAAAGAACTGAGAGACTAAGAGTATATATGCTTCCTGATCTTGTTGTTCTGAGTTTAAGGGAACCCAGCTCCTGAAATCCTCAGTCAGATCAGCGGCATTTTGTCTTCACAAAGAAAAGAAATGTCTCTCCTCTCCTCACTGAAGCTCTTGTTTCAAAGCTTTTCCCCCTAGCTCCATTATATCAATTACAAACACCTCCTCATACTAAAATCCTGACTCAATTTTCTGGGATTTCAAAATTGCATAATTACAAATAGCAGCTAGGGTGCAATTTCCAACATCATTTTCTTTTCTGCCTCATGGCCAAACAGCCTGATTTAAGGCAGTGACATGTGTTTTTGATGCATATAATTTTGAAATGTATTATATTACCCCTGTTGTGTGGTGGCGTTTTTCTTTCTTTGGAACAAATCATAATATACATTATCTACCAGCATGAAAAGGGACTTTTTCAGACAGAGAAAAGGAAAGTAATAAGACGCTGTAGTACGTTCTCATTTGCATGCCAATCACTCTGTCTGAGGCAGTGTAAGAGTGAATAATGTTGTTGAAACCATAAAAGCAACTGTAGTGAACACTGTTGGCTAAATGGAGCTTGCAGTTTGCCCACTGTAAGCGTCTTGTGCTCGGGTATCGAATACTTTGCCAATGACACCAATTGATGTCATTAGTGTAGCTGGAAGCTGAGGGGAGGAGGAGCTCTCAGAAATCAAACAGATCCCTGTGGTGAGAGCTGCAGAGGCTGAGCAGAGTGGCACCAACCTGCAGGACATTTGCTGCTACATTAAAAGGATTCTCTATAAAAGCAAACTGGAGGAAGCATGACAGCCTTAGCCTATATTTCCTTTTTTCTTGAGTTGTATGGGGCTGTAACTGAGAGGAGAAATAAAGTCATAATTTCATATTAGTGGCCAAAAAAAGTTAAGTCGAAGTTAAGCAGAACAGTGATAGCAGAGAAACGACATCACCAGCCAAAGTCTGTTCGATGTGATATTGGAATTCTTGGTTTAAAGTTTAAGACTGGTGATATTCTATATCTCTCATATTCCTGTAGACAACAAAAGCAACTATATCCCATTTCTGTGCGACATAAAACTCTATAGCTGTTAAAAAACTGTGGCACCAAGTGACACATTCTGTCATCACTCTGAAAATAGAGACCAAAAAACCCATTACACACACCAGACAGACATCTAACAGTGTAATGGTGCACAGCAGAGACTTTTTTGGTATAGAGGTGGCCTGTAGAGCATAGAGAAGTATCCCTGACAGGAGTTGCAAAGATGAAGGATCAATAATAAAAGGTGCCCACATATCAATAATGTTAAGAAATTTCATCAGTATTTTCTACTAAGTTGGCAGGGAGAGCTACATCATAGGGAGTGGAGATGGATTCTCAGAGGAAAACCAACTTTTTCTCCTGTGTCAGTTTCATCATTATGATTGCCGTCCTGTTTGAAAGGAGCCAGTGCCAGGTCTATTTCCTTTAACGCTCCCATTGGACACACACCGGTGTTCCCCACAGCTCACTGTCAATGCTTTCCTGAACATAATGAGGCGCAGCGAGATGAGACGGTATCTTAAGATATTTTTTTCAAAGAAACGTCATTGAGGAAAAAGTAAAGTTATATGGAGACTGAGCAGGGATTCTATCAATGTAACACAGTAACAGCGCGTCGTCCTGCAGCTATACCACACAAAGAATTACTGTTACTATGACAAAAGGGGGGGGGGGATCAAAAACAGACACAATCCCGTCCCACAAGCACAATGGCCGATTAATATACAAATGTGTCCTGGCAAAAACAAACCTGCAGCACAATGTAAAGTATCATCCTGCGGAAATTCTGAGAAAATCATTTACAAAGGCGGAAAACACACTCCTTATATTCATTGGATGATCTGTGGTATCTTCATAATAATGAGGCTGGTCAACATGGAGCCTCCTAACCCCATTAACTGGATATTAGGGCTGCCACTGGCAACTTGATACGTCAGTGATCCACAGTGGTAGCAGGTGGTGACTGAATGGCTGGATCCAAAAGTGCACTTGCAGAATTAATGGCTATGCTCCCAGCGAATCAGGTCTGTACAAATGTACAAGTAATATAAATCCACAAAGCCCTCAAGCAGAAGGTTTGGTGGATTTCCAGAGAGAGAGTCTGTCTAGGGTGAAGAATGAACGAAATTGCCCATAACGGATTGGAATATGGATGTACAAAAAAGAAAAAAAGAATATAATTATGTTAATCATAAAACAGAGCAACTAATTTGCAGGTTGTTGTGTTTTTACTGTCCATATAGGGATTTGTGTAGCATTTTATACTGAAAGAGAGGCAAAGGTTGTTTGTCTCCATTGGCTTTGGTGATTTCATAAGTCACAGATGTGTGGGGTTGTTCGGACCTCTAAAGAATATCATCAACTGATGAAGCTCAAGCCAAATTTGCTAATTTGTCTTTCCAGTCAATTGGAGATGGTTTGTGTCAAGATCATGTTTTCTCATTCTTTCAAATAACAAATGAGGTACTGTTTCAAACAGGTTTGATTGCTTTGGACTTAATGGGAACTCTGGAGTCAAAATGCCAGTAGAGGTGGACGCAGGGCAACTCTTACACCCCCAACAGATTTACTGCAGTGAAGGTTTAATATTGTCTATATATTTAATAGTTAAACTCCACCACCTTTGGTGTGAGGACTGACATTGAAATAGTATCAGCAGTGTTAATGCTTATGTATAAAGAAAGCTCCAAGATCTACTCTGGATATAAACTAAAATCATGACAATGAGTAAACTCATCTTGAGTAAATGTCTCAAGATGTTTAACTGGGTTGTGTTAATCTACTTTTTTTTAGACCATATTCATACAAAATCCAAATTCTAAAAGACTTCAAACTTTCAAGTACCATTGCATTTAAAATGTCAATAACATGGGACCATTTTACAATTATACTTTCAGATGGATCAAGACCTCACTTCATATTCATGGTAACAAGGGAAGTGTGAAGTGCCGTGTGATTGTGTACTTTTATCCCCTCGTGGCAAAGAGCCTTTGCAGATTTAATATAATTACAGAGGAGAACTAGAGATGGAAAGTGAGTAAGTGCTCAGTGCACAACATTTGGATCCAACCTTTAAAACTGAAGAATTTAAATACAAATGAATGTGGATGCTTTACTGACAAATTGTAGCAATTTTAAACTTAAGTTTAAATACTCCTTCCTTTGGTTAGAGGGGATTTCTCCCCATAATTTTCATCTAGGCAACAAAAACAATTTCAATCTGTGGAAAAGAACAGATTTTTTCTGACCCAGACTGATTTTACAAGTTTTGCTGATAAGATGGTTGTAAAAGGAAAATCCTTCCAAGTAAAGATTCAGACAGAACAAATTGACTGCGCTGCAGCCTATATTTTGTTCTGTTTTCTCATCTTGTGCAGCGGACCAGTTTAAAGTTGATTGAAAAAGGTTCCTGTCCAGAAAGTTAAAAGAATAGGCCGATGTGAAAAGATGGAGAATATCAAAACATCATGAAAGATTTTCTGGATAAGGGAGAAGATTATTCCCTCTGATCTCATTTTCTAATTAAAACCTATTTAAAAAAAGGCTGATCCTGGATGGAAATGTTTATGCTCATGTTCAAGTTTCAAAGTTTAAATTAAGTTCAAAACTGAGTTTCAACAGTCTTCCCAGCTGCTGTGCTGTGAAAAGTGGAAAGGCAAGAAAAGGTAAATGAAACAAGAACTTCGTAGGAGATAAAATGACAGCAGAGAGAGGAACAAAAAAATGACTATGCCCTGACAACAGACAGGAACAAACACTCAGGAAAAATGTTTACAGCAGGGCAACAATGTTCACCCAATCACAATTGCTGTCTACAACATCAAGGTCACCATAGCAATGAAATGATCATACTGGATACCACAGGCACATAAAAAAGCCAGAGGCAACTCAAACCTGAAATCTCCAGCTGTGCCTAAATGAAGCTCTCTGGGCTTCGCAGTAGCACCAGCCAGAGGTCTTGAACAGACAGGTAACTAAGGATCTGCTACTTTGACAGAATGAAATATGGGGAGTAAAGCTGGAAGTTAAAATCTGTCCCTGGAACAACAATGCTTATATAAAAGGTTCAGTAATGGATGATGCAAACAAAGTCTCAATGTGTACATTTTTATACCTATTCCCAAACTGGATCGTTCAGGCTGCATCACGCTGCCTTCCTGACCTCTCTCTGTGCTCTGTGGCTTTTTCCGAGTCTTTGTTGTTCTGACATAATGAATTGTTCAAAAGGGAATAACAGCACACATCTTTGAACTTTCTCTGTTTGAAGGAACCAAATAACTGCATTTTTTTTACTTACTCACATGGTAAATAGCGGCATAAAAAACTGCCAGACTGTCTGTTTTGGGATATTACTTAAATGTCTTGTGCACATTTAAAAAGAAATTATGAGAAGAATTGTATTCAAGCCTTGATTTAACTTGACAGTATCTTTCCTAATGTCTTTTAAACTTTATATTTTTGAGCTGATAAAAAAAAACAAACCCTGTTGCAACATTGGTACATGGTACATCATTTTATGTTGACATAATTTAAGATAAATATCAATAAAATAATCTCCAGAAAAACTTTTACTCAGCTGATTAGTCAAGTGGGCATTTCCCATAGATTTTACCACAAACAGTGGAGATATCTACTGATGGTCATTAGAGAGAATAAAGGTTTAAGGTATTTTAGCATTGGCTTCCCTTTTCAGCCCCAGTGTTAACATCCATTTATACATCCAGTCTACAGCTGCGTTTAAAGAGCTCAGAAATGACTCAAGGAAATATTTTGTTACTAAAAGCAAAGCAAGAAAGAATGAGGATTAAAGCTAATAAAATATAACTATAGTGGTATTAAAGCACACTCTACCTTTCCTTTAATGTGCTCAAAAAATCTTTGGCTCAGACCAGCTATAACCAGCAGCATTATCAGACTGTTCAGAGACATTTTATATTTGTGAATCATCAAATGCAGTTAAAAAACAGTCCACTTTCTTTTTACCAATCAATTTAACGGCTTATGGGTGCAGGTGTGGGTGCTATGACCCCAAAAGATTCAGAAAACAACATCCGCTAAATAAAAAAGAAAAAGAAAAAGAAAATTACACCCAGTGGATGAATGTACCCTTCTACCTCTTGTCCTCCAGTGTTCATATTGTAACACACACTAAAGTTAATGGAGTAAAGAAAAATCATGAATCACATCTCATTCTTTAATTTTCTGGGTTTTTACTCCTTGGTAGCTGGCGGGCATAAAAAATCAGTGACTTTATACAAACTTGGTGAAAGTGCAAGGAACGTATTGGTAAAGTGATTTAATTTTGATTACAGTCACTGGTGTGAATGAAGGAGCAGCGCTGAGTGTTACAATCACTGGAGACATCTTTGAGAGAAGGGGTAAATTCAATAAAAAAAAAAAAAATGGCCTGACCTTTGCAGTGGTAATGCAGGCAATCATTGTTGATTATTTTTTCTCCCACTCTGCATCCAGTCACTGAGGCTGTAATAGAGCAGGCGCTGGGTAAATGATGTGAACAGGGAAAAGAGGCAACAAATAGCTTTCAGAGAAATCTGCACTGGACTCCTCAAAAGCAGCTCAGTAGTCATGGCTCAAACTGCAATACAACACCTTCTGTTGATGTGCTGTGCGTGTCTGTCATCATGATGAAGTTTGAGACCATCACACAAGTTTGAAAGCCCATCAACATGTTGATGTTCCAACCCATGAGTATTTAGTACCCATTACTACAATTTTACAAGCTGTGACAGCAGGGCTGCTATTTTCACCTTGTGACTCTGTGTTTATGTGTGCATTATTGTTGCAAAATGTGGTCCTGGAGACTCCAACCATAGCGGGGACATCTGAGATATGGCATTTACATCTTTGGCAGGTGTCTGTATGTGTCTGCCTGTGGGCAGATTTTATATAATTGCACCACAACTATATGAAACACAGCCATTAATTTTTAGATGTGTAGTTGAGATCAAATAGAGAACTGAGCTTGTAGATGGGTGTGATCCAGCCCAGTATAGTAATGTTAAAGGCTTGATGGGCATTGCCATCCATTTGTACAATGGTTTTTTTGGTTTCTGGTTGTATAAGAACTATTACAAGAGGACAAATCTGAGCGGAACTAATCTATGCTTGGGGAAGTTATTAAAATTTGAGCTAAATATAAATGGAATCAAAACCTATGAAATGTAAACCTAATTTGTAATGACCTTTAGTTTTCCTGTGAAGAAATTTTTCAGTCTTCACTGACTCACATTTTTGTCGGGTACACTGAAAAACTGATCAGAATGTGCATTAACATGGCAGCCTCACAGAGTTGCTAACACAAATGGTGCCAGCAGAATGGCTGTCTGCCGTCACAAACAACCTCCTGATTACTACCTCTGATTGAGACGGAGGACCAGGGCTGCAGATTCATCACCATTCATCCCAAATGGGAGTCATTTGTTGCCACATGGCATCCTGCCTAAGAGGAGCTTATGAGAAGAAGAATCTGTGATAATAGATTTGTGGCGCCATGCCTCCTTGACTCCAGTAGCTGCAAAAATTTATGCAATTAAATTTCTAATTTCAGTGGGATAATCAGGTCAGAACTGTCTGACTCGATCATGAAGAGCAAAGCTTGTTATGAACACAGGGCTGTGTGAATCATTTAGTCACCAAGTTCACTCAGTGTTATATGTGCGCTGCACTTTAATTGTGACAGCCAGCGTCCGTGGTTATGAACCTTTGAACTGACCAAACTTATTTCAATCACCAAAACCATTTGTGATTTCTACAAACCTGACTTTATAAAGATGTCAATAAATCACCTTAATTTTTCAATCAGCCCTAAAGATGTTGTGGTGCTCAGAGGGCAAGATATAACTTTGGTTTTCTAAATACAAAAATGGTCAACCTATAATTAACACCACCCTTTCCTGGCAAAAAAAAAAACAAAAAACATGTGAGGCCACAGGGAACCTCCCAATTACTTAATTTGAAAAATAACTGAATTTAATTGAAGTGTTTCTGTACAGTCCATCCGTAGTCTAATATTGATTTAACAGGCTTCACTACACAATAATCCAGAGCACTTCCTGTTTATTCAAAATGACGCCAGACTTTTTATTTTCGTTGCTGCTGCCTAGCAACAGGTGGAACTTAATAAAATGGCGGAAGCTGCAGCGACTTTCCCCGAAAAAAGGTCGAGCACAACTATTAAACACAAACCCCGATCACGTCACATTTTCTCATAACAACTGCAAACAAGCTGACTCAAATAAAACTTAAGAAAACTTACTTTTCGCCGGTCTGCACGGAACAGTCGGGGCGACAGCTGCGTGTTCTGCGGCCGGGGATGGAGCGCTTCGTGCGGGATTAAGAGGAGCCGGGGCTCCGCAGGCAGACGGAGGAAGACAGACCGGGAGTATTCCCGGTGTGGGCCTCAAGCTTTCATTGACTTAATCTTCTCAGACCCGCGATTTGTTTTTACACTTTGGTGCTTTCTTTAAAATCTCCATTGCTAGCGTTAACCAGCTAGCTAACTCGCCACCAATTGCTAAGGCGGCCCGCGCTCATTTGAACTTTGACCTTTCATCTTGAGTGACGTGAACCTTTTAATCCATCAATCTGATTTATTTACATTAGAGGCAGTTAAACGGAATATATATATATATATATATATATATAAAATAAATAAAATAAATCATGTCCTACTTTTATGATTAGTTCATAATTCAGGTTCATTATGATGATGATGGACAGATGGGCAAAGGCCTACCTGGGCACTAACCTACACAGGTGACATCATCTTCTCTTTTCACTTTAACCAGAAACAACTGTTAGTCTGCTTAAAACAAACAAACAAACAAACCACTGTCTACCTGTCAGACCTCTCCACATATCTTCAACTCCCCCCAGCCGCTTTATTTCATAAGAAATGAGCCATTTACTTATTGCTCTTTAGTGAACCTACAATGGTTCAGCTAAGAATGTTACCATGTTCAGGAATTTGGTTAGGAAGTACAGAAATATTTATTTCTATTTCCCTGTTATATATATTTTTTGAAAGCAGCTCACCATTCACTTAATATTGATACATATTAGTACCCACTGTCTCTAAAAAGTGTAATAATTCACTTGGTGTGTTTCTGGTTAAAATTAATACTATCATGTTGAAAAAAAGAAAATATCCTGAAATGTGTCTCATTTTAATTAGGGTTAGGGAATTTGTAGCCATTACTTAATATGAACTTGGAAATATAAATATGTATATTTACTTGAGAAGAGAAATTAGAGGGATTCCAAACCACACTTGAGTGTACATGGCAGAAGATGAAAGAAATGGGTTCATCATAAAAGTGCAAGTCTAGTATTTTGTCTTGAGAATTTACTGTGTATTAAGACAAATTGTATTGTTGCTTTGTGAAGACAATAAATAATGTCACATAAATGGTTTGGTGAAAACAAAAAAGAATGTTGATTGTAGCTCTATAGGAACCCCATCCCTGCAACTGGGATCACAGAGATACAGAGAATCTCATAAATGCATTATTCAAAATGCAGATAATATTGAGATGATAATGGCCTTCAAGTTGTTTCTGCTGATTTAACATCTTGGTGGAGGTTGCCATCTCACAGTCTTCAACACTTGAACCAAGAAAGTGAGAGCCTCATAATCTCGCTCCACCACCTGGGTTTACGAAAACACACCAAGTGTGCTTACACATACAGATATATGCAGTCGAATCATACCTGCTGCCTGCCTGCTGCACTCAAGGACACAAATACACCCAGAAAAAAATATTTTTGATGTTCTTGGATCTTCCTTTTTTTTTTCTTCTGTTTGTTTTCTGATGCAGATACCACTGCAAAGAAAGGCAGTTTTTCCAAAGGGGGTTTGGAATAAAACAGGTTTCGGTTAATATCAGATCAGGCAGCCAGTAGCTCACTTTGGAGAGGATGGCTGATGAATTTAAGTGAATAGACTTTCAAAAGGGAAAAATCGGTATTAATGTGTCTGCTGAGGCATGCACCTGCTGCATGACAGCGGCGTTGTCTCAGTGGCAGCAACCTTCTCGACAAAAAAGGTGAGCAGTGCTTTGATGAGAATCAGCCAGCTTTCATGTGCAGCCAGAGGGGAAGAGAGCCCAGGAAGTACAGCTCATATATCTCTGCTATAAGAACAGTCGCCTCAGGCACCAACAGACAGTAACTTAAAACGCACACAATCGAACAGGCTCAGTTGGTTTACTCCACTGACTTGGATTCATTTCCAAACTCCAGATTTAAACTCCACACTGTATGACGAATCACTGACATCACCCTAACCCTAAAATAAGCACCAACTCTGACTATTGAATCTAAAAATGAAGCTTTATACTGCAGGAGTGCAGAAACACAGATTTTAACAAACTTTCAACAACAAAAGTTTGCAACACACTTTTAGTCGACAAAAAAGAGAAATATTACCTCAAAAAAACAAAAAACAAAAAACAATAAATATAAATAATGAAGACACTATTTCTCTCTGATTACAGTCTCAAGAAAACCAAGAAATGCAATCCCCTGTACAACCCATATTACAGTTCTGCTGCATGTCAGAAATGCAAAGTAAATAATTTCTACAAACAATGTAGTGGGTGAACAGTGCAGATGGGTAGCAATCCTAGCAACAGACAACTAATGTGGGCAAGAAAAAATAAAAAATCTAATGTTCCCTGGCAACAAGGTTTTCCAATGGCTTTAAAATAGTGAAACAAAGTGTGTTAAAAGATGAGATAAAGGATTTTGATTGCCCTTCCCTTCTCAGGTAGGTCAGCGGTTAACAGTAAGGTAGCATGTTTGAGAGGCAGTGGAAATGGTTTCAGAGATGATCCTTCAGTCGAGTATGTGCTCGTTGTGATGCAGGTTCATGTGTTAAAACTGTCAGACATCCTTGGCGAGAGACACAGCGTCTCGTATTTTAAGATGATGGACTGAGAGTTTCTCACATTTCTGTCAGGCGCTGTAGATAGAAGCAGTTGGATGGCTCTGTAACACCCTTTCAGTCTTGTTACCACCAGCTTTACCTGAAGAATTTTACATGTATTCTATTTTACTGCATGAATCCTGATGAGAAATTCAGGAGCATTATTAGGTGCAAACAATTAAATGTTGGTAAACACAGTAGAATAGTCGAACCTCAAAGCAAGAAGGGATTGGGTTCCATCTCCAAGCGTGTATATTTATGCATATTTACGCATATTTACTGTGTTCAGGTTAACTGGTGACTCTGAGTTCCCTCTCTTTGTTCCATACGTTGACCCTGCCTGACAGGAGAGGTGTCCAGGTTGCACCCACTGTCACACAATAACAGCAGGGACTGTCAGGCCACCCTGATGGATAATAGACAGGTCTTGGACAGCGCTCTCCACCCTCCACAACAAACAAACAATTTAGTTACTTGCAATTTAAAGTTTTGAATATAAACTAAAAAGATTTATTCTCGCATGTGTAGCATTACTTCCTATTTTTTTTTAGTCCTTTGTAGTTGGTTTGCAGGGACTGTGTGATCATTTTGTCATTTCCCCGCCCCTAGTTTGAAAACCCTAGTTTACACAGATGGACTCCATTTGGGCTCCTATCAAATGAATAACAGGAAACCAGACTTGATGTGTTTGAGCTCATTCTTGATATGAAATCATTTGGACACCTCTGACAGCATTAGAAGCAAAATTAATAACTAAACTGAAGCCAAAAGCAAACCCCGTGTAGCTTTTTGCTAATCTGGAAGAGATATCTGATTTTATGTTGCTTCCTGTTTTAAATGCATTCAGATGAGAGAATGAGCTTTGATTATGTTTACTCTTTCTTGAGTACAAATTAAGGAACAAAATGAGAAAACACAAACAATGTTGGCATTGGCAGGTGTTATTTGTAGCTGTAACAATGCCCGTGTTGGTAAATACCAATTAGCTCAGTAAAAAAAAAGAAAAGAAAAAAGATAAATAGGAAAACAATACAAAACAAAACAAAACCTAAGCTTCATGTTTTTCCATTTTAATAAGAACACCAGCAATTAAAGCTACAGATAAGTCTACAAATCAAATCCATGATGTTGAGGCAGTCAGTGAAATGTCTCCGAGGTCCTTACATGTACAGGCTGATAAAGCAAATGTGCTGAGGGAAGAAAGCCTTAAAATGTCTGTTTTCCATTTTGGGAGGCGGGGGGGAGGGGGCATGATGTGGCTGGTGAAGTGGATGTACACAGTGACCATGGGGCAGTCCAGAGCGTTCGGCCATGGGCTACGGGATAGCCCGGTTGGGTCTCTTTGGTGGGGGAGGGGGCATTAGCTCTGAGTCTGGATCTGGTGGATGTTTCCGGTTCTGGGCTTGGACTGCCTGAGCACAGCGGTCAAGATACTCCAGCAGGAAGTCCTTAGTGACGGGCTCCTGGATGCTTTTACACACAGCTGGAAAAAGAAAGCATTAATAGCATTAATAAACACATACTCTAATGGTTCGTTCCACGATTTCAGAAAAAGAAAGAAAGAAATCTAAAAGGCAAGCTTTAAAGTACGTTTCTTTTGATTCCCAATCCCCTCCATTCTGTATTTAATACAAAAGAGCAAAGGCTCTTTGATGGATTTGTCATAAATAGAAACAAAATATTAAACATAAATATCTGCCTCTTGTCATTTATCTTTCTGGTCCAACAATATACAGAGAAAATCTGAATTTTTTGGTCATATTTTGGGTGATTACATCGTGATTAATGCACAGCTTTCCTATGATTAATCAGATTAAAAATTTTAATCATTTGACAGTCCTAATACATTTATTAATACATTTATGCATGTGTGTGTGTGTGTGTGTGTACACAAATATAACACATACACACAGATACACATATACACAAACACTGCTGGCAGCAAAATTAGTTTCAGTCAGCTTAGCATACATAACAACAATAAACTGAGACACCCCTTAACAACAATTATCAGCAACAGTAACACATCAGAGCCCATGTGTCTGTTGATTTTTCACACATTAAAAAGTCAGTGGGGGTGAGGGAAGTGAACTGGCACATTAGAAAAGATCCTTTTTTGAACTTCTCATAAAAGCAAAAACAAAACCAAAATTGTATGTAGTAAACATTGTGCAAGTGTTTCAATTTCAGTTGGAAAGAACAACTAGCTTAACACCTAGCGTAGTAACCAAGACAAAGAGTTGGCACATGATAAAATAAGTACACATATACACATCTAGTAAACAGTTTTGAACATATTATGATTTCATAAGCAGAACTGTCATTGCTGTGGCCAATAGCGTCGTTCCTAGTCTGGTGTGTGTTGACGGACATCAGCCTTGACAGAGACTGCTCTCTCTGAGTGCCCTCCCAGAGAAATCCGTTCCTTCCTTGTCAGTATTGTCACATGAATATTTCATTAAGAGTCTTGGCCACAGTTACGAAGCAGAAGCCAGTCAGACTCGCCAATCACAGCAAGAGCAAATTGAAGAGAAATGCGTCATTGTTGCAGCGGCAGAGGTGACGAGAATTCAACAGTAAAGTGATACCAGCTTCTATTGTTCTGAGTTTTCTCCACCCACCATTAGCAGCACATGTAACAGAATTTTAAACTCTCTAATTGAATGCTTCTTGCTGAAATGCACTCTGGGAGTTGCACCTAATTTATAACTTTATGTTTTTATGAATGTCGGCTCGCAAAGCCTTGACAACGTTGTCAGAGAACCAGAAGTTGTCTTGCAGAGATACACAGATGATACATCCAAGAGAATTTCATGCTGCATCACGTCACACTGTCTCAAGGGAAGAATCAATTGGACTTTCTCTAGCAGAAATAGGGGAGCCAAAAAATTGCTCATCTCCAAGCACAACTCAATTGATAGGTTCATGACCACAGCAACAGCATTTAGATGACTATCTATAACTTTCTAAATGGAACATGATTGTTATCAGCTTTGGGAGAAATGTGGCCTGTCTAGATTTTACATACTGGCTCCGAGGCTGGAAACAACGTGCCTCAGGATATAAAGCTTCATAAGCCAGGACCATCTTTTCTATTTTCTTCAATCGATTCAATCATTCAAGAAATGTATTTTCTCTCTCTCATGCTCCTTATTTTTGTTGCTTCAATTTGTACTTTTATGTTCCTCCTTTTACAGCACTGGATGACTGCTGCACAAACAGGATGAATTCATGTCCTGAACTATTATTTTAGCATTTCTTCTGGATAGTTTCTTTGTTTTGCGACACTTCAAGAAGTCATTGCAGCAGTGTAATTTTTATAGACCATTCAGAAATAACGTATTCAGAATTTAAACTAGAGTTAATCGAGTTGATTTTCTTATATCAAACTGTGAAGCTAAAACGATTTTTTAAAAACAAAGCTACTCCATTACAAACTTTATAGAGTTCTACAGAAACTTCAAATTCAACATTTAAAGCATGAAGCTAAATTAACACGTAATTCATATTACACAGTCATTTAAACAGCACACATTTTTACAACACATCTAAGCAAGATGTGTTGATTACGTTGCTTCAGCACCCTAAAGGCTTTTTTAAAAATATATTTAAAGCAGCAATAATTCATATTTTTTGTCAATCTGAGTGAGCTGTAAACACAAGTCATCACCACTTGTTTGCTTCTTTACACATTCAGCAGCTATAAGGAAACATTATCACTCCTTGGAGTCCTGTGTCCAATACTGACTCTCCTTAGCTCTGTTTTATCTCTAGCAGCTCTTTAGGGGAAATATTTCTCTCTTTCTTTGTTTTGGCTGCCTGCTGTTTGGTGCTGGGAAGGTTGTTTGCAGTGGTTTTATTAGAGCTATTTCTGGTAAAAACAGCTGCCTGCCTGAACTGATGAAACAAAACAAAATAATATATATCTCACAGATCTGCAGGTGTGTAGCTGTTGGTAAACCCTTCCCCACACACATGATGATTTGATCAAATGTGAATAGAAACATAAGATTAAAAAGCTGAGGGGCTGTCGTTCATTTGAATGAGATAAATCGAATTGGAAGTCTTACCGATGGCTGTATCGTAGGAGTTGGGGAAGCTCTTGTCCACCCTCTGCCTCATGAACACCCAGCTGTTGTTGGCGAAGGTGCATTCGATGATCTTGTTGTCATACTGTTTCAGCTCTTTAGTGGCCTGTGCAGATAAAAGCAAAAGGAGGATCGTACTTTAACAACCCAGTCACATAAACACCAGTGTATTCTATTAATCCTATGTGGTATTTATCTGTATTCAGAAGCTGAGGTGGTGGTGCTTTTATTGGATTTTACTCTCAGATAGTGCTGTGTTGACTAGTACATGTGGATACTACGTCAAAAGTGATACGGAAATACTTAAATAGCTTCCCTTTTTCTATTAGGACTTAACAGTGGGCACCAACAGTAGCAGTTAAGAGGCAAGATGAGGCTCAGAGGTGAAAGGTTGAAAATGCAATAGTTTAAACTTAAAGGAAAAACAGCTGCAGGGACTGATGTACAGCAGCATGACAGACTAAATGAGGAGCTCAGCCTGGTGGATTAAACTGCTTCTAGCACCAGCAGGAAACACATTTGTTTCACATTTTTGCCAAACAATAAATAGAATGCTAATATTATATTCCTATTAAAATCTGCAATACAAACACTGTACAATTAAGACTCCAAAACAAAATCCATTCAACTTTGAGGAATTAGAATGAAATTGATTTGTTTTGCCAGAAGTCCAAACCCAAATATCATTTCCAGACATTTAATGTGACATTTGAGAAACTGGAAGCATCAACTATTTGATATTGTTGCTGCCTCCATCAGCACAAGTGAAACCATAATCAGTATTGACAATTTATGCTTGTGGAGGGAAAAAAAACAAAACAAAACAAAACAAAAAAAAAAAAACACCTGTATAAGTATTAGAGAGTTTTTGTTTTTTTTAAGTCTGGCACACAAAATGTGTAAACATCAGCAACAAGAATTACTGAGAAGTGACCTCAGAAACGGTTCCTATTTGCAAATACCACCCAGTAATGATGCATCTCATTATTAAAGGAATGAGGAAAGCAAAAAATGTCATCAAAAAAAAAAAAAAAGAAAGACTATAGTAATGAGAGGAATTTAAAAGATAAGGATTGGATGGATTTTCCTTCCAAGCAATGCTGCTGATGGATTTAGGCAAAAAAACTGGAGCATTCGTACGCAAACACAGATACTGGCACAGTCTAAGTGGCTGCATCTCTTTGATGAATTTCCCAACAAAGCAGAGCAACAGCAGTTCCTGCTCATCCCACTGAGCTACAAGGGATCACTGGCTTATTACATCACATTCTGCTTTGAAAACAAAATCAACTTTACACACTCGGAGCACTAGCACTGCTGCAGTATATAAGAAAATGGCACACGATGCTGAAGATCAAGTATGAGTCAAAGAAGACATTTGAGCATCTGTTGTTTATTTTGTCGAGGGACTGTGTCTCACTGAGAGGATTCTCAGAATTTGGAAAACGTAAATCCCAAAGCTGCTGGGACCAAAAAGCTGCAGGGAAGCAAAAGTGCTGGTGGACTCTGAAAGAAGAGAGTACAACCACAGGAGTCACTATTTAGCACTCGTCTGTGATTTTGGAGGCCATTTCAAATAAAATTTCCTGGAGGAATTGTGGACAAAAAGGCTGAGCTGCGGAGTTCAGTGTGAACACATGACCAGCAGCAAAGGTCAGACTTTGAGCACTGCTGCCAAGAAAGTATCAGTGTTTGGCGAGTCTGACAAATACAAAGTAAGAGCTTGTCTGATCCTGTAGTGTGGGGCATCTGGGCTCACAGCGGGGGTTGGAAATCACACAGGAAGCAAGAAAATGTGTGAGAAAAGAAGACACAAAAAAAGGAGAGAAGGAGAGAGAGAGAGAGAGAGAGAGAGAGAGAGAGAGAGAGAAAATCTGGATTCTGGCTTTCTTTTGATGACCTCGAGAAGAATTTGTAACTCAGTCACGTTACATATTCCAGATTTGTCTCAAAAACAACTGGCTTTGATCTCAGTTTGAAAAGACATACAGCACATTATTGAGACTGTAAATTAAACATTTTGTTTTTCTGGCGAAGAAGAACGGACAATCTGTTGCATCACAATCTGCAAGCTTTCTTAAAGCTCGACACAGCAAGCTGCCAGAAAATGGGGAAGGGCAGTACAGGCAGGCGGGACGCGCTGCTACAGGCTGGGATCTCTTCCTGCTGGTAGGGAGTGACATGTTGGCTGCCATTTTTCATCACCACTTGGTGCTTAATCCGTCCAAATCTAACTCATTATGGCAGCACACATGTGCCTCCAGTTATCAGGGACTCTGCGAATTGAACTCTTCATCAGCTAGTGTTGCTCTAATGCAGAGGAGATAAGCTCAGTCCTTGTCCTTAATATTCCAAAAGAGGGATCGGAATTTATTCAGGAATTGGTAATAAGGTTTGAAAGGGTACAAACTGGTGCAACGTTGAAAGAACTTGAGCGGCCACATTTACAGGCACACTGTGTCTACTTCACTTTTAACACACTGAACAATTCTAAAAGGGAACAAAAATATTGTTATCAGAGATTGTTGTTATTCTGTTGTAGTGCAGCGCAACAAATAGCAACTGTTTTGTTAAGAGGGTTGGCAAATTCAAACAACAATAGTCCAAACAACTACGGTTTTGACAAACAGACTCATGCCTGTTGTAAGATGTAAAAACATAAATTGTTCCATCATCTGATAATCTCACCTGAATCTGACTTTGATTTTAAAATGATTACATCCCAGACATATGTTTTGGGGAAGATATAATACATAATTAAATCATCATAAAAATATGTAGATTAAAAAAAATATTGGTTGAATTGGCTCTAGGCCTTTTCCCCACCAGACCTAAACAACAACATGATCAGACCCTGAAACCAACGAAGTTAAATGGAATTCAGCTAATTTACAGTTTTTATTAACACCAGGGCTGTCACGCTGTGAAAAAAGACTTACTGTGGTATATTGTTGTTGCTTCAGGGTTAAGCCTGGCTATCAGCAATTATCTAAATTTGATGGATATTTGTTTGTCACTCTTAGTAAAATCATTTTATTTTTGACTCTTACAGTTTAACTTTTCTTGTGAGCACTGCAGTAGTACACTATGAAACTTGATACTTTTATAAGATAAAATGTTTTCACCTTCTCCCACCACTGGTGATATTATGGTTATATCATGCAAAAGTCCAGCAGATTAGAAGCACTAATGATATTTGGAGAGGGCACCTTGATTCCAGCATAATTAGTCTACAATTCAAGAACACTTTTAATCAGAAAATTAGAAGTTTTGTGGATCATTCCCAGCAAATATATGGATCCCAATTCTGAGCACCCAAACCTAAATTCTATCCAAAGAGAGGGAAGACAGAACATGAAGCAGGAAAGCATAAACTAAAACCAATAAAACCAACAATATCAACAACAATGATTTATAACTTCTGACCTGGGCAGCCAGCGCACAACAAAGACACTAACACTTGCTTCTTTATCAAATACTGGAATCTGTGTGGGCTGTTGTGTGAGGACACTGTGCTACTCTTTATTATTGAACTTTCACAGCGAAAGTGACACGGGCGAGTAAACATCCAAGGTTTGAATCTTCTTTGAAAAGCTTTTTTGTTTTCTGACCCTGCTTTTGTTTCATTCTAGACTTAATCAGAAGCATCCCCGAGGTCTGCGACGTGGCAGCACTCAGGTCCATTTTAATAATGAGAAACTCGATGAAAGAATATCTAAGCAGAGTGGGGACGCAAAAGCTCGAGCATGAACACACACTCCCTCAGACGGAACAACGAGGCTGCTGTAAATTCTAAAAACCAATGTTCAGAATACATTAGATCTCCGCCATCCAATAATATCACCACCTACTTAAGTAGACAAAGCTCAGCTAAATGACAAATGTGTGAATAGTAAAGTGAAAACAGTTGCTGCAATTTTCTACGCTATGATTACTAAAGATTGCACCTATACGTGGCCTGCACGCACACTACCAGTCAAATGTTTGGACGCACTTTCTCTTTCAAATGAATAGGAAAGTGTGTTTAAACTTTTGACTGGCAACGGCTTGGCAACTCCTCATGAACCCATCAAATGATGTCGACATCTCTAGTGAATATATATTTGACCTGTCATTATCCCACGCATTCAGATTGGCTCGCAAATCAGGACTAAGGAGTACCTCAGTGGAGAGAAGGGAGGTTATGCTGTGCAGCAGGGACAAATAATGGGAAACCAAGCAAACACAGCACCACAGACTAACAACAAAATGCATAAACCTCAATCACATGACTCTGAGAATGGTGCTTTCACTTTGTAGCTCAACTTGTAAATTGTTGAGCAGCATGATTCAGATTCACCTACTGATACCATTCATAGTTTCAGAGTATTTTTTAGCTTTAATAACAGACACAGTGGGGCTTGAGGAAGAGAGGAGGATGTCGTGCATCACAGGACAAGGGCTTGGACTAGAACCCGAGCCGCTGCAGTACTACACCAACTGAGCCACCGGTTTTGCTCCATTTGGTTTTTGTTTTAAGCCCCACATATGAACTAATTAACAAGAGCTGTGGGCAACAAAAGTCTTAAGCATCATAGGTTAAAAAATTTAAGTTAAACTTCAATTACCAAGTGCCACTGCTGATTACACAGTAAAATACTTGGTCTCCCGCTCACTTTGTGATGGGCATGGAGTCAGACAAATTGGGGAAATCATTGAGGGTAAAAGCAGTCAGAGGCATTTCAGCACTCAGGAGGTGGTAGGCAAGGCTGCCAAACTCTCACCGCTTCATCAAAGCCACCAGTCTTTGACAGAGAACTGCTCTCATCTCTGTCTCTGATGGCTGCATCTGTCAGGCACCGCTCATATTATTTATGATTAGTGAGCTCGTCTCACAGGCCACATATAGCTCTGCACAGGCAGCCCAGTCCATGAGTGTGTGGATCTGGACAAGAAATCAGCCATCATTTACATAAAGTTCTAGACAATTCTACCTTTTCTACAAGTTACACCTGGAGGAAAATTGAGCCTCAGGAGCACTGAAGACTCCTCTTGTTCTTAGGCACTATGGATTTTAACAGGAGAGGAAATCTGTGACTTCTTGGGTGTGAATCTTTGACACTGTCAGGATTTAATCTCAATTGTTGGCATCATGACTCAGTTAAATCAATTCATGATAAAAAAAAAAAAAAAAAAAAAAAAGTTTTTTTTTTTTTTAACTCTTATCTTCTGTTTAATGTTACTGAACCACACGTCACAACATTGTGTTCATAATTAAATCATACTATAATGGCAGTTAAGCTAGCTCGTTCTGCCTGGGAAAAAAAAAAAAAAAAGCTGAAGAAATGTGTGTTTGAGTAAGCTGCTCTTTTTTGAACCTCATTAACTTGGAAGCCTCAAAGTGTTCTCTCCCTGCATGAGAGAGATGAATGTAATTTACTGACCAACATGACAGGTTAAATGTTTCGTTCTGGAGTAATGGGAGCTGTGTTGTTGTCCTGAAGAAGTGGATACCGTTGATTTCCCTTTACAAAATGCTTGAAGTTATTTTCTTCGCATTTTTTAAGACCTCCAGTGTGTGTTGGTATTGATACATTTTATGTTGCATCAACAGTACGTCATCAACTAATAATTGGTTTGTGTGAATCGATTTAGAATTAAAGAAAATAAGAATCGTGATTTCATTGTGACTAATCTTTCTCCCACCACCTGGTAACTCTAAACTTAACCATCCTATTTATATTTAAAGGACTTGCACATTCCCGCAGGTGTCACAGTAAGAGTCACTTGGAAGTCGAAGAAGAGTAGCAATCAAGCGACATAAATGAAGACATATTTTTTACACGTCACAAAGGGAGGGTCACAGCTTACATTTTTAGAAAAGAGAGCATTGGTATTCAAACGATATTAAATATCTTATACCCTGAGATATGGTTTTAATCAAAAAGCAACAAGTCTGACTTATTCTTGGAAAAAAGAATCAAGAAAAAAAAAGGAAAGGCTTTGGAGGGCAACAAGTACCAGCAATCATACACTGTGAAATATTTCATGCTTTTGTCCAATTTTGGTCTAATATGTTATGCTTTTAAAGTGTTTGTAAGCACAGGAAGATGTATCTATGGTCTAACAAAAAAACAAACAAACAAAAAAACTCTCAACAACGTTTTACACTTGGATGTTCCTCAGGTCTCTGGAGCTCTACACATTTCTTTGATATGCTTTGATTAACAAATATATCCAGAGATTACTTTCATAATCAACCCATCTTCAGGAAATGCTCATGAAGTCTAGAAATCATCTCAACAAAAGCTCCTGACTCAGCAATAAAACTGGTTTCATGACGATTACACCATTTTCTGATTATAGAAAATGATTTTGATTAGATTTTTTTTGTAAGCAGCTAAATGTGTGTAAATTCCACTGAATGCTGCAGTTGAGTATGCCTCAAATTATGTCTAGTGGACATGTCCACATTTCTAACATGCCCAGGAGCAAGGCTATGAATATCAAAAACTGTTGTTGGGCAGCCTCTGCGGAGGTAGCTCTAGATGTCAGATATATCAGGGACATGTTATATAAAGGCAGCCAAAATCAAAAGTTGCCATGTCCTGTGTTAACAAGCAGTTATGTCTTTTAATATTCACACGTGGACTGAAAAATATTTCACGCCAAAAACAGAGAGGTTGAGGGAAGATGACCTCAGGGCTGCATAGTTTTTACTCTGTCTCCATGAGATGAGAGGCAAACAGTTGTTTCAGAAGAGAACTCAGGTCAAGTATGGGAACTTGGTACAACAGTGACAACAAATCAGGAAAGACATCGAGAGAGAGAAAAAAAAAGGCAAAAAACCTTCTCCAATGTGGTGCAAAGAGATGTGTTGATTGCAATTGATGGTAACTCAATATTAAATAAAAAAGATCAAAGTACAAGAGGCTGGATATCCAAATGCTCAACTTCTGACAGCTGACTGGAATTAATTAGTAAGCAAGGCAGTGTTTTCAATTTAAAGGACAAATTGACAGCAGGGGTCGATGTAGAAAGGGTATTAACGTGTTGCTTTACCAGATTCATTTGTGAAAATATGATAAAATGCATCAATGCCACAGGAAATAAGGCACCCAGGTGTGTCTCTAATTAAGACCTGGTCCTCTGTGGTAAAAAAACACCACCACCCAGGCTGCTGTTGGGGAGTATTTATATAAAACAATTATGATGAAAAGCAACAGAGCTACCAAATACTTTATCTCATGTCAAAACAGGTGATGAAACACAAAGTGCCAAATGTGCACTTTTATAATTTGGCAGTGTGTGCCAAAAAACCAAAGCCCCACCCCCTGTGCTTTTTCAGCTTTCAATGACAATGAAATCAAAAAAAAAAAAAAAAAAAAAATTCCACATCTATTTTCTCACCTTCATCGTTGCAAAGGGCCTGTCATAGTTGCCGACGTAGAGCAAGCCGACAGTCTGTGTAAGCAGCCTACAAAGACAAAAAAAGATCATGGTTAACACCTTCAGCACAGGATCTCAACACAAGAGTGGTAACAGCGGCGCAAATAAATCACTACACCACTTCCAATTCTCCAGCTAGTAACAGCACGGCAGAGATGTGAGATTACACCCATATGAGCCCATCTGTCTCTTTGCGCAGCTTTATGTTTCCAAAGTTACAGGGACATATAAAATACGGCCACGTTTAGGTGTCCGCGGCAATAAAAACTCTGTGCAGCATTTACAGAGGCCGAACACGAGGCCTCAGCACAGTTAATGCAGACAGTCCTGGGGACAATATATATTATTTCAGACCTTGTGCTGTTTCATCTCACCAGCAGATTTCTTTATTCTTCTTTTTTTTTTTTTTTCTAAGATGTCTTAATACCAGAGTGCTCAGGCGCTCCACCAAAAACTCCCCCCATGTGCCCACAGAAATGTCATGTGTGGATAAAGACACTAGTTTCATATTAGTTAGCTGTTTTTAGAACGGAAATAAGGGGGGCTACTGAGCTAAACTGATGGCTAAACTACAGCGTGCACCTCATTTGGAGATTGGAGCTGAAATCAGAGACCATCTTTCCATCCATCCCAGCCCCCCCGCCCGTGTCATGATGTAATGATAGTTAGCACAAGCAGAGAGGAAGCAGGAGTAGACATTAAGAGAGCCAAACAGCCATGCAGTGATGGACACTGTTCCGACCTCAGAGTGCCAAGTCCATTCCCGACATTATTTCTATTAATAGTCAAGTGTATAGCGCTCAAAGCAAGAAAGTTGTACTGCTGATGATACAGCTTTCTTAAAAACAACAGTAACATGAGAGATTTTACCAGAAGTGGCAGAAAGGATGGGGAAACAGTGTCAGAGAGCTCTCACATCAGGCTGCTCCAGAGGAACAGATTCTTTTGTTGTTGTTCACAAGCTGTTTTACGATGCTAAGCTGTTTGTCTGCTCAAAGCCTGAATGTTTGACGTCCTTGTGGAACCTGCTGTCTTAAATGGCACTGCAATTTTTCTCAGAGTTGGGGTCAAAGGAATTCTGTTAAAATGAGAGAAACAGCCAGAACAAAAAAGTAGACATTTTTCTCTCTCTTTTATTTTTGAGTAAAAACAATAAAGAAGCTGTAAATGTCAGCACATTCTCAGAAACACAAGCAATCAGATTTGCAGCAGTTGTAATGGTAATTTAATTGATTTATAAATCCATAAAATCAGGCCACTATAATGTCAAAGAAACAATGAGGACTGTTAGAAAAAAGCCACTGTACGGGTGTAGACTGTCACAGTTCTCATAAAAGTTAAAGAAAATACAACATTAGTGGAGCATTTCAGTGCCCTCATCATCTCTTACTTTGGAAATTCTTGGCTGCTTCTACAGTCTCTTTGAATCAATCTCCTCCTTGGCAACAACATGGCTATGACCAAGACCAAGTAAAATAATCTGATTTGATTAATAATCAATAAAGCAGCCTCTTCAACATAATAGTTTCCTAAATAATCCATACATGCTTTAGTATGAATTGGGGGAAAATTACTTCATTCTTATTTCTAATTAAATCGATTATTTGTATTTGCTCTTACGTGTAGCCGCCCTGGGTGGACTGGTTTATTTTGACTCAGTCCCCCCACACACATATACAGAAACACTCACAGTCCTGATGACGTTAATGCTCACTAATATACCAAGTTTGTATTAATCACCTGCAGTGCCCAACATGTTCAATGCTTTCTCCTGTTGGAGTAATGTTTGCCAACACCCACAAAGCCCAGCTGTTTTAGGACGTTCGTAGGTCTCTCATAAAAAAAAAATAAATTGCACAGCATTGTCATCCTCAGTGGGAATAAACAAGCTCAGGGCTGAGTGCCACCGAGCAGTTGGGAGTTGGGAAGTTGGGAAGTATGTTAGTATCTCTCGGGTTTTCTGGCTCTGCGTTTGTCTGTGGGGAACCATAAAGTGCCTTTTCATTAATCCTGCTGCTGTTTGAAGAACTCAGATGTGGAACTCTTACTTCTTTAGGATGCAACTACTACCTTGTGGAACATTTTTCCATAATACACATTTGTAAACTTGAAATAAATGTTGAAGAATACAGAGGTTGATTTGTGGTTTTGGTATTTGAATGCACTGGCTGGATGAAAATAAAATTGCAACATTACTCTTAACTCAACATTACTCGCAAACTGTAGCCGTTAAGAAGCATTTTGTTGCAAATGAATATCAATAGTAATGAATTATAATGACACTAAACTCTAGCTAAATAAATGAACCTAGTTCAACAGTGGAAAATTGTATACAATATTAAAATTCATGAAATGACTATGCCGGCATTTAATAACACACTCCCTGTAATATTATGCCAGTTGGATCCATCTAGGTCACTGAGGTGCCATCTCCAGAAATTTTTGTGTGTTTACAGAGAAATCCATTGATGAGGGTTCAGAGTCCAAAGTCAGGCTCCCTGTTTGTTCTGCAGAAGCCTTCATATTTGTACTGACAGCTGAAAAGCGGTGGAGGCTCCCCTTGACATCGCTGGCCCCCTCACTGGCAATCAGACTACGAGTGCAGTGAATGTCTTCCCTACCCAAAATGTTTACACCAATGTTTGCATTTTAAAATTTGAGGTTACAGAATTACTCCATCTTAAAGAAGCCTGGGGGAAGTTAGAAACCTTGACAAATGATCTGTGGAAATAACCCTGCTAAGATCCTCTTAATGGACAAACAAATCTGCAAGAAACAGAAATGGAAGGAATTGGAGCAATCAGTAAGGAGCCAAAAAAAAAAAATCAACGGGATTGCATAGATGAAATGTGAATGAATTTTCCAAAAGGATTTATCTTGCGTTTTTCACAAAGTGGCTTTGATACTTCAGCAGTCAAAAGGATGAATACCTGACTGCAAAGTTTGAATCGTATTCTGTACATGGATTGGGATGTTGTCATGACGCTTGAGTCAAAACAATAGAAAGAGCAGTAACAAGACACTTGGTCACAGAGACACTGGTCTCTGGAGAGCCAATCCAAGGCAGTCAGACATTCCCATTCCCCTTTTCAGGGTCCCTAAAGTCACCATGCAGCTAATGAATGACGATGTAACAATTAGCCATTGCCTCTTTAGGAAGTATGCTGGCTCTAATTATCCCCCGTTTCAGATACCTACACAATACTCAGGACTGTTCAACGCTTTTTTAAATTACATCAACTTTTTTTATTCTCCTCCCCTCCACTATTCCAGCCACACAATAATCACCGCCTGCCTCGGTGCCTGCTGTCAGAGAAGGTAATAAGACTTGCACAGCTGCATGCCAGAGGTACACGAAGACATACTCAAGGATTGATGTTGTGGGCTGACGGATAAACAGTTACCTCCTTGTCCATCTTTTTCTCACACTCAGACAGTAACTAAGGAGAGAAGATCTGAAGAGCGAGCCTCTTCCTCACATTCATCTTTTGGGGAAATGTGTGAGCGTTCTCAAATGGCAACAACAATAGTCTGTATTCTCCTATGCAAAGGGAGGAGTCAAGAAGACGACCAGCCGAGATGCTGGCTGGCTCTCCAGTAAGATGAGTGACCGTGCCCTGCGGTGCTCCTCTCAGTCTGTTGCTGTTCAACGAGTGGCAGGCTCACAGCTAAAAAGCTGGGGGAGTCTCTTAGGTCACCTGGGTCTCAGGAGAAAATGCAGTATGACCAGAGAGCTGACAGCTGTGGGTATGTTTTCTCACACTGAGACAGTACTCAGAGGGCGAGTCGCAGAAAAGTGCACAGAGCAAAGAGAAGTGCATTGTGTGTGGACAGAAAAAAAACTGAGCCAGCTCTGTGTGACTGTAAATGGTAAATAGTCTGCACTTTCATAGCTCTTCTCAACATTAAAACCCTAAATGTTTCACAATTTTCCAGTCATCTAGCCACATAATACAATAATTGTTGAAAAACCTATAGACACTGTGATATGAAATGTTACTGAGAGTTCATACAATGTTGACTATGTTAATCATTTTATTCTAACCTTTGTGAATTAATAGTAATGACAAAGTGCACCTATCAAAAATAATTAAATTTAGAGTTGATGAAGACACAAGATGAAAGTTAAGATCTAATTACAGCAGGAAATCAATTTGCCTTTTCCAAGTATAGAATTGTTTTTCTGCAGAATTGTGATGTCTACGAGGATGAAGGGTAAGAGGGAAACTGGCGGTTGAATAATTTATACACAGGATAAAAAAAAAAATGTAGGGGATAGGCACATGTTGGGCCACTGCAGCTGTGATATTTCTGAAAAATGTAGGTGATGATGGTGGTTAGAGCAATTTGCAGAATGAGGCAACTTTAGTGGCAGAGAAACAGAAAAAAGAAACGCGTGGAAAAAAAAATTAAATAAAAAGGAACACGACAGAAAAGATGAATGTCAAAGAAATGTTTTGCATTTCTTTGAAAAACATGCTTCACACATTGAAACTGCACATGTATATGTGCGTGTCTGTGTGACAATGCATGTGTCACAAAATGATAAAAGCCATTAGAGGCATGAAGAAGAGCGTTTCCCTGGCAACAGTGTCTTACCCTTCTCCTCCAACTTTGGTGATCTTCAGACGAAAGTCCACGGAGTTGAGATTGGGAGGCTTCCACTTCAGAATATCATCACACCTGCCGGCCTTGTATCTCTGCAGGGACAAAAGAAGAAGATGTGCTGGGGTTAACAAATTTGAAAACCACTTTATTCTAAAAATAGTTATTTTTAACAACCCATAACACAGTAGACTTAATAGAGTGATTTATGAGCTGAGGAGCATTACTCAGGAATAGTTTATGAGGTGAGAAACCCTTGAACAAATTAGACTCCATGATTCACTGTTGGTATCTAACTGTGAAGAGCAGCAAGACGTGGAACTGAACAGATTTTAGGTTAAAAATTAGTGTGTGTGTATAAACCGTGTCATTAAATGCAAACACGATACCAACAAAAACAAAAAGAGCTAATTAAAGAATTCGCTCGAGGACTCCATGTTTGAGATGAAATGATTATAAGTGCGAAATTGCATGCTGGGAGCATTAGAATAGACATCTAAATATAATTAGAGACTGAGGTTGATTCAACATGGTCCCATTTCTCCACACCGTTACTACTGTGGTACACTGTGCAGCAACATGTGATGCACAGCAGAACAGAAGGCTGATTATTTTTCTTGACATTTAAGCAAACATTTAACGGGTGCACTGGAACATGGGAAATGTAAAGGCATCACGGCTGGAGGTGGCAACAGATGACCGGACTCTGTCATCTATTCCAACCACAGCAGACAGGATTCTTCAGGAGGACCTGCGCTCTCATGACTAAACAAGCACCTTCAAGATCCGACTACGTAAAGCTCTATGTCAGGACTTAAATCAAGTACCACGACTATACAAAATAAATGAAAAAAGTAAATAATTATTGCATTATAAAACAGCCTGACTCCTCCAAAAACACAAGGCCTAATGCCTGCATTTGGCGAGTTTCTGTGCTTGCTGACTGGCATGAATACTTGACACCAACTTTCCCTAATGGGTTTAAATCGATTCAGGGTCCAGTCCAATATTTAAAATCTTGTATAAATGCACTGTCAGCACTGTCCAAATGTTTAACAATCGAAAGTATTTCAACATGAACAGAGTAATTCACATTAAGAGAAAAATCATCAAGAAGAGCAGCGGTCCATCTTATCACCTGGAATCGTTATCTCACCTTAAGACCAGCTCAGGTCGTCTGTAGTAGGAGCTAATCGGTTGTGTATATTTGCAATGAAGTTGTAAGACCTATACAAAAGTGAAAATCTTTTCATAGACGTGTGTCTCTGGGAAGCAAGATGGCTTTTAATTCTAATCAACTATTAAGAGCTTCCATTCACACACTTCCTGCAGCCTGCTTGTGAGTTTTGGGGATATCAGAACTGCAGCAACAGCTGACAAAGCTTAAACTTACTTAAAAGGATAGATGAGAAAGAAAAGGTCAAAGTGTATTTGAAAACAAATTATATCTTGTTTCAACTATATAAAGTGATTGACCTTGGGCAGGTTGACTTTGTTGTCTTGGTTGCCAAGTGAAAGGAACACGTATGTCGCGTGTCCTATTCCTCTGTCCACTATTGGAGCTCTCAATGCTTCATCCTCCTTTGAAACCAGCACACTGAGGGCAGATCTCTTTAAGAGAGCCTCATCTGGTCTTTTCTTTTGAAAACGTGGGAGTGAACAGAAACATTCTTCAATGCATTAGTTATGCTACAATGCTCAGACGACACATCTAAACAGACTTATTGCTGCTCTAATGTGAAATGAAATACATAAAAATGAAACATACAAATTTGGTTAGTGATGTCTTTGCTCGTCAGTCTCTTCTAAAATCATCTCAATGAGAGCGGACTAACTTATGAAGGCAGAACATATGCATACGTACATGTGTGTTTACTGTGCTTACACAACAGAACATGCACAACTCAAGTAGTTAATGAACAATCAGCCCATAAAAATCCAATGTCCTGAGGTTCTGTTGAGCCTTGTTTATAACTCTGCATGTTAAAATGTGCATGCTACAATTTCAACCAAAGTGAAATTAGCTTTAAATGAATCCAAGCCAGCAAAACCATAGCAACAACCCAATGAAAAGCCAATGAGACGGCAGATTAAATAAACAGGCGACCTTCAAATTCATTCCAAAATGAAGAAGTGCTGCCAGTTGCACTCACGCTTTCATTACAATTGTTAGTCTTGTCAATAAACGATTCCACATAAAAAAACAAGGGTTTCAGTAATGAACAGCAAAACAGACCTCCCAGCTTCACCTTGTATTCAGGAACACATCTCTCATCAATCAAATTTATTTTCATATAACGATGTTCCATTGCATAGAGATTGCCTGCTATTTCAGGTTAGAAAATCAGAGTCTGCTACTTTCAAACTGAGGGGAGGAAAAACTGAGGGCGATGCACAACTTGAAATCAGAAATGTGGCTGTGTAGCTTCTTAAAAAGAGGGATGGTGAGTAAATATAACCATAAATATCCATTCGTCTTTTTTTTTTCTGGATAATGAGATCACTAATGTTGCCAGCTCTAGGCTTGCTAAAATGCACACGACGGAAAGCAGACGCTAATGTTGTAATTTCAAATTTTACACCTCAGGAGGGGTTATGACTGGCTAATTTAAAATGGTTTCTGTGCTGTGTATGAATGTACACTTGTACTTACACTCTATAATGCAGATGAGGTTATATGGTAAATAAAGATTTGTGAAAACAACACAATTTTTATTATTACCTTTTTAAAGTAGTCATTTTGGTTATTTGACATGGAGTTGTATTGGGTACTTATTTTTAATGATTTTAATGATACACTATTTACAGGTTCAGGAGCTATTAAAAATATAGGAAGCATGCACAACTGCGAAATAAGATACCGTGACAGGTGGTGCAAAGTTGGACAAGCCTCCTTTCAGTGAGGTGAGCTTATTTACAACTGAAACACAGTGAGAGCAACTCCATTTTCTTAAGAGCCAAAATTGGGACAAAACGCACACAAAAATGACACCTACAATGTTTGACCAAGCATAACAACATTACATGTGCAGAGTGCACGACAGGTTACCAAACAGTGAGATTTTAATCTATGTTAGAACTGACATCACTTCTTTGTGATTTGCAGAAGGAGATCAAACTGTAGCTCTGTCAGTACAAAGAAATTAACAACCAAGGGAGGGGGAGGAAAAGCACACATGAGAATCTAGGGAAAGAATAGCAAACAGAAAATGTGACAAGTTATTGAACAGCTGCAGGTTGGAGATTTGTTACCCTTTAAAAGTCCAGAAATAGCTGGGTTGTATCTGATCTAATGGAATCTATATTATGCCTGGAAGAAAACGGTCCCTCTCATTTTCACCGTGAAGAGAAGATGGAGAACATGAGACCTGAATAATCACACTCCTGAAGGATTAATATTGGTATTGGAGTCTCTTTTGTGCTTTAAATGGAATATTTTCTCGAACATGGTTATTTTTTTATTTATGTATTTATTTTTGCAAAAGACAAATAAATGGCACAGATTATACACCCTGTCTTGCTTGTTTCTATGATGGACACATTTTTGTATATTCTTTGTTCCTGATTTTGCATAACCGCTGAAAAATATAGAGAACTGTTAACTAAGAACTACTGCAGGATAGAAAAGGACAGAAATTGTAATGTTACTAATCTGAAATAAAAATAAGTATCCAACGCAAACGCTTTAAGCCACTTTGACAGTATCTGCATAGCATTAAATGGCTGATTGTCTATAATTACATACAAATCATTATGATCAAACGTGGTAAAGCTCACAAGTCATATCAGAAGCTGTCCTTACCAAACAAAACCATAATTAATGTAGAAAGTGTAGTACCGAAGGGAAAAGAGCTTCTTTGAGGGTTTGCTTCAAGATAGGTCCTTTGATTAGTGTTTTTTTTTTTTTGTTTTGTTTTTTTGAAGTCTCATTTCAATAACAGCTTTTTGCTCCAAGGCAGACTTATTGTTTAAGTGTGCTGCAGATTACAGACAAAAGGCTGGAAAAGTCCAATAAATCTGTTCCCCAGAGAACAGCTCCCTCTGTTAAAGCCCAGACACTGGCACAGTCCTTTCAGAGTCACACTGACACAGAGTGTGTTTGTGTTTTTCTGAAGGGTTTTGGTATAAAAGTGCAAAATGGTGCATCTAAATTAAACATGAAAGATTGAGATGTATATGTATATATGAGAGATATGGCACACAGATCAGAGCATGAAAAAAAGCCCATATAAAATGATAATAGAGATTTACTGGCCACATAAAATGCCAATGATATGACCTGCACTCGTGTATCTCTGATAATCTCCTTCAATATGATGCAACTTCACTGGACCCAAAACTGATAACAAAAAGGCCTTCTGTATGGACTTGGTTTTTGAGCAGAATTGAAAGAAATCATTTGAGATTGTGTGGCGAATAAGAGATATTCTTCTTTGTACTCTTTGTACCGAGATCACCATCTGGAGTGGTCTCTGATTAGCTATGCTGCCATCTGCGGCAATAGTCTTGTAATAAATTCAAAATCTCTCTTATGCTCCCTCCACAAAAAAACATATTCCAAGGACGCCATGTGTTGGGCGAGATAACGCACACACCCAGTGACTCTGGGCTGCTGAAGTGGAAACCTTTGTGTTAATATAAATGGACCTTCACAGCAGCAAGACGGTCCTGAGATTGACCTGAAAAGCACCCTAATCCCAGTCACATAAGAACAGGTTAACATTGCACTAGTTGGTGCAGAACTCAACAAAATCAATGAAATCAGTGTTACCTGACACACATTTTCATTTATGTGTAGTGTTCTTGATGTGTGTCCTACTGTTGCATCTGATGCAAACTGAACCATCAATGTGTAAGTGATGAATTATTATTTGCAACTAAATAAGTTTGAGGTTGAAACTGAACAAAGATCGTAAGTCTTTGCTCTTTGTGAAGGAAGGAAGGAATTTTCTCTGTCAGTCTGCCTAAATTTGGGCTATCAGCAGATACTTATTACAGTTTATTCTCTGTTTGTTGCATTACCACAAAGAGCAGTGAGAAATTTCCTGGTATGGTGCTGGGGTTAGCTTTCCTGGCAAAATGTGGATAAAATAAGATCTTAAATAAACCTGCTGGAGATGAGTTTTCTACTGATCAGAAGCAGCAAGCTAAAATGAATCCCACTTTAGATTTCAGTGTTGTTTGTGGTGAGAGTGTCAGCCTGCCTTTGTCATTAACATTTAAACTGCATTTAAGTGCACACAGCCTTTTTCATGATGATACTCAGGCCACTGTCACACCATTGCTCTCATTAGCAGTGTTTTCAGATGCATATGGACAAATCTAGATCAAGTAATTCTGGAGCTTTATTACAGAAATACAGTTTTTTGTTCTCCATCTATGGAAGACTCATATAACCCAACTCTCATAAAAAGCTGTTCCATTGTTTAATGTAGCCTCTGTAATAGAGAAGTAAACTCAGACACTGTGACAATATCTTCTTTGGTAATTTCGAATCCGATAGTTCACTATTAGCATCTTCATTGAGTCACATTAGATTACACTTAGATTGCTAGTTTTTCCAAGCTGGCCCATTTTTTGAAGCAGACAGGAACCAATTACAGACTTTGTGGATTTCAGAGAAATTTCCAGAGAAAAGTGACTGAATATCAAAGCTGACTGAGCACAAACACTTTCAATGGGAGGCCTGGACATTTCTGTTTGTGGTAGTAACATCTAACATCAAAAGTATTTTGTACAGAACCTTCTGAAAGGAGTTTTATCCAGAAGTTTAGAAACAAATAAGAGGAAGGGAATTGAATCAGAATGGACTTTTCTGAGCAGGTGACCAGTCTGTGCAATCCCTTTTCTTATTGGAAAAGCAACTGTGGAAAAAAAACATCTGACTGGCATTTCACCTTCTGTTGCAGACAAATAGCACAAACCATTTTGTCCACACATACAATGACAGTTGTGTATGCCGCTGATATGGTTTGAATTATGTGTGTCATGTGTAATGCTGTGAATACGTGTTTGTTGTGACACATGCTGAGGAATGTAAATTGAATTGCCCATTATAGGATAAATAAGGTCTTCTGACTCAAACTGAAATCCTTCAAATACGTAGTACAGTACAAGTGAGGAAAAACTATTCAGTAAAAGAACCAACCAAACAAACAAACGAGACATGTATCCTTACATTTATGTATTGATCCCAGCAGTAACACATCAATTAACCAGCCTGCTTGGAGATGTAGCTCTTCTCAGCTCATGTTGTGGTGAAGTTACAGTGCAGCTTTGTAAACCTGTCAATGCCAAATTCCACTGCCAGCCCTCCTGAGAGCTGTTGCTACCTGATGGCTGTATGATAATTACTTCACAAATCTTTTTGCAAGTGCAGTTGATTATATCCAACAAAACAACAACTGTTATTTGTTTGAATCGGTGGCCAGCTTTGAAATCAGTTATCCATTGCTTTAAAACACCAACGACTTGTCTCACATGCCCACGTGACTATTGGCATATTTCCGCATTACACAGCAGATCAGGCTGCACTTCAGCTTCCTGGCCAGGTAGATAGAATCACTGGGCTTTAAGATGGGTAGACATAAAACACTTGGAGAGACTGCACAGCTCTGGTAACTCTACTTCACACTGTGAAACTGGACATAGTGGTCCGAGACATGCTGACAATCCTTCTCAACCTGCTGATACTATGGGGACAGGAAAAGGTTCCTCTGGTACCAGGCAATTTTCCACAAATCTAAAACATAAAGGTTCTTTCCCTATTCCTGAGGCATCTTCTGTGCCATATATAATGACCAAGTGAAGAAAATATGGCAGTGGTTGTATAGTGCAATACAAAATCTGAAGAATTGCAAAATCTAATTTTTAACTGGAGGAGAGAAATAGTCATGACAGCAGAACGTCTAACCCAACCGGAGAGGGGGGCCTCATCCCCTGCTTTGAATTTCAAAACCTTAGATAGATTTCCATCTCGCATCTCCTGACTTCACCATGTCTGGAGAAGAGCTGGATTAAATCAGCAGCACTTTGCACCCAGCATCCCCTTGTTATTTGGTCTGGATACTTGAGGTTTGGGGTCTCTTCTGAGCACTTAGTGACTACACGAGGGCGGTATTTACTGAGCATTTTCCTGTCATTACATCCTTTTCAGTAGGATGCACCGTAGTTGCCCCTTTCATGTTGTGGCTCACACAGTGACAGGACATCTTTGGTGGGGGTGTGGGGAAACCATATTTACAGTTGATACTTGGCTGTCCTTAAAATGGAGGACTGTATTTGACAGCTTTGGATCTGCAAAGTATTTGACGTGAAGTTAATTAGGCCTGATTTTAATATCCAGAATATCTACACAGTGGCAGCAGTTTGCTGCCACATCACCACATCTCTGCTAACACATCACCCGTCACCAAGTCATTAGTCAGTGTCACTTGTGTTACAGCTGCTTCTGTCAGCTGTCAAAATAACACAATGATGGATGCCATCATGGGTTTGGCTGTGTTTTTATTTCCACGAGGCCTTGTTAAAACTCCCTTATGGTCACATCAGAAGCAGCTGTGGACATCACAGATGTGCAGTTAAAATTAAACTCCCCCTTCTATTTTTACTAAGGATTTTAAAGCCACCTCAACCACAGGCTGTAAAATGGGTCTTGATTTGAGCAACAATCAGTAAACAGCTTGTGGCATTTGTATGAGGGAGCTATTTGTTATTGAAAAACTTCCTCCGGATGAGAGGAAGCTGTACAACACAACACAAAGACCTGTTCAGATGCAGGTAAGAACTGAAGATATCAGACAGCATCATCTCCGAGTCATTATGTGACATGCAACTTTGTGGCACCACAATACATTAAAGGCTAGACCTAACTTAGACACTAGGCAGATCTCACAACCAGAAATGTAAAAAATATTTATAGAAAAATCCTGACAGATGTAAGTCGACGTAATCAATAAAAATTCAATTGCAACCACACCAACAGGAACATGGCCTCCATATGGAACTACTAACAAGGATACTTCGATTTTTTTCTCCAAGGAAATTATCGACATTTGATATTAAGGTGTTAAAAGTCTTTCAAAACATCAAGGGAGAGAAAACCGGCAACTTTTCTTATCACAACAAATGCACAAGGCAGAAAATCTCAGCATCAACATCTGTGAATGAAATTAATTTCACACTTGAAGACATACTCCAACCAGAGAAGTCAAAGTCAGTGTCAAATCACCTGAGCCAGAGCAGGGTTATTCTTGACGTGCACCGTGCTGAGTTGTGAGGCAGTAGGTGAGTACCCTCCTCTTATTTACCTTTGCCTCTAGAAATGTTCAACAAGCTGGATACAATCCAACTTGGGGGGGTGGGGGACCAGTAGCAACCCATTTTGCTACTTTTGCTGCTTCTATTAAAGTAAGAAAGTTTTCACAGCACCTTTGACCTTCATGTTTGAAGGTTTGCCAATGACGAAAAACAAAAGCTCTGGTGTATAAAACGTGTAAATAAATTAAATAACATTATTAGCAGAGGTTATTTTTATTTACACAGTAATAAGATTCCACTTAGCATGTGTACATAAGGACTGCTGAATGCATTTTTAATAATGCACTTGTTAGTTCTTTTACTTCTGCTGTGTCCTAACCCCAACTGATAAAAACTTCATCATAATTGCTTTCGAACTGTCTTATGATATAATTAAAATCATTACCCCCTATTGGCCTTAACTTTTACGTCTAGTTAATTCCTCTCTCTTGCTGACTGATTAACATATTTTCCTGAGATTTTAAAGATAACCAAAGCAAGTAAACATCAGAATGAGACAGATGCTGCAGAACAAAGAGTCGGCAGCAGAGATTAGATGCTGACACTTATACCGATGCTTCACATGAGCACTACAAATTAGTAGTACCACATGTCAAACTTAGATTAGTATGCATACACCGTTAGGGATAATGTGACGTTTTCACAAGCAGCATTCAAATCAGCATATCTACCTTTTATATTACTTGGGCTCATATCCAATGCAGGGAACTGTCCTGCATTAATCTCTATGTGCAAAAGAAGATTTCATACAGTGCAAAGTGGAACATGGGTCATTGAATCCATCCCAGAAGAAAAGAGAGTCGTACTGCCAGAGATAAAAATGATTCTCTGCTCCTCTAACCAAGTAAATTGGTATTCCTACCAAGGCCATTTTTATTGTAACACAATCTGCCATGTGTTGGGCTTAGTGCACGGCATCTTACAATGAGGTCTCTGTTCGTGTGGATCCATGTAGGAGGGTGGTTTCCTTTAAAATAACAGCGGGCAAGACTGATATGTAGACTGACAAATGGTAGGTGGTAGTGACAAGCTGTCTGGTCCCCTATCAGAGCCTGGTGAAAGAAAAGACTGTGCCTGACAATAAACTTGTGGTGACAGACCGTGGAAGCTTGGAAAAATGACAGAGTGCCATGCATTCATGGATGCTTACCCCGCACGGTTGGAAGATAAGGCCGTCAACTTCATGGCTGACCTGGGCTGTGAAGCTGCCTTCCAGTAGCTGAAAAATACATTTAAAAAAGGAAGGGAAGCAGTTTAACCACATGAAATTGGCAATAACAAGATGAATATCTGGAAGTTTTAGTTGGGAAAATCTGATTAATAAAATTAGTTACACCTCTTAAGGCTATTAACTTTACCTGAACCCAAAAACGCAAGGCAAATATTGAATGTTAACATCACTGCATAAGCAAAGCGACAAACTAAGTCTGATACCTTGTTTTCTTTTTTTAATCCATCTAGCCCTGAAACTAAGCACAAATCACTTTGAGTGATAACGCATGACTAAGCGATCAATATCTGCATCTCGACAGACCAGGTTGAGGACAGGAATAGCAAAATATCATTAAGTTCCTGATGACTGGAGAGTGGATTTCATCTGTTCCATTAACATCAACCATTGAATACCAAAGCTGCCGTGGGAGTGGGGGGGACTACAGTAGCATATGATATGAACAATTCCTGAGAGATGTGAAAGAGCTAGTCAACAATAAAAGGTTTTCTACATCATGAAGCATAACAACAGCCACGGCAGTAACAGCAGGGGTATAAGAGAGACTGAAATTAGACTGGATATAACTGCATATAAAAACAGATGAAGATATTGTTCAACTTAAAAATTCTCTTTCTCTCCACTCTGTATATGACTCTGTATTCTTATGAGAGGAACGTCAAGGTATGCCATCAGCAGGAAAGTTGTATATGATTATATTATTTGCTGCCAGAAACTATAATAATATATATGTTAATCAGAACTTGTCTCATTTTGTCACCTCAGAGTTGGATAAATTAGATTTCAGTTTACACTTAAGTTCCAAATGTCACCCCTATACAAGAAAATGCAACAATTAAACTCATCCCCAAGTGAGGCCATCTAGTACAGTCCCAGACAGAATTATTGGCACCACTGAATTTCAAACACATAATTCTGAATACCTTGAAAAATAAATGCAAATGAACCAATTTTTATAACCAGAATATTTTAATAAAATTTAAATAACTGAACAATAGAAAAAAAAGGAAGCCAGTAACAGTGAGCACCAGAACAACTGATGGTGGCTTGTGGACTGATTGACTGAATTTTGCGATTTGGTTTCAGGTCCCCACTCTGACACTATGAGGCCCCCAGACAACTGCACTTTCCCCCAAGGGCCTCCTAAAAACATCTGTCTGGCTGATTCCCAGTTATAAGTCTTTGTCTTACCTCCCTTTGCTTGAAACTAGAATGACTTGTATCATTAGCATTGAGCCGAGTTAGCCATGACAACAACTACCACATTTATTCATTCATCTTCTACCGCTTATCTGTTTCCGGGGTCCCGGTGGGCGCTCACATTGGGCAAGAGTGGGGGGTCACCTTGGACAGGTCACCAGTCCATCGCAGGGCCAACACAGAGACAGACAGAGACAAACAACCACTCACACTCAGACCTACAGACAATTTAGAGTCAATTTAAAGACAATTTAGAGTCCTCCCACCGAAACTGGAGTACCTGGAAGAAACCCACGCAGGCACAGGGAGAACATGGTTTGATACCATAAATGTACAGAGGATTACTTTGATACTGAGGACAAATTAAACCAGATGATTGATGATGCTTATTCTCTAAAGACAATGATTACCAAAGGAAGTTTCAGTGACTGTACTGATACCTGACAATAAAAACTCTCTTCTGCGTCCTAATTTTAAACATTGATCTTCTCAGAGGATCAGCGTGCTGAACAACCTGAAAAAGGCCTTTCTGTTGTAGGTTCACTTTGTCCTTTGTGTTGTTGCCCTTTTGTGTTTTCTGTACTGGTCCTGTTGCGCGCCATGATCACTGTGTGCGCTCCTGGGGGTTCATTATGTTCTATGTTCTCTTGTTGTGGCAGCTTTACAAACAAAATCAGGCAAACAACTCAAAATACTGCGCAATAATAGACATTCAATGAAAGAAACCAAGGCTGAACATCAGGAGCAGGTTTCAAAAGAGAAGCTAAAGAGTGAAATACCAAGAATCCTGAGATTCAAGGTCTTCAAATCAATGTTTCGAAATTGAACATGAGCTATGAGATGAAACTATAACTCTATGGTAATGCAAATATATATATATTTTAATTTTGTGTTCTGTTTTTTTTTTTTTTTTTTTTTTTACCAAAATAAAAATGTGATGTATTTGTGAATGATTACCAAACTGACATGTTTATTCGCATGTAGTGCTGACATGAAGAAAAATAACCTGGCGGCGCTGCTCGGAAGGGGGGAGGTGGGGGATCAATCTAAAAACATATCATATATCTTGGATAATGCTCATCTGTAATGCAACACTGTATCTGCTGATGAAATCTGAGCACACGTAACTACACAGCTGAATCTGATGAAAGGTCTGAGGTAAGAGTAGATGGTTAAAGAGATGCTGCACTTTACAACAGCCAGCGGAAAATTCAGTTGCCAAAGAAATTAACTAGCTTTCCTTTGTAATTAAGAATTTCACATTTACAATAAAAGTTAATAAATAAATAAAACAACCTTCAAGATTCATAGTTGTGGTGTCAGGAGTGTTGACCATCTATTACACAACAAGGACTACAGCTCTGAAATACAAACAATTATGGATTTTCCATCCTCTACTGCAATAAACCACATGAACCCTATATATTAGACTCTGTTTGTGTAATGGAAAATGGTTGGAAACCTGTAAATGGAATCATCCATCTCTTCAGTTCCTCTCACAGTTTTAGTTTGTTTTAGTTTTATTGCCTGAAACTTTTTGAATGTATCAATTTCGTTGAATTGAATTCATTTAATTTTTTTTTTCAGTGTCTCCACATTTCCAAGAAAGACACAAGTAATTTAGGTTAAATAATTTTAAGAGGAACAGGTCAGCACAGCAAGAAGATTATTCAAAAGTATAAATTTTTTTGTCGTTCTCTCGAGCAATTGCAGAACAGAAAAAGAGGCAACCATTAGTGCTACATTATTATTCCATCAGCAGTTTTGTCAGCATTTGATTTATTTATTTTTTTAAATCCTTAATGCAAAAACTTGACAGCCATCCCCTGCTTTTCTTTATGTTCATGCAGGGTGTAAATATATTTAGGCAAGCAAGAAATGGTCAATAAAACAGAAAGCAGATGCATTAGTGCACTACAGTGGATATCAGATGTCATATAGAAGCCATAAAGATAAACTAAAACAGAAAGAAATGCACTTTAAGTCATGTAAGATACAGAAAAGTGGAGCAGCAGCAGTATACTCAGACTGGGCTTTTAAAACTATAGTATATCTTGTCTCCTGTGTGAATGCGAGAGATGATAAAGGAAATCATAAAATTTTAATCAACAGTCCCTGCATCTCTGCACTCATCGTCCAGCTGTGTCATTTCAATCAGCAGTCATGGTCAATGTAAGTGCCTGTTGACTAGGAGATGGGAAAGTGCGTGGCAGATAAGAAGACTGTCAACAATCATCAGAGCCACGACACATTCACTACGCGGGAGGTGACAGATTTCATCATCTGTTCTGGTGCTGCCTGGAGACAAATCAAATTATAACCTCAATTATACATCAAAGAAAGAATGTAATATGACAACTATATCTGTACTTGTGCAAGGCTGGCAAATCATGTCAAAGAAAACAGTCTCCCGTAGAAGATGCTTCTGACCCATGTATTTTCTCCACCATGATACCAAATAGGTCTGTTCAGCTGCTTTCTGTATAATAATCTATGATGACATTCAGTCTTTTGCAGAAATTCTCTTTAGAGCAGAGTTACTGCAGCACAATACATCAGTTAATTTATGCTGCAAAATAGGACATTTATTCATATTATGAAAGCAACGATGACAAAGGAAACTGATTTAAACACACATTTGTCTTCATTATTAGTGGGAATCTAAAGCGATTCAAAGTCCTGATGTCATGTCCAGGCTGGCATCTGTTTATTTAGCTTCCATTACTCTGCGTCTCTTTCATCAAGAATTCGAATGTTGTAGTCTAATAAAAAAAAAAAAAATCTTAAAAAAAAATAAATAAAATCGATTTCTTCTTGTCATGATAATCTACTGCTACCTGAGAGGTTAAAACACTGGCAGCAGGGATGGAGAACGACTAAAAACAAAGAATGAAAAAACTAAACAAATAAACAACAGTGATAATGCTACTAGTGGTATAGACCTCCACAGAGAACCTTTAAGGTTTACCAGCACTGCAGAAGCACAAAATTTAAGCCATACTATCTTAGTATTAACTAGCAATAACCCCTCACTTGAGAAGACATCGCCCACAGTGGTTGTGCTGGGTCTTATGGGAAATTATGGATTTTAAATGCCACTAAAATAGAAATAACTGACACAGATATATTGCTTAAGAGACACAGGGCTATTCATAAAGCATTATGCTGAGAAAAACCACACTGTAAAGACATGTCAAAGTCATAAAAAAAAAAAAAACTATGGGAAATTGAATGAGACCAGTGTGCAGGATTTTATAGGGTACAATAACTTGTGTCTTCTATATTTAAACCACTGAAGGATTTTACTTTTCCACAACTTACTTTAATGGTAAAATATTTGTTCCAAGGAGAAAAGTAATATTGTCACCCTCGCAGAAGGACTGGATACATTTATCTATAGCAACTCAAAAGTGTTCTCTGTCATATCTGCAAAGAAAGCAGCGCAAGATGAGTGCGCTCCAGAATGAATTAGTCTCAGCAAATCACACAAAGCCTGACAATCATGCTGACATGGAGAAGGGAGATAGCCAGGCTGAAAAGAAATGCTGCTTTTATGAGGGAAAGGCTTGTAGGCGTTAGATCTGGGAGTTCCATTTCAGTTCTCCTGCCATCTTAACACACCCACCCTGCACCTTCATCGAGCACAGTGAACCTTGGAGGGAGCGATGAGCAGAAAGAAGACTTCCACTCACACATCCTCCCCCAGTGAGGAAGTTCCTTGGAGCGATATTGCAGAGAGGGGGCGGCGACCCTGCTTTCATGGTAAACCCTTTTAGGAAGAAAACACAAAGCTGTGCCTGGTACAGTAGGACTGTGTAGGCGGAGGTGAACAGCAAAGCCCCATTAAGAGATCAAGCTTGGATTGGAGACTCCAGGGCTGAAATGGGACAAAGGAAGCGCTTGGGGAGTAAATACAAACGTTAACATGCAAAGCAATATTTTTCCCCTAGAGTGATTGAATGTCAGGGTGATGGAAGTCGGACCAGATTCCTTTCCAGAGTTTCATGTCTGGGCTCATTTGATAGAAGGACACAGCGATGAATAATATCTGGCTTTATAATAGCCTGATATCATATGAGGTGTGTTATTCACCACCATGGGATAACTATAATGACACAACAATGTGCAATTAGCAGAGCACACACAGACAAATGTCATCACCACAACAACAGGGATTGAAGATGCAAATGCAGAAAAGCGCAATACTACAAGAGTGCAGAAGCCATTTCTGTACAGTCTGTCTGCAGACACAGAATTGTAAGGCTGCACATTTCAAATCCAAACACAAATTCATTGAGTCGACAGCTTTTAAGGTGAAAATGCAAATAAGCAGTAAAATGTAGCATGCAGTCCTTAACAATAGTTAACAACAGTTCTGTGACTCATTCTCTATGCAGTGTCACAAGCTCTTCCACAGCACACCTGGACTAATAACGGGTTAATATTATGTACTTTCCCTTCCCAGAGCCTTTGCATATTCCTGTCTTCAGCTCATCCTCATAGCTTTGAGGAAGTTTACGTGTGGGGGTGGAATCAAAGGCAGAGGGGATAGATTGATATTCCAGACAGACCATAGGGCTGTTGCTGGAGGCTCCTTTCAAGTCTAATGTGAATGGCCTTCTGAATCCAGTTTGCAGCTCCCTATTATATGAACAAACCCACATCAGAGTATCCAGACAAAGCTGCTAAACCACTGGCTGGCTTGGAGTCAAACAAGGTTACCAAGTCTGGGGTGAGTTAAACATCTTAGGAAAAAATGTCTTTTGATGGATCCTCCCCATTTCATAACATCTGCCGTCAAGATTAAATTTTTTTTTGCATTCATTTGTGATGACAGGGAGAGATGAACAGAGACATTAACACTTGGAGGATTAAACCAATAAAGGATGGAACAGGCCCAGAACAGTCCAGGATGATGAGAAATAGCAGGACACAGCGTGAAATTGAACTGTGGTGTAATAAAAGCCTGTGGTGAACTGGACAGGTGTATTGATGAGTGACCAGGATTAACTAAATGACTAAAACTAAATTATCCATCCATGAAATTAATAGGAATTAAATCAATGCAATGAAATTCATAATAAGATCCAATATGTATTTATTTAACATTGTTTAATTAACACTGCTCTGAGAGTGTTCATCAACTCATGAATACTGTGTTTGATTTTACAGTATAGCTCAGAAACTGTTTGTGTTTCTATTTTACTATTCTACTATTTTACAGGCATTTCTTTCAAAACTCAATCACAGAAGAAAAATAAAACCAACAAATACAGCATTCAAGCATTTCCCTTGGACTGGCACGTGAAGAGCACTGACCCTAGTTCTAATCAAGCTTACATTGCTCTCTCTCCCCTGGTTCTTGTCATCCCTCTTGATTAGGTAACAGGGGGTGAATTAGTCGAGGCCCAAGAAGCAGAATTTCAAGTACAAACAGAACATGTCCATCTCATCTAAAAAAGTAAAGGGCCCCATCAAAGTCAGATGTCAGAGAAATTGTCAATTAGTAAGTACCTTGGTCTTTTGGGATGAGCACATGTGAATAGCTCACAAATGAAAGGCCAACTGGATTTGATGGGGGTTGAGTAAAACACTTTTTTTTTTTTTTTTTTTTAAGAAACCATAGCTAATATGCAAATTTGCAACAAATTATTATTTTATTATCTATATTTATCTACAATCTGCATTGCTGATTGACGCATTACTTATTGATGATTAATCATCATTGACAATTTTCTGGCATTTAGTTACTTGTTAGGAAATGAACAGTCCTGACAGGTTTTAAACAAAGTGTTCTTCCAAGTAGAGTGAGTAAAAATTACACACAAAGTGTAAAAATGCTTGAGGTCACAATGAAACACAATCAGAACAGTTAACTACAAAATCATTGACCAGCAACTGAGACAGCTGAGGGAGCACAAGATAGTGTAGCAGAAAAGAGATAATAATAATTATTGTAATATAATGTGGGCACTGCAAGCCACTGCTAATGCTAGACCACTGCAGGGTAACCACACTGCCAGCCCTTCTCCAAGACAGAAAGCATAAACTGACAACCACAAGTGCACAGGAGTGCCGAGCAGAACCCGCACACTCAGACAGATCAAGTGACACTGATACAGACAGCAGACAGTCAACAGCTAGGAGGCTGAATCTGTGCTGTCTGACAGAGGCACTAAAAGAGGACCTTGTCTGTGAAAATTTTTAAATTGGAGCTTCAGTAAATGTGGTTGGAAGTTAAAGCTAAATGATCAAGATGTGCTGAATTGTATCACAAAATTGTAATACAGGTTTATAGACCAAAAAAACAAAACAAAAACATTGACAGCTGAAACTGGGACTGATGATTATTTTCATTACCAAACAATGTGGAGATAATTTCCTGGAACAATAAGACTATTAGACTATAAGAAGGCGGAAAGCTGTTTCAATATGCCCATGGCAGGACCTCTCTGAATCACTTGTATTGTCCAAATTATTATGATTAGCTTCCATTACTCCGCATTATGATTATTATGATTCAAGTCATTCTAACAAGAATTATTTGTAATTTATGAATGATTTATGAGTTATTCAAAAAGTTGTTGATTAATTTTCTGTCAATCTACTTATCAGTCACAATGTTGCCACAGCCAAATGCAAATCAGATCATTCAACTGTTTTCCAAAAATTTGATTGACATCACTATCTGTGATAACACACCTCTACACAAGAACAACTGCACAGACTTCATATGTGTTGTTGACTGGAGTAGGCCAGTTCTGTATGCCCAATTAAATGAGATTACGATGTTATAATTGCATTTCAGAAACTTAGTAAATTAAATGATGATGAATTGTTACTTCACTTTAATGAAAAAACAGAGATCAGACAGCCACTTCTTGGTGATGTGAACGTTACTATGTTACATTAAGTTTTCTTCTAAGTGTATCAGTATACACGAATAAAATCCCTTAGGGAGTGCACAAGAGAAGTATTACAGATGCTTCTCTGCATTTTGAGAAGTGATAATGACAGTATGTCAATTTGAAAAAAGAAAAGAGACAATTTTTTTCCTCACTCAAAACAGTGATGGTCCCAACCATAGAGTGTAAATTTAAGTATTACTGTAAAATGTGTGTTGAATTATGCTTAAAAACAGTAAAACCTAACAGTATATTTCTCCAGATAAACACAAAGCTACCAAGTACCAAAGCTTTGTCAATGGATATAAAATTTAAATGCAAGATAGCTAATGGAGTTGAGGAAACTGGTGGGGGGGGCAAAACATATATATAGTACATTGAGGAGAAACTCAAAGTAGAGCACAGACATTATTAAAAATGCAATACCTTGAAAATAGTGCTTCAAGAAAAATGAATGTGGACCTTTTTTTGTACAGCAGCAGCAGTGCTGGTTATCTAAGAATGATTTTTGGTTTAGACGGAGGGATGACATCCAGGAGGGGTCAAACAGAAAGGAAAGACAACAGGCTGAGTGACGAGGAGGCTGGCGAAACATAGAATAAAAACAGAAAACATCCCAAGGAAAACAAACAAACCAAAAAAAATAAATAAATAAATAAAATCCTGACCTGACCTGGAAGACACATGTTCCTTCCCTCATACAATAACTGACCCTGCAAGGCACAAGGAAATCAGCGAGGCATAGCAAATAAAAACAGCCACTACATATTAAAGCCACTCTCTCCTCCCCTCTGGCGAGTCCGACCTTTACTGTATGGATGTGCCATGCATCATCAGATGTTGCATAATGTCTTGGAGTCTTTAGAGAAAACTAAAAAATTTCTAAGCAACCGAGGTAAACAAACATTAGTCATCGACTCCATGTCGTGTGTTCTTCCAAGCAGCACAAGTCCTTACACAACAGTCAACATGTATCCCCTCTGTGAGTGGGTGCAGCAGAAGAGAGGGAGACAATGCAGGTGATAAAGTGCAGCTTGTTCTTGAACTTAACCCTGGAGGATGGCTGTACTATGCAGGCCACAGGTGCAGGCTGATGAGTGCTTTATTGCATTGCGAATTTCATAAATGAAGTGGGACATTCAGTTATGCTGTGCGATATTAACAGTCTATGCCAAAAGATCCCACATTCTTTCTGTTAATAAGAACAAAATAAAACACAGTAGGTTTACAGGCCAGTAAGGCAGATTTTACTTCAGTCACCATCGTCTTCTCACTTTTCCCTTTTCAACAGCAGGAAACCTGACAGCTAACAGAGGTGTGAGGTCAGTGAGGAGGCTGCAGACTCACAACATTCAGCTAATAAGACATGCTGTTGGGAGGAGTTTTTTTTTTTTTTTTTCCTCTTGCCTCGCCACTGTTAACCGGCTTCAATGGGAAAAGCAGGACCTGGCCTCATCATGGCTCTGACTGTCATGTTAAACAAATCCCATGAGATGAGCCTGTTTACTGCACTTTGCGAACTGTTGCAGATGACCGAAATCGCTGAAGCGTCAGGAGTACATTGTGCTTCTGGCTGCAGATCGTCAAACTCTCTAGGATCAGGACTTCTGCCTGCTCACTTTTGTTTGACAATGATAATGACAAACCTTGCTGCAGCTGCTATGTAACACATTAAATTGTGCTAGCTAAAAAAAAAAAAAAAAAAATTAGAGCATATCTCTCCTTGCAAGAAGCAAATTAATATGAATTATTTTTGAATTTACAGCAGCTAATTCATGATAACATGGTGGTTTTTGCCTTTTTCTCTGCCATTTTCCTGAAAAAACTGGGGTGCTTATCATGCAGAGGCAGCCAAAGGGCCACATAACAGCCAACCTCATCAGGAGCTTGGCATGTCATCAAGTATTACCCAAAAATACAAAACTGAAAAGAAAAGGGGAATCAGAAAATAGCTGGATATAACCCAATAACCTGTTGAGGTGGTATCTGATTATGATGCCTCCCGGGTACCTCCCGGGCTGGAATATTTCCTGGCCTGTCTAACTGGGAATAATTCTGGGGGTAGACCCAGAACTCAGAGGGATTACATATCCCAGATTACATCTGGTCTGGGAGCACAGCAGGATCCCCGAGCAGGAGCTGTTACACACTGGAGTGGAGAGGAAAGTCCAGAAAACCCTGCATTAGCCTCCTACCAACATGCCCCTGCCCCCAAAAATCCACAGGAAAATAAAGAAACGGATCCTACGAATTTACCTGAAAATAATAATAAAAAAAAGTCACCCTCCACAGATTAAAAAATAAAATCTGCTCACCAAACAAAACAAGCATTATTATATGCATAGGCGACTGTCATTTCATGGTGCACTGACCCTGAACTGTTCACGTCACCATTCACAAGGAGGCCAAGTCTTTCGGCTGTTTAGTATTCAGGACGTATGCTCCACCTTCATCTCACCCACTGTGATTGGGTTTGAGCTCCATGAAAAGATTGAAATCTCAAAAAAGTATCTAGATAGCTACTTCTCAGGTGTTCTTTCAAATCCAATCTCAAAAGAGCATTTCAACGTGAAATCTACTCTCATCTAAGAAAACCTATTCCCTTCTTGTCCAGCACCACCACTGTCTGGACGCCTGGGGCTTGCTTGGTGATGTGGACTGTAGATATCCATCTCAGGAGGGGAAACGTTTTTCATCTTAGTCCTTAGTTCTCTTCGCAGACACGATACTTGAGGGAGGGATACTACATAATGTGCAAAGGACAAAGAAACTAACAGCCTTTTAATTTGCTTTTGTGACTGCGGCTTTGTGAAATCTGGATATGGCAGAACATCAATTCATGTGTACTTTGGAAATGTTAGCCTTTTACAAACACTTTATATTCAATGTCACTTTTTCAAGAAATTAAATGAACTGTCACTTTGTATCCAGATGGAAAAACATATTTTATTTAGACAATATTGTGCAAGATAAGTTGACAGCAGCAGATCAAAGTCTGAAGTTCACGCTGTTCACTTGGTATTGTCAGGACAACTGAGACATGCAATTCAAACTGCAACTCGCAATTATTTTCCTAATTAACTTAACTCAGTCATTTTCTTTTTGAATCAATTTGTCTTGATCCATAAAAAATTCTCAAAAATAATAAATGAGGGTCGTCTTCAAACGGTTTGTTTTGTACAAGTAACAATTCAAAACTCAAGACAATCAGTTAACAAGCATCCAACAGGGGAAACTGGATATTCACATTTGATTAAATGGGATCAAAATTTTGTCTAAAATTCAAAATAATCCATCTATCAGGAAAAACGCTTTGGATTTTCGTATTTTCAGTCCTAAAGATTAAAAACCAAGTTTAATGAGAGAGAGTGCAACAAAAAGCATTTTAAAATTTGTTCAGGTTATTTTCTGTATTGTGAATCAAAGGCACACAAAGAAAACTTAAACTTTGAGTGTTTTGACTTGTAAATCCAAATTCTTTATGGAAATTGCAACTATGAAACTCTAAAACTCATTGAGAGAAATAAAGAGAGAAATAAATTCCACTTCAAACAGATTCTCTATGAAAATTGCAAATGCCTTTGCTTTTAGCAAACAAGAAAATGACCACAGACTCTATTCTTGACTGGATTTGTAATTCTCTCAAAGGAATGGACAGATCTCTGCCAAATACACTCCCTGGCTAACTTATTAATGTCCATCACTGTGTGAGAGCAAATTCATCTCTATCTAATTCATTCATTCATCTTCAACAGCTTATCTGTTTCTGGGTCGCAGGAGGTTCTGGAGCCAATCAGTTTGGATGAGGGGGGGTACACCCTGGACAGGTCACCAGTCCAACGCAGGGCCAACACACAGAGACAGACAGACCGGCCGACAACCACTCACACTCACTCTCAGCTCTACAGACAATTTAGAGTCACCAATCAACCTAAACATGATGTCTTTGGGTGGTGGGAGGAAACTGGAGTAACTGGAGGAAAACATGAGAGCATGCAAACTCCACACAGAGCCTGGAACCGAACCCACAACCTTCTTATTTTGGGGCAACAGAGCTAACCACTATGGTGCCGGGCTGCCCTCTCCACATTGAGATTGCTAAATGATGTTTATCTAGTGTCCAGAATTAACATGCCCCAAGTCATAATTGTTATTCTACAGGTGCACTACAGAGTAAACAAACAAATTTCTTTTGGCACACATTGGAATGTTTACACAAGAGCTTATTTGCCACCCATTAGAGGTTTGCTCATAATAAAAAGGGAAACGTGAAATGCATCAGAACTGGGTGTGTTGAGCTCTATGTACAGGCCTTGTGGATACAAAAATCCTTCAAACCACACAGTTTTTTTTTCCTATAGTTTTTTTCTTTTATACATTATTTTATACTTTAAAACCTGGAACTATAATATCTCATAAGTTCTATTAAACTGAGGACAGATAATTTTAAATCAGTGCAGTGCAGTGACAGTATTTATTGTAAGTAAGGGGGCCAGGTTCACATCAGATGAATGCCAACAAAGCTACCAGTTAAATAAAGTAATAGAGTGAAGTAATAGTAATTACTGTTGCAACGTAAGTGCAAAACTAAACATGGCACATGCAATTAACTCGAGAACAGGCACCAGCAACTGCTCAAGTTTTATTAAATTAGGGGAAATTCCAAAATTAATTATCTGGTTGTTCCAATGTACAAATCCTGCTACATAAAATGGGACCTTTGTAAGATAATTGGAAAAGTGGAGGAAGCAAAAAGAATGAATGATCCTAAATGGCGGCGTGAACATGTAAGTGTCGGACATGAAAAACAGCAGCCGAGCAACAACTCTAGCCTGTGTCTGAAATATCCCCCAAAAGGAATTTCTGGTGGATATGCCATGCAGTGGAGGGTTGTGTTGCTTTGAATTAATGAGCCAGATTCCAGTTGTCTTCTTATGGTCCCATATAACAGAGATACCACTGTATGGGGAACAGATGGTCACCGCACAGCACAATAGAGCAGTCAGACACCAGACTTAGTTTCAGTGACTTCATCTCTAGGGTATCATCAACATGAAGTACAAAGGGTTGGGGGTGATCTTTCGTGTTTCCTTCTTCGAGTAGTGGGTAGCACAAGGTTAGATCAGACATAGCTCAACCATTCATACCAAGAACTTTACAGAACACAAAAACACCCAGATAGCAGCGTTGGGAGATCAAATCATGTGGCACACCCTCATATACTTTGATCAACTGTGAATGTGCAGTGCTGAGAATTTCAACTGATCTTGGCCCAAGAAGAACGTACGAAGAACGAATTAATTTGATTCCGACCTCCCACAGATTTGACATTAGAGCACAAGTGCAGGCCTTAAAGGGAGCGTTACAGTTGTTCAGAGGATAATAGCTCTGCTATCCTTGTACTGAACAGTACAGAACTTCTTCACTGCGCAGAGAAAAAAGGGAAAAGAAAAACCCTTGTCAACTAAAGCCCTCAAAAAGTGACAGAATTATCAGAAATGCACTTTACATTTGTTCTTGGAATTTTTGAGCAAATTACAACAATACAAGGAAACAGGCAACGACCAAAAAAGATCTATCAAATCGTGTCTTTCTTATACCTGCAAGCTCATGCATGTAATGATTTACATCAGCAGTCTATTGTGAAGCTTCACTGCCTTTTATTCACAAGACTGTACTTATGCCAAAATGTGAATTCACGCACAGACAAGGAAGAAAGTAGGAAGAAGAAAGTGGTGTCAATTATAATACACATAAAGGCACTGACAGCAACAGCTCACGTATGTGTGCAAATTTATAATACTCAGGACTGCAAACTACACCAACCACAATTTCTGGGCTACAAGCAGTATTAAATGAAAAAACAATGGCTTTTTGAGGTGGAACCTGGTCAAAATAAACATTCTGAGTTCCTGAAAAAGTTCCCAAAAAAGTAACATGAACATTTGACCTTGACCTTGATAGGGGCTGAAGTCCAACATGAATAAAAAATATATATATATGCTCAGCTGAGACTAATTTTCCTTGGGAAGAACTGCAAAGACCTGTTGCCCTAAATATTTCCTTAAAAAAAAAAAAAAAATAAATATTTGACATTACTGACCTGTGAATCTCATTACTAGATACATCTTTAGTTTATTTGTGTCTGGGATCTTTGTGTCAAGAATGAAAAATGGACTGACTGGGACCAGTGGAAGAAATAACTGAGAAAGAGGAAGTTGGGGGGAAAAAAAACAAAACAACACTTGGTTAATCTTACCTTCCGTGATGCATGGATGTCAAAGAAAGGTTTATTCCGGACACTGAATGGCTCCTTGGTTTTGTCAATTTGTCCAGTCTTCATCTTCTCCATCCGTGGAGAAATAATCTCCTTTTCTATGCATAACAGCCGGATATTGAAATCACACTGGCCAACAGGCTGTCCCTGAAACACACACACATACTCATTTCGACATGTACCCTGTGAAGGTTGCTCATTGTCATTGTAAAATTATGAAAATTACTTTACAAGGTTATGGTTATCAAAATTAACACAATAGCAACAAAATCAACACGACAACACATCCCTAAAAAGGAGTTTATGTCAACATTACATTTATATTACATTCCTCTAGGATTTCTCTCAGCAGCGGGGGCAGGCTCTCTGGGAGCCTTGGCGGTGTAAACAAATAACAGAGACTGCTGATTTAACTTTGACAACCTATTTATTGGCTGGCCATTTGAAAATGTTTTTTTTCCTTACAACCACTACAACCTATACATCTCAGCCATTTCCATTGTCAGACATAGGCTGAATGTAAAAAGTAAATAAATAATAAATAAAACAATAAAATTAAGGGTTATAAAAAGAAATTATAAAATCGGGTTATTTAAAAAATTTAAAAAAATAAATAAATAAATAAATCACCATCAATTTTAAGTTTGGCGAACAGCGACTTTAAACGAAAGAAGGCGTTCAAACATAGTAAATGCACATCTTTAAATGATAACGTGAATCGTTGCACTCATCACCAGGCTGTGCTGTGAAGGTGGAGGAATGCAGCGGTGGTGTATTTGCTACAATAAAAATAAATGAATAAATAAATAAATAAATAAAAAAAGGCCCACCACTCCTAAATAAATGTAGAGGAAACACTGCATATAACAAGAAGTCAATCTATGCTGAAATAAATCTCTTCTGGAAAAAATATTTCACTAATAATCCAAGATAAATGAGCTGGCAATATGTTGCCATGGCAATACTGTTACTTCAACTTCATAAGTAGACAAATAGACCTATACATCCGTGCCAGGATAACTGAAGACCTGACACGAAGACGGTGATGAAAATAGAAAGAACAATGGGGATTAAATAATTGATGAATAAATTCGTCACTAGGCAGAAACTGAATTGGCAAATGCAGCTTGTGGGAATTATAAATTTTTTTTGTCATCAGTATAACTGAATTGATACCTCTTTACTTACTTTACTACAACTAAAATTATATGTATGAATAAAGATCTGGAATAAGTGTACAGAGTGAAATTATGTATTTGGCCCAACATTCATTTTAATTTTCTCCATGATATATTTGATATTTTTCATCTAAGATAGGTAAGTATGAAATTATGGATGTATTGTCTGACACTGTATTAGCCAAACTAACTGAATCAAAAGTAATCCAACAGGTGAATAGATAATAAAACTAGCACAATATGAACCTCATCATCCATAGTATTATCTGGTATATTTTTTACGCATTTATTTTCCACTCGGCCCTGGAGCTCATTAACAAGAACTCCAAGGAATCCTGTATTCTTTGTTACTATGACAGCAGACCTACCGACCACCCCAGCCGCACGCACACGCACACACACACAGTTGTTCAACAGACAAACGCAGCAACCTCAGACATCACTGTCTTTCAGACAGACAGAGCCACTAAGGAAGAGGCAAAGGTGCCACCAAAACCATCTGGTGGACCGCACAGCGTCTGTGTCAGAGAACAAAAAAATTAAAACAACACTGCACGAGTTTCTGCCCCAGGATATTAATAAAGAAGCTACAGCAGCCAAATATGACTCTATAACTACTTTTAAGTGTTATATGGTGCAGAGGAGTTGTGATGAAACCATCCTGGTACAGCTCGGTCAAACCACCACATATCTCCATTTCACAGTTGACAAAGTTATTAAACATAATGACTCAGAGATTCCACTTTTGTCAACGCGAAAAAAGAAATCACTCACAGAATAAGAAGAAGAGAAAAAGTGAGTTCTGAAAATCTGCCAGATGGAATAAATAGATGACAAGAATTTGGCATTTAATATTTCGCACAACTTATCAGAGATAGAAAAAAGCAGCTCAAACTAAGCAAGGAAACAGGCACTTCTATAATCAATTCCATATCGATTCTTTTAGTACCACATACTTTGGAAAGAAAATGTTTTTACAAGTCAGAAATTCAAAAACAATTCCCTATCTTCATCAGTTTGGTTTCAAAGAAAACTTCAACACATTTTGTCTTCAAGAGATTCTAATTAAAAAAAAATTCAAAAAGACGTAATCAAAGCATTACATATAAATACAAAACATATCAAATGCTAATATTTCACTCTGAACTGTTGTGAAAACAGTATTACAAAATAAATAAAATAAAAGATTAAAAACACATGGTGACGCATTTCAGGCTTTATTCTGCATGTCATGGATCAATATTTCCTGATCTGTATTGAGAGACGTTGAGCAGGACGGGGTGACTTGGGGGCATTTGTATTCTGCTTTGTTACTCTTTGGTAAAGGCCACTTCTCTGGAGATTGCTAAGGAATTATTTGAGATGGGACCTGGAAAAAGATTTCTGTTTAAAGTGAGTGAAGAGGTGGATGACCAACAATTAGTTAAGGTTAGATGAAATTATTAGACTGCACTGTCTCTTCAGTCAGAAGTTAGAAGGATTTTTTTAAGCACATGGTCATACGTGAGAAAATGAAAAGAACGCCTTTAATCACATCTTCAGACAGTAATGCTTTATATACACACACAAGCATACAACAACAAACAACACATTCATTACACCTTATGGTATAAAAGATGGCTGCTTTACTTCTGATTGCAGTATATGCATCTAGATATTAGGAATATTTTAAATTACACTTTTAAATTACTAAATGTAGCCCTCAGGAGAAACCAATGGCAAAAAGATTCACACCAATTCAAAAAATTAAGACGATAATGATGTACTGAGCACAAGTCTGCTCCTGCATCTTGACTCATCAGAACGCTAGAAAATTTAGAGATGAAACTGAAGGAGATGAATCTGAAAGCATTTTGATCACCAATTAGACCTTTAGATTATTCAAGAGTAACATTTCTAAACATCCTCTGGTTACATATTTGCTGATTTTCTTTATCTTAAATCAATGTATGTAAAAGTGTTTTGGCTTTGGGGGATTAAACTTTTTTTGATCAAACCATATTGCTGGTCTGTTATGACACCACTGGGATGCCCATTTTGAGTTTGCTGGACGTTCGCCAGCGTGTCTCTTAATACCAACTTAATAATGGATGACTCTGTTTCTGTAATGCGGCACAAAGAACTCTATTAGAGCACTTCATCAACAATAAATTAGATCAGAGGCAACAACTATGGAGGTATTGCGTTGAAGACTTGTTGTTTTTGTTTGTTTTCTTTTTTTTTTTACTTTTAGGGTGACTGCAGAAACCAAGCTGTATTCTCCTGGAGCAACAGCTGGTATCATGTCCCACACACTGTACACCATCTGTCAGCTGTGTCATCAGGACAGAACACGATGTAAGCGTGGATGATTCAAGGCATGTGCTATCAATGCCTGCTCCACAGGAAAACACAGCAGATATGACTCTCATCAATCCTACATTACTGGGAAATCATTACAATGTAAATAATTATATCCGTGATATCACGTTGGCTTTTCTTCCAGTGGTTCTCTCGTCTGTCATGATAGTTAAGTGTAACTCTCAAACTTGTTGCCAGCAGGTATTTCCTAGCGCGTCTTCATATTCGCTGTTATCATAGTTTATTTTTTTTTAACCCAGAACTGTATTTAAAAAAAAAAAACAAAAAAATCTGATGGCTCGGACAGACTATTCAGCATCAGATTTGACTTGAACTGAAAAGATCATGGAAGAGAAAGTAACCTTGTCTTTAAAGAGACCGTTTCCATGTGTTTTTAAAACTGACCGATAAGTTGATTGCATGCAATTTGTTATATTTCTGGGTTTATATGGACATCTTTGGATTCTGGATCATTATAGGAAAAGAATAAGTAATTTAAACATTTCAACTTTGGCATTTAGTAATGGGCACTTCTTTCAAGTGTTTGTTTCATATCAAAATGCCAAACACTCAAATAAATAGCCAATAAATTTATGAGAACCTGTCCAGGGTGTTCCCCTGCCTTTGACCAATGCGAGCTGGGATTGTCTCCAGCACCCTCTGCAACTCGGAAACGGACAAGCAGTAGAAAATGAATGAATGAATGAAATGTTGAACACCAGAGAGCTGCAAAAAAGGGCTGGAGAGACTGAATTCAAGAACAGACAACAACAGTAACTGCGCCGGGAATACTGTTGAAAGCTTTATGACTATCTGGGATAATTCGGGATTAATGGCTTTATACACTGGTGACAAAAATCAGCAGAAGCTTAATGTGCAGCTTCCCTCGAGATATTTCTAACAAAAACATTTCAGGTTTTTAAGCTGTTTTAGCCTAAAACTGTTAATAACCACATTCTACCAATCTGTGTGCATCAAACAAGCCCAACTAAGACTGAAGGAATATCAGAAGGTCTTTTTTTTTCTTTTTGCTAATATGCTGTTTTTACTGGGATGAAAACTGCTATCACTATAAAAGTTCCTGTATGTTTTCCAGTGGTGATTAACAGTGAGATCAAGACATGAACACAGTCCCCTCCCCGCCCCCAAGATATTCAACTCATATTTTAGAGCCAAATCACAAATAATGTGAGGAACCTTTCTCACAAAAGGAGCCTTTAGTTTTCACAATTTTACCTCACCACCTCCCATCAATACAAAGAGCTGGGATCTATCTCTGGCTTTGGGTGACTATAACAGCAAACTGACAGGTTGTACATCACAATTTATGATATTTTCCCTAGTTGCTGTCAGAGCCCTGAGGTGCAGTTTCTGCTCCTGTATGAGTCACTTTAAAGCAGACACGGGGTTACCGCTCAGACAAAGCTCCCAAAAAGCATTAGAAAAAGGAACATGGATAATTGAAGCAGATTGCACAGCTACAATTGGGAATAATTATCCCCAAAATAACTAATTATTTACTTAATCGATGTCCACATGTTCAACCATATGTTCAACATGGAAATGAAGGTGGAAATTGATGTCATAATAACAGGCAAAATGCTGAATATATTCCCAGCACAACGGGTTGGTTGTTCTGTGTTATTACTGTTAGCTACCTCAATGTTAATTGATTCTTTCACTCAAACCAATAAAATGAGGTGTGACGTGCAAAGTCTCTCCTACAATAGAGGTAAAGTAGTTGTTTGGCTGCTGGAGAAGCACAAACTGCCAAAAGTAAAGTATGATGGCTGCAGAGGAGCCACAACAAAAGAGTGATGCTGCCTTTTGTTATGATAGGACAGATGCAGCCCAGAGATTATTCTTAGGTTGCAGAGTCCTGCAGAGCCACAAACTGTAACTGTGAATAAACCCTTGAAGCAGAAGTAATTGGAGCTGTTGCAAGTAAAGCAGTCCCTGTCTCTACGGTCGAAGCTTCTGCAGTGAATTTTTATCAGCACCACTTCGTGCTCTGATCTTAATCTGATTGTGCAAATTATCTTGTCGAATTCTGCACCTAATGCAAGGTCAATCAAAATGGCAAGAGAAATACAGAGATGTCAAACTCAAACCTCCACAGTTTTATTATTTTAAGATAATAGCTTTCCAGAAGAACTTGAAGATTAAGGACACATGTAATTGTTGTTGTTTTCATCACATCTTGACAGTTCCCCCACAGTGGGGGAGCTGACAGTGACTGACAAGCAGCAGAACTTGGCAGAAAAATGCAATTTCTTAAAACTTTGAAGGGAGAGCACAAATAGAAATTTCCCTCCATGCCTCTGGGTGAGAGTCAAAGTCAATCACATTCAGTTACATGCTAGCAGAGATGCTGACATAAAACATCTCTGTAGGATGACATTGAACAGTCTTAACTCACTATATGAATCAAAAACCATGTAAAATCCTGTTCCTTCACACACAGCTTCAGAGAGAGAGAAGAGACACATTTCATATTACACTCTAATCCACAGCATACCAGGTGTTGTCTTGTCCCGACCACTGCATTTCCCACCACAGTCTCAGGGCTGGAACCTCAGTGCCAAGGAGCAGCCCAGTGCGTATAATGGAGCAGGCTAATAATGGCCAGCCAGGATCAATACAGCAGCGCTTTAGTGGCAGCTCGGTGGGAGCCATGTGGAGCTGCTAACCTCTCCACCATTCTACCAAGGCGTTCCCCTCACCTCTGGAGCCTGTATTGAGCCATTTGCTTGTGTGATCCAGTGATAGTTGGAGAAAAGGCATTGAAACACAATGGCCGAAGTAACATCTCCCCTCTCACCTCATCCAAGGTACTTATCAAGTTTTTATAAGGTAGAGAGCACAGGTTTACTATGGGCAAACTGTAAATTATTTTGTCTTTGTGCCTGCCTGCTCGCCATTAGCAACACAAGATGAATTCATTTAGTTACAAGACTGTTCACAGTAAATAGCTCTGTAATGTTGCCCTCAGGCTGTTTAGCAAAACTGGCCAAGTCAAAATAACATGAGAGAAATTTGCTGTTCCACACACACACAAACACACACACATATAGCATAGAGCATTCAATATGCTCAGATGCACCAGGGCAATTAATGCTACCAGACTATAATGGACAGTAATGGACCGATAAGGTCTACCAAATACAATACTGAGATGACCAAATGCTTATGCTGTCAATTAAAGTTTAATGACATTTTAGGGCTGAGAGATATCAGGAGCTAGAAAAAATATATCAGCAAAAACTTTAATATTCAGTAAGGGTCAGATGCAGCAGAGAGTGTGGTTAAGGTCAGGCTATGGTAAAGCCCCGTGTATAACAAAGCGTGGGGTCATTTTAATCATGCTCAAAACCCCCATCATCTCTGCAGAAATAGTGCAGAGCCTGGACAGTAAACAAAAGGAGCAGGACCTGCTGACACGCTGCAGTGTTTATGTCATGCTCCCAATTTGCTGCTTGTTTATTTTCTCTTAGATCTTGACCTTGCACATTTACAGAGAAGATGGCTCAGAGGCTATGAGACGAGATAACACATTCTCAAAAGGCTGGGGTTACTCACATTGAATTTGATGATGTCGTATATCAAATAGCGGGGGACTGGCTGACCATTCACCTTGTCGATGATCATCTCCTGCAAAGATAAAGACAAGACACAGGGAAACATAGTTGTCAAGATAAAGATTTACGATGGAGTGGAGAAGCTGTACAAAAAAGGTAAAAAGAGCAGAGGTGGACGTGTGTCATCTTAAAATTAAAACGGTGCTGTGAGAAAGTAGTTATGCAGGATGGGGACACGAGGGGATGGGAAGACCTGAGATGCCTGTTGCAATGGGAAGGATAGCAGGGAATTGGGTGGGTGTGGGTGTGAGGACATGAAGCAAAACTAGCACTGCATAGACATTACGCAAGACTCAAGTTGAGGGTCGGGTGCAGCACTGGTGCAGGTCACTGAATAGATACATGATTAGTTTTCCCTTTCTCCCCATTATATATGCAGGTGATGGCAGCCTACTGCTGTAACAGGTAAAGGTGCAGCAGCTAAGATGTTAGTTCATGATTCAGCTTTATATCAGAACTGGGAGCTGCATGGTTGTGGGTCTGTGACAGCCAGCCAAGTTGCTGGACATATGGCCACACATTCCTGTGACTGAATGATGGCATTGAGTAAGGGCCAGAAGAGTTTTTGGTGAATATTATGATCTCACAATGAAGCTGACCTTTGATCATTTCATTATAAAATGCCATCACCCTATTCCACATTTCTGTTCAATGGTTTTATAACTGTAGGATCAGGTTGTCATCTACAGCCAAAGTCCTGCTTTGTGATGTCACAGTGACCTTGATATTTTAACTTCTGCTCCAAGTATTCCCTCGGTACTTCTGATTTATAAGAACCTGAAGTCACTCTGACCTTTGGCAACCAACTTCCAATCAGTTATTCGTGCTAAATTTGAATAAGTTCCCTTCTGCTGTCACTCAGCTCACTGAAATGCACAGAGTGGGGTAACCAGAGTAAACAAACATGTAATACAACTCAGATGACAAAATGATTTTACTTAAAATAGTGTGACCTAAGATTGATAGCCAACAAAAGATTTTGAGTCATGCACTGTTGTAACTCTCTCAGGCCAGATAAGAAATTTAAACCGTGCAATGGAATCAAGTTGTTATTCGGGGTATGCTTGTTCAGAATCCAGGAACTCAGCTATAGAGCCAGGCCGGATAGCTTATCCTAAATATTGCACCATGTTTGACTGCTTTCCTGGCAAAGCTAATTAATGCACCATTTTAATTTCATTTCCTTCACAAAGTGGGCCCAGACAGCAATGTCTCTCTACTGGACCGATGCTGCTCCATCTGGGCTCAGTGTTGTAAACTCCAACAATGTTGAGCTGGTATCATTTTCTAAGTTAAATTTTCTATCAAAATCATACAATATTTATTGGACTGCACAAACCACAATCTGCTTTAATTTCAAAATCATGAGACATGAATTGTTTAGTACAGTTTGCTTTTTGTCCAAAACAATTGGTTTCTGTACAAACATTGTTCTGTCGTATATGTGCCTGTATTGAATGTGGACCAGAACCTGATGAGGAATACTCAAATCTGGACCACAATCCTGTGGAAAATGTTCCAGCCAAAGTTCACAGACGAGGAGAAAATCTGGGTGGGGCTAAGGGCGGGGATAATTAGGGCTATGGCAGTTAACCACCACAATTAAATGATAGTCACAGTTTGACAGACCTGTCAGTCTGATGAACAGTTGACTGCTTGTGCCCTAGCGCCGCAGTGACAACAATCTTTGTTCTCAGCTCTCCAGCTGCTGGTGGTAACTATTTGGAGTATTTGGACTCTCAGGGTTTCATCAGTCTTGGTATCCACTGCCCAGTTTCATGACATCATTCTATCTCACTAGACAAAAGGGACCGAACACGCAGGGGAAATTCCCTTCCAGGAGGCTGTTACACAGAAAACACACTAATGTGACCGGATCAGTTCAATCTATACCACACATCCAAACAATATGAGACTTCCAGTTGATGAAAAGCTCATTGAAAACTATACCACAACATTGAATGGGGCTCACCATACACAGCTTAACACAGCCTCTCCGAGCTGAGAGTCAGAAGCATTAACACATGAATACAGACCAGTCAAAACAAAGCTTGTCGCAATCTAAACACACATCCGCTCTGATACGCTGCAATTAGATGCCCTGCCTCTGTGAGGAAATTTAATTCACTGCATCAATCAGCAACTGTTTAAACAAGAGCAAGCACAAACTTATTTCAGGCAGAGCTGCTAAAACAGCAAAAACAAAACAAAAACAATGACAGGCAACTTATCTGTTGTCTCCAGGGCTGGAATATCAAACAAATTTTGCAAGATGTTTCTAATCAAATCACAGCCAGCTACATGAACAAACAGCACATTTGCTTGCCTATGTTTCCAGCAGCGGACAGTGACAATGACTCGTGTGCACATGCTGCTGGGAGAGCTGGGAGCTGGTTGAACTAACAGGGCCGCACATGCCAATACAAGTCTGAGCCTGGCATTACAGTGATGGATAAGTCATAGTCGGCTGCCGCCGCCCAGGGAACTGACTGCTGAGCGTTACACCACGGCACACAGACTATAAAACATTTCATTAGCCATTTCTCCGGGACGTGGACGATCATTTTCCTGCCAGCTGTCTCTGACAGGCTCCACCACTAAGACTGAAACATGCTCCTCTTTCACCGAAGTTTTGGCAACTGATGTCAATTATCTGCAAGACTGAGCAGTGGGGGCAGAATGGGAACGATACTAGGCCGGAGATGGAGGCAATATGCAATTTCAATAAAGAGAGAAACAGGTCAGCTTTTAGGATCTGCAGCCAATTTCCAGAAATGGCACAATTTCAAAATAAAGCAAAAGGAAGAATACAGACTCACCCCATCCAGTAGAGTCTTCGATAAGTGGACACGTGGATCCTTCCGGAAAGGGAACTCTAGGTTTGCTATGTGGAAGATTGAGTTGTCTCTATCGATCATGAATACTTCATTTTTTCCGTTGATCAACATCATGTACCTGTGGGAGAAGAGGATGAACCGTTAAGTAGTTGTCCTTACAAGTTGGCAACTTGGACTTGGTCAACTTGCCATTATTGAAGCGGTATCTGTGGGTTTGTTGTTGTTTTATGAGTCATTTGCATTTACATTTAAGTAGGAATTTATTAGTGAAAGTGAGGTGGCATTGAGCTGTGGCCTCTTTCGTTATCTTGCATTTCTCCAGCCAGATGGAATGGACAAGCCTGGCCATTTCTTTTACTGAGTGACAGACAAAAAAGCATTTTGAAAGAAAATTTTATATATATATATATATATATAAAGTAGCACGGTAGAACTTCTATACAGAATTTAGCAGAAAATTGTCTGCTAATTGCAGATGCTATCACTCACAAGGAGCCTATTGAGAAGATGAAAAGGTGAAAGTGTTTTTAGTGGCATATTTTGTTTGTGTTTTTTTTTTTTTTGGATAATTTTAAATTAGATAAAACTTTTGCATTGATTATATTTAAATCACTATTTATCAAAGGCAAGAGTACGGCTGAAATGTGTGTTTGAATTTAGTTTTTTCTCCTTCTAATGAAAGGAATTAAAAGGAATTATTTTATTTTTGTCTACAGGATAGTTGGTTGTGGGAAATTATATTGTTAGATGCTGTGCTCTTCCAATCTACCACTCAAAGCCCTGAACGACATTCATACAACACTTATTCCCAAAAATAACGCACACACACACACACAAGCAGAAGCATTCTGGGGTTTAGTGTTATGCCCAATGACACTAAAAAATGCAAATCAGCATGTCTGTGAATCAAACCACTGACCTTCTGCTCTTTACCTCCTAATATAAGCACTTCTCCACTGTTGATTGCCTACTTCAACATTAAAAGTACAAGCACATGAGTGAGGAGCCGGGAGAGTGGATGGTTCCTCACTGCAGAATGGTTAACTGAACTGAACAATATATATGTTTCACAGATGAACTTTATATAATGTTAAAGATAAAAAAGCAACAAGAAAGATTTAACATATTGATGTTTTCCATTTCAGTCACAGTTTGGTTTTGTTCTCTGTTATTTACTGCCAACTATTAATACACTTAATTAATACATGGATCTTTTGCTTAAAGTTCATTCCTCCACATAAACACTCCTGCCTATCACTTTCTTAATTAGTTTATGTGCAGGATTTAATATGTTAATCATATTTTAAAGCCCAGCAGCTCGAAGCGAAGAGAGGCAACACTTGAGATTTGGGCTCTGCTCAGTATAATAAAGCCTCTGTGTACTGATATAAAGTGCAAATTGGTAGTGCTGAAATCCAGTAAAGTGAAAAGTATCACCATGTCTGGAGAAACAAGAAATTTCCCTGCTAATTACAACTCATTAACAAAGAAACCACTTCAATTTATCTAGTGGTGCTCTACTAGATCTAAGTTTACAAATTGGGAGCAGAAAGCTGGATCAGAATGACTGTTAAACAAAATATACATATCGCAGCAGGCACCTTTTACCTGCCATATCTCATGTTACGAGGATTTTGAATTCAAAACAGTTGTTTCCTGGGTTCATAAATAATACCTGAAATATTTACAGCCACGTATATAAAATCTTTCTCACTATGAATTGTTCATGAGTTTTCTTATTTTCTGCTGTACAAAAGGTTTCCTTGCAACAACACACAAAAACATTGTTCTTGTTGGAGATTACTCTATCATCGCATTGTATATTACCAGTGGTGTGGGTGATTTGTTTGCACGAGCATGAAACTCAACTAATCCATGGCAGCCTTTACAGGTGAGATTAAATCTTAGAAGCGAATATACAACAAAGAAAATCACCCCCACAAACGCCTACAAATTCAACCTCTGCAGTAACACAACAGTGAGATGTACCGAAACTAGGCATCCTGCAGCAATGAACCTTTAAAAGTAATGCACTATGATTCAGTATGTCTACTACAACCATCTGACAAGGGACATAAATAGAGAGGACAAAACAAAAACCACTGCCAACATATTTAGGAATATCATCAGCAATAAAAGAAAGAAAAATTTCTTAAATTATAATATGGCGCTATCACCTACACAATTAACTTTTAATATGGAATGAACTGCATTCAAGTAGATCGTACAAAGTGATCAGAGTTTATACTGTAATTATAAATATTAGCCTTTTTTGGCTTATTATATAAATATACAATGTTCTATCAATACATATACATGTGTATATATACATATACATATATTGAGATTGAGAAGTTCCACTGGAGTTTATCTGTTATAATACAAACATCCCATCTGGACAATAGTCAGATCATTTAAAACCGGATTACAATTTGATGCAATCATGCCCCACTGCATGAGCTGCTCAATTTGGAAATTAGCCTAAAATGTAATGTGATATTTCACATTGACTGCTGCTAAATTTAACAATGTCAGATGAGCCTTTTGAATTAGGTCACATTGTTTGTTAGTTTTCCACATTAAGAAACATCATCATTATGCAAGTTAAAGCCAGATGATTTCCCATTTGTCTCTTTTTAGCTCACTGATGATAACATGGAACCGAACAATCACAGCCATCAAAACAGTGATTTATATGAGTTGTCTGTGAGCAACAATTCACACCAAAATGTTTGACCTGCTTCATCAAGATAGTCGCCCCATATCGGAGACAATTTCAAACGAGGGACATAATTCCAGATCCTGCCGCCTTCTACTGAAAAGATCTGTCATGCCCAAAAGCTTGGTGCTATTGTTCTCTTTGTCTTATTGCCATAAAAAGCTTGAATTATAAAAACATTCACTGGTGAATGTATAATTCTTTAGTAACCCAATCATTTACCTGCTTTCATTTTCATAAAGCTGAGAATATCCAGATTTTCAAAATGCAATTGACATTTTCAGTTAAATGTTTTTGGATGTGGTAATTGTCAGCATATTCTACATATTCCCAGAATTGTAGTCAGCCCATCACTCATGAGTAAAGTTACTCCTGAGATGTGTAAATTTTCAATTCATTACTAAGTCATTCAGTGACATCCGGGTATGGACCATTGCAATTTCAAGTCAAAACACAGCAGCAGCCGCCCTCCTGTCCTCTGATGCATGAGAGTTACAACCTATTGACCATTCACGAGTTCCTATTCTCATTCAGGAAATGGAAGCACAGCTGTTTTCTGCCACATAAAATTACTGTGGAGGGAAATTGAGATAAACCAAATAAGATACTTTACCAAAATTCAGAAACAAAGGTTAATTTCCATTATCAATCAAACTTAGCGATCTTTCACATCAATCGATTTCCTGAAGAAGTCATGTTAGCAAAACAAACTTTCCAAGGAATTATTAGTGCTGAAGAAATGGTCCAAAATCTAATGACTGAACACTAGAAAGGCAAGAAATGTAGCAAATACTTTGGCTTGAGGAGAAATGGCTGGGTGACATGACTAGTTGTTTCCATGCTAATTATTTTGTATCATGTTCTTTGGTTGAGTGGTGGAGGAGAAGTCCTCGGAGGCACGATGCTGTGGAGAAGGCGGATTATCAGGTACCTGCTTTGGCTGTAAAATAAATTAAGCTCATGAACAAATGTCTGTGTTTAGCAATCTGGTGGCTTCATTACACACCTTTATGAGCTCAATTACACTTTGCAGGCTGCCAGCTGCTCTTCAACACAAAATACCAAGTGGTTAATAAAGCAGGATGAACTAATGTCGCGATGAGCAACTGCAGTTCTGATATATTTTGAAAGGTTAAGTGTTCAAATTAATGACTAATTATGTTGTACCTTTAAAATAAAGGACATGCAGGAAGTACCCAGACCACTTTACTTTTGTCACATTTTGCAGCATTATAGAAAAATCCTTCCATTTCATCCTCATTGATCTGCACTCAAACCCCATAATTATAAAAAAATAAAAAATAAAAATAATAATTTGAAAATGTTTGCAAATTTAATTATGAAAGAAAGAAAAAAAAACTGAAATGTCAGATTGTCAGAATCAGTGTTGAAGCACCTTTGCGGGTGATTACACCCTTGAGTCTATTCAGTTATGACCCGATAAGCTTTGCACAACTGGATTTAGGGATTTTATGCCATTCTTCTCTGCAGATCCTCTCAAGCTCTGTCAGGGTAGATGGGGCTGGTGGTTGACAGTTATTTTCAGGTCTCTTTAGAGATAGTGGATTAGATTCCAGCCACTCACAGAGTTGTTCTGAAATCACTCTTACATTATCTGGGCTGAGCACTTCGGGTGACTGGTTTTCATTGAGGATGTCTTTCTGTTTGTTCCTTGTTCCTAGTGTCCTCGCCTTCACTGCTGAAAAATACTCCCACAGCATGACGCTGCCACAGCCATGCTTCATCGAAATGGTATTGAGCATGTGATTGTCCCGTCAGGTTTCCTCCAGACAGGACAATGACACTTGAAGCTAAACTGTTTGAAATGGGTTTCAGGGATTTTTGTTCCTTGCAGTATTCGTTGCTTTTTTCAAACTCTCACTGAGGTGAGGCTTGAGCATGGCAAATTGGCTGCAAGGTTCAAATCAGTGGAGTGTTCTCCCAGTTTTACAGACCATCTCCGGAGTTCAGCCAGAGTAACCGTCAGGTTATTGCTCATCTCTCTTACCAAGGGTCTCTGCTCAGTTCTATGAATACTTTCTGAATGCATTCCTGACTAAGTTATTACAATAAATAGAAAGCACCAAAAAAAAAAAGAAAAAACTACCTTAGAGGATGCACACCTTTCTGGAAAACAAAGTCTGATGACGGAGAAGAAATTTGAGATTAAAGATTTCCTCGCTGACAAAGCAATGCAACTCTAATACCATTTCCACAGAAGGATTAGCTGCAATATATATGTCATCAATACCAGCTGGTTCAAAGTGAGAAACTTGACAAGCTTCCAAGAATAAGTACGTGGGCATAATATTTCACCAGCTGACAAGTCTGCATTTAGAAGAAAGATGTGTTTTCTATGAGCATTGTACGCAATAGTAAATGATTTTTCCATTGTAAATACAGAGCTTTCAGTCTCCCCAATATTTTCTGAATTAACCAATGAACCTTTTGTTCTTTAATATGACAGAAAACATTGAAAAATACCCAGCACAACACCCCAGAAGCTAATTCAACTGCAAATGTTATAAAACCAATACATGTGGAGAATCCTCTCACTGAAAAATTGGGAACAATGAATGAACTCTCCGGGATCCATCACCTTATCGTGGTGGAGAGGTCTGTGTGCCCAGGTGAACCTGAGAGCTGTGTTGTCGCCAGTCATGTGCTGCTGGTAGAGCCTCCCATGGCAAAGGGGTCTCAGGCGAGGGGCCAGACAAAGAATGGTTCAAAAGACCTCACGAAAGATAGAGGAGGGACTGGAGCCAGGCCGGTGGCCAGTTCTGCCACAGAGCCCAGGTGGGCAGAGACCGAAAGAGCGCCATGAAAAACTAATTTTCTCCCATTTTGTGGAGAAATTGCTGGGGTTGAGTGTGCTGCCATATGGGTTGCAGTGATAGTGAGGAGCCTCTGCGACACCTTGCTATCCCGTTCTGAGGGAGTTACAAATTTCACTAGCTACCTTTGCATGTTGGACAAATAACAGTGAATATGTAGTTGTTATTCTAACACCAAATATGGCTGTATGGGGATAAGCAAACTATTGGTATCACACAAAAGTCCCTGTCTCTAATAAACAATGACCTTTCTGTACTCCTAGGAATATATGCGTAGGTAGATGACACTCCCTCCCCCTCCGGCCATGATGGGAAAGAGCAAGAAAACACTAGTCTTAGAAGTGAGTGATCAAAATGAGTCAAGGTTTTCTTAATTCTTGTGGAAACTGCAGGGAAAAACTAAAAATGTGGGAGGAGAAGGAAAGGATGATTAGTGGGCCAGATATGGCTGCACTTACATTTCGCGGGGGGAGTGGACACACAATGAGAGCATTAAAAAGACATACAGGAAGTAAAGGGGAAGAAAGAGAACAGGAAATGACAGACAATCTTTAGGCAAATGATGATTTCCACAGACAGGAAGGTCCTTTTGTGCAAAGGGATGATGTCTTTTATCTTAGGAGGATGTGCGTGTGAGAAGATCAAACTGATAGACTTGGTGTCACAACAGAACAGATCTGTCACCCATTTAGGACATAACAGGGACGTGCAAAGCAGAAGTGGTTCCTCTACTGTATAATTGGCCAGTTACCCGTGGCTATCACTGTCAAGTATGCTCAGAAGAAGGCCGGGGACCATTAGTAGAGTGTAACTCCCACTTGTCCAATCTTTCATTGCAGTATCACCTTCATCTCGCTCTCTCTAAGAGCAGACACGGGATTTTCTTTTCATGACCAAAAGGAAAATATTTAATCTGACGTTCTCCTTTATTCATACAAGCATATGGCCCTCCTTGCTCTCTCCTTTCTGCAACTTTCCTCTGATGGGTGCTTTGAGAATTTGATTCTATCCCTAAGCCAAAATACTGCCCCCCAAGAAATTTTGCCCTAATGAGGCACACACAGCCATTGTGTCGGCTTTGCCAGTCTCATCTGATGGCATGACTGACAGCGGCTGAGCATGAGGGGATGCCTGAAATCAAATCCACAGGCTTTGTACATTATTAGTGGTGCGTCATTGAACAGAGCTGCTCTCTTACACTCAAGTGGATTTCTCATCTCAGACTGCAGAGTCAAAAAAAAAAAAAAACAACAACCATAAAATAAAATTTAAAAAATCCATCTTTCAATGTTGTGGCACATAAACAATATCTGATGTATTTTTTGGGGGGATATGCAACACAGTAAATAACTTTCCATAGCAGTCTATTTCTTTCCAGGCATTTAAAGAAAAGGTTTAAGATTGCAGCATTATATATGCTAGTTTTGTGAAAGTTTTTCAAAAGCAGAAGAGAAAATGGCTCTACAGTTTCACCCAAATTCACATCCACCTACCTTTTTGAATTCTGTGTTGATTTTTGGACTCTCTGACAGTGACTATTCCAACTTGGTGATAGTCAAAACAAACAAGCAAAAAGCAAACTGTTGGCAGCATGAATGCAAATGCACCACCACTGGCAAACTGAAAGCAAAGCCCCATATTAACATCAATACAAGTCATTAAACCCAGCAAGACGTGCGGCTGAATTGGCATTTAATGTGAGGATCCATCTCACTGACTTTAGAAAACTATAGAAAAAAATGCCAACTCACAGCTTAACTTAAACAACTTGGTTTATGTAACCCATGTCCTTCAGGTTACTTTGAGAGAAAAGACACACTATAAATATGTACGAGTGCTATTTACAAAATCCAAATTCTCCCAAGTCAATTCATGAAGCCATTGGCATTGTAGCCAGCCACTATGCATGGTTAGAAACATCATGAATCAATAACCAAGACAATGTGTGAAAGGCATGTCAAACCAACAATCAATGGAGAGAAAGGAGCTACAATAGACTCTCCCTAAAAAGCCCTAATCTGGCTGTGTGTTAGCTCAGATGGAGGAGAAAATTAAGAAAAATCAAAGCCTTTCTGGAGTCCACGTTCTATAATACGGTACAAATTGAGCAGCTTTGTGTGTTTGAAGTCCCAGGGACATGATTATATCCTCTTCCTCCACCTCCTCCTCTGGGGGCACAAACCAATCTAACCCTCACAGAAGACTACAAGATGGGTAAAAACCCACGTCAGTTAGTTTTGGCAAACACACTGATGAAGTTGGGCTTTCCAAAGCCCAGTAGAAATCCACATCTTGACAGATATGGAGAACCCATAGTTTTCTCTCTGTATGACTGGGTTGGATGCATCAGAGTTTTAGATTAGTGAGATTGTCAGGACTTCATCACTGTCGTGCCTGTTTTCGTGCTACAGAGCAAGGTGTATGGGCTGCTGGCCCATAACAGCTAGAGCTGTTATGGGCCAGCAGCCACAAGAAGAGGCAGCAGGAATCAGTCAAATGGGAAAGAATAAACATTAGATGTTCCTGAAAATCTAATTTTTTTTTTCCCCTCAATCTACTTTTTCCTGTTATAGTGATGATTTTGTATTTAATAAGGAAATAATTTAGAAAGTATTAATGAATTGTATTACAATGGGAAACTTTATTATCTTCAGTAGAACAACAGAGGAAAGCTTGAAGGAATGAAAATATGTCATATGTGGGTGAAACTTCTGGCAATAGGCAAGAGGGGGAAATCTTTCCAGACCACCTTGAAGAGACAAATTTCCAATTAAAACCCCATTTCAGGTAATCAGGAGCCCCTGGGTAGAAAGGCGGAAATTAAATAAGAGAGTCCCTCCAACACATGAAGAGAAATACAAATGAAGATCAAAATCCACCACTGCAATCAGGAAGTAGGTAGCTTTGTCTTAAAATGTATCGACTAGTGATGCCTAAACAGGCAATATCCTTCCATCCTGGCATCAACACTAGTTGATGTTACAAAACAATCTGAAATATATCCCAGATTTAAGGAGATCTGTATTCTCTTTTAAAGTGTCTCATTGTCAGCAATTATTTTTTCAATTTCAATATCACATGAAAGCAAACTTAAATTGGACATGGCTATTTTCTGGACAAATGAAAAAGGCCGTTCAGGCACTGCACTAAGAACCATTTTGCTTGGTAGAAGCCGACGGTGGAAATATTAGAAAAAAAATGTTCCTCAAACACTAAATACAGACCCTTCGCTCCTCTGCACATAAAAGACAGCATTTCCCCAAATGAGACCACGGTCTGATTAGCTCCATGTAGCAAGGACACAGCCAACAATACCGCGGTTGACTGGGAGCAAAAATAAGCAAATGACACACCAACAGGAGACTGACACCAAACTGACAAGAAACCCACAAAGGAAATCAAGTTTTGTTTCTACAGTATCAAACCTTTTGCAATGTAAATATGCTGAGGGACGGGTTGAGGTTGTTTACACTAAGAAAAAAATGGCTTCAACCCTTGGTAGTGGAGTTTCAACAAACCCCAACAACTTGAGAATATCCTCAAGAGTCCGAATAAAATGTATGCATCTATGCCGAGTCTAAAAAAGTTGTTGCAGTGAAAACACTTTCAAAAGTTTTGCTGACACTATAACTCTGTTTCTTCTTTTACATGATGCCTCTATTGCTGGGATACACTAACATTATGTATGATCATGATCACAGTGATCCTTTTTTCAAATCTGTCTGCACCTGTAGAGCATTTATTTGAATAAATACATAAAAATAAGACCAATAAGGAGAGAAAATGAAATCACAGAACATTAGGTAGCAAAAACCCGCAGTTCACTAATACGACACACACTAAGCCACATGACCAGTCCTGACTGAATCACGCTGAAAATCCTTTCCCAATTACACAGAAGCACAATGCGTCCCGGTGAAGTCTAAACTGCTTTGGTGGGAGAGACTGGTTGTGTCACGGAGCTCATATTGGCTTCAGAGGCTCAGCCGGTTATTATCATTCACCTCAGCTCCAAGCAATGTGTCAAACCAGTCTTAGCCTAACTAGCTCAACAAGCACCAAATCCATAATGAAATGTGAAAATATGGCAGTATGAAGTATAAATTCAATTAAACTATGAATCAAAACAGTAGAAACAGCATAGAAAGCCACAGCTCCCTCAGAGGAATTGATTATTAAATTGATTATTCCTATGTTGGGGGACAGACTTGATTGAATTTGTGATTCTTAGATAAATAAGATCTGTGGAAAGCCTTCACGATTCATATTTCTTAGTGCAAGTGATCCCTATTAGCCATTTGCCACTTATTATTTTAGTTAATTTCTTCATGTTTTGACTATAAATATGCAGAAAAGAGTGAAGAATGTCCATTATAATTTCCCAGCAGACAAATGTCTGACACTATCAGTTATTGCCAGACCAACATTCAAAAAAACAAAACAAAACCCATTGAAATTCTGTTCTCTGTCATGGGCAACAGAGTAAAGCATTAAATCCGCATTTGAGAAGTTGGAATTAGTGAATGTGTGACGGTTCTTAAAAAATGACTTGGACATTATTCACCAATCAAAACAGATGCCAATTAATTTTCTGTTAATAGACGAAGTGATTAATAAAATAATCATTGCAGCTGTATTATACACCCATGCTTCCTTTTGCTGGATTTCTGGGATAATAGAAGATTTTATACAGTATGTGCTGTAGTGTACTGACTCATTTTAAGTTTTTATTTATTTATTTTTTAAGACTCAGGTTTGCTTCTCCCCGGCAAGAGAGAGTAGTACACCATATTCTCAGCATGATGAATATCCTGCAGTCATGAGATGACTCATACCTAGCATACTTTGCCTCTCTGTGCTTTTCATGACTGAAAAGAAAAATTTGATGCGATTATTCAGGTAAGGCTCAGGTACAGTTGCAGGGCAAACTGGTGAAGGACGAGAGATTGAGTAACGGAAGAGCTCAGCATCATTCTCTCCTAAAATTTAAGAACAAAACTTTCTACCATCACTTTCAAGCACTTGCAGATGACGGCCGTTGATTACATACACCAGCATCGCACCATCTTGGTCAGGGAGGCCAGATCTGTACTCTGTTCTGACTCGCTCTTGGAGGAAATTAAAGTGCCGATATGTAAAACTGTCTGCAGTCATTAAATATTCACCAGCACGCTGCACATTTGCACTGACAAGAGAAGCAGCAGACTACTGGCACACTAAAAACTCCTCCATCCTTCCACTAAAGACTGGCTTTTGGCAACAGCGACATAAAACAAGAGAAAACAATAAATTCCCACCCCAAAGGTCGTAGGAAAGGGGAAAAAAAAACAAAAAAAACAACCAGCCTATTCCTTTTCTTACTGTACAATGAACAGTCAATTAAATTTATAATTCCACAGTCCACAATACAGTGGACAGACTGATTAGCAGTACCATTATTAAAGCGTAATAAGAAGCAGAGGTTGTATCAGTATTCCTCTTTGTCTTCACTAACATTGTATTAACACCTGTGACACACACTATCTCGATAGAAAACTCACATGGAGCCATGAATGCTCTGTATCGACTCACAAAAGAACTGTAATGAATGGGAAAACCCCATCGCTCCAATTGGGAACACAAACAGCAATACCTGTACTGACACAGATAGTTATTGTGAAGAAAATCAATGATCAAAGAAACCCACCGTGTGCCATCAGCTTTCCAGCTAACTTTGTATGGATGCTGTTCCAAGAAGCGAAGATTTTGTCTGTCCATGGACACAGGTTGAGCACCAGGAAAACCAGACCTGCAACATAAAACGAGTACACAATAGATTACATTTATTTATTTGATAACCAAAAGCCTAACCTTTCAGCTTCAGCCTGAATTAAAAGTTATTTGCACAAACACAAGGGTTAGCACATGTTCTGAGTTGTATCATCTCTCAGGTCTCTTAGGGGGGACCGTCAGAGGCAGCAGATACACACATTTTAAATATTGTTTTACTTGGACTACATTCAAAAGACTTCGAAAGACAGGCATCAGTCGCTATTTTACAGGCAATCACACAGGCACAAAATGACTGAACGAGCTGATGGGACACTTAATAACAAAATGTAAAAAGCATGGATACGAAGTGCAAAAAGGTGGCACAAAGTGGGCGATCAGCAGCAGGAATTGGTATTAGGCACAATATCCTGAGAATTGTAGTTTTATGTAAATGTTCCATGAACCAGAACAGTTGCTCCCATATCAGAGGATAAAAGCACACCAAGGTATTAGCAAAAGCAGATAGCAGCATGGGCTATTCCTTTTACTGCGACGGGACATAGCATTTGAGCCCACTCGCTGCAATTCCATTACAGAAGTTACAGCAACATCTTTATTCAGAAAAATCTATTACTTCTGATGCTTGTCTCAAAGTGATTTAAGACAAATGACTCACTCAAGAAACAATACAGTACACACAAATATGCGTCCAGTTTCCCAGAGGAGGGCAAAGAGAGGTAGTTACCTGTCCCACTCAGCCATCTCTTGACACATTCTTTGGATCTCGCCTAGTTTCGGTTGTGTGATGACCTGTGTGACGCCTCTCACTGTGATGCCTTCAAGGAATACTGCACCCTGTGAGTTAAAAAAAAATAAATAAATGATAAAGAAAAGGCTTGAACTTGTATTTAATTTAGAAAAGAAAAACATTCATAACCCGCCTACACATACAGGAGAAACATTTTAAGTACTTTCCAGACAGCTGCTTCTTTGCTTTATGAATCCCTGTGTGCAGGAGCGACAGGTACAAATATTGGAAATTCATCTTTTTCACTTCTCCACATTTTAAAACATTCTCCCTTCATTTCTTGATGGATCCACCTCATAAAAAACCTGCTCATCTACTTCAACTCCCTGGAAACTCAACTCCAACCTTCCACTTTATGAAGGACTCAATTTTTCTTCACAACATCTGTGGCACACCTTTCTTTCTTCATGACCTTTTCCCTCTCATTCATTGATCACGCTTGTTAACTGGTATAAAATGATCATTTATGACAATCAAGCATACAAGGCTGCAGTGAGAAGAGAAAGACCATTATCATAGAAATTAATTTCAATCTAGACGGAGTAACATGCATTAAACAGTAGTGCCGCAGTTAAGTCTCATTTATCTGCCTTAAACTAAGACACCTTGAGTTCACCAAATCAAATTAAGGTCGTTTTTAATAACAGAATATAATTAATGTTTCATGTTTCACCAACAATGTGCATATTTATTTGACTTATTAATCACTCAGTTTTTGCAGGACTTTTTCGCATCCTATTACAATATTTCCTAATGGTACAATTAATTCTTGGCCCAAACAAGCAGCATGAAGAAAACTGATGGATCAATCACTGCCAAGTGATTAAACTGTTACAATGTTTACTGCATCTCTCATGGTGCTCACTGAAAACTCTACAAAAGCAAAGAGGTGACATGAGTAGTCATATTCTCTGCCAATGTCACAGTCTCATATTGCTCCACAAGTGAAGGTCCTGCAGCAATAATAACAAAAAAATAATTGTTAAAAGAAAATGTATTTCAAGTGTCACAGGACTTTCTTACGGTTCAGTGAAATAGCTCATATATATGATAATTTATATTACATATTACATTTAGATTTAGAGAAGCTGTAGTTGCAGTTAGTCGATTAAATATACTTATTACTATTTTACTTCTAGCTAGGTAGTGAGGGTCGATAATAAAAAGAAAGAAATTGCTGTTCCTCTCTGCTGCTCTTTTTTTCAAATATTACATGGGTGGCTGGGTTAAAGTAAACTTTTAATGGAAGCTAAAACGTTTTGTCATAGGTCGATGCTAAAGATCCAACACTAATGTTAGCCAAAAATGATCAGCTAGCTAAGCTGTGGGCCAAAACTTGCCCGTGCCCTCCTGCAAAGTTTGGCACCATTTCAGAAACTCAGCATTACTATGAGTCTTCAACGGGAGAAGCCAAGTGATTATTAATCTATGTACATCCTATCCAAAAGTAGCGGAGCAACGTTTCTACTTCTCAAATCAAAATTCTGTTCATCCAGCCAGGCTGACATTTCTTCTCATAACAGCCAACTGGTTGGCGGCCACCAGTCTGACTGCGAAGCAGTCCACTCAACCAAGAGACAGTATTGCTTAATGACAGTGAAGTAATACAGACTGCAAGGGCTGCTCGCTTCTCTGGTTTTTTCAATCTAGAGCTGTCTGCTGTATCACATTGTCAGCTATTAGATTTAATTTAGGCTTTCAGTGAGCTTGGTGTGTAATAATGTATGGTTCCATCCACTCTTTGACCCATATGACATATGACATGCATTTAAACGGATGTTTTGATTTACTTTTGATGCTTTCGTCTTTGCGGTGCCATTTTAATTGAAGTTTCCTTTAACTACTTAAGTTGTGTTAAATGGACGAGAGCATCAGCAGAGTACAGTTTTAATTTTATCGAAATTTCGAGATACATTCAGCTGAATTTTTGCATAAGATTGAACCTAAGAATCATCCCTGGACCCCCTGCTACACCCTGCATGAGATCCATGTCCTGCAGAGAGGGGTCAATGGATTTTCTACTCGATAGTCCATTTCCTGGAGCTCTCCGGAAGTCTCACCAGTTTTAGCTTCTCTTTCTTTCGTTTGCTGGACGCTGACCCAGAGGAGCTGGGGCCCGACTCCTGGCTGACCGCGTTACCGTCATCATCCATTTCCCCATCATCGTCCTCAAAGCACCACTCTGGCAGTGCAGGGGCAGAGGGTGTGTCCTCCTCATCCCCATAGCGACGGAAAAGCTCTTTGAGGTAGTCTCCCTTGTAGATCCCTGGGGCCCGAGCCTGAGCGAAAGCAGCTACAGCTGCTTCAACACTGATAAGAGATAGAAACAGAGATAGGTTTGTTTCTAAAAGGGTTTATTCTACCATTTGTTCATATTGCTTCAGAATATTTCAATCTTAAAAAAAGGACAGGAGTTAAGTCTAATATTCTCATAGAAAAGAAGTATTCATAAATAATTTCATATTCTGGATGGAATGACTGTACACATAAAAAAACAAAAGTAAATAAAAAAAAAAAATATCATTTGATGAATTAAACACATGATACTAGCATGAGGGGTGCAAATGCTTTCAGAATATTCCTTACACAGGAAATAGGGGGTGGTGGGAAGGTTTTATCATCTTACCACCTCCCAGTGATTCTGTTTTCTCAGACTACTATTTCCCTACTGAGTAAAGACATCCTCACCGACCCAACCTCTGGTGTTGTAAAATATTGGAACATCTCAGTCATGGGGAAATGCTTTGTGTTGAGGCGGTTGTGTAGGGGGCTGCATGTCATATGGTTTGTGTTGTCATGCAAAATGATTTTGAAGATGGTGAAAATTTGCTCCCAGCAGTATGAGTTGTCAAAGTAGGTCAGTCCTTACCTCCAGTCCATCTTCTCCACCAGGTACGCACACACCAGAAAGCCTGTCCGATTGAAGCCATGCGTGCAGTGGACACCTTTGGGAGGAAAAAGAAAGTTGAAAACCCTCTTAATTTTAACTTTAACTTTACCCAACACGAGCAAGACTCATTTGCTTTGGGTGTTTTGAGCAGGGGCATAAATTCACACAAAAGATTTACAAAGAGATGCCTTTAAACTGAAACATTCACAGAGGTAAGCAGAATTTTTTTTTTTTTTTTTTGAAAAGGGGGGAGGGCACATGAGACAAACAAAAACAAGGAGAAAGTGTGCTGTTTAAAGCACAGCATTTGTCAAGAAGACTTTTGACTCAAGGCCACAAAACACTCACAAAAGACTTGGGTCATGTGCTCACTATTTCAGAAAAACTCATCTTCAAATTTTGTAGCAAAAAGACATTTTCACAGACAAACATTCTTCAGTAGATTCTGCACAGGGTTAAAACTACACTGAATCAAACCATCTGACGCTCATAGTTCCACCGCACAAGAAATTTGCCCAGCAACACCAACGCAAATGAAGATAAAATGAACCAGTGTCAGAGGACAGGGATCACGTTTACCCAGCCCAACCATCTAATTTGGACATGTGTGCCGCAGAGACAACAAAGCTTAATCACCAGCTGGCCGAAGGCAGGACATCACTGTGATGACATTCACACATTCTGCTCTGATGTTTAAGCAGTCTGATTTCCAAACCAGGCAACAGCTCAGAGACAAGAAGAGATCCGGACAGGAATAAAAGATGCTGGAGTAAGAGAGCACCCTGCTGTCAGTGATATAAAAGTGCAACTTCAATGTCCATTTGTATTTAGTAGGTTCCCCCGGCAAGCCTTTTGGCACTCTCACAGCCGAGTATTTATTCGAAACCTTTTCCTTTTACACTGCCAAAATGAGTGTGAGTGTTTGAAATTAATGTAATTTAATTCAGCAGTGCTCCAATAAACCCTCCTTACATGCTCAGTTTCTTTTGGAGGTCGTAAATTAGCTGCAGAATAATTTTAGAGGTTGAAGTTTCTGGTACTAATGAGCTTGACCTAGATGTAGCTTGGTGAGTTATTATTTTTAAGAGCGCAATTACTTTTAAAATCTATCACATATTTTAAATGTTCCTGTTTATTAAAAGTTTTGTCATCCTTCCCTCTGGGACTCTAAACAACAGATGGATTTACTGTGTAAAGATTAAAACTTGATTCTGAATTGCTGAAAACCTAGGTCACTGTTTCTGTGCAGTCATTTCATTTCACTTCGCTGACATATACACTTCCACACAAATAATCTGTGATACTTTCTGACATATTGGGTTTAAATTTGCTGAACTAAGTCTCTTTATGAATGTTGCTGTGTTGGAAACTATTGCATATGAATTTCGTTTTTGAGAAGTGCAAAATAAAAAATTAACAGTACAGTTGAAACATCTACGAAAACAATTTGCCCACATGTGGACATCTACACAATACTAACTTTCAAGCTGAACGTATTGAGAAAGGTTTCACCTAGAAAGCACCTACGCAGTAATCAGTGGGAGAGAGGTGCTGTTTCTCATGTGAAACTCCTACATACTTTAAAAGCCAAAAGTATGATGAATCACACAAGGCTCTTTGCTTGACAGCTGTGTACATTTGGTGCAAATGCAGCTGAAAGTCAGGTTGTGAACAAAGCTTGAGATGGCCATTTAACCTTTAGCTTCAACACAAAGCTACCCCAGCCAATTCAGACAGGATATATTGAGCTGTACTGGTGGTCATGGAAAGCTATTTACTGTTAAAGAGTATAATTGGGAGGAAAAAATACTTCTTAGCTCAAAGCCCAAGACCCTGTTCATTTTAGAGTAAGACTGCTCTCTGCTGGACACAGACTGCTACCACGAATAAGCCACTGATGTGCTGCACTTCACTAACACAAGTATTCAGTAATTCAGAAAGTCATTTTAATCCAAAGTGCATTTATGAGCCTTTACACTACAAATATAGCTAAATTTCCAAAAGCTGTCAATCTTTATTGTAAACATTTAAAGAAGCTACAATGGCATCTTTTTTTCCAAGTTAAAATGCAGTGAGAGCTACTATTTCTTCCACTTCCTGCTACATTCAAACTCACACACAAAGTAGTTTTGAGTACTAATTGATTTCTCTGTAATTTATAGATGATCAAGATCCTGGACATAAAAAAATAGCCATAAATTTATTTAACTTTTATACCTGTGAAAGGAGATGTCCCTACGCAAGTAGAATGATAGGGACTAAAATCTAGCAAATGCAACAACTGTTGTCTTTACAAGCAATGGTTTCCTTACCAATCAGCTCTGTGGGATTCTTCTCCATGAAGAGTTCGCAAAGTGAGATGAACATTTCAGTCGTCTCTTTTGAAGGGCATTCCCCATGGCTGAAAAAAAGGAATGACAGTATCAGTGCATTACCCAGAATGGGCAACATCTTAAATATGTTTAACTTGTGACAGAAACTTCTCTCATACCCTTTACATTGGAGCTTTACGTATTTGATCCCTTCTTTTTCAATGTCATTGCGGTCATAAAAGCGAGTAGTGTTTGTCAAATCCACAAGCAAACCCATCTTCACCTGAAAAAAAGAGAAAAAGCACAGCTATAGGACAACCATTTTTAAAATTTTGCTCAGAAATTCAGCCATCACAGAGTTACTTACTTTGAGACTTTTTAAAAAGTTGGACAGCATGCTTGGGTGAAACCTGTTCTCCTCTGCAACTTGGTCATCATATCTGGGACCCAGCATTGTTTTCATTGGCAGGAATTTACCTATGAGGGAATACACAAGCAATGAATCAGGGACATTAGAGTAAAAAAAAGATCTGTATATTACTTACTGTGATCACTACTCTTTATTAGTGGATCAACTGATTGGCTGATGGACAGAAAATGAAGTTGCATCAAAAGTGATAACAGATTATTAATTCAAGTCTTAATAAAGAACAAATACACATTAAAAAAAAATCGCTTGTTATCACCACAGAAATAAGAATAATCTCTATTTTCCATGATAACAAGGCATTCATATATATAACTTATCACAAAGTTAATGGTGATAAGTCTTTAATACTTTCAAATTTACACATTGAAAAATCTGTGAGTCAATAAAATTATGTCACATTTATCGATAAAAAAAATATAATAGTAGGTTGCAACCACGCAGTTGTCACACTCAACACTTTATAGATGGGTGTAATGTGTTACTTATTTAAACACATTAAAAATGCAGATGAAGTCCTGGCATCGCTGACAGTGAACTTTTACAAATTTGAGACAGATTAAAATGACCGTGGTACTTGGAGCTTTGGGTGTGAAGCTCCTGAGCGCAGTGCTGGACATATGATCACTAATGAAACGCAAAATGATAAACCAAGCACTGTGGACAGGCCGACGCGTTTTAATGGGCATCAGCACGCCCCGCTCCAGCTCCGGTTTGTTTGGACACGTGATCCTACGACCACCGAGCTAAGCAACCCAGCAACAATCTCCTCAAACGTCCCTCTTTTTCTGCTGAAAAATATCGAATGAGCCCAACACGGCCCACAATATCCGCTATATCAGCGTTAAATTACAATTTATAGCTGCTAAATAAAACATGGCCCGTTAGCCACAGGTGCCATGTCAGCTAAACGGCGCGCGCACACGCGACGCTGAACTTCATTCAAAAATGTGGGAAATTAAAAACTCGTCAGCAAAAAAAGGAAAATTGCACACACTGTTTGGAAAAAAATCGGCATTTCATAAATTCACCGCAGTCATAAAGTTAATACGGCAGCGCAATGCAATCCAAAGATCGATGCGTTTGATCATACAAATCCTATTTTAGCCCGAGTTGGCAGCGTCTGATGCTCACATAGCAGCTTAAATAAGACTGTTAATAAACCAAGACAGCTACACGGTGCTGGTATTATTAGAGGAAAATTAACAGGTGATTGTTGTGGAACAGACACAAGCTAACATGAGCAGCAACACGCACTTCATGATGCTCCTCCTGAGGCCAGTTAGCCGACTTATTCATTTTTCGCTCACCCGCCACAGGTTGTCCTCTTCTGGGACAGTTCCGCCATCGAGGAGGGGGCCCGGTGTGTGACATGTTTGTGAGAGAGGAGGGGGGTGGGTTGACAGATTGAGCCGGTTGTGAATAACTAGCCTGTGGCTCGATGCTCCCTCTCTGAGATCCCCGGTTTGTCGTTCACCCAGGCACCGCGGATTTGGGGCCTTTCAGCTACCAATTCAAGTAAATCATCCAACAAACGTGAGGCCAGCCAACTTCCTGACGGGCCGGCAGCTTAAATACTCGGCACATATGTTATTTCGACTCTTCGCCGATCAGCATCCCGAAAATGGCTTTATCTTTTCGGTCTGTTTTTTCTTTTTAGGTCCACAACAGTCACAAATCCAGCTAGCTAGCTATATAGCAAGCAAAATAATATGACGCTTCTTCTTCTGGTGTTAATGTGTGTAGTTCAAACAACTTCCTGTGTCTCACTGCCACCTATGGGGGAGGACTGAGAACTACAAGGATGCTCCCTTCAAACAGCCTCAAAGAAAAAGAAAAAGAAACAGTGTTGAGATCGCTGGCTACAAGAAAAATTGCATTGCTGCCTCCTATTAAAAAAGTTTTGTATAGTAAATATCCTCACAAACCAAGTCTTTGATTTGTGTTTGCAAGAAACAGAGAAATTGGAATTTGTGTTGGATAAATAATTTTAGGGCATCATCGTGTGATCTAAGTGGGTGTGGGTGTTTTCATGTGTGTCACATGAGTTAGTGGTCAACTAATTCATCATTCTCTGTCTCTCCTTCTTCGTTTGGCCCTCAGTGCACCATATCAGCTGTGTTCCTTTAAAGGAGTTTTGTTTTATTATATTTCTTCAGATCATGTTTATTTTGTGGATAACTTGTATCTTACAGCCACGTGTATTTTTATTAATGACAGGGTGACTCATATTTTGAAGGAGCAGCATTTACACAGCCCTTCAGTATATGTATACTCATACTCACAATGAATTGTTTGCATGTTAAGAAACAAATACTGAGTATAAAATAAACAAAGCTGGAGGATAGAGGAGGACACTGGAGAAACAATCATTAAAGTGTGCGTTGCAGTAATTAAGAGAAAATTCCAATAAAGTGCTGTTGGTTACAAGGAACATAATTTATAGCATTTGAATGTATATGTACTTTACCTTTCTGGGCTTTAGAAGCTTTTCCAGTATGTATGAAACTCTTATTCATGTGGTCACCATGTTTAGAAGAAAACAACAGAAAAAACTCTTCTTGAGGCTTTTGATCCACATCCCAGTAAAAATCTCTCCTGCCACCAAGTGGTCAGTCATGACCACTTCCAACCATATGGACTGGATTAGAAGGTATTTTAAATCTGTGTATGTCTGAAGTGATTTAGGTTAGGTTGGGAATGTAGCTGATAATGGCACTGGAAGCAGTGAGGGAATGGGGAAAGAATGCACCCCTTTCGATTCCTGAAAAAATGTTTGAATGAAGTGGGACCTGAAAGTTTTGAAACAGAGCTTTGGCTTTGTGTGGATTTGTAAACGATTGTTGAATGATTATGTATGGTTAAAGACAAGCTTATATGACTGTTTATTCGTGATTGTTTATCTGCTGTTGTTAATAACCCACGAATCAGTCAAGCAGAGCGCTAGGCTTCACGTTTGAATAAAGGTTCAGAACCGGGCTTCCTGACCACAGGGAATGGGTTTCACTGTCTAGATGCCTTCACATATATGCAATGATTTTTCAGGATCTGCTGCTTTGTCCAATGCCTTCCTCCTCTCCGCTGTGCACAGAAGTCAGTAAAAAGCCCAAAGAAGGATCATTCTTAACTCAGCAGATAAATCTCTTTTAAAGTAAGTAAGTAAGGTAATTTTAGATTTTGACGATATTATTTCATGGGGCAGAAAAATATTTAGCATCCCATTTTTGCACATAAAACTACTTCAAGCGTAAAACTTGGCTGAGAAGGAATAGTATTTTCTCAGCAGCAGATCAGATACACTATTTCTCAATATATTTATACTTGTGGATTTGTAAATTGAGCCTCCTGGGAACATGGAGTGGAGGACAAATAAAGAACAATCAACATCTTGACAAAAAGGGAGAAAAGGTGTAAACAGACTGAGTGCACACATGATCGGTTATAAAAAAGATGAAGTGACGTTTACGGCTTAGAAAATTCCTTTTTAGCTTTGCAGGTAACTTGAGAGGGGGATGAACTCAGTACTATTGCCCTGATATTTTTGCAGGGGCGTATGCATGTTTCACAACACAGCAGGTAAAACTAGACCAAACTGGACTGAAATAGGTTAGAAGGAAAATATAGACCCCTTTTTCTGGTTGGAACTTGGGTGAACTTATCAAAGCCTCACTCGGTGGGAAGCAGCCAGTTGTGACAGGACCATGTGAAGGTCAGAATGTGTTTGTTCTTGGCTGGGGCCGCGCTCAAACCCAAAGGAGTCCACACTGACACTTTGGTCTTGTGTCAAACAACAAAAACTCCAAATACAGATCACAGACTGATGAGGTCACTGCAAACCCTTCGGGAATATCTTAGGTAATAAAACAGATCTGCTGTGCTCTCCTATGCCTTCAACAAACACCTGAACTGAGCACAAAATACACAAAAACAACAATCTGCTGGTCAGCTAGTATACACACATTTATCTATTTATTTTTACATCCTTGGTAACCAAACAACAGAAGGTTTTATCATCTCCCACTCAATGTCTTTGAAAGCAAGTAGGGAGATGGACAACTACGAAACACAAATGGGTCGGTGAAAAGACAGAGGTCAGCAACATAGCTCTGAAAAACTGGATCAAACTCAAAGCCAAAGTCAGTGGCATACAGTGTATACAAATATCGAAGTACAGCTTCATAAATAAGGAATTACTCCCCAAGACTTGTGGTTGAATATGTTTATGCCATCAAATATGGCAAAAACCACCAGTGCCATTGTTATGAAACGAGTATAGCGACTGCTACTACACATTATTAATCATTAATCAAAGACTGATAGAAGCATGAAGGAAGAGATCTGTGATGTTGATTCATAAGTGTAATAAAAACTGCAGCACTAACTGTAGTCCTGGCTAATTTAAGGCTGCCTGCATTTAAACTGAAATTCACAGAACCAGGATTGTGATATTTACATCAGACAAAACTGGTTAAATTCCAGCCTGTTCCTGTTTTCATATATCTGGAGTTCTCCCGGTTATGACGAGGTGTGTGAGAGTATGTAAAGGTTAAGAAAGCCGATCCAGTAAACCTGCGTGGCCATCCTTCGTGTTTAACTACACAAACCAGTTGACATGATTACTTCACTGAATGAGAAAGACATAATGACAGCACCAATGTTGGCCCACTGATATAATCAAGGTCAGTTTTATTTCAAGCTGAAGGACCAGCTCCTGCCAGAGAACAGTTAGGTCTGCTCAGGCAAAATAAAGGCAAAATAACCTGATACATGTGAACTCATCATAAAAAGACAGAACAAACATTAAATAAAATCAGTGATAAGAATTACTGTCCTTCCAACACATCATCGCCACACACACACACACACACACACAACCCAGCTCCTGATTTTCCAGCTTTAAGTGTGAGTGCTCGCCCCTCCCACCCTCCGTCCGTTCAGTGAAAGCCTCATTTTGTGCCCACACAGACAGACGCTCAGAGCCGCCGTCAGAAATGACCGTGGAAAAGATATTCGACGAGCTCGGACACTTTAAAAGGTAAGATGACTTTTCTGCTCTCTTTTCTTTGTCCTATCAACGAATTCGTGGCATTTTCCCCCCGTTAGACGAGAAACAGGTCAATAGATTGTTAATCTTATAACATGTTAAAAATAAATATTACTTGGAAAAAGTCGCCCCATTCACATTTCATTAGTTTTGCACAGAAGCTTCGGATACTTTATTATGACTTTTCCACAATTTCTCACTGTGAGACGACTTAGAGGTCAGTGGGTCCTCGGTGGATTTTGGAAACTACATTGTAAAACTCCTTTCTTTGGTATGTTTGATAAATATCGTTTTTCTCATATTTTAAATCTTCTGAACACGTCAGAAGTTGAGTCAATCTATTCTGAGCAATTTCGACTTACTGTTTTCTGTATACATGCGTGAGGAGACCATTATGAGGCAACCAGTAAAGGAGCAAAATGAATTTTGTGCATAATTAAAGGTTAAAATCAAAATATATTAACAGTAGGCCATATTTATTGTTGATGCTCTACAAATGTAACTATTATCCACCACACAGCTAATTTTTCTGAAGACAAATTTGAGACCCACTTTAAAAACTATTAATAAGAAATAGGGCACTTATCCTGTCAACAGGATAAACAGCCAGTTGCTTGAACAATACCTGAGGTCTGTCTGGCTGTAAATGTTTCTCTTTTGGAGCTATTTATTAATAACACAAGGGCCATGACACTACCTGTCAGCCTCTCTCCAGCTCTTCGTCTTAATTCTAAATATATATTCTCTCTACAGATTTCAGGCATGCCTGTATTTTGCAGCAGTCTTCCAGGCTGTAGCCTGTGGGATCCACTACCTGGCCTCTGTGTTCCTGGTGGAAACACCAAACTTTGTGTGCAGCGTGCCGGGCAACATCACTGATGTCCTGTTCGGTAATCTGACAGGATCTAGTCTGGAAGATGTCCTGCCACTCTTCAAACCAGCACATGGCCCCTTGGTGGTGAGGACGTCTGAGGGAGAGCAGTGGGAGCTTAGCCGGTGCCGCCGCGCCCTGCGCATCAACCCCCAAGGCTTCACATACAACTTTGACGGCAACAAAACAGTGAAAGCCTGCAACAGCAACTTTATTTACGACCACTCTGAAGTTCAACAAAGTATTGTGACTGACTGGGATTTGGTATGTGAGAGAGAGTGGCTGGCTAAGCTGTGCCAGCCCACCTTCATGCTGGGAGTGCTGATAGGAGCACTGGTGTTTGGAGATGTTGCTGACAGGTAAGCAGGGGCTGGAGGAGGGAGAAGTAGGGGGAGGTGAGAATTAACACAATAGAGATAAATGATATCGTGCAAACTAGCTGAGCTTCATAATGAACTGAAGAGCGTGGATTGAAAGCATACGTGTATACACATAGCCATAAATTTAGGAGACATGTTTGCACTTCTGCCTCAACATTAAGCTTTCGCTGGTTTCACTCAGGGATGTCTGGAGGAGTGCAGGACTGAGTGTGCACCCATGGTTCCCTCAGAAGCCAGGAAGTGTAGAAGAGGAGTAATGAGAGAGACAGGTGAAATGGACGGTTAGGATGGATGATGAGTGGCTTACAGCAAGAAAGGGAGGAAGATGAGACGAGTGGAAAATTTACATCAGGTGTCACCGCGCAGATCTGATAGCCTCGCCAAACAACAGACAGCTGATGGTGTTGGACTGAACCCTTTAGAAGTAGGACCACTGGCCAATGTGTTCAAAGTCAAGAGTTCACTTGGTTTGATCTCAGCCAAATTTTCTTTTTATTTGGATCACAACAGCAGTTGAGTGCTGACGGATTATTAATGGATCAATAATGATGTTTATGCTTTTTCTTTGTTCTCATCCATGATGGCCGGTGAATAATGTCACATAATGAGGTGAAGGGGGCTGGCAGTGATCACAGAAGGGTTGGACCAACACCAAGTCCAGTTGGCATTGATAACTATGACCTGAGTGACTGAGAGCCTGCTTTGTCTGCCTGATTTACACTGAGGGGATGTAGATCATCTCTGCCATATCACAGAAAAGATGGTTTCTACACAACTGGGTAACACTGAGGCTGGATTTTAAATTTATATGGGGATATATTTAAACTGCTGACGCCTTAATGGTTTAAAAACGTTTTCAAACTTTTTTTTTTTTTTCGCAACAGGCATGTTTCACTGCTGTCTATAAATTAATTCAGAAAAGAATTAGCAGTTTTGAGTCATAATAAGAATAATCATTACATTGAGGCAGAAATTCACAAGTCTAATTTTTGAAGCACTTCGGCATATGGATTTCTTAAGTGAATCATGTTTTCCTCTGTTTATTCATCGCTCTCTTGCGTACCTGTCTCTCCCCAGAGTTGGTCGAGTGAGGATTTTGATGTTCACGAGTCTCTGTCAGTTTGCGCTGGGTGTTGCTGTAGGATTCAGTGGAAACTACAATGTCTTTGTGGTGCTTCGCTTCTTCCTTGCAATGGTGAGTTCAATTCGCTTGTGCACTTCTGTCCTATTCAGGTTGTGTATGTTTTATACCTTCCCCATCACTTTAGCAGGGCAGTCGAGTAAGAAAGTGGATTTTGCAAAGATGATATCACCTTGAAAGAAGACTGTTATGAATTTACAGTCTGGCCTTGTTGCAAAGACTTCCATGAGATAAAGGGGATGCCAATATTTTCACCGTCTGCTTGTAAAGGAATATTAGATTAGATTAACTTCATAGGTTCACTATGTATTAAATTTTTGAATGTTTATCCACAGAACAACCTTAAGCTTAAGTTCTCAATGATTAGGGATCGTACTGTTAGTCATATTGGAGTCAAGCCAGCACACAAGCTTAAGGACAGTATTTCCGCCAGCTGCGTTGGGATATAAGTAAACATAGCTGTAGATTTACTGGATTTCTGTCCTCTTACTGGGCCTAAGTTGTTATACTTAGCAGAAGTGAGAGCATAATTACAAAATTTTTTTAGAAGTGAAGATTTAATTATACGAGTTAAGGGCAGGGCCTGCTTTTCTTCATGCCAGCGATAGATATCTGTTTATACAAATATGAGACTTACATCTAAATTGACATGATGTTTTTGTTCAGGCTTTTAGAAAAACACCCCAAATGTCAGCATCAGATTTTGTTTCCCATTAGAAGTCACTTGGTAAAATAAAATAAATTAGACAATCATAATCAACACAAGGGATACACAGCAATACGACACGTAAAGCAGCTGAAACATGATTGGTTAGGTCAGTGTGACTTTTTGTAGACAAATGTGCATTTGTGTGATTTTTATGTGAATAAAAGAACATGTTTACAAGGCAAAGGAAGGGAATCATTACAGTTACAAGCCCGCATGGCAGTAAAATTGTGCTGAAAAACCTCATACAATCTCCCCACTATTTGACGTCTCAGCGTCTTCAGCCCTCCCCCTTCAGTCGTCCTCAGCTACAGCTGTTGTTTTTCACAGCCTGACTCTCAGACGGTCCTTATGCTCATACTGCTCAGCTGCACTTAGTTTCACTGCGATTCCAAGAGTTTTCTTTTGAAGGAAATCTAGCAAGCATAAACAACTTTTAACACTGCCGCCAACATGAATCTTCCTGTTTCTTTACAAATGGAGTTTAATAATTGATAAAATCCACCCCTACTTATTTCAGCACGCTCAGATTTGCTAAATTTTGCTGCGCCAGCCTTCGAGCTTCTTACTTATATTATCCATGTCTGGATTTAGCTGTCTAACTGTGCTGCTCCCACATTTTTATGCCCAATAATAAAAGTCAACCTTGATGAATAAGTGGCCTTCAAAAAAATAACAACCCCCATTTAAATTAATTAAATACTTAAACACACTGTTGTAACAAAACAGACACAAAGTTCCCATTAATTTAGTTCAACAATTCACTGTTAATATTACTGTGTATATTCAAAATGTATGCATTCAAAATCTTTTCTTGTTCCTGGCAGGTGTCCAGTGGCTACCTGGTGGTAGTGTTTGTCTACGTTACCGAATTCACTGGCATCAAAGTACGCACGTGGACCTCTATGCACGTGCACGCAGCCTTTGCAGTCGGCATCATGGCGGTGGCTTTGACTGGCTACCTGGTCCGTGTCTGGTGGATCTACCAGATCATCCTTTCCATATGCACCTCGCCCTTCTTGCTCATCTGCTGGAAGTTCCCTGAAACGCCCTTTTTCTTGATGGCAAAGGGGCGTTACAAGGATACTCAGACCTTGTTGGATGCCATCGCCCACTTCAATGGCCTTGAATGTCGGCTGAAGGCAGAGGATCTCCTGGATTCAGCAGAGAGAGAGAATGGCAGAGCCCTGCTTGGCCAGGAGGCAGAGGAGCGGCCATCGCAGAGCGAAAAGAAGCTCTCCATCCTGGATCTGTTTGGCAGCTGGAGGATGGCGGGCCGTACATGCACAGTGTGGGCCATATGGTTCATCGGCAGCTTGGGATACTACGTCTTCTCTTTAGGCTCAGTCAACCTAGGTGGAAACCAATACATTAATCTCTTCCTTGTTGGTAAGTGTTTGAGTAATCAAGTAAATTTGTGACATAAAGACATTTACTGTTTAGGTGACCCAAATTACCATACATTTGCATTTTATGAAGAAAAAGGTAACTGTTGCAACAGTTTAAAACGTGGGCCTAATATAAAGGAGTGTGTGCGTTTGGGTATTTATTTTTTCCAATCTGTTACTGTGTGTGCGTGTGTACAGAGCATTGAGGCCAGATTAAACAGGCTACCTGAAGGCAGCCTGTTTAATCTAAGAACAGGTCTGCCTTCTCCAAAGTAAACACATACAACTGTTATCTTTGAGTTTAATCAAACCAATTAATCAAATTATGCAGAAAATGTTAGCTGTAACTGTTGCACTGTACATTATCAAATATCACCTTTATCTCGGGTCATATTTTACTGAGGAGATTCTTGTTTCATTGGGAGGGCAGTGAGACCATTTGTGTTCACCACTGGGGCTCAGCCCATTCTGTTTTTGGAAACAGAAATGACCCTGTAAACAGTAAAGTGTTACAGAAACTACTACAACTCAAGGTGTTTTTGTATTTTTTTTGCTGCTTTTTATCTGATTAAGAAAGTGAGATTTGTACCATAAGCAAAATTCTTTTTAATCAAACACATCTAAAACCAATGTACTGGAAGGTGAGCTTTGCCAATATTTCTGATGCAGGTTATTTAGGTCTCCCAGATAGAATATCACAGCGTCAGTGTATTTGAGCCAGAATAACTTTTAGACTGAGAACTGCTCTGATTGGCTGTTTCCAGGTCTAGTGGAGCTTCCCTCATATCTGGTTGGCTGTTTTGCAATGGACCGAGTTGGAAGGAAGAAGACTTGTGTTCCGGCTCTGCTCCTGGCTGCCATCGCTTGTTTTCTCATCATTGTGGTGCCAGGTGTACGTGCAAAAACCATGGGTGGTGTGTGTGAGTTAGTGTGTGTGTGTGTGAGAGAGAGAGAGAGAGAGAGAGAATGCCTCACAAATCATTCACATAATTAATGTACACAACTATTTTAAGAGCTGGTGGAACAACACACAAAGGAGGTCTTTCCCCAGAATGCAGGCCAATGCGTTTCTAAGGTACATTAAAAGACTCCCTGCTCAAGTTACATCCCTCACCACAATCGGATTAGCCCAGTGATTCTCAATTACACCGCCCCTAGGAAGGAGAACCCCCCCCCCCGCGACTATAAATAGTATCATTTCTCTATAAAATTTTAAGTACACCTCTGCATAACATTGTATTCTTATTATCATTAAAGAAAACAAAAAAAGAAAGGAATATAGATCACACTTTATTCTAGTGCGGCAAAAAAAAGCACGTTCCACAGGGTCACACACGTCCCCCCACCCAGCATCACACCCCACTATTTGAGAAGCGCTGGATGAACCCAACATAGTTTGAGTGTGAGCCAAAATATTTTACAATTACAAATGTCTTAATAACTGTGAAAATGTGAGAAGTCCAACCCCACTATCTCTCTCTGCCTTCCTTTTTCTCTCATACACACACGAATACATTGCCAATATTTGTAATATTTGTTTAGATCTGCTAAAAAACAACACAAATGATTTTACTTCTATGTGACATGACATTCCTTAGCCAAGTGTGAACTGACATACTCTGAGCTGTCAACTTGTGATCAGACCACAGACTAATGTGGGTCTGAACAGGGATAGCAGCACTGTTGTCAGTAGGGATTTGGAAAGCCAGAAACAGGACCAGTTCCTTTTAGAATATTAATACAACACAGTGGCACAATCTGCTGCCTGGAGTTTATTGCCCTTACATTGACCTGGCTCACTTTTCCCTGTTGAGCGCTGATATATGACACACTAAGCTCCCAGTGTGTGTCTGTGTGTTTTGAGCTATGACCCAAATTAGCACTGCTTATGGCTGGGTTGGCTAACAGCTGGTACCTCATGTCCAAGTAAATAAGACCTTTGACCTTGAAAACCTTTTTGAGCAGAGTGGTCAATGAGCATGATGAGAAAAACAATCGCTCAGTCTCTATCCTTGTTTTCACCACTGAAATTTCCACAGACCTCCATAGAGAGACAGAATTTAGTATGCTCCCTCTCCTGACCTGCACATATGGGAGTGTGTGTAACTTCCTTTGGTAGGCTGTATATGCTATATATTTTACCTTGGCAAACATGTCACAGTCTATAATGTCTGAGAGAGGAGGATTAGAAAAAGTTGTAAACTGCACAGTATAAGAACTCGCTGACATTTTCTTGGTAACAGGAACTACATACAACACAGTCACAAGCCTGAACAACAAATATGAAGCCATATCCAGAAATGTGTTAGTTTAACCCAGTAAAATGTGAAAAAGAGCTGGACAGACTCAATCCACCATGCTTCTGTCTTTTAAGAGTTATTATTTAAGTTTTCTACTGCTGCCAGTCTCTCCGTAGGTCTGTGAATGATGTGTGTTTCTATTTGGGGCCTGTTTTTCTGGATTTTTTTCCCATATACGCTCTGAAGATTTATTATGTAAATGCTTCTAATACTGGCAGTCAAATCTTCCGTCTGACTGACATCCTTTGGAAAGGGTGTGTTTGTTTTCACTGCTCCTAATTTTGCTTCTGAATGCCGAGTTCGTGTACAAACTAACTGTCATGTCTTTTAGTGGCTCTTTTCTCCCTTTCTCTGTCCCCCATGTGCATGTTCTCCTTATCTAAGAGGTCATTTTCTGCCTAGTTTGACCTCCACCATGACATGACCTCTGTCTGCTCTCAGAAGACACACTAATGGATGACACCCCCTTTTCATTGGAGCTGAAATTGCAAACAGAGACATCGCAAATTTGTATAAAAAAAAAAAAAAATCACAAAGAACCGTCCATCCCCACGAATGCTTCATGTAAAACAGGTGCAGATAAAGTTAAACTAAAATTGGTCCCTCCATGTTGGTTACTGACTTTGGCCTTACCTCTCCTTCTGTCAGTCCGGACTGTCCTCACCGGGACTCCTCGGTGCTGCTCCGCAATGTTTTTGTTTGTTTGTTTTGTTGTTGTTTTCTTTTTCTTTTTCTTTTTTTTTTTGTCTTTTCCGAACAGACGACTGCTAGCATCACACGGCGCTGCGGCGGCCATGATTGATTGATTGATTGACAGTTAGACGTCACACCGGCTCGATGACCTTTGAACCCGCGCAGGGTGCTGAACGCCGATTGGTCGGGATCACGCCCATAATTTACACATTTATAATGATTTTCTTTTTCTTCCAAAATGCTGACCAAAAAAAAAAAAAAAAAAAAAAAGAGCACCGTGTAGTCTGATCCCGACTTTAGTCCAAACTGGAGACACCTTAGATAGCTTCCTGCCAAAACCAGCATCTGGACAATATAACCAGTGTTCAGACTCAGAGGAAGGAAAACATTTCCTTTTTTTTTTTTTCAAGGCGAAGTGTGTGTGTGTGTGTGTGTGTGTCATATATTCACATGTGGCTCCACACTGTTTTTACCATGCAAACATATCAAAGCAATGACATATTAACACGGAAGATTTTAATAAACAGATTCATAAATTACAGGGCAAAATAACAAAAGACCTTTTGTCTAAAATACGGCTGACTGGTGAGTGGCCAGCAGTTTAAAAATATCTTTTTGGGTGGGATCGCCTCACACAGCCTCCCTCCCATATCTGTGTAAAGCTTAGCATTGTCAGTGCAGTAAACCAATGTACAGTAGAGCCATGGTCACCCACGGCATACGTGATTCCCTCACCACAACGTTCAATAAGAACGGAAATTCAAAGTGAGTGACCAAGAGAGCAATACTCCCCTTGGTTTATTAGGAAATCTGATACAGTAACACTGAGTCAGCATGAATCCATCCATAGAGGGCTGTAAGAGTCTCTTTAAGCTTGACTATTAACACACTCAGAGCTCTGAAGGTCAAAGGTCAGACACGGCTATAATCACATCGACTAAATTATGTCTCTGCCTTTCAAATTCACTTCTTTACTCCTTTATTCCTCACAGGACATTGAAGCACTGGCCATTGTTCTTTGCATGATTGGGAAGTTTTCCATTGCAATTGCTTTTGGTCTCATCTATCTGTACACCTGCGAGCTTTATCCAACCATCATCAGGTAAGAACGATCAGAACCTCCTGAGAAACGTACAATATTTATATAGATATTAACTCGTTAGCTTGTTTTCCAATCTAGTGTAAAATGAATGAAAACAGACTTCAGCTCCAGTTTTGAAGCATTCCTCAGTCAATTTGAGACCGAGTGGCCTACTTATATTGTGGTTTTGAAAGGCGAACTCCACAGAATATCATGATTCACACATTTCAGTTATTCTGTTTTTTTGTCCAAAAGTTTTACAAATACTGCTTATGATACACTTTTAATGTAAACATATATATGATTTTGCAGTTCACTGAGTTTAAAGTGATCAAATTTTCTTTATTTTTGCTGTGGAAAGCCGAATGGAGGCAGCCAGATGTCAGTCTTTTCTCATCTTGTGCATGATCTCCCTCCAGGTCTCTGGCAGTAGGTAGCGGCAGTATGATGTGCCGTGTCGGCAGCGTGGTGGCCCCCTTCTGTGTGTACCTTGCTGACGTCTGGATCTACCTGCCTCAGGTATATGTGTTTTCTTCCTGGCTGTTTTTCTCTGAACAGATGTTTAGTGTTTGCTTACCTGTTCTCACCTTGTCCACTCTGTCCCCTCACCACTCTGCTCCTATTTACCAAACTTTATCTGCAAGAACAAATTGTGACAAATTGGTATTTTTCCTTTCATCATTACCCCTGTGCAGCTCATCGTGGGAATCCTGGCATTCATCATCGGAGTGCTGACAATGCTGTTGCCTGAGACTCTGGGCAAACCTCTAACAACCACATTGGAGGAGGCAGAAGCTCTAGGACGCAAAAAACAGGACGGCTTGGAGTTGAACAAACACGAAGCCAAAGCCTGAGCTGTACACTGCAAACACAGAGAAAAGCTTTGGAAAAACAGAGCAGAAGAAAGAGAGCGGAACAATGGCTGCAAACATTCAAAAAGTATCCCCTTTGATTTATTTCATCATTTGGAAAAGATGAAAAAAGGAAAAGCTTTATCAGATCTCTTTAGACAGCGCGTTTGTTGACATTTTGTTCTGCAAAGTGACCAGTTTAGGATTCACTCTGTGCATATGTGTGTGTGTGTGTGTGTGTGTGTGTGTGTGTGTGTGTGTCTATGGACATTTAAAGTAAAGGATCGTTTCAGTTCAAGAAAAAACATTGTCTTATTTTCTGTGCTTTTCCCATTGTTTCTATCTGCCATGATAACTGTGCTCACCAAGGCGATGGCAGCGGTCAGTGAACGCACCACTGGCACAACAGCAGTCAGGCGATCAGACAGGCTGTAAACTGTTTAGCTTTTGAGTAACCATCTTCATCTTGAAAACTGTGAGCGGAACTATTGCAGGTCAAAGTTAAAACAGGAAGTCAGTCTTGGGTTTGGCTAAATTAAGGCTCTAATCTGATCATCTGTCTGCAAGTATTTCTTTCCCCACTGGACTCCTTGTTCCTTTTTGGACTTGCAGATTTCAGCCTACAGTGTTCGTTCTGATAGATCAGAGACCAAAACTACAAAAATAAGGTCCTCTAAAGAAAAGATGTCATCATGATAATGTAAATGCTGCATTGTGATTTAGATACCTCACAGGTTCAGCTCATAAGTCTGTCTTAGTTATTTTACACTTACATTTTAATATATGTATCACAGTTAATATGGAGAAGTGCATTATTAATTTAGGAGTCAGCTTTTTAAATCTCAGGTTATCCATCTTTACATCTTAACATCACTGTCAAGCTCATCATAATGAATTATTATGAAGGTATTTTTCAATTTCACTCTGATATTGTCCTTAATTTAAGATGCAGTTGCTGAGCTTTAACTTCATTATTATTTAACTTCGTTATCGAACATGATTGCATGTGTGTGCATTAGTGTAAGTTTGGTGTCCTTGTTTTCTTCATATTTGTGTTGGGTATGAAGTCCAGATGCTGGGTAGGGTAATAAGTATTACTGCATCACTGTGGGTCAAGATGTGTTCTCCAGATGTTTGGACCAAAGACAGAAATGAATGACAACAGTATGGAGTTGTATTCACCTGCTTTGAATATTGTATACTACTAGCATGCTTTTTTTTCATATCAAACCATCGTGCTGTATTTTAATTTGAAAGAAAACAAAATATCATGACAATCAACTGGTTTTGTGACATTTGATGATGAAAGTACTGCGGTTCATCATTCAGCTCTGACTAGTTTTACATGAAGATTTTTGTATCCAGAATTGTTTGTGGGTTTGTTTGTTTGTTTTTTTCATAATGGAAAAAATAAACAAGATAGGCTACACAGCCACTTCAAAACTGCTCTCCCCTTCTCTGTCCGTCAAAACGAGGAGAAGAAGGGTTCAACCTTGAGCTGGAAAAGTATCTATTTTTATCATACTGGGAAAAGAGAGCAGGTCCGGGAACAGGCCTCCGACACCATCAGCTTCCTATTTGCTCGTGGAGATGGAGGTTTGCAGCGCTGCAGAAGCAGCTCCCTCTGCACTGCCCACCATAGAAACAAACCCCCAGTGTACCACTTCGGAGCAGAAAGCTCTGCAGGTGCATGACCAAGCAAATCTATCTGTACACCGATTCATGTCAAGACACACTACCGCATATATTTGTATTCAAATCTTCCATTTTGCAGTTTCTTTAAGTGGATGGGTATTAAATTCCTAATCTTTAGGCTAGGAATGAGGCAGAATGCAAGGCGTTCTGACCTACAGGACTATGATTAAGAGAGGTGAGAGGTGAATATGATGTAAGGCATGAAAATAAAATCTTCTTTACATCTGGTTAATTCCATAGTCTGACATCTGTAGCAGCACGGAAAGTGCGATGAAGGCAATTGGCTTAATACACATTTTTTCAAACACAAACCACCATCAAGTGAAGCAGAGTCATTTGCTGCAATAATTAGAGGACATTTATTTTAAAGGCTGTAAAATGATGGACTGCATTAGTTGTTGTTAAGCAGTTTTCAGCTGCTGATATAAACCAGTTCAAGACACCTTTAGTTGCTAAGAATAGGTGCATAGCCGCCTGAAATCAAAAGGTACAAATCATCAAGTCATTGGACACCTTTTTCCTTCCTGAGAATCTCACTGGAATGCAAATGAATACAAAATAATAAATTAAATTGGCAAAAAAGGAAACACTGAACACAAACCAGGACAACGAAAAGGTACAGACAATGGAGATTAGGAGGACAGAGTGAAATCTGTAGATGACAGTCACATATTAGCTTATGGTTACTGTTCTCTGCATGATTTTTTTTTTATTTTTTACATGAGTGATGAAAAACATGCACTCTCAATAGCTGCTAGGCAATTAGAAATTTATGTTAGCTGGCACAGGCAACACACCACACATTTTCACGATATTATTCTAAGCGAGACGGCAGACCAACACTAATGCCTGAAGAATGCCACGATCCTATTTGAAACTTAAGGCAAATTAATTTCCAGTTTTAAAATAAATCACGCATTTTGCTGGAGAATCTTTTGTAAAAGTCGCCTCAGAAAAAGTGCACTATACTCATGAAGTTTTGAAATCGCGGTAGAAACAGTGGTATTTGGCAAACTCAATCTTTGAACTTTGGATTAAACTAATAATGCTCCATAAATGCGTTGTATTGTTATATTAGCCTATTTTTCTCGCCTAATGACCCAAATCATGAATCTATCCTAAAATACTGCTGGTTTGGTCAAACCCAATCATTAATGCACACATCTTTGGAATTCTTTGAATTCATAATTGAGTGCTTACTGTTTAACCCTCATTTATACCTAATATAACAAATGAAAAAAAAAAAAAAAAAAAAAGTTTACAAACCAATACTATAACAACTTTGACTAAGTCACACAGCTGCCCCAGCTGTGCACAGAGGTTCCTCTCATACAGTTACTGGAACTCTTAGCAGGGTTTGGCACTTAAAACAGTCCTGGACAACTAATATACATACAAGACTTTTGGCACTTTTTTATTTGTGGATACCATTTCCATTCCAGCTTTAAGGACGTTAATCCTTTCATAAAATATGATCCTCTCTTTTAGAAAATGTCTCTTAAGTCCATTCACACAGTAAATATCCCAGCGACCAACATTTAGAATATTCCCCAACACATTTAGCTGTCCACATCTTGCGCTCATCTCTCCTGGAGATTACAGCAATGATAGTTTTTGTTCTTTTACACAATTAAACTCAAAAACAAGCTCAAATTAAAACTAAATTTGAGTCAAGCTAAATGAGTTTAAGATAATTTCCCACTGTCCTTGGTAAATTTTTAAATAGAACATTTTGTCCTTCCAATAACTCAACCCTATAGTCCTCCGTGGTGAGCCTGTCGTGATAGGAGTCTATTGCAGATGTTAAACAGAACTCGTAAAAACACGAGCATCAAGATCCACACACCCCTAAACACACTGCACTTTACCTGGGATGGCTAAAAGCCCGGGAACGCTCCCCTTTGCTTTCAGGCAGACTCCAGCTATCTCCAGCCAATTCTAGCCAACCAGCTTTTTTTGGCCACATTCACTCTTAATCAAAGAGACCTTAAGGATGAACCAGCCAGCTATTAGCATCCTCCACATCTGTGTCCGGTTCTTCATCTTCATCCAGAGGCTCCGGGGTTCGGAGGGCCAGCTCCCGTAGGAAAGCAGGTGAGTAGGCAGGGGGTTGGGAGACAGACTTGAGGCCAATTTTTTTCTTCATCAGGTGGAACTGGTCTCGGATGAAGTTGTAGAACTCATACTCGTAGCGCATGCGATGGTAAAGCACCTGCAGGGCCTCCAGAGTGGGTGTGTGTTTGCGCACTGTGCCCGTCATATTCCCCATCTTCCTGTAGTCTGCAACAAGACAAAAAAAAAAAGACCAAGAGAAGAAGAAAATTAAGCAAACGTCAAAGCAAAATGAGCCGCAAGTGTGATACCTCACCAAAGAGGACCAGAGTGTACCTGGGCTCTTGTAAATGTTGAGTACTCCAGTAAAATAATGAGGTAAGAGCCTCTCCAACAGGAGCAGAACGTCCTCCAGCTCCTCCAGGATTCCCACGAGGAGGTAGTTCTCCAGCACATTCTGTTTGGCCCTCTCCAAAGCCCACACTCCTGGCTCTCTGGGGGGGGGATGGATAGCGGGGGTAAGGGACAGAAAAATAAAGATCGAAAATGCTTTGTCATACCACTGAAGAGTGCAGATACCTGCACTGAGGATGCTGGCCACAGAAGTAGGGAATGATGTAGAAAACCCGGGGATTGGAGCACTCAGGGTAATTCTCTAGTATGCACACATTGATATCCTGAAACAAGAGAAGAAGAACAAATTTAATTGAACTATAAATAACAACATCCTGTAGAGTTTTCTTCAGTTAAGTGATAACTGTAATGCTCTGCTGCTGCCACTAGAGGGAACTCTTCGCCAACACTTTGAGAAACTTAAACTTCAAATATCATCTTAGGAGCCAAAGTACTTTGCTGAACAGCGTCCTGTGCATATAGATAAGCTTTGCTGTTCCACAGGCCGGGATTTTAAATTAGAAAACAGCATTTATTGTATGGATTTATGTTCCACTGGAAAAAAATACACATTTAATGAGTCAAAACTAATGGGAGTTGTGAATGTGGTAGCCATTAAATAATGAAAGGAGGAAAGGAAACACAGAGGAAAGATTAAAAACACACATGCAGGAGAGAAGCTGGCCAGCCGCTGAGTACAGTCAAATCAGTGTCAGGTGACGTAAGTCTCATGGATGGCAACGGGTCCAGAGCAACAAAACACTCCACTGAGCGTGACTCACACTCCTTCACACACTCATACACAAACACACACACATACGATAGGACCACACTATGATGTTTAAGGTGCGGATGAGCTTGCAAATAGAAGAGCGGAGACAAATTGAAAGTATAATGATTGCGTCAGAGCTCGCCCTTTAGATTTATGCCCTGATAAGTTGGTAACGGCCGACTTGAACAGAGTGATTTGTCAAAGCCACCACTGAGGCCTGCACGGTCCATCACAGAGATTAGGTTGAGTCAGACAGGACCAAAGGCCCAGACCTTCCCAGAGGACACAGGCTGCTTTGGAGGGTGAGATGTGAGGGGTGTGTGTGTGTGTGTGAACACTGGGAACCTGGTGAACCCAAAAAAAAAACAAAACCTCCCTAACAGCGGTGTAAACATGGATAAGGCAAGAGCCCACATGTAGATGAGCCTGACTTGTGTACCTTTTTGACAGTTACTGTACGCAGCTGAAGGTTACAGCAGCCCTACGATACGTATTCTATTTGACTTCTTGGTAACAATAGCATGATGACATAAAGAGTATTCTGATGCTGTACTTACTTCATGAGACAGTTCAGGAGAAACTCGGACTACAACAATGTGATTTACTGAGGGAGCCACGATTTATCGAGGTGTGTGAGCCTGCACAGATGTCTACATGCATGAACTGCAATGACATAAATAATGCACTCGGTCAGTTATTCTTTCCTAGCAGCTGAACACTGTGGTGTAATTGTGTCTCTGATTCATTGAATTGCTGCAGGGTTTGTTTGAACTTTACGACTGACTCTGAGCTGCACTGTGCTTGGGGAACAGGACTTATTGGTGATCAGTGAAGCAGACCACTGGAAAGCTCTTCAAAGAAACCACAACAAAACAGCAGAGGAACCTTTCGAAAGCAGTCCACAATGTGCTATTGTTAGTGTAAGTGTCGTGTCCAGACTTGTGATAAGTTTGCTCCACTTTTCTTCCATAATTTAACAAACCATTTGTCGCTCTTCTGCGTCATGATTCGAGGATCGGCAGAGTCAACTCATCTAGTGTTATCAATTATGAGCACATCTCATCGTCTTTCAACTTTTTGACATATCCTGTGTGTGAAACTATAAACTACATACAGATGTATCTGAAATAGAATACAACAGTTACAGTTCATTTCATACACCACAAATTACTGCACTCGGCTGATAAATAGACAATAGACAGCGAATGAACTGTGAACATGTGTGTGTTTTTTTTTTTTTTTCTCCTTCTACCTAATGCAGCACAGTACAAAAGCTCCCAGGAAAATCATCCAGAGCCAGATTAGAAAAAGAGAAGTTCTGCAGAAAGAAGTGACAGCCAAAGAAACAGGAAAAGGTGGACAGGAAGTGACACGGGTGACAGCTGACACACATGGCTTATTGCCAGAGAGTCCCTCCTCCGCTTTTCTCCGACACTTGATACAAGACCCCGATGCACTAACAGTGAGGGGACCTCTGGGAATCCAGCCACAACTCATTTATATAAAACTACGCCCAATCAAATATGCACACACACTCAGACAGACAATATGCGGCCTCTTTAGAAAGTCCCATTAGTATTTCGAAGAGAGTTCCTGCCTGCACACTCAGGCTCATTGTTCCTATTTTCAGCGTGGATTAGGCCAACTGAGCAGTCACAGAAATGTAACTAAATAGGCCCTAATCTCTACAACGGCCTGAATGGATTGTGCGCATGAATTAAACCGGGAGTAATTGATGATGTAAACTTTTCCCATGGCACAGTTTGACTCGGCTTTCATCAGTTAGCTTGGGAGTAGTAGACCTCGACCAGACTGTGTTGAACCTTGCAGTAACAAAATTCCTTCACCACTGGGGGGCAGCGGAAGACATGTTGTAAACACAACAATGACATATTTTCACCTTTTAAGTTGATCTTTATCATCTTCATCATTTATCATATCACATCATCAGTTAATTGCTTTTTTCCTGTTCAGTTGACAAATTATATTCCAACATTCATTCCTTCTAACCAGTTTTTTTCCCTCTGCCAACTCCTGCCCATGATATCCTGCTAAAATGTCCCTCTGTGCTTCCTTATGGTTTGCCTGCCATTCACCGCTGCAAAGACAGATACCAGATACCAGACAGACTTCTTCTTTTTGTTTTCTTCTGAATTGAAAATAACTGCCTGCTGCAACCAAAAGCTACACTGATGAAAGAGATGAAAGTGAACCAAGCCCAAACCCACAACTTTGCAGCACTGTAGGGAAATGCAAAATTGGGAGACCTTTCAGTGACACGTACTTGAAAAAACCCCAAACCAACAAAATATGCAGTTGTTTTGTGGACACCCAGTGACAAGACCAATCAAATTTCTGTTGATGTCACCTTAGGTGATCAGCCCTGCGACAGATGCATCACCACGCTGTCTGTAATGTCAGTGCATGCCAGGGCATGGTTGATGCCAGGAAAGCCTCTTTTATTCCTGCATATACTGTATACGGGAATCAACTGATCAAACTAGTATTTTTGACCCGTGAGAACTTGTCTGTTTTTATGGGTTCAATCTGGACACCAAAATTCCTTCATGTATTCCATGAGGTTGCTTGCATATTCATCAACTCAAACACACGCCTATGGACACATTGTACATTGTGGAAAATAAATATATGCTTGACTTGAAGATAATCTACCCAGATCAGCCAGAGTTATCTTTATAAAGCCCACCTGAGCCCCGAATAAAGACTGATTTAAGTGACAGTTGAAGTGCGTGCATGGTCTTGGTTGACTGTATACTTATGGCACATTCAAATGCCCAGTGCATGCCTTTGTATAGCGCAGTGTGTGTGTGTGTGTGTAAAAAGGGGTGTGGGGACTCATGGAAAATCCAAGCCGACCACAGGAATGTCTCAGTAACACGTGCATCAGGTTCCTGCAGCCAGGGCTAGTGGACTGACAGTGTTCTTTCATTGACACCCCTTACATCCACCCAGCGCAGGGCCGGCAGGGCTAATACACACCAGGCAGGGGATACATCCAAGACTAGGCTGAACTCTTGAGTGTTGACAGAACAGGGCACACATGCTGATATACACACACATGTATTTGAAATGCTACACTTGTGACGATATTCATCTCCTGGCCTAAAATCTAAACTTAATGCATAAGAGACCAAAACTTACATCTTTGCTAAACCTTATTTTGAATATTAATATTTATCAGATAACTCCCGTATATGTGAAAGTGTTGCTGAGGGTCAGTGCTTAAGTCTTATTACTTCGGCTTGCAGATATGCCTGAGGGGCTGAGTCCCACTAACCTGCCTGACTGTCTTCACTAATCACACGGTAAGTTTAATATTTAAATCTTCCATCCAATATACATAAAATACACTCCTGAATATTTACAATGCACCTTACCCTGTGTCTCTCTGTGACTTCAGTTAACACAAGTGACCCTGTCGAGAGCATTCAGTCCACACAAGCGCACACACAGATGCAGGTAAGTCAGTTTACAGCAGCTCTCAGCTCCCTCTCCCCTTAAACTGTAGCGAGGGGCCCCTGTGGTCTGCATACTTTAATAACTCAACTCACATGGTCCAAAACTCCAGGGAAAGCGGTGCAATACTTAATTACAGCCAGTCAGACTCAAGCCAGAATGACATTCACTCCTCTTGTTAGCTTCTTAGTACGACTGCAGATATGGCAGAGTCCCAGGGAGTACAGAGGACTCGAGGAATGTACCTGCGTTTGTGCTTGGATTTGATTGATTTGCCATCAAATCAGGGCCAGGTGCTGAATGAATCATCACTGACCTCTTGCTTTTGTCTCTTTCCTCTGAATACTGCATGTGGCGGTCTGTGTTACTGAAGGGGAACGTCAATGCTAGATGAGACGCATCGCTTTGCAGCTAACTCTACTGTGTGAACTTAACTGTATTTAAGTAGCTGCATCACAGTGTTAAACTCACACAGAGATCAAAAAATGGTAACTTGGAAATGAAAGTACGCCTCCAAATGGCAAACACTGTAAAATGTGAGATGCGCTGCCTTTATTATGTGCTACAGGGGTAAACAACTCTGCAAGGCAGATGTAGGATACCAAGTTTATGATGTGGCTAGACTAAATCAGGTCTCTAATTGGACTCATAATCAGATTTAAACGTTGGGTTTTCATCAGGCTGCCATGGTCTTATGATTTGCGTTGTTGCCTTGCAGCAACACCACATGGAGAACATCTTCAAAGAGATGGAACTATGGTTTTATTATTTCTGTACTTAAAAAATACTTGGTTTCTGAAACAGTAGAATTGAAGAAGTTACTCTTTGTTTCGGGATAACAAACAGATAGAGACCTCAATTACTGAGACGCATTGATGAGACTGACTCAAGATGTGTTGTTATTGGTTCTTTAACAAATCTATGGATACAGAAAACACAAAAATATAATTATTTAATTTTTATGATTGTTTTGAGGATGATCCTACAGTGTAGTTACACAATACAGCAGTGTTTCTCTGTGCTACATGTCATACTCGCTGTACATACTTGCATAATTATAATGCATAACAAGGTTGCACCAGACTTAGGATACATAATTTTTCAATTCATGCCTCAACTGAGCTTTAGGTTATGAAACCAGCTGGACTAGAGCCAAAACAGATACAAATTCAAAGCAGTGTTCTTGGCAAGCCAAAGACTCTGCGCAGAAGAAACTGTATTCTGTACATTACTGCAAATGCATTAGCAATTCAAACCATCAACATCCATAGCATTCATTCATTTAATGTCCATATCAGAGTAAATGGGCTTTTGGTCACTGTGACTGGGATGGAGGGCAGATTGCGGAGGGAGAAGCCTTAAGGATTCAGTATTTGCTCACACTCCTGAGATTCTATAATAAAGTTTCTTACGCTGGGTGCTGCTTCTGTTGTGCTGTGTATTTGATGATAGTTCAGGCTTCAAAATGTAACATTTTTATTTTATTTTATTTTTTTTGTTTGCTTTTTTAAGAGGACAATCTCAAACATTTACCAGTGGGTTAAATAAAAAGCCAATAAACACAGTGAATCAACATTTTTAAAAAGAACTTGAAAAAATTTCATTTTGCGACTAAACATATTAATGAGCACAATGCAAATATAAATAATGGAGTAAAAGTAGCCCAAAATACACCTCACGATAATTCACGAATTATGCTTTTTGCATTTTTAATGTGGTTCTTTGAATTTTAATTGCAATTTCCTTGTTTTGCCATTGTTTTCTCTTTAACAGTACACTATGTTGGGAACTTTTTGCTTGGAGACTCTTAATAAGGGGAGATTGACTGAATTCATCCAAACCCAACCCCTTTTCAAATTCCAACGCAGATGCAATGCTTAAGCCAAAAAAGCTACTGCTATTCATTGAACAAGTCCCAATGTGCCTGTACAGTACCTTATTACACCGTATGTCGGCACAAAGAGAGATGCAGTTCACAAGCTGACTCATACAAATGAACTTATAGCACAGCAACGTGAATGTTTAATAACTGTTGCTTGAAAAGAAAGGTCTCACCAGGTATCTCTCATCATCCTTCATCCCTGGAGTGCGGATGAGGTGGTTTTGCTCTCCCCTCCAGTCCCCAAAGCGACGGAAGAAGTAGTTGGAGAGGAACCGGTTGATGGGATCCCGGATTATGTTGATATAAACAGGCTGCTCTATCCTGAACCTGATGAAGACAAATACAAGTTGAGCTCTGATGCCAGTATAAAACAGCATACAGTTAAAAAAAAAATAATAATAATAATAATTATATATGCACTTGCTTTACCTGGTAAAGTTAAGGAAATGAACATGCCGCGTATAGAGGAAGGGCTGAGGGATATTACTGATGTTTTTCATGAGATCCACCTGGAAAACACACACAGGTTGAATTGAGTCTGACTTAATGACTGTAAAACATTCATTCATTCATTCATTCATTCATTCATTCATTCATCTTCAACGGCTTTACCCGTTTCCGGGACTGTAAAACACTGTGGTAAAAATCATGATGATATTACAGAACAATAAGCAGCTTCAGGTACTGTCAAACGTAAACAGGAATATAGATCTCAAGTGGTTGAATGTTTCAAATCAGCACCTAATCATGGATTAAATTATATTAATCTGCCTTTAGACCCACTGCAGGCTGACTCAGTCTCTGCCTTGACGGCACAGCTTCATTGAGTAATGTCATTGTGTTGTTCATCTAATAATATTCCTCAGCATAGTTCTAGTTTCCTCATTGCCACGTTATGCACTGGAAAGCCAAGAATTTGAAAGCTGTTATTCCAAATTTCTTCTTACTTTGTAGAAAAACAAAAAGATCCCAGAGGCCTTTTGTAGGTCTGCATGGAAAGAAGGGCTAACAGTAGCCAAAACAAACATGAGATACATGAGATATATTATTGCCATGAGCAGTTCCCTAGAATGAGCTCTTTGAATGGTGGCCACGCAACTGAAATCTAATCCTTAGTTATTCCTCACATCCATATCTCAATGGTGGAATGATTCTACACATGAATTCCAGTAATCTTGGTCACGCTTGTATAGTGAGAAACCAGTGAGGATGAAAGTCTGTGCCAGTGAAGCATGCAGCGTGTCTAAATTTATACGACATATAACAGCTAGAAGAAAAACACTATCATTTTGTTCATAATGCGACAGTTATAAGAAGTGTCCTTTCGTTCATAAATAAGGAGGACACGAAGTAAGACAAGTTGGAAGTGACAGACATCCCAGCCCTGCTGGGAATGCCCACAATCATAATATTCAAGGAATCAGTTTGTATCTGGTGTTTGATTCATTTATCTCATTTAGAATGATTTATTCCACTGCTCTGTGGTCCTTGTTGCAGCTAATTCTGCTCCGAGGAGGGTGCAGACAGCCACGTGCTGCTTCTGACTGCCATTTTTCTGCCAGCTGCCTCTTTGCCTCTGCCAGTAAGAATATGCAACAGTCCATTTTGTTTCCTTGGCTGCACATCGAGTAAACTCCAACCAAAATGAAAGCATTAGCAGTGAAGGGAAAATGACCTGATACCTCATTTGTTTCCCGTCAACTCACAAATATCCATCGTGTTTATCAGAACGCACAGCCAAGCCAGAGGCGCTGCTGATGTATACTGAAACAATGTCTCCACAGTGATGGGTGTGTGCTTGATCGCTGCTCGCACACATTATACCAAATGGCAGGCAGGAATAATGTAAGAAGAGCAGAGAAGAATAAAAATAATCTTGCACATAATTAGTCAAAAAGTGTAGATTTAAATAGGCGAGGACTAATAAATTATGAACAACAGCTGAACACTTCACATGGGGATTTCAATGAGTCCCTCCGATACCCAAGCCAAAGACAAAATAAAACCAGAGACAAGGGAAAATGAGGCATACACATGGAGAAGCAGAGGAGGAGCAGGCTTCAGCTGCAGCTGTGTAAGGGACACCTCATCTTGCAGAGGCTCTAAAAAGGTCAGAACTTCACGGTAAACTACATATTAAAAACAGAGCGCAAAGGATTCACATTAAGCATTATTCTATGTACACTGCAGTTATTGTCAGAGGAGGGACCTAACGACTGCGGATATCTGGCCTTCTGTACGAGAAAATAAAAAGGATATTAGTAAGCTCAATAATAACATAATGATGCATTTAAAGGTTTACTCCTGTGTGGCATGCACTCTATTTTTTGAAAGAAAATAAATCGACAGAAAGAGCCCCCTTTAGTTTAGTATTTCTCAATTTCTACCTTTTCAGTGCTGTCTGACTGAAATCTAAAGCTTGTGAGAGAATCAATAACACGACAGAGTCTGCAGAGACGACCTGTGAGCACAAAACCTTTACTGGACGCCTTACAGATTGGTGTGCTGAATATAACCAACTGAGAAACAGTAAAGGACGCCACCTACGCACACTGAAAATTCCTCCATAACTGGAAGGAAGCATAGTGGATGAACTTAGTGAATTGTGCATCACAGGGGACAGGCGACTGCCAGGTGAGTTATTCCTCTTTCCATCATGGCTAAAGCGGCTGGATGTAGTTAGCTGATGAGCCAAGAAACGATGAATAAAGAGTTCTATACAAATATAACCTACAAGTGCCAGGAGAGTCTTCCCTGGTTAGTCAGAGAAGACAGGCAGCAGCAAAATAAATGTGCCAAAACTCATTTAAGTACTTGAACACTATAGAAAGCTTGGAAAATTGGCTATTCTTCACACCAACCAACAGATATCACAATTTTCTTCTTTATTTTCAGTGTACATGGCTCTTCACATCTGCAATAAATAATAAGAAGTGAAACGCCAGTGTTGAAAATTAGATAGGAGTCAATTTAAGGCTGTGATTTAACAATCCCAGGTTTCTGCTCATTTTCTCAAATAGAGAAGCACTACGACTTCAAGCACCATAAACTGTTTCTCATTGCTGCCATTCTCTCAATATAAAATTAGGCCAATCTCTTCAGACCCGACTTTGATATAAAGGCCATATTCTCTCATTCGCCTTCTTCTGAATCACTCTCTTTATATAGAGACTTCTCTGGCACACAGCATTGATCTGAGGAACAGTTTGAATGTGCTGCTCTTACAAACTATGTACAGGCACCTGTTACATCATAGAAAGACTATTTGGATTGCAACAGTAATATGTATACTTGTTTATGTACACATGGCAGTTAATCTGAGGCCCCAGTCAGATTTGGGCTTCACACTCTCCCTTTTCTCTCTAAACTCAGTACATTTCCACTAAGTCTGCTTCCACTTTTGCTGGATGACTCCTGCTATAAAGCATAAAAAGTTTGATTGGCGCTTGATAATTTATTCTACCTTTCTGGGTCTCTGCTTAGCTGCACACTCTCTGTCTCCATTAATTCATTTCAAATCAGCATTGAAAACAAGTTTATTTTGAACAGACTGCTCCCCCTTGACCATTAATCCAGACCAATTAGCCCAGACCTTATTCCCTCATGTCCCCTCCCCCACACCCAGGTTGATGAGCAGACCCTGAACACATTTGGCACATTTGCTCAGTGTGTGTGTGTGATTTCTGACCCACCCCTCTGGTTTTTCTGGCCAGACACCCCTCTCATTTACCAGGGAGAACTGCAGGGAGACAGAGGGAAAGTGGAGGACAGTCTGAGATTCCAGGCATACCTGTAACCTCACCGACCCCCCCACTCCCCTTCTTCCTGAGCCCCTGCGGTGTCCTCACAGGGTTCATCGGGGGAAATGAAGAAAGAAGTAAAACCTCAGAAAGCTTTGACTGCTGTCCTGCATGCCCCACAGTTCGATTTATCTCTGTTTCCCACCGAAAAATCAATATAAACCTGAAAAATTGCTACCCGTGGTAGATGATCACTGCAGATAGCAACAGTTTATGCATAATTCATATGTCTGTCTTAACAGCCCTTATGTATGGGAAGTGAGATCTTTGAATCAATTTTATATCCTCTTGGTGAAGAGAGAGAGAGAGAAAAAAAAAAAAGAAAAAGACTTATCAGCAACTTCTGACCACATTTCAACTTCTTCTATCATCCGATCCAATCAGGAAGTGGCCAAAAGAAAAATGTTCCTTTGACTGTAGCTGTTGAGATGCTACTAGGGCATTACTGTTTGCAGTCTGTGCTTACACTGGGGCCAGACACCTCTTGGTGTCCAGGGTTAAATGATGCAGATAAACAAGGTTCATGGCTGAAGGGCATCTGTCAGCCGGTTCAAATTTTTGTTAATGTAAGAGGGAGGAAACTTAACCCCACGTCAACGCAGACCCCATAAAGATGCCATCTTCCTCTTTCAGGAGGTTTTGAAGGAAGTCTTTTTTATTTTCTCCAGGAAACGTGTTACACCTCTCTCTCCCACTAAGCCTGTTCCCTTGGTGCTGGAAGAGACAGATAGGTTACTATACTACATGCATCAAATCTGCAGTGGCTCTGCTAAGTTCCAGACGAATAAGGCACCTTCACTTTTTGGCAGCCCAGGAACGAGGCATCAACCCCGGGCAAACCCATTAGTGGACTACTGGGAGAGCCAGCAGGAAGATGGTCCAAAAACTGCACTCTTGAGCCAGAACCACAACTGATGAGACCAGCATTCTAAACTTAGGCGATGTGCGTCTGCATCTGCATAGGTCAACACACACAGGACTACACATGCAAACAAACACACAAAGATGAAGATGGACTCTACAGATTCGCACAGACATTCACTCTAAAACAGACCCCCCCCTGCTGTCTCTTGCTCAGACACTGGAATGCACACACTCTTTCTGAGAAGCATTGCTTGTGACCATTCACAGAGATGTTTTATATTCAGGAAATTAATGAGCGTAATGCTGTTCTGCCACTCTGTATGCAGCCAGTATTTCAGGGGTTTGATGAATGGGTAAACAAGTAACTGTTTAAATATTGACTTTCAACATTTACATGAAATCAGTCAGTAATAGTTATACATATTTAGCATCTGCTGACCATTCACAAATGTTCAGCAGCCAAAACGGTGGCTGTCAACAGCGTCACTGCTTCGATACTGCAACACTTACTCACCCAGATGGCTAAAGAAAGTGTTACAGAAAAGGAAAATGACCTTGCAAAAGTGCATGTGAAGAAGCTTGGCCACTAGTTCTGAGGAATCAAAATAAAGCTGCACTCATTATTACTGGAAATAGCTTACCTTACTTAATAGCAGGAAATACCAGAGGTTACAATATGTAATGTATTTGAGCACTGTTTGGAGGGACAGACTACTTTCTGTATTTTATTTGACTATATGTCAGAAGTAAATGCTGTTTTGGATTCAACAACAATACAAAAATGCATTCATTAGGCAAGAAGGAGGGACAGACATTGTACCACTGGATTGTTTTTCATCAACCCTTTAGTACAGTTGTTAGTTGTACTCACAAAAGCCTGAACCCAAATAATCTGGTAAGCCATCCTGCCAACTGGGCGTTACTTAGACATACAGTCTGAATTTATGTTTGCATCAAAAGCACACAGGGACCAATGGATCTTTTCCTGAAGCGGCTAAGAACATTTTTACATTATTTGTTTATTTGGTATGAAAATAAAACATCTCTGAGTTTAGTGGAAAGAGTAAGAAACTAAGGATTTTGTATGTTCATTTGCTAAAACGAATGCCATTTAGCTATGGTTTATGCACATTACCAGAGGCACAGGGCAGCAGTTCTTACTGTTTCAAAAGGCTGTGTTGTTATTTCGTTTTGTTTTATTTTTTTTTAAACAAAATCAGTTTTCCCTCGATAAAACCAACACTCACGTGCTCAAGATATTTCCAGAAATAATGAGTTTCGTCATCCTTCCACTTATTTTCACACTGAAAAACATACACCAAGTGCCAGCTGCTGTCTGAGGTCACTCAGACCATTTCTTTGAGGACTTAACAACTCTCAACTGCTTTAAATCGCAAGAGGAAAAATGAAATTAAATAGGCCAAGTGGAGAGTGCAAACTGTGCTGGCTCTAGGAGCTGCTGAGTTCAGGATCTGGGAAAATTCCATGATCTGATGAACAAAGTTTGATTGATTTGGGATTAACTCACTTAGATGCCCTAATATAATATCATAAAAAAGATGTTATCCCAACCGTGACTAAACCTTTAAATCCAACAACTTCAGTATCATTTCATTTGCCTTACCTGTTCATGTTTCGTGAGACGTGTTTTGTTGTGGATGTCAGAGGAGACCAAATTGAATTGGTGTTTCTCAGCCAGTAATCTCAGTAAGATGACCACTGTCCGGCTGCCACACTTCCCCACTCGGTTATAAACCACCTGGCTGGGGAAGGGGAGCACCTACAAACACAAAAGGAACACATGATGAACAGAAAATAAAAGGAATGAATTATTGGTTTATGATTGCTGCCACTGCCACCTTTTCACAGCTGTCTTTCCAGACTTGGAAATGAAAACAAGTTATTAATTTCCGAATTAAATTTACTGAACTGAACTACACTGGGTGAATATTAAACATTTTAAGATTATATTTACACTATGAATTATAATAAAGTACTCTTAAATAAACTTTCAACAAGAGTTTAAACAATAATGCAGCAGAAGACAGTGATTGGATTCTATGTTTAGATAGTATAATAGTAATGGTGTCCTAAACAGAGAACAATGTCCAAGTCCAAGCCTGAATATCTTTCCCACTTCAACTTTGGAGCCAATACAGGTTTCACCTTACCAAGATGGAGAGTCCAAGGGACTGCTACAGAGCCAGCAGTTTGTTGGGCCAGCTTGATTCATAACTGGCTGTTCTTTCCTTCAGAGAGTAAGTAACTTGATGATGCTAAATGTTTGTTTTGCACAGCCAGTTTTGATTTATACAATTTCATTGAACATGACATGTAACAAATTATCTGGCCAGTTGGGAGTCAAAACAGGGAATTGCTAATCAGGGTATTCAATTACATTACTTTTGAAGTATAATATTTACTCAAATAATTTTTTTTATTGATTAATATTTTCATTTTTAAGCAGTCAAGTTCCACATCTGTCCATCCCTAACCCTAACCCTATGTAATGAAAAGTTTCACTAAAAAGGTTTATGTCTATTTGATGAGTGTATGATTTCCTGAATTAAGGCCAAAACTATGATTTTAGTGACATCTGGCCACCATAATCTAGTAAAGTCATGCTTGAGGTTAAGTGAACTCTTGTGCCAAATTTGGAGACATTGCCTCAAGACCGCACCGAGATATCAGCGAGTGTTTGATATAATATATGTTTGATCACCAGATCTGGCATCAACGATGAAAAAACATGTAGAAAGTGACTCAGAGAATAGAAAACAAGCCTGCAAGGTGAAGAAATCCATTCAACGCTAATGCTTCTTTTTCCACAACCTTCGACCTCTGTTTCTCACAATTACACTCCCTGGGGCCAGATTGAGTTGACCCAGCAACAGAACACATACGCACAAACTGAACATAGACTTGCACACATTGCTTATTTCATCCAGTTAACTCCAGACATTCATTTGACTTCTCTGTAAAGTGAAAATGGCACAACATCTTAGTACATTACCTTTCAGAGACCTGATGAGTCACCAATTAACAAGCAGCTCAACCATGATTCAGACCGTCAGTGAGTCAAAACAGATTGGTTACCATTAATCTCTGCTTGTAGGAAGGAAAAAGATGAGTCTAATATGCATATTCAACATGAAACTCAAGAATGCACTAATTTGGCAGCTACCCCCAAGGGCCGACAAGCTTTATAAAAGGGGCCCGTGTAGAACCGCAGAAAGAGCAACAGAAAATGAGGAGCAGTTAAAGAAATTCAAGGAAGAATGGAAGAGAGGAGGAGGGATTACTTAAAAGACATGTGGAAAATGTTGCTACAAAGTCAGATCACTCCTGTTGTTGCCTTAAAAACTTTTCCTCTCCTCTCTTGAAGTGAAGCTTTCCTGTAAATCAGATGGGGGAAAATGCGGCAGTGATAAATTCTTGTCGGCATTCCCAGTCTGGAGGAGTGATTGTGCATTTCCCAGGGGTTTTTTTTTTTTTTTTTTGGATATCTGAGAGACAGTGGGTTGGAAGGAAGTGTGACTGACTGAATGAAGTAGTTCACTGGCTCACTGGTTGGCTAGTTCATGTACAACTGGGATCATTTTATTGGTGACTCACTGACTTCTATAAGGCCATTCTGAACCCTCACCTGCATGCCTCTCTTTCTCCACTGTAATTAAATCATTACTCATCTTTAGTTAATCTCAATGATCTTTTGATCTGCTTGTTGTTATTTCCACACCACAGAGCTCATTGTAGCCAAAAACAGTCTGAGAAAGACAGGGTGATTTATTCCTGTGCCACCAAAGAATAGGCTCAGCAAAAACAGAGAGGGCCTCACTGAAAGTTTGCCAGAACCCAGTAGAAAGACAACAGGATGGGGAGCAAAGAGGGAAGACAGAGACAGAAGGAAGAAATATTTGTGCAAGGCAGAAGGGTATCAGTTTCAGCCTGATGACAGGTCGTCACTTTCTACGTTCACACTCAATCCCACTTCCTTATTGTATTTCCAGGAATTGTGGTAATTTACTGGGTGTCATTAGAGGTTGAAAGGGTTTGGCACAATATGGAAAGATGCACGAGTACATTTGCGTCAGAAGGAGGAAGGTGCAGGAGGAACAATTCACAGGTGAAATTTAAGGCTTGAGAAGCTGATGCAAGTTTCCTTGAAGGGCAATCTGCATCCTACGTCATCTGCTGCGTCATCACTTAAACCGCCTTTTATGCTGTATACTAATGGATGAAAAATAATTTTATAGATTAGAAACTAGAGGTGACTTAAAACAGACCTCACCCAGTTCCCTCATTTTCGGGAAAAGATCTCAAGCAGATATGAGATGGTTCTCTTGGACAGCGGTCCAACATTCCTCAGGGTTTGCCAAGTAACAACAGACTTCTAAGCTTATCACAATAATGAGGCAGATGAAATACATGCAGTGTTTTGGAGGACAACATCCCCTACCGATATGATGACAAATGACCGTGTCAGACCCCAACAGCCTGGTGTTGTATAACACACACACAAACAAAAAAAAGAAGGAGAAGGAAAAAAAAAAGCCATCAAGAGCCCAAATATCCCGTCGGCCTTGACATCACTGAAAGGACAACCTTTGTTGATGCTATTATTCCTACTCTGAGGAGCTTAGGATTTCTGATACTTGCTGTGAGAAAGGTTTGCAGTGTCTGCCAGTGTGAGATTCTGTCAATAGCCGGTCCTCAGTTAAATTATTATGTAACAGCACTGTTTTTCTCTGTGTCTGATCTGGGCTCTCCCACTCCCGAGAGTTTGGCGGCTGTGGTGGCATTTAGAGCTCGAGTACTTTGGAGCCGTCCACCTTTGCTCTGTCTAGCTCTCTCTTGTACTTTTGATTCTCTGAATACACACACATACCACAAATCCCCCAAAGGCTTCACGCTGTTTCGAGACATTTTTAGATGAGACATTAGTTTGACAAACATACGCAAGTTATTGTCTCCAGCTGCTGCTGTCAAGAATGACCTGAACTCTGCTAACTGCCCCCTTCAATCATCTTAAAGCAACTTTTATAACTTTTAATACAAATATCAGGAGGACTGCACAAAATTATAACTCTTCCCTCTGCAGTTCTTTGAAACCAGTATGCCTCTGCTAACCTGCACTTGGCTTTAGGAAATAGTACCCTGTCTGCTGGTTTTAGTCAAGCCCTGCTTGCGGTTCATGCTCATGCCTCACTGAGTGGAGATCACTACATCATGGTTAAAATTTGCCCAGAGTTGAGTTTACCAGCATTTCTTGTTAATACCTATCTCTCCATCTTCTCTAACAACCGGGAAGGGGGGAGGCAGACAGTCAATGACGTAAACTCTCTCTGTACAACAACTAATGTGTTGCATCTGTAGAAATGCAAAAATATAGTATGTCTGTGTGAAAAATGGAGGTTGAACGCTTTTGTTGAAGTACCAGTAATCTGTCCTGCATTAGCTTGTGCATTAGAATGTTTCAGAGTGGAACGACTTCTGATTTCATAAAATATGGAAGTATCAGCTCACACTGGCAGATGAAAATATATTTATTCTACTGTATTAACAAAACGACACAGTCACTTAAAGCAATTAGGCTGTCAGGAAAAACTGTTTTTCCACATGCTTTCATTTACATTGAGCTTTTAACTCGATTTCTAATCTTTCCCTTCATTTACCAGAATCCCCAGCCATCTGGACATTCATGCTACTGAATATATAGATTCATCCCACTGCAGAGCCATGTCAACAGAAAGATAAAGACAGATGTGACTGACGCAGAGTTGATGGTGAAATGAAATCGGCATCATCCGTCTGGCAGATGAGATGACAACAGATATGGAATCAATCAGAGTTAGCAGCTAATGTATAATCACTCTCAGCCCAGTGTGTGCAAATGGAGGCTGCATGTAGTTAGTGAAGCCTGTGAGGCTAGAGTGGTTGCAAAAGACCACTGCAGTCTAATTTCAATTCAGGGTATCAGAGTAAAAGGCAGGAGAGAGAACGCTTTATTGATTTCAAACTTAAAAAATGTAATGGAGTTAGAGTTTCAGAAATAATATGTTTAAAGTGCAGACTTCAAAAGATGAGTTTGAAAATAAAAGCCAAAAAGTGAATATGGCTTCCATGGGTATATAAAAATATAATCTAAAAGCAAAATAACGAATGCTGTCTCGCATTTTTCGATAATACTGGTCCTAAAATGAAGGAAAAAAGCGATTGATGACCTTATCTTCAAATCAACCTCGCTATCAGTGGTTGGTAATGTATTAGTGCCGTCACCAGGAATAGTGCTGTGTCCCTGCCTGCCTGGCCTTTAGTGTAATATTACACATTAATTACACATAAAAAAGGGCATGTACAAGTCACAGCTTAGGACTGGGCTTCCACTCATAAACCTTATTCCTTGGGTAGATTTAATACATACTGTATCCATTTGTTATTGGCTGCTTTTGACATATAGTACTTTTCCTAAATTACTCAACAACTCAGGAGCTACAGAAATAAGCTGGAAGTGAAATTTGTAGAATAAACTTTTTTTGTTTTGAGGGTTGCTGCTTTTGTTAATAACTGCCCTCAGCTCCTTGGAGACTTTTCACCTTCATTAAAATCCCACTTTTCTGTGTTAAAATGAATTCCAGAGCTTCCATGTTTATACAGTAATGTAAATATTCAGAATCAATTGCCTCAGGACACTGTCCTGCTGCTACGCACTGCACTTTATCCTCAATGGGGAATGGGAAACAAAAGATTTATTAGACCTAATTTCCATTGATTTTTTTCAAGCTCTGATATTAAAAGTTTGGCTTCCCACCTACTGAATACTATTTAAAAGCTGAGCTGCAGCATAAAATAAACTGGTACTGTGAGTCTGCAGTAAGTGAATAATAAACTTTTGTTTCATAAAACAATTTCCCCTGAAAAATAAAAGTTCTAACAAATTCCACCAATGTCTCCACAGTTGGCCTCATATAAATAAGCCCTCACTGTTATCTGTATGAAACAAGCACTGTGGTCGCCTGGTTTGGCTTAGTGATCATAACAGGCTTTTCAAAGTAAACACATAACACACAAACAAAGCCCACATGTGACCTGACTGAAACCTAACAGCTGCTTGTGTCAGCCACAAAACAAACCTATAACCAAACTGGATTAGTTCTGAATGTGATGAAGTTTAAAAGTTTAAAAACCACCAAAACTCTATCAAAATCTAAAAAGAAGTTAAAAAAAAAAAAAAAAAAGGAAATGCTAAAAGGTGAAAATGAGGCATTGACTGACAAAATATCAAGATAATGAACAAGGGGGCAGGCGGAGGAAGAAATCAGTTGGCAGGGAGAGAGAAAGAGGGAGCACAGAGGAGAGATAGTCATGCAGACATGGCAGCTGGATGAATACAAGGCCCCTGTGTCAGCACTGTGTGTGTATGAGAGAGAGACTGTTTTCAGAGCATTACTGTAGCGCTGAAGTCGTCTCTAGTTGGTATTTAGAGTGAGTTTACATGCAGCTCCATCACACAGACCTAACCCTTATCCTGACTGGAATGGCTCGGATACACAGGACGTAAGGCAGGGCAGTCCATCGGGGACAGAGGGTTCGGACAAAAATGCTAGGTTGGATAGATGGAAAGGAAAGGAGGGCAAGGAAACACTTACTCTTGGAGCAGGGGGCCCGTGGTCATCCAGATATGTAGATTCGCCTGCAAAAAAGTATATTCATCAGGATGATGAAAAATAATTACGTAAACTGAAAGGCACAGAGGCATTTATGACAATATCAAATAATGTTAAACGATAATTTAAGTAAAAACAAGCTGTGTGTTACCACGAAAAAGACCCTGTCAGAGGACACAAACACTGGGAATACTGGAGAGCTAAACAATTTGATGTAGACAAGAGGGAGCACATTGACTTAATATAGGAAATGGAGGAAAGGGTGTTCAAAAGCAGGTGAAAATTTGGGTGGGACAGACAATCAACAAGGAGGGAAACAGGACAAATAGGGGAAGTGTTCTGAAGTACAACAGGAACCATCCATGAACTTCAATTTGGATGTCGAAAGAAATATTAAAGGCCCAAATTTAAAATGTCCATCAGGGCAAACAATGACAACCTTAATATAAAGGAAGAGTCTTTCTTTCTTCTTTGTCAAAAATGAATCTGTCCTGATTTTTGACTGACCTTATTTTTTTATTGTTACCACAAATATCAGATTCATTCAATACGAGTTCCACTCCACTCACATGCCGTATTTCTGCATCCCTCCTAGAGGCCCATCTCACCCTCCAGCTTGAGAAACCACAGGTGGCACTTCACTTCAAAGCCCAGACCTCACCAGCACAACTGCTCCCTCACCGTCTATCTTCAGCCACAGCGCCCAAAGAAAACAATACAGCTCTTGTCCAACAAGCGTGAAGATGCCACGAAGGGGACTGTGGCCGATTTATACAGTACATATGGAGCACCAGGAAGCTGTTTCATGTGAGGACTCTGTGGCTCCCTTCAAGACCTTTCTCCAAATCCGGGACCAGACACACAGACACAGATCACATCCCATCAAGTTTACAACATTCAGGTGGCTGGCACAGGTCAGGGACAAAAACTTACTGCAGGGCGTAGGAGGAATAAAGCTATAAAGGGAGGAAATATTACATAAGAGAACAGACTCTCTTTGTGTCTCTGAAATGTGATCCAACACAGTGATGAGAAAAGCAAGATATGATGGATGGACACACGATTTACGAGCAGCCAAACCTCCCCACTTGGCACACACTTTCATGTGTTACTTTATGCTTGTTCAGGAAATGTATTGTCTGAATTTGTAAGTACTGTTTATACTTTAGATAATGGTGTGTAAGTTCTGAATAATTAGCCTTGAACTTAGATCCAATTTGCAAGACTTGGCTCGATTAGCAGATGCACACTCACTAATACAGATACTGTATAGAACCCGCTTGGCTTTTTGTGCATGTTGTGGCTCATTAATTCATCAGGTACACGATGTATAAACCCTGACACAGCAGCTTTTTTGAGACTCTTAGCATCTGTCTTCCTCTCTTTGACTTTATTCTGTTTTCATGAGGAATGTTGAGGGAGGCATTTGAGGTCATGGCCGGGCAAAGATGCAAAGAGGCAGACAACACAGTTTCTTCCTCTGTCATCCATCATGGACAATCCCTTCCGCTGACCCCCTACCAACCCCACTCCCCCCGTGTGTGCTTCTCATTAGCGTTTTGGATAGAGGATTGGAAGTCATTTTTTCCAAGGCACGAGGCTCGTAAAAGCTGACAGCTGCCCTCCACCCCTGCCACCCACAGAGAGGAGAAAAATGAACTTAAACAATCGCTGTACACTGTACTCTACTGTACTCATTCACCCCATTATCCTCTGACCCTCTGCTGAAGTCAGTGTGGTGGATGAAGGAATCTTTGGTTCAAAACAGCATTAAACAGGTAACAGTACATTCAAATTCATACTGCACTCTGACTTCACTCATCATCCATAGAAATTCACAAGAATAACCTTCCATACCAGTGCTGTTTAGCTCATGAATAGCTTTACACAAATTTTAATACACAGAGCCATGAACAACAGAAAAAGTGTAATCAATGAATGTAGAAACATCGGTGTTAATCATTTTAATACTAAATATTGATCTTTGAAGAGATGGCCAGGGTCAAGAAGTTAGAGAAGAACTCAGAAAGTCAAAGACGTCTTTGAACACAACCTTGAGTTTGACGTGTGTATGTGTGTGTGTCAGTGAATGATTGAAGGAGGAACTAACTGGAGTGTGGGTATGCATAGGCATGTAGCTAAATGGTTAATTGGATTACTGTGTCACAAGATCCATGAACTTGCCTCTGGATAAGAGCAGCTGCATAACCATTCCTTAGCACAATTATCTAATCAATACTGCAACAATGAAAGCAACATAAATCAGAGGGGCTTTCAATGTTTTATCAGTGAATTCTAAAACAGACTTGATGTTGAACAGAAAAAACTGACAAAAAAAAAAAAAAAAAACTGAAGAAGAATTCCTTTAAATCAGATGTCACTTACACTTCTGTAAAAGTGGGCTCACTGAGTGCTTTTCTGAACACATCAAAGTGATACAAAGCTAAATTAATGATAATATAGCACATCTTCATGCAATGTCATTAAATAAAACGTGAAACCATGTGAAGCTGACTATTGCCAAAGATGCTTTCTTCAGCATGATTATAAATCCAACAGGAACTAATTAGTGTAAATCCAGTGAGAAAAAACAAACAGCACAAACTCCCCATTTTCCCCCACAAGTTTTCAGACAGCAAACTGTTAAAGTAATTCATGAACACCAACTATGAACACCATAAGTGGAAGCATTCAATTAAACTTTATCATTGGAGCCAACCAGCACACATGCACTGATCCTGTCCAGGAACTTGTTAAAAAAAAAACAAAACACCAACACCAATTAGTCACCTCATTAGCTCTTGAGCTTTTGTGAGTTTTTCTGTCATTATATTTGTAGCTCAGGCATTAGAAGATGACAGTTTGTGGACTGTGTACAGAATCATTGACACGTAAGGCTGTTTTTCTAGTCAGTGAATGAGGCAGCACAGCAACGGGCCTATTTGGGAAGGTCTGCGATGTTCAAAGTGATTTAGATGTCTGGAGAATACTAACAAAAAATTGTATTTGATAAATGGTGCAAAGTGTATTTGGGAAGAAGACAACATATGGAGAAAATCTAAGCTAGATTTTCTTTAGAAAAGAGAAAAAATATTTGTTTAAAAGTAATGTGTGCTGTCAATAGCAGAAAAAGACATGGACATTTCTTGACAAACGCAGAAATATTGCCACTTGCACAGAAACACCTAGCCAAGAATAATTCCTCCTTCTGGAATTCTCCTTTCGGAGTTGGCCTGCTTCAGGAATGCTACAGTAAGTTCGGGAATTTCATAAACATGTATTTAGCACATCAACCATTTCATTTGCTTTTTGAAATTGGCAACCTAGCTAACTAGAGTTTAGGCAAGAACACATCCCAAAATAGGCCAAGGTGGGAGCAGCAAACCACACAGGAATGGGCTGAGGAGAGGAACAGCCAAAAGGGTAGGAGTAGGGTTGAAGTTAGGGGCCTTTCCTTTGCTCTGGGACACGACTCACAGCAGAGATAGACGGTTACAGAGCTGCTGCCCTGGAATGTTCTAGTATGTGAAGTATGTGAGAGCAGATTACAGGTTGCCCAGTTTGTGAAGACTAAACTTTCTCATCCTTAACCACATCCCGCTGTAGTTTCTGTATATGCCACAGATGAAAATGAGAGAGCTTAAAAGTTGGATGCTTGACACTTTAAATTTATATATATCTAAGATAAAAAAGTAAACGAGAGAAGAAAAAGCAAAGTGTGAAAGCGTTTGGATAGATGGACAGATTTCATGACAGCCTGCACCACAGTAGAAAATTACATAACTCCTGGCTGACCCAGCTATTTAACACACACCCAGTTAAACTTGGATACATGTCTAAGATACAGTCTTTGCTTAACATTTGAGTCATAATGGAGAAAAGATGCAAACAAAGTTGTTGTCCACAGGTTACACACATGCTTCTCGATGTGTTTTCCAATGAAATGTGTGTGTGGTCTCCCAACCCTTTGATTTGAGGTGTGGGAGTGTCCCTCCATTAAGACCCATAGCGCAGCCCAGCTATCTAATTACAGAAGGGAGTAGCACTGAGGGTCAGGGTCTCCACCCACTACGCCCTGCTCCACATCACCCCTCGTTTCTTAAAAATCAACAATGGTCACATCGCTTTGTAATATAAATACAACAGCTGTGCCTCTGCTGTGTTATTGCAGGTGCCCAAAGCCCAAAACCTAGAAAGGACACTGATTTGCGGACTTATTGCTCCTCTAAAATTTTGGTTACTGAAAAGCAGCAAGAGCAGCAATGGAAGAACATACGCACATGTATACAGCTGTACAGGGGTTGGGAGACTGCAGGGCTACTGTCAGCATGTCATTTGTGGACTTCAGCGGTTGCCACCGTGTACACTATACGACAGGGATGTACCACGAAACTGATGACCCAGCAAAGCATGGCTGATGCTAGTGGCTACCCAGAAAGTTAAAAATAAAGGAGATAGCTACTGTACTAAAAAAAAAAGAAAAAAAAAAAAAGCTCACTCTATTACTTAGGAACATAGGAAACAGGAATGATTCATTTCTGAGAAAATCATCCAACCGAAAACGAAATCACTTAAAGTCAAGCAGTCCAGGGTGTCGTATTTGATAGTGATCCCAAATGACAGTCCACAGCATCCATAGATATTCATTAACTGACACACTTTGAAGTTAGGAATCAATTTGAATCAAATTTATGTTTTGTTAGATAACGGTCGATCAATTATTTCTTTAGCCAGCAGTGAAATTCAAATTTGCCGCAGAAACAAACACACTTTCCAACAACCATTAGTTCACATTTGACAAAGTAAATCAATATACAGGACCACTGAGTCATTTCATGTCTCAAAGCTTGAAGATGATTTAATAAAATCAAATTGAATAAAATTTTTTACAATCCGTTTGGGCATGCAACAGAAGCACATGCGGAGCAGCAGAGCACCTTTGGGGTGGGAGTTTTTGGGGGAAAAGCTTCCAATAAGCTGTCACAGCCTACGAGCATAAACTCTGGAAAACAGGTTGCTTTGAAATGAAGAAATGAACCATGAAGTAGAAAATTGGGCAAACAGTCAAAACACTAATAGATGACCGACACCACAAAGTCAAAGTCTGAGAAGTAATTACTCATTAACTGGAGAGGAAATGATGCAATGAGCACTGCCAAGCCTTTTATTTTATTTCCTAATGGTGTCCATGTAGATTCTGCATCAGGAGCAGAAAACACCAGTAATAACAGGATGTGATGCAGTCGGGAATTTCCGCTGAACTTTATGCTGCTCTGTCAGCTAATACTGTACTTCCAATTTAAAGAGCACCGGAGTGCTTGTACCATTTGTACATACCTCGTCTTTGCTTGTGGACATGTGGACACGACACCAGTTGTCTTGCTAGTCTGTCCTTATGGGTAAAGGGCCTGCAGGTGGCCGTTTTGACTGACCAGAGATTTTTCCCACAGACCCCTACAAAAGAAGTCAAATGGAGGGGAACTTTTAAGTCTCTCTTTAAGTCTGATAAGAGAAAATTGTATGAAAGAAAACAGTATCAGTATCCAAAACAGCTAAAGGTGCTAAGAATAGCTCTGGAAATTTCTGTGTTCAGAACTTACTTAAAGCATGGCATTATGGTAAGCCAATTATGTTCTAGATCTCGGATAAAACTGCACATTATCTTGTTTGCCATGCAAAGAATGTCACAAAATATGTTGAAAAATATGCCAAGATCCACGTTATTTCTGAATGAATCAATCATACACGCATGTACACCACCAACAACAACAGCAGCAGCAGCAGCAGCCATTAAACTTCAGTAGTCAGCCCATTAAAAAACAACCACAACTGGGCAACTACTTGGCCTATGTTACAATACTCCAGCTCACAATAACTCCAGATGTGGAAATGCATCCAAAATAAATGGCTGCTACGCACAAACATCACTGGTGACATCTGTGCCATACAACTGGAAAATGACTGAAATTTATGGTTTTAAGAGAGTAAATTAAACAGTTGCCTAATTGTGAAATGTAGCAAGTCTTTAAATTGCCTATTTGGTGACCTTGTGGTGATAAATTTAAGATTTTAGTAGTGCAGAGCAGCAACTTGGATCCAAACATTTAGTCTTAATGGCTGCATTTTAGCAATAAGAATCTTGTTCCATATTTCAAAAACACACAGCCACAAGCAAAGGCCTATTGTTGTTACATTAAAATGCATTTGATCATGACAATATCGACCAAAAACAGACAACACTCGGATGTGGACACCATTTCCATCCAACACCCTTGTGGTAATTCTGCTGACTCATAAATGAGGCATGAAGTGAGGCTGGGTGTGTAACCATCCCTGACTGCACAATCATCCCTTCAGATATTGTTAGACTGCTGGTGAACCAAGTCTTAACATCTAATTTGAATTTATGTTGGTCTTTGGTGACAGTGGCCATCAGGGGTTTGTTTTTTCGCCACTGTGAAGCAGCTAAAACAGCAACATTTATGAATGCTCAGGGTTTGAGCATCCAGCTGTTACACACAAACTTTATATCGTTTATATGGTTAAATGGTTCTTGAGCCTTTAACCCGCAGAACTATTCCCGCTGAGTGAGATTTCACACTGAGCGTCAGCTATCTGCTTGCTTTAGGTTTCATGCTTGAATGTGCATGTAACCTCTGAAAAAGTCTGGACTCTGGAAAGACCTGCATTCTGGTCTGCTCAAAGCAGCAAGCCTGAACCATACATATAACACATATTCATGAACAAGTCACTGTGGAAATGTAGTCAATTTACTGATTAATTTGTCAGAAAGTAATTAAATTACTGTACTGATTACTTCATTTCAAAAATAACTTTTTACCCTTTTCATGTTTTTCCTGAATAAAAAAAAAAAAAAAAAAAAAGCAATGCTAGTCCCTCATCACTTTTTAATCTGCGACATAAACATTAAAAATAAAAAACAGAGCAAGTCTCTCTTAAATTTTTGATTCTGAACATTTACATTCATGTTAACTACAATGCGTATTCCATCACATAATAAAAAAAAGCCAGCTTCTACGGACTTTTTAACACAAACTATTAAGCCTTTGTCCTTGTTTTCCTTTAGTATCCCAGATAAAATAATAAACACCAGTTTTCAACAGCATCAATAGGACTCCTCTCTCATCACTCTCTGCTCACCGTATTTATATTCTGTTTCACAGAATTGTGCTGCTCTTTGAGTTTTATTGAATGTTTCATTAAATTTTATGTAGAGTTTGTTTTTTTGCGGTAGAAAAAGTTTTGGCGCCTTCACATGGTTGACGAAAGTGTTCTGCAGTTTGGCCTGGATAAACCTGAAACACTGACTTTACCTCCAGCTGCTGAAAGCATCTTCCTCCTCTCCCTCCATGTTTTTCAGCCACTGAGCAGGTGTTGACGACGGCGCATGTGCATGTGAATGATGTCATCTACCTGAGTGGGATAAAGACAGGCTCCTCCCACATTCTGCAGTCTGTATATTGGCAACAATGTAACACAACAAAGTAATGTTTTGTTACTCTGAATAGTAACTTTAATCTCAATCAGATTAATGAAGTAATCAGACTGTATTAACGCTTTAATGGACAACAATCACATCTGTGAGCGGAGCTGGAGTTCAAAAGAACAGTTTGGTGTTTTTTGGGAAAGACACTTGGCTTTCTTAAACAGGTTGGACAGGAGAATAAATGTCAGTCATGTCTGTACAAGAAATGTTAAGCCAGGAGAAAGTAAGTTTATCTTAGTTTATTTTAGCACATAGAGAAATCAAAATTTAAAACACTGCCTTCCAACATCTCCCAAGCTCAGCTGTTAGATTTGAATGTGCATGTAGGAGGATTTATAATGACAATAAAGGTTTTCTATTTCAATTTCATGATGAGACTGATAACATCTAAATTTTGTCAAATAAGTAAATGTTTTGCAACGGATATCCATTTTTAAATCAGTTTCCTACACTCCAAATTGCAAGAAAAAACAAGCGTGCCTGCAGACAAATGGTTGTGCACACATGCAGAAAGTCTGTGGTGTACTACATAAATCACCTGCTGGCCTGCATCCTGTGGGAGTGTGGATAAAGTTCTCTGTGTAAAAGAGAAAACAAGCAGAAAGGGGGCAAGAGCAGGAAGACAAAAAAGTACCATATGAAGAAAGAGTCAGAATGAAAAAAGGAGTTCCTTCGGAGAACCAGAATTCCTCTTAGCTTGTCATGTGACACAACCAGAGTCAAGAGGAGCAGCTCCTGTAGCGTACTGCAGTGAGGAAATGAAGGAACATAAACTCAGAGCAGTGAGGGGAAGAGTAAGGGATTGCAAGAGGAAAACAGGAACAAACTGCTATCAAATCACTTTTGTGAGCTAAACTCTGCTGAAAATGAAGTGCAGTATCTGCTTTCTGAATGGCCGGAATTTTATCCATACAGAGAAGCACAATAATTCCCCCTGGAAACACAGATTCAAAAGAGATGCATATGAACTACATGCGCTGGTCGTGACACACACATAAAACAGTACTGAACTTTGTTCCTGTGTGTTGTGATAGCTAATACACTCACATCACTCAAATGAACTCATTAACGAACATACTTGTGAAGGAATGTGAAAGATTGTTTTAGCTCAGGGACTCTTCCAGCTGCAATAAAGACCCATATCTTCTGGATGCATTCCCCTATGTGTTTTCAATAAGAAATGAGCGGATCCCAACTATAACAACATGTTCATGTCCACCATATGGGTGTGAAACCTTGAAATGAAGAAGAGCTACCAATTACGATACCTCTAGTCTCAAATCTGTCAGAAGCAGCAGTCTTCGTCAGTCTTTGCTCACCACAGCAGGTATGGCAGAACAAACAGAGTGCATAAAGAGCGCCTGTGTGGTGCTAAGTCTCACACTGGAGTGAGGGGCAAAAAGAAAGAAGGACTGATGGAGAAAGAGAGAAAGAGATGCTGAGAGACATAAAGAAAAGTAAAGGTTTGTGAAAGCCAGATGATAAAGAGCAGAAGTAGACAGAGGAGCAGTGGAATGATTGAATGGAACGGGACTCCAGAAAAGTGTTATTTGGAATTGCTTTTTGGATAGCCTTGTCAAAACTGAGACCATGCCATAAAATATTTCCACAGAGGGAAAAATGCAAGAACTCCATACAATGTGTGACTGTGGTCCACTGAAGTGTGCTACTTTTCTCATGGACCCCAAGAATAGACCTTTATAGGGCTGTTAGACTGTCCTGTTTGAACCAGACAGGTGTGATTTCAGCACAGAGATGATCATTCCATACATAAGGCACATTATTGACACATATAAATGTCAGCCAGCATCACTGACTGTCCACAAGTCAGAGAAGCAATCCACTGGATTCTTCTGCTTTCAGTTCGAGCTTTGTCCATGAGCTTTGCTACTAAAAATATAAGAATGCTTCTGAATTTGGAAATTGTAAATAACAAATCTGTTAGTCATGTTTTCATATGCAAAAGACCTTGCCCTATTCTGATTTGGCATAGTATAAAGACCTAAGAATAAAATTAGTCAGGAATTATTTGAATCAAAACCAACAACAAAAATAAAATTGGGAATTCATGTAAAAGATAATTACTAGTTGATGTAACTCTGCTTCTCTGATAAAAAAAAAACAAATATGAAACATCGAATAAACAGGACCAAGAAAAATAAGATGAATCAGGAAAATTGTATCCATAATTAATTCCAAACGCAATTGCAGCAATGGAAATGTCATGTAAAGAGACATTAAAAGTAACCTAACAGAAAAATTCAGAACAGTCAAACAAAATGCATCTGCCCAGTGCTGACAGGAAACCAGAGAGTACAGCCAAAACTAGTCAAAGACACATTGTGACTAAATGTCACTGAGTTTTTCATGGATTTTCAGTATCTGATTTACCTTAATAAAGTAATTACTTTACTTAATGTGACTAATACATCATCGTTATAATCAGATTCCATCCTTATTTTGTTTACCTAATTACTAATCAAGAGGAATTAAACCCTTCCAATGCATTACTTTCCTTCTCCATCTTCATCACTCTCCATAAACAGCAGTGCTGTATTAATTTGCCAATGTGCAGATGATCACACATCATCACATCACATATGTGCTTCAACAGGCTCATAATGACATTCAGTGCATTTAAAAAAGTCTTACACATCACATGTTTGAAATGTGTCTTTGTGCATGCGTATGCATTCACATGCTTCAAAAGCATATGTTAAATTTGTGCAACAAATTACACAGTGGATGGTGGTAAAGCCCTGGGCTCCATGTCTGCATCATCTGTTACATAAATACTCATTTGACGGAAAATGCTGTCAGGCTTCCTCTTGCACTGGAGCTCTGGTCAGTGCCAGGTTAAACCACTGCTGAACCGGGATGCTGCCACACCCTTGTTTTGTACTCAGCTCTTTTAGGACATGTGCATGTGTCTGTGGTGATACATGCACTTTTGATTGTATTGTCGTGTGGGGGGGGAGAAAGGTGTCTAAATGAGAGGAAAAGATTGAACACGTGTGTCTCTGAGTGTGTGAACAGACATTTTACAGCGCCTGCTACCAGAAGCCACAGGATGTGTCTGCACCAGACCACCTTGAACCTTATGACATCATCACTGGATATGCTGAAATTACATTCACATTCACACATGCACACGTGCACACACACATTTCCCCTACTTGTTACTTTTTCCTTACCCTCATCAGGTGCCAAATAAAGTGCACTTGCCATGTGGCGAGCACATGCTGGTGTCAGTGATCTGGCTCAGTGAAAAGGAGAACTTTAACAAACTTCACAAATAACACTTGAGGTATCACATATTGTGTTTGCATGATCTAAACCATGTTTACAGGGAATACTACAAAGCATCCTGATGGAGGATAAAACTATTATATTTAAAAGATGCGAACAATGGAGTGTCAATGCTTGAACAGTTCAGTGATAACACAGCGACAGGCAATTGGAATCTGACTGGTCCAGAGTGGCCAAAAAAGAGCAAAGAGCAACAATCAAGCTATAAACAACAGATGGCAGCTCACACATCCAAGAACAGCAAACAAGTATTTATAGACGAAGCCTCTGAAACAGACTGTGTACTGCAGTGGCATTCAGGGCATTTTAAAATCAATCCACTACCACCATAAATAGTACAGTCACAATATGAAATTAAACCATGGACTGTGCACACTGTTCACCACAGCAGTTTAATATTTGGTCTATCTACTTTAGGACTTGTTGATTCATGCCCACGGTGCACAAAAATCACAGGTGGCTCTTAGATCTGTGAAAACCCTGGTCAGAAAATCCATGCACTGGACTGAGGCATGTAGGTGGGAACACAATGTATATAACAGGCCAACTCTCTGAGGATAGTGTTCAGAATGACACATCATATTAGCTACCTACATAAACCGTTTGTCTCGTCAGATGACTCGCAATCTGTCCAACAATCTGTTGTGCCTTGCAAAGGCACAGAAAAGGATGAACTACAAGAGTGTTACCCACTCAGCCTATTTTTAACAGCAGTGACTTAAAGTAGATATTGGTCGATACAAGAGGTCACAAGGAGATTCAGCTTCAAACTGAGCATTTTAAGACTCACTGGGTCCATTAAAATGCCAAATCACAAAATCCAAGAACCCCCGGTGGCCATTCCTAATGCTCCATTTTGTCCAACCATCAGTCCAAAACATCTAATTAGCTGCCTAAAAGTATGATCAAGGCACGTATCATTGAGAGAACCTGGAGCTTTTAGATTTACTTGAAATGAATGTAATTACCCAAAACATTTAATTAGTTACTGAAGTTGAAGTTAGAGCGGGACAGTTTCAATTTATAATATATATATATATATACACACACACACACACATATAGATATCAAAGTTACAGTGTATAAAATGCCAGAAAAAAAGCTGAATGTATTATTTTCTTTTTCTTAGAACAATATTTGAACAAGCTCATCTGAAGCTGCAGTCAGCAGTTAACACATCATGGCGTGTGGACATTAGCTTAATGCTATCAATTATTTTAGCCACGTTAGCGTCACTGAGTCGGCACCGGGGCAAAATTAACTTCAACTACCGGAATGTGATGTAACGTTAGCTTGACATCAATACTTTGAGAATGTCTGTTTGACTTGTAAAATCTACGATGAGTTACCTGAAGCTAAGAAGCCTACCTTTTCTCCGGTAAGTCGGCTCTCCTCTGACTCGCTGACCGGTTGCCTTGGTGCCTGGCGTGACGTCACTTTCAAGGCGGTGCTCTTGCGAGTAATTGACGTAATTAACGTTAATTCGTTAATTTGATAATTAACGTTAAATAACTAGCGGCTCATTTGTCCAAAACTTCTTTATTGGACCGCAATATTCATCCTAAACTGGTTAAATGTATTAAATAATAAATAAATAAATAAATAAATAAAACACCACAACTTTAAGTTTAAGGAATTTTGAATGGAGTTTGGCGTGACTTTAAACCAAAGAAGGCGTTCAAACATAGTAAATGTACAGCTTTAAATTATAAAATGTGAATCGTTGCTCATCACCAGGCTGTGCTGTGAAGGTGGAGGAATGCGGCGGTGGTGTATTTGCTACAGTTAAAAAAAAAGAAAGGAAGAAATTTGAAGGAGTGGTGCTGCCACTCCTAAATAAATGTAGAGGAAACACCTACTTATCTGAGACCAATTAATTACTGACTAAAAAAAACCTTAAACTTTCATGCCACTATGGCAACTTTCATTTAATTTCTTAGTAAATTTAATTTTGTGATCTCCACACAGATGCTCTGTTGCTTTCCATAACTACAACTGATGATGTCAATGACAAAATTTTAAACTGTCCTTATAAACCAAATATTCTTATCCCTATTCACTGAGATGCTAATAGGAAATCCCTCTACATCACCACATGTGCAGTACTTCTGAGCAATGATTGGGCAGTTTTTTTTTTTTTTTTTTTTTTTTTTTTTGTAGTTTGTTTTTTTTTCCTCCTTCATCTCTGGCAACAAAACCCAAACCACAAGCTCTGAAGGAGAAGCAGTGAAAAAATATACACCTATTATGGTTCATTAGGAAGCAAATTTTCTTCATAAAGTGGGTTTCCTGACAGTACCAGGAGACTGCCAAGAGTATTCCTTCTCTGCTCCTGCCATCAGGGGCAGAGGGAGGGCATTTGGGAGGGCACACATACACAGTGTATCACATCTTGGTTAGAAGCAGGACACTGAAACTCTGTGCTGTACTCTTACATACACATTTGTCTATCTCGCGTTCTCTCACACACATACCTGTTGTATACATGCATGCAAGGCAGCGACAAACAAACACACCATCCACACGCCAGCGCTGTTGACTCATGCTAATACGGCCCGCATGGTGTTAAGGTGAGAGGAACTCTCTCACCCCTGACTGGCCTCTTGGAAACATGGGCATGGCTTCAAGTTCAGGCAAAACACTAGCTCACAGATAGAGCTGTGGCAAGAAATAACTAGCTACCGTTCATAAACACCATCTGACGGTCAGCTCATTGTCATTTGAGGGCAGCTATGATGATTAACTCTCAATTGCGGTCAGGCTGTCTGGCTTTGAATGGCAAGCATTCATTCATGTTCTGTGATTGACATTCATTGATCCTCAACAAACACTGTACTAAATACTGAGGTGATAGAAACGACAGCACAGTGGAAAAAAGAAATACCAGGCTAAAAACAAAGTTGAGAACTTATTGGCCCAGTAGGGCCTGGATACAAGTTATATTTCAACCTCAGTGTCAGTTGTCATGTGTCACATTTTGGGGACGTCAGACATAAACCAAACAGCAGCTCAGCTCAGACAACTGGATTTGTGGTCACTCAGGGTCATTTCTGTCCATAAGCTTCTGGTCACAGGTCACAGACGCAGACAGTTTGCACCAGCCTGTAATCAATGTGTCATACTTGGGATTTTGTGTGGGCAAATGAATTTAGCTCAGCCTATAAATATACAAGTAGAAATCTAGCCCACTTGCTGAGACTCTAGTCTAGATGACACTGTCGGAGAGAGTCATGAAAAAGAGGAGGAAAAGATAGTGAGAGAGAGGAGAGATAAAGAGCACATCTGGCTAATGAGAAGAGTGTGCAGAATGGGACGCAACATTCCCACCTGCTTCCCTAAAAACCGCTCCATATTTCAAATATAGCTTTTTGTCATCCAGAAAAGAGACTCCCAAAAAGTCTCATGTGAACAGTGTGGCTTTCCATCCCTGCAGGGCAAACACAGCCTGAAAAGCTGGGAATAGTTTGAGCCTGATTTTTTCTCAACCTTCAGTCCATTTATTTAGAGCAACTCAAAGGGATATTTTTTTCTCAGAAAGAGACAGGCAGTCTATCTTGATACACGTTACTGACACAAACGAGTGATGATCAGTCAACACGGATATCAATGTTTGGTGCAGGTTCACAACAGGGATACATCATTTTCATGGGGCAATATTGTATTTCCTTTTCCTCTGTATTTATTTGGCAGATAAGGTTAGCACACTATCTGATCACCTACAGAAACTGTTATTATTTGTTAAGTCTTTATAAAATGTTATAGACAAAAAATTGCTTTTAAGTAAATAAAAAGACTAAACCTACAGCAATAAAATCTTAGAAAACATCTTATAAACATGAAGTAAAACACAATGAATGCTTCTGTAGTGGATACTTAAATTGATACATCTATGGTCAATTATATAAATAAAACATTTGTTTTTATTGAGGTTACTCACTTGGCATTGGAGTAGTTGCGACTTGTCTGAGCATTGGTTTTTTGCTACAGGATGAAAAGACAATATTTGGATGTTTTTTTCTCCGTAGATACAATTAGCTGAGCTGGCTCTCATTCTTACTATCACATGCACAAACGTCTAAACACATACAAGGAATTGTGGTCATGCCAGTTCGTTGCTATTTTTTCCAGTGCTTGATTGCTTTGTTTAGCATCACTAAGAGGAAACATGTTTTGTATGTTTACTACTCACTAAAACGCACCGGGCTGCCTTCTGTGCGGGTTCAAGCTGATGGTGACCTTCAGGATGGAGCTTCTCTTTAATTTAGCGATGTGGGCTGCAATAGCTGGTGGTCAGAGGTTTTGCTCAAGCCTTTCAGGAGCTCCACATTAGAACAGATTGTCTGAGGGTGATATTAAGCTACACACCAGAGCCACAACACAGACACCAGCCTGCTATGAAAATATATGAGAAAGAGAGAGAAAGTTTGTCAGGGTGAAGAGGCTCAAAGACACTTGTATAAGGATGATGGATGATGACAGGTCACAGTTTTCCTGCCAGCTCCTTTTAAGAGACTTTGTTATTTTGGTTCTGGAGAGTTTGCAAAGATCAGAAACAAGTTAAAAGGACTAAGAAAATTGAAGATGAACAGTTGGCTGATGGAAGTGGAGAGTAATTCCACCAAGGCTCTGATCTTAATATCACATCATTCACATCATTTCTTCCTCTCTTTTCCCTTTACTGTTGATAGTCTTTTTCATGAACAGACATAAAAGTTTCTTCTGTTTTTTTCCCTCCTTCAAACAGTGATGCAGACATGGATTGCAGTCCGTACTTTTTCAGTACGAGTCTGAAGTTTGACATAGTCACATTTCTTTAAAGTCTACAAACTCACCCAGACCTAGTCACAGATAAGACATGCATAAACAGTGACATGCACGCATGGATGGGTACGGGAATGGGTGGTAGGGATACAGGAGAGCTTAGAGAGACAGTGGTTTTCAAATCCTGTGGCTCAGTATGTAATGGAACTGCATGTAGTGATTAGAGACGCAAATGTTCCAGCTGGCAAATCCACACAGCCAACATATCCAGTGGCACATTTGTGTCTCTGTGTGTGTGTGTCATTCATATCCACTGTAGTGAAGAGGAATACACACAGGCTGGATCTGTTCAACTGGAGTTTTCTCTCCAGGAAAGAATTTACGAATCTTGCTTGCTTTTAAGTATCTTGCTTAGACTTCCAGGGGAAGAAAAGAATAAGGAGTGGCGAGAAGAAGAAGCAGCGGGCCTGAAGATGTAAAGGGCAAGAAAATGGCCAAGGACCAGACAGAAACGGAAAAAGGGGGAGAGAAGGCCAGAGACAAAAGGGATAAACAGTACGAGAGAGTGTGGGTATCCCTGGGGTTAGAATTTGAAGAGCTTTCTGCAGACTGATGGATGGATTTACAGGTCTAGCTGGCTTGAATCCAGTTGAGCCCGAACCAGACTGGTGCAGCAGAAAGGTTGTTCTGGGCCAGGCCAGTGGAAACACTACACAAGCAGGATCTGAGCCAGAGGGCCGAGCCAGACAACCGATGGCTTTTCATGGGGTGTAGCAACACTGTGCATGTAAGACAGGGGGTTTATCGAAGAGCCCATCGTGACCTTTGACCTCTAGTGATCTTTATATGCTTTCAGACTAACTAAAACAAAATATGTCCCTTCCAGAAATACACAAACACCCATCCACAACACCTGCTGACTTCTCGGCTGAACCAATCCCCTGCCGAGAAAAACTGCTCAAACTCAGCCTTGACTGAACAGGAAAAAGAACAACTTCTTGGAAGCTGGGTGTTTGTGTGTCTTTGGATAAAGACTTTGTTAACTTTGGACTGGGTTTCTTTCACTCAAGATGTCTAAAATCATCTGGAAAATGTGGTTTCTCCCAGACCAGAACATTTGTACAGGGTTATGGATGCAGCCCGCCACTACAGCACGACTATGCGGCTGTGGCTTTAGCAGCTGAGACATTGGTAAACACCAAGAGAGAAAAATCTAGATACAGAGGAGTTCATACGTGTTAGGGCTAGGGTTAGGACAATGGTAGGATTTGGTAAATCTCACTTGGTATGTTGTGCTGTTAGTTATAGCTTGCACCCCTGTCAGCACATAAGAGGCGGGTGCAGATAGAAAAGTGTGCAAAAAAAAAAAAAAAAAAAGAGGTTGAGACTGAGATAAACAGAGAGACGTGGTGGGAGACAAAGGTGGGTTTCAGAGAGCGAAAGAACATTTTGAGATTGAGGTGTGAGATTTGGTCAAGGTGAGGTTTGCTTTCCACGGGGGACGACCACATTCCACCTCAACATTTCAAAAATGCTTTCCAGACAGTCCTCAGAGGGTCCAAACCTTCCTTTTTTGTGATCAATATATTCTATTTCAGCCCTGGAACAATGAAAGAGTTTTATTCTCAGAGGATAGTTACTCCACATGAGGCCAGAACGGACAGGAAGAGTGACGACTGATCATAGCATTGTGTGAGAATGTGTTTTATAATGTAGACTGCTGTGCAAGATGCTGCAATCTAACAAAGAAAAATAATAGAATAAAATAAAAACTAATTTAAATCAAATTTGACAACTAAGGCTCTTTGAAACTGATAGTATAAGGTGCTTTATGGAATATTGACAGCAGATGTACATATAGCAATGACAGTGTGATATATGGTAACGTCTCTGTTGTCAGCAAGCAATAAAATGCTCATAAATTTAAGTCAGCTGTATTCCCACTGAAGGGCGTCAAAGCTTTTGGTGATTGTTGTGAAGTGTACCAGGTTAGTCATGCTGTCGTCCTACAAAATGACAAAGTTATGACTTTCTGTTTGAGTGACAGAGATTATATAATACTTTGCTTGGCTGGGAGCTGGGAGGCCTTACTGGACACCATACTAGCTTTCCTCTTTTGTTTTGCTTGGACTTCAGATATGCGGCACAGCTCTGTAAAAACCATCTTCCTCTAAACAAAAATAAATGCATTCTTTCTTTCTTGTGTGAGAAGAGTGTGCGTCTTGTAAAATACCAAAAGTTTTCAGAGTTTAAAGCTCAGAGCAGGAAAAGGTTGTCGCACAGTGAAATTAAACTGGAATTTATAAAGTTATTTTTTGCAGCAGTTGGATGTAATCAATTAAATGATTTGGATCCTTTTTGTAAGCTAACCACAAGCTGAAAGTGAGCGTTTGTTTTTCTCAGTGGCCAAGTGCCCCTTCTAGCAAACGTTATTTTTATTATGATGTAATGGTTTTCCCTAATCTGAGTTCAGTTCTGTTTCATCAGATACCACATAGGACCTTTAAAAGCCATTTAGCTGTGCATGTATGCATACACATGCATGCACAGACAAATTCATGTGGTTTGTCTACTTTTAAGTTCAGGGCTTTTGGAAACGGGCCTGTGCAGAGCAAATGAAAGACCCTTATTCTAACACATTAAAGCCTGAAGGGTATAAAGAGTTATGGCATAATTTTACAAAAAAGACAACTTCTAACAACGCTGAAAAGCTGACACCTGGCATCGCCCTGAGGCCTTGATGTCGTGATGTCTGACAGGATAACATTTACCACCTGTTGGGATTATCTGAAAATCTGTTGAAGTCAGTCCTACAAATAAAATTCCTGTTCGATAGATAAAAACAACAGAGCAAGCAAACGATAGCATGCTTAGACAGAGACTACATCTAAAATAAACGATTTTTATTTAGTTACAACAAATGCACACAGAGTTGTGTTTGGTCATTTTGCACTGAACTGTGTAATCTCAAAACACAGTATGAAGAAAACAGCAGAAAAACTGGATTTCTCATTCAACTCAACTTATCTCTCAAAGGGCGTCAGCTATATAAAACTTTAAAGTGCAAAGCAATGCATCTCCCTGGTGGTTTTAACAACATGGGCTGGGCATTGCCGGTCTATCTGCCATGCGGTATATTTAAGGCTGCTATTTTAAAGCACTATATACTTTTTCATTGCTATGAAATGAGGCTAGCAGAAAGAGTTGTGGTAAACTCACTAAGAATAAAGATAGGCCGAGTTCCTTGAACAAGGTATGTCGCTGACCACGAAGAAACATGTTTCCTCTTAACAAGTCCCATAACAACCAATTACTTGGCTTTGGGCTGTGTGTTTGTCCTGAGCGGTGAGGGGAAAGTCAGAATCCAGTTGTTAAAACAAAAATTGGAAAATAACTGCTTCACTTGCAGTGATCGTGCAAACTTGCTGTTTGACGACATATGACAAGTGTATTTGTGTCCAGCTGAATAAAAGCAAGTAGTCATCGTGTTTGCTGTTCTGAGGAAATAAACAGAGGAATGTGGAGCAGTTCAACACCAACCAAAGTAAACAAAGCATGAAGATATGAAGAAGGAGGGCACGCACGAGGATGGGCAGCAATCATCCAAAATTCAACTGCACACTGCAATTATTCTGTGTCTAATTCAGGCATGAAAGGACTTTGATTCAGATTAGAGGTCTTGCCCTTGTGGATGAACAGACAGGTGTTGATTAAAGCAAGGCATCAAGTTAACATGTGAGCAGATACTTCATTTTCTCACAGAACCTCTATTTATCCTGGCGCTGATCTTTTAAATTATGGGATATATGGAGTCGCCTTCTTATAAGCATTAGCCAAGGTACCACCCAGTGGCTGTGGGCCCTGACTTTACCCACCCATTCACGCACCGCCACAGGCACGAACATAAAAGTCTTCGCAACCAGCCATCATCACTGTCATGGCAAAAGCACACAATTCCTAAAAACAACCCCCTTCTGAGGTGGGGTGGAATGTATTCTTGACTAGATGGAGTAAGAAGGACTGAAAGAGACTCAAGCTCCAGGCTGTGTGGAGCTGAGCTCAATTTTACAACATAAAGTTGGACTATAAAAGGTGTTAAAGGAAAAATTCATCATTTCAGACACTTAATAAGCTTTTCTTCAGAGTAAGGTAAGAAAAGTGAAGCTTGACACAAAGACTCGAACCCGGGGCAATCAGCTATGGGCCAATTTCATCTACAGTAGCTCCTCCAAATGTCAGAACATATATCTTAAAAAAAAAAAAAGCCTTATGTGTATTAGTTAGCTGAGCTTAGTTTAGCATGTAAACAAATGTGTGATGTAGTTCAAAAATACAGACATTAACACAATATACTGAAGTTTCAGACCTCAATGATACATTTACCAAAAGAAAAAAAGAAAAGATGTGGTCATGCTGTTTACTTGATCAGATTTGATAGAGCAGCAACGTTCATTCATCTTCTACTGCTTTTCTGTTTCTGGGTCACAGGGTGCTGCAGTTAATTCCAGCTCTCTCTGGGCGAGGGCGGGGTCACCCTGGACAGACCGCTCGTCCATCACAGGGCCAACACACAGAGACAGACAGAGACCAACCACCACTCACACTCACCAGTTAACCCAAATATGATGTCTTTGGACGGTGGCAGGAAACCGGAGTACCTGGAGGAAACCCACGCAGGCATGGGGAGAACATGTAAACCCTGTACAGGCCTGGGAATCAAACCCACAACCTTCTTGCTATGAGGCAACAGTGCTCAGCACCGTGCTTCCCCACAGCAGCAACAGGTTATTTGAAAGTAAAAAATATTAAACTTTTTCCTTTTCAACTGTTTATACGTCTTAATCATTTGAAGTCATTTCGGAGAAGCAGCAGTGATACACATACAGTAGCGTAGCACACAAGCGAGTCACAAACCATTGACCACAAATTATCTGGGATTTCTCCTGGGTCATAACCACCATTGCTCAGCAAGCCTTGAACAGCATTTTCAGTTTTAACAGCTTTGGCGCGTTGGTAATTTTTTTCTTACATCTGCTCTCTTTTTGTCTGGTAAAAACAACGGCACTAATGGAGGATAATTGCCTTGTGTTGTTTTAGTGTTTGCCCGTCTCTCTGGAGAGGGTAATGGCAGCCTCTCAGGCATGGCGATGCTAATTGGTAATGCTAATTACTTTTATTATGTAATCACGGTGTCAGTATGAAAATATTTTTCACAATTTCATTTTTTAATAACTAAAAAAATAAATAAGGTCAAATATCACCATTTCTCATTATTATTGAGAAAGAAAAAGCTAATCCAAATGAGAAACATTTATATAATTTCTGCTTTTGTTTTCTTTTGTCTTTCTCCAATTAAAATCAAACACAAAGTAATTTTTGTTTTCCATTTAAGTCAGAACATTTTCCCCTTAATAACCCCTGAACCTGATTACTAATTTGGGATGCACAGCAGAAAACAGGTAAACAAACAGAGCGGGCTCGCCTGTGCTGAGCAGGGAGGACTGCTCCTGTTACCAACCCAGAGGGAATTATAGGCCGTCTGATTGTTTTGGCATTAACACTGGATGTGATGTCGGTTCTGAGTAATTTCGGGACATTTGTCAGAAGTAATACTTTTCCCAACACTAGGAACCTGTAGGTGGAGGGCGTACGAAGAAAGTGGGCCAACTTGTCCTGCCTTCACCTCTTAATGAGTCTTGACAGCTGGAGGTGTTGGACTGACGCAAAACATTAATCAACACCTCGCCCACTTAACGTGACACTATCATGAAGCAGTGGCCTTTAATATTAGAAATGTATGTTTGCGCTTTGGTTTGCCACCTCTCAAACTTTTCACAGGCAAATAACAAAAACTGTGAAGGCATGAGGAAATGAGTATGAAGTTTAAGTATTTTCCCACATGACCAACTACACCTCCGAGTCAGAATGGCAACCCTGTTAGTCTTTCTGAAACGCTGAGTGGCAGCTTGACTAGCAGTGATCTGATTTCTATTTCATTTGACACTTCAAGGCATCGACTTCGTCTCTGTGGTCAAAAATCTGGTGCCACTTAATCTGCCAGTTTGGAGGAGTCATTTTGGCTGGATAAAAGAAAGAGGCTTTCTTAATATCCTTTGACAGGAAGCGGGCGTACTGGTGTGAGGGGTGAGTTTACTCCAGAAATCACACTTACACGTCTGGCTGACTCAACAAAGCTCTTCTGCGTGTGTGTAATTTTTTCGTCACTATCCTCACCGCAGTGTCTACATCTGTGTGTGCATGTTTGAAATATTTACATATCTACACAGGCTCCCTTGCTTTTAACGCTATTGCTAAATGCTAATGAGGCCAACGTGTTCAGACATTAACAGAGGTTTGTTCAACATACTATATGATATTCATAAAGCTGAATTTCCACGACTGGCACATTCAGACTACATGCTACCAGAAGTCACCTCAAGGCCAGCTGTTGCGTTGCATGGCTATAATCCTGATGTTTTAACTGTGGCATCCTCTGACAAACAAACCAAACACAACATTGTGTTACCTTATGGTTCTAATTAGTAGCTAAATGATCAGCCAGACACAAAGTTGCTCATGCTCATTCACCTCAGCTGCCCAGAGCGATGCACCTGCAGAGGGAAAGCCTGGTCTTGTGCTTGTGGGGAGAAAACTGGCAAATTGCTTTTACAGGAAGAGCCTTGGTTTGCCCAAAAACATGCTACCTTTGTCAGCGTTATAAAAAAAAAAAAAAAAGCAGCTGGAAACATTTTTATTTTTTTTTAATATATTTTGAAAACGCAACATTCAGCCAGTGGTGGCATCAATTTGGTCGGTCAGTCGGTGACAGGCTGGGTCATTAAGTTGTTCTTCTTTATTCACATATAAAACATTTTTGTAGCAGGACTCACAGAAGCCAAACTAAACTTTGAATTCACATAAAAAGTTTACTTTCACTCACTTCCTACTCAGTATTACTGTAAATAAGACAGAAGGAAGAGAGTCTTTGTCCAAATATTGCTGTGTAATCCCCAGACTACCGTGCAACTCACACCGTTAGTGAAATTTATGTGTGTGAGGTGTCTTAAGGTTAGTTTAAAGGTTCTTTTGAGAAGCAGAGGGATGCTAACTGAGAGACTAACAGTATATATGATTTATGGCTGGGGAATTGGGACACAGCGGAAGACCTGGATGCTTTCCTCGCCTTAAATTTCTGTTACATCCATCCACGTTTGAGAACTCAGCATACTGCATGTGCTGACAAATCCTGGAGGATCCAGCTAAGTAGGTGGAAGATTTGAGAGAACAGACGAGGATCATAGATCTTTATCTTTGTTTTGCTCCCTCAGCTACAACAGGATGGCGTGTGATATCACAGAACATCAATGCACTGAACATCTCTGAGATCATGACAGCACTGAGGGCCATTCGAAATCTCACTGCACTGACATTGGCTTGTGAGTAAGAGCAGAACATCAGCTTCATGAGTCCAGTCTTTGTTTTTAATCACACATTTCCATTAGATGCTGCCTTTGAAACATGACTGAAGGCCATTACTTCTGCAAAAAGGTTCCTGACTGACCGCTAACAACAGTTAATCTCATTTGTCATTCAGCTCAGTTTTAGCTCCACGCCGGTATTTTTCTCACTTGTTAACAGTCAGTGTGGCCAGCAGCAGTGAAAAAAGCTGTCCAGTTTTCTATAAAATAACTAATTTAATCACGTTTCAGACAGAGACCTTCCAGCTCAGCCAAGTCAAATGTGTGGGGAATCACTGCTACACAGTCAGGTGTGATTGTGCATTCACACATGGAGGCACCCACAGACACATTCATCAAATGCAGGCTTGTTGGAGGGAATATCAGTGTAGATATATGTAGGAGAGGCTGAGAAAGTGTGTGAGAGAGTCAGTGATGGAGAACACACAGCGGTAGGCAGGCTGTAAATACAGGTATAAAGGTCTGCACGCCGGGTTAGTTACTGCAGCTATACGTTGAGTGACACCCTCAGACACTAAACTCTCCGCTGGCCCAAACAAAACAGGCTCTGTTCCCTCTGCGGTGTGTGCGACTGAGAAAAGCACACAAACACACACACACTTAAGACACACTTACACAAAATCAACCAACAACTCTCTTCCACATACACACCCACATTCACTTACCCCACCAGGAATCCACACCTTCACCTTGGCACAGTGCAGCCAAAAGTTACAAAAGTCAGTTAAATGTAAATAAATGAATATTTGCTCATAAGAGGCTACTCACACACATGCAGTCCGTCATAAGGAGGCTTATTAATGTTGAATTTCCTCTTTATTTTCTTATTTATTCACCCTAGTTGAAATATAAAAAACTGCTACAGCGTTTGGTGGAGTTTGTATCCAGTTTGCGAGTCACGCAGCAAGCCGTTTCATACATCGATCTGTAACACCGAGAGAGTGACAAGTAAGAGAAAGTTAGGTGGAGAAAGACAGACTGCATCTGAAATTGACTTGGGCGAAGGTGACAAAAGGAGAAACCGGGTAACGGGAAGTTCTCTACGAAAATAACTTTCCTCCTTCAAACTTTATTTCAAAGGACAGGCGCAGGCTATTTTACCACCAAAGCACAAGAGGATTCTGCACAGCAAAGCTCGACACCTTTTCTCCTTTCAACCAGATTTCTCTATTATTTCCTTCAAGCACTCAAGACCACAGGTTAACTCAGAACAAGAACAATGAGCAGAGCCTTTCTTCTTCCAGCCGACAGCAGTCCTCCGCAGAATCCACTGCAACGTTTTGTTCTTTTTTTAAATCACAATCAGGCGATTCTTCTAAAGCTCAGGAATCAGAGGACCATCTACAATCTAAAACTGATCTACCATATTACCGCTTTAACAGAGTCACTTGTTGCAGACAGAAACAAAGGCCTTTCCCCTTCCTTCAACCCTCGATTGAGTGGAGAGGATTACTCATCCAGATCCCAGAAGAAGTGTTGCACTCTAGTTTGTGCGACTGTTACATAATGAACTCCACTCCAGAAGACAGAGAGGTCTGTGTTTGACAAAGCCTCGGCCTTCAGGGGGACCATCACGTCACACAGGTGGGCCCAAACGCTCATTCCTTATCAATACAGGGATTCCTTGTCCACATACAGCTTAAGTTTGATCAGAAAAAATGTATTTGTGATCTGCTCCATCCTGCACGTGTCCAATACTGAGCGGACAACCTAAACTTGTGTGACTATGTTTGCGTATGTTCAGATTAAAGGGCAGCAGAAAGGCTCTGCTCTGTGAGAGAGTCAGAGACATTATAGACTATCTGACTGTACGCACATTAACTCTGCGCAATTACTCCAAAATAAAATGAACAAGCGTTGGCTGCTGCAATTTCTAAATTACATTATGGTGCACAATGTCATCAGAGAGAACGGGTGCAGTGTAGAAACAGTCCGCTCAGGCAATCAAGTCTTATTTCCCAGGGAAATATTAACGTTCTCTGTGATGCCCAAACTGAATTCTAAAAAATTGCTTCTTTTAACTTTTTCTCACATGTTGCAGAAAACTAACACACTAACAGCTGTCTGTGTTTTTGGAACACTGGACCAAAATCACATCAAAATGATTTCTTGACAGCATTGTGGTGCTGTAGTGTGCAGACATGTGCACATGCATGCATGTGTTGAATGTGTGTGTGTGTCTGCAGGAAACCAATCTGACCCATGGGATTAGTGGCTGACTTGGTGAGTGGCTCTCATTCTGTTCCAGATGTTTATCACGTCATAAAGGCCTCCAGCCCCCCGTAAGAAACAGGTAGGAACACAACCTCCTTTCAACACACACGAGCCCCAAAAAGAGGAAGTGGATGATATGTTGATAGGAAATCACCTCTGCAGCTGATTCTGTGTCTCTACATACCAGCATCTTTTTATTTTTTTACTGACAACACATCACCCAAAAACTCATGCTCTCTTTCTCTCGTCGCCCGGTGGAGTCCAGGAACTGTAATCCATTTGAAATTATATTTAGCATTTAAAATCTCGTGCCCACGCTTTGCAGTGAACACACCTTCCCAACAACAACAACAACACGCTAAACACACTCCAACTCAACACGCCGGCACGAATCCAACGCCCTCTCCCAGCGGTGCCAGCCGTGCGTAATTAGCCAAGAGGTGCGCAGCAGCTGGCTGTAGAAGCGGAGGTGTCATTCACCTTCCACACGCAAATCCAACCTTAACAGTTGCTAAGTTGTTACCAAAAGAGATCTCAATCGTGCTCCGACAAGTCAGAACTGATATTCACATGGTGCATTCCTCAGGGTCTGCCTTGAAAGTTTGGATGGAGAAAGTTTTGATTTTTTTTTTTTTTTTTTTTTTTTTTTTTTAAACGAGGCTGCGTCTTAGACAGAAATCTGCAGCATTTCCACATCCATCCAGTTTGGATGATTTAGAGATGACATGATGTGGCGGCAGGAAGATAACCCATCTGGGGTCCAGTGGCGAAAGCGACGTGCAAGATCAGTCCCTGAATTAGTCATTTGGAAATCCAACTCTCCTTCGCATGGCCCATCGGAGAGGAGGGGGCTGGAGATGCATGTGCAACTCAGACAGACAAGAATGTGTTTGGTGACGCGCTTCAGCCCGCAGAGGAAAAGAAAAAGTTCTTACCGAGATACTGTCGGATGTCCAGCAGGATTTTAGGGGGTCCTCCGTTCAGCTGGTAGAAAAGGGAGCCGAGGCAGAAGAGGAGGAGCGCGGCCATGCAGAAACCATAGCCTCGCAGGGAGAATCGCAGCGGTAACGCGGAGAGTAAGCCGTACTTTCTGTTGTTTCGCTCTCTGATGTGGTTGGGAGTCTGGCTGTTGCTGTGAAGGGGACTGCTGCTGAAATTCTTCATCATCTCCTCCTCACAAAGCGCCGTGGAAAGTCACCCATCCGCCTGTGGAAAGTGAAACTTGTCGCTCTGGGACCATTTGAAGCGGACTGCCAGCTCTCCTCCGCCGCCGCAGCCACGGGTGCTTTGTTGCGCACGGCGTCTCGCTTCTGCTCGCTGCCTCTCTGGGTTTGCGCTGGCTGGAGGACTGCTCCTTCCTTCCGTCCTTCCAGAAGAGTTAAGGGTCCATCCTTCTGCTGCGAGTCTTCTGGGTGTCAGATTACTGAACGGGGAAAGAGGAAAAACTTCCACCTCATGCAGGAGGATTTGGTGCGGTGCGCAACGCGCAAAATAACGCCACCTAGCGGAGAGGGAGGGAAGAGCCGTTCACTGAAAGCAGTTTAATGTGAGGCAGCCTGAGCAGACTGTTTAAATTTCATTAGGTTTGAAGCTTCATAATTCGATGTGATGTGGTGTAAGTGTTTTTTATAGTTGATGAACAGAACACACACCCATAACACAAACAACATCAACAGGAATGTAGATATTTGTTGAAAAGGGAAAAAAAAAAGTGTGTGTGTGTGTGTGTGTGTGTATGTGTGTGTGTGTGTGCGCGCTCTTAGAAAATGCTACATAGTGGGGAACCAAAAGTATTTCCCAACAGAGTGAGGACATTTTAGCTAGTCCTCACTTTCCACTCTCCTTCAAAGGGCCGATTGAGGGTTAAGACCTTGTTTTATGGGCAGGATTAGGTTTAGGCCCCTCTTTATTAAAGTTGTTCAGTTCGAGACCATCTCTTTCTAATCCTACTGGTTTAGATTTAGTTATTCACTTGGGATGGCGAGGCTGAGGACAAGGGGCTAGAAAAACCATTATGCCAGTGCCTGTCCACACAAAGAAGAAGTGAGAGTGTATGTGTTTTAAACTCTCATTCCCCCCAGGCCAGCTGTGAGGAACGTGCACTGAGCCATATATCTTTCCACTGCTGGGCCAGAATCAACAATTAGACTACACCTGCACTTATGATGTGAAAGCAGTCATTCACTACACCGACTACCTCACTAAGAGGCTGGACTACTTTCACTGGTGACAGCTACAACAGTCAAGGGAGCAGCCGTGGCTGTAAAAAAACTATTTAGCTTCACAGACCAAAGGTAATAAAAAAGGAACTGAATAATTCAGCTGAGGCACATTAGCGTAACTTTTCTACAGGTAAAATAATTGTAAGGCCAGACACAATTAGGATGAATGAATGATGGGTTTACATCGGGTATAGCCTATTAATGTTGGGTGATTGGATTTTGGCTTAGTTCATTTTAGCAGTATAATACACTTTTAAAGATCATGATTAATCAATGCATCAAATTCACCAGCCTCAGTGAAACACACTCAAAACTCCTCACATGTTTACAGTTGTGTGGTGCAGGGTTGATCTGTTAATGCCTCAGGACATGTCAGGTCTGTGCACAAGTTTGTAGTATCCTGGGGCTACAATTCCACTGAAGCTGCTCTGACAGTGCTGTTTGTAAAACCTTACAGATTCAGTAAACGGCGTCCGTCCACCTGCGGCTCTGCGTGGATTTGTGTACATTAGCCAAGCGCAAATAATATTGTTGGAAGCACAGCGGGAGACAGAGAAATGATGCACACTGGAAACAGGAAACCATCGTTAGATTAAAAGCCTTTAAGTGCACTCTACTACAATAGGAATCAACAGGAAGTGTGGTGGTAATAACCTATCAAGCCACCAACTACACCTACATTTTCCTTTAACTTCACCCGGAGCACAAACTTTAAGAACTACTTGATTTCGTTTTACCTCCGTGAAAGGAACTAAAACAAGAGCTTAACTTTATCAGCACACTTTGAAGGATTTATTTAATCACAAGAACTCTTAGTCAGTTCACTTTTCATAGCCAGATATGCTAAATTGGATGACTAATTAAATTTGAGGAAAGACAGAGCAGGGAAGTGGTGGCTTACTGCTCATTACAGCTGGATGAAAAGCTGCACGAAAACTTGCTGCAAAGTGCAGATTCAGGAAACGTCTTCCTTTGTTTTTTTTTTTCATGTTGTGCCAACATGTTTCCAGTCACACGAAAGCCAAAATGGTGAGAGATCGATGCTACTCAAGGAAAACTCTCTCAGAGGTTGACCTGTGGAATGAAACTTTGCATACCAGCTATGAAGCGCTTTGACATGTCTTAAGAGTAAACCTTGGCCTGTTTTCACTGACAACAGCTGCACTGCAGCAAGAGCCAGGCAGGCAGTTGACCTGAAGAGTACAGCTGCAGGGGAATTTGTCGTCTTGGTTCAGAGCATGTGTGTATAGTTTTCTAAATAAGCCAGACACAACAAAACTGTGTTTTTAAGCTCTTTGGTTTCAGATGTTTGTACTAACAGAACCTTTGACAGTAGATACAGGAGCTGTTATTGGAAGATACTGTACCCTTTTCCAGTAAGGTTACTTAACTGTATTATTTCTCCTTTGACCAAACCTGAGAAATTAAATTACTACTATATTTATACAGGATAAAGAAAAGAAGTTAAAAATAAAAACATGTTTGATGGAAAGTTTTAATCAAATCAAGACTGGTATTGTTATTCCTTTTGTGCCTACATGCCTTCTAATTATTTCTGAAATGAATTTAGAAAGTTATCAAGAGGGCATTGTGTAGTGACCCAACCACAATGATACATACCAAGAGCCAGGAGGCCATGCCCACAACTTTCCATTGTTCTGTGTTTCGAAGGATTTGTGTGTGCGCACAGCGACAATTAGAACACCAGCATATGGCAAGAAACTGTTTTTATTATATTTCAGAATGACAAATAGTTATGGACATTACTTTTGTTGTTTCAATACACAAGCAAATCTGTATGGACAATCATTAGGTAGATGAAAACCAAATAAAATAATTTGTACACATATTTTACAATACATACGGTAGTTCCTCACTGGCTAAAGCAATATGCATTATGCAGGAAGGTATTGCTATTCATATAGTACAGCTAATTACAGTTGATATGAAAAAAGCAAAAATAAGTTATTTAAATACCAATTACATATACAGAATGTGCAACATTTGCTAAGCATTTCATATATGTAATTAAGAATTTATTTTCAGAAGATTGCAAAAACAAACTGGAAGTAACTAACTGGACCAGGTTAACTTGTGAATTGTTATTAAACTTGGCATTGGGATCTCAATACTAAATTTAAAATACCAGCATAACTCACTAAAACCCTTTGCAATACCTGACAACATGTGTCCATTAAAGGACCTTTGAACAAAATGTAGCCAATTTTCAAATCACCTATAAAAACAGCTAGATTTACCCTCTAAAGTGCATTTACAGTGTCAGTATTTCCATTCTTTACAAAACACTTCTTGTGTCTTTTATATTTTCAAAAATGACCCCCTGTCCTCAGTTTACAAGAGCACCACTTTGATTGAAGAGAAAAAAGGCATCCAACATCCATCTATCATGTGCCCACTGCAAAAAAAAAACAAACAAAAAAACAAACCAAAACAAAAAACTAAACTAAACAAACAACTATTTGTAATTTATCAATAATACTTTGTTAAATTTAAATATGAAATCCATGAAATAAGTCTTCAGTTGAGTTCTGGCACTGAAAGATAGAACTTTACTGTTAGAAAAAAGAGGAATATTTGTGAGATTCATTTTTGCAGACTGTGCAAATGAAAGAGCAACGAGTTTCTGGGTGTTTTCAGTTTTGTATTTGGCCTATCGTAACAGGCTGACCCGACTCAGTGTTTCCCTGATTTTCAAGGCTATTTCCTGTCATGGAGTATGCTGACCTTGGAGGAGAGCATTTCACCTGATATAACTGCTTTTAAGATCTACTCTAAATGTGGCAAATGTCCAATCAAGAATATCAGACTGAAACTAATTATCGCTACAGTATAATGTTGTGAAAAAGTCCCATCTTAACCGGCTAAAAATCTAATTTGTCAATAGCGTAGACAGTCCAATAAAGTCTAGAAATGACAGCCCAGATACCAGCTGTGTCTTTGGAATATTTTCCTTCCCTCCTGCATCTCTCTGCATGGAGCACATACACTGAGTGTGTCGAACAGGTTTGGTGTTGTGCCAGCGGTACGATGATTTTTCATCTAAGCGGCATAAGAATAAAAAAACCACAGTTCCCAAAAAGCATATTCTGTGGTACACATCCATGTGTATGCTCTATGAGTGTGTGGTCATAAAAGCTGTGCCTCTGCTGTTCCTCAAACAGTGACACATTCAGAGAAAACCTTCAGCACAGTTCAGTCTCAGTAACAGTTTAATCAACACTATATGTTCTACTCCATCCAGCTATTCACTCAGAACGGTAAGGCTACTTTAAATGTCCGTGGAATCATGGGGAATGTATTGTTGCTATGAAAGCTGACCGGGATAAATGGAGTGAAACAGAGCTGTATGTGAGGCTCATTCATATTGGAGCTGGAGTGCACATCCAAGAAGTAAAATAGGACATAGAGTATAATACGTCAGCTGTTTCAGCTTGGAAATGACTGAGAGCTGGCCTAAGAATAAGGCTGCAACATTCAAAAGGCAAACACAATTTTATCATATAAATCATTTTAAAATTAATATATGCATTATGCTATAATACAGAAACATAATACAAAATAAGTCATCTCAAACCACCAATTGTTCTTTTTTTTTTTTTTTTTTTTTTGCTCTACATGTTTAGTGGATTAGAAGTGCAGACACTGAGTGAACTGTGTCATCGTCATAATGATCCTCTTGTTGTGAATGAGAAAGCTGAGTGCAAAGGAAATCACTTTGACCAAGCCATTTTCTCCAAAAAAGCCCAAAACAAAACAAAACAAAAAAACCGCAGATAATGACGCTTTGCCAGAAAAGATGAAAATGGAGCACTTCTCAAAAATGCAGGAAATAAACCATCTTTTTTTTTTTTTTTTAAAAGCTCAAAACATCCATCCTACAAAAGAGTGTGCTATCTTCCTTAAAGGCAGATCCAGGTCTTTATTTTAACACTTTGGGGGCGTCTTCAGAATGGAAGCCATCCCACAGCGTGAGTCTACAGTGTCTTTTTTTTTAAAAAGGCATCTGATATCTTTTCTTGGCTGTTAGGAGAAACTCCTTAATGCCGTAAACATGAAAGAAAAGTCAGAATGATAAGAGACAAAATAAGAAACCGCTGTGTTTCACTTTCAGTTTTTTGACACGTGCGGGACAGGAAGTATTGTAGTGCTGTGGTCACTCGCATGGCACTTCAGTCCTGCGGCCAATTTGCCTTTGGCCACAAACTGACCATGTTTAAATGAGACGGTACTGACCAGTGAGTTGATACCTGTTTATCCAAGACGACTTCAACGCAGTTAGGACCGCACTTCTCTGTGCACGCTGACCAATCGTGCCTCGCTGACCAGCCGGCGGATGTGTCTTTGATCCCGCACTCCTGCTTCCCACACACTGCTTTCTGTTAAAAAGGCCACGTGACTCAGCGTGTCGATTCCTGCTGCGGCCAAGGACGTGGCGTACATGGGCATGCCAATGGAAATAAGCCAATCAGACACCGTGCTGATGTTACCTGAGGACAGAGGCTTTCTGCACATCTCTGTCAAACCTCCAGAAGGGATCTGAATGACACAATGGATAAAACAGTTAGAGTACAGTGTCAGTGTGGTGACAGAACAGTAGAGGTTTATCAGCTTTCTTTTTTCCCAAACCTATGAAGCTTTAGGATAAAGATACGGTTTATTATCTTGAGTGAAGCATAAAAAGCACATGTCCACATTTAGCTAATTAGTTTAATATGAAAGGATAATTTGCACTGTTCCTCAATGACGGTGCCAGCCCTGGATACAGAGAAACGTCTGTCCTAACTGGCCTTTTTATGACACATTACGGATTATTACTAAAGCCATTAGGAAAATCGGTGGTGTTGTCTTACAGCCATGCGGTGTTGTTTACGGAGCTCTTTGACTCGGAGCTGGTCCATGGTGGAGGCCACATCCTTCACAGGCTGCTCCAAGTCCTCAGAGTAACGCTGCATAAGCGGCTGAGGGATCCCACATCGACCATGCTGCGATACAGAAAGATACAGACTTCTGATCATCAGTTCCTGCATGCCCACGCTCCCAACTGTGACACTTCTGCTACCATCATTTAATTTATCTCATTTACACGGAAAGAAGATACAGGCTGAAAAAAAAACTCTCCTCGGTGGTAAATAATGCAGTGACTGTGTGAAAAAGTGTGGGGAACTGAAAGTGCTGAACTTCTTTTCAAGAGCATGTTTGCTTGTTCCCCTTCAGTGTTTGCACCTTGAGCATTGGCAGGTCTTCAGCTTAGTTTGCCAAGCTCGGCTGGAGGTCTTTTGAGGATGAAAGGGTGATGAATAAAGAAAGGGATCCGTCCACAGAGAAGGATGGAGGGCAAACCATACTGTCTATTTGCTGTACTACCTGAGTGAAATGGGGCCTGATGCCTTAAACCCATTGTAAACCCATGTAAGTGTCAGGATGTACAATATCAAATCACTCCCTGCTTGTCTGAAGTTGAATATTGTTTGGATTATATTAGGTTATAGCACCATTCCCAATTTGATATTTGACATTTTGTACCGTTACCGTTGACTGCTTAGTTTGAGGAATACAAGCATCTGCTGCCAACCTTCAATATTTGTTCCTATGCTATGTGCTATAGGCACATTTAAATTGATACCCAACCCCAATTGTTACTCATAAAAAAAAAAAAAAACTTCCAATTAATTGTATATTTTATTGAACAAATAGAAAATAAAATGTTCCAAGACAGTTTCAATAGTTTTTTTTTTAACCTGTGAAACTGGCTGGAATAATGTTGTTCATATCTTGGCCTATCCAGCAGAGTTGTGTTCTGAACTATGACACTACTCCTCACCTCTTCTCCAGATATCAATGTGTGTGTGCACCACGTTAAAGGGGCCCAGACTGGGGGCTGGCGAGTGGCAGAGGATTTTACAACCTCGTCTGCCTTCAGTAAGATCCAGCCCATAAACTTAACAGTCTCAACCGCATCACAGTGGAACTCAACCCAGTCTTTCAGCCCTCCGCTGCAGGCAGTATTTATTATCGTGCATACACACACCCCCCCACATATAAATGCCCTTGCATACAAAAAGGCATCTGCGCGCAAAAAGTAACACACAAACCTTTGAGTCTATTGCTGCCTATTTTTAAAATAAATGAGTTCTAAAGCAAGCCACTGGTGTTGGCCTTAACACTCAGTCAAATTATGACTGAGTTAAGTTAGGCATGTCATGATGCTAAACCAAAAGAGCCTGACGCCAGACAAGTATAGCTCAAAGGTGTCTTAAAGCCCAATTTTCACATTAACCATGGAAATATGACTTCATGTGTTTTTGTTATGCATTAGCCAAGACCTGGTTTTTAATAGAATTCCTCATCATCTTCACACTGTAGTACCTTCTGCAAATAGTAACAGAAGTAGTATATGGAGCTGAGTTTTTGTTCCAAAATGTCCAAAGTCCTGAATCTGTTTAAAGTGTATTAAAATGCATCAGCTGCAGAGAAACACAGAAGTCATGCTGCATGCAATTTGAAGATCTTTGTTGACTCCATTTTGACCAGTGACACTGTACTAACCTTGTCAGAGTACGGTTCCTCTGTCAGATCTATTCCTTCGGCCTCCAGCCGTTGCTCAAGCAGGGTGAACAGGTCTGGACTCATCTTGTTATGGGAAACCTTTCTTGAAACGGCCACTTTGCCCCCGAGATCTGAGAGCCAAGGAGGCTGGACCGCTGGGGGGCTGCCTGACTCCTCGCCCATGGATGAGGCCGATGAGGTGGCACATGGGCTTGCAGGAGTGCTCGGGGTCTTGGCAGGTAGAGCAGGGGCACTGGGGCTGCTGCTGCTGCTTCGGATCATGGGACTACTGGGGTGAGAATGGGTGAAGGAGTGGGTGGGGGAAGGTGTGGGAGATGGCGAGGAAGGCAGGGAAAGAGGGGGGTGACGTAGGCCATTGGCTAGTCTTTCCTTCGACTTTTTTGCAGGAACGGGGGGAGGGACTGGAGGCTTTTTGGGGTGAGTCCGAATGACCCTCTCCCCACTAGACTCAGGTGGACTTGGAGTAGGACTACTGGAGAGGAGCTCTGAGTGGGTGGGAGACTGAGGTGTGGGGCGGAGAGGCAGCTGGGAGGGTATGGGTGGCCTCTCAGCCTTTCTTTTCGGGCTTACTGTTGGAGTCCCATTCTGAGGTGGGGAAACCTCGTCCCGACACACCTTGGCGGGGCTACTGTTGCCTGATTGAAGTCCTTCTTTCCTGGGTTTAAACTCCACACTTAGATCCTTCTTCTGTTCACAAGTCTGCTCCCAGTGCAGATCTCCCAGAGAGTGGGAGCGCTTCCAGGGTCCAGTGGGCTGTGGAGGACCATCCAGGTCCTCACAGCTACGGCTGGCAGGAATGGGGGACTGTCTTTGTGCTTTGCGCAGGCCCAGCAGGTTGAAGCCCTTCAGGGATGATTTGATGAAGAAGCTTTTCGGGAACTTTGTGCGCTGGTTCTTGCTGTTCTGCTGCAGAGCCTCGGTTGAAAGGGTCATGGGCAGAGTAGGGTAGTCTGGAGACTGCTGACCTGCTGAAGAACGACTGGAACGGGAAGCTTTTCTGCTCTTGCCTGCAAAATAAAAATATTCATCCTCAACCGAGTGGCCCAAAATTCTAACTTAAAAAAACTAAGTTCTTCCCTTGACTCCAGAAATACAATACAGTCCTTCATTCCTCAGCTTGCTACAATGCAATTAATAATAAATGTGACCCATAATAATAGGCTGCATTTTACTGTCTTTACTGTATTTCATTCATAATGTTTTAGATGTTTGTGCTTCCTGTGGCTGCAGTATTGACTACAGTAGAGAAATCTCATGTGGCATAAGAGAGAAAATCATACCAATACATAAATACTTTATGACGTGTGTGCACTTTGTAAGAAAACATGTTCACAGCAAAAATTATTTGTAACAGTCCTGCCAAGTCCAGTCTACTAGCATAAGGATTGCATTCTTATCTGAAATGTTCACGAGAAGGGGTGGAGCCCCACTGAGATAAGATAAGCTCTTTGATTCAAGACCAAACTGGCTTATGATGATGTTGTCATAGAAATCCCCAAATAAAGAGATAAGGATGGAATATTTTATAAACATTGGTACAAAAAAGCTGAAGCAACTTACCATCTAGTCTTTGGCTCACAGAGCAAAATGGATAGATGAAATGGGTGGATGCCACATAGTGTGGCTGGCCAAAAACTTTAAATGGCGCAATGTTATAAGGACATTCAATCGACAGAATGTCATGAAATGTCAGCAGTTCCCAGAGAGGTCATAAATAAAGTTAAGCATATTTGTGTTCTTGCCTTGCCCTTTTATGAGGGATTATAATAATTTCAATGACAAATTCAGGAGACGCTGTATTTACTGTAAGTAAGACGTGAAATCACAGGAGAATGCTCCGTTTCCACTGTCCAGTGGAACATCCATTAAAATGAAAAATGCAACACAAGCTGAGAATATGTGGGCATCATTAAAAGTGACAATGTGCTTTTAGACTGTATTAAAACGTCATCAACGGCAAATTAAATTAAAATTCTGCCCACAATATGTTTTATAGATGCGTACAGTATAATCACAAGAACTCAGTAGAGTGTGATTAAAGACCACATAATGGCGGGTTGCATCGTATGGATCACTGACTGAATATTATCACTACAAACTAATTCACAATAAAATGTGCATTAATGTGAACATGGCAAGTGAAGGTAGATGTATTCCAAAAGTCATGTGATGATATGAGGAACTGCAACATTGTCAGCCCAAAGTTGATTAGACGAGGATGTTTGTTGATTAAGAGGACAAACTCTCTGGGCCCCACAGTGCCGGTTTGATTTCCAAAAGGAAAACGTTTGAAACACTCAATCTGTCTAATGACTTTTAATAACCCTCAGCGATTCTGCTAATTCCAGATACGAGTGAATACTGTGACTTGATGTGTTTACAGCGGCACTGTGGGACCCTGAGAGCAAAGAAGAAATGCAGAATGTATACTAAATGTTATGCAGCTAATTTGTGGACAGTGTTTAGTGACAGAAAAGGAAAAACAGAAGGCCAAACATAAAAATCAAGCAAGCAGCAGAAGAGACTTTTGCTTTTTTTTTTTTTTTTTTTTTTAAAAGAAGTGGTTTTTATTCCACAACTTAAATCTCTGCTATGGCAGACTCCACACTTCACTGTTCACAATCTGTATGACACACAAAGAGGAAATCCAGCTGTGACACTGGAGTCCAACAGATATAGAAAGAAGACACGTTTTGACAGTGATTTATGAGTTATGGAGCTGTTAAAAAGAATGATCTGTGTGGAAGAAGAAAGCATACAGTCTTATGCAAAGAGATAGAGCAGTTTAAAAAAAAAAAAAAAAAAAAATTCAAATTAAAACAACCCAAAAACAAATATCACAAATAAGACCTCAATAAATTTCTATTGGTATTCTCTTAAAATCTATGCACTACAGTTTAAAAATATTTTCATCCACATCGTGTTTTAGGCACATACCTTTTGACTTATTGTGCAATATGGTCACTAGAAACAAGGAAAGTGACAACTAGAAATGCTATTTAGACAAGAGATTTAAATGGCAGCTGTGAATCATTTACCTGACTCGTACATTTTTCAAAAGCTTTATCAGTCTGTAGAATCACCACTGCAAATAAACAAGCATTTTACATGCTACTCAGAAAGATCACTTTCTATGTCGAAAACACTTAACAGAAATACTCTATGAGCCCATAATCATCTTCCTGGTATCCGTCTACCGGCCTTGAAGCCGCAGGTGGGAGAGCTGGGAATCTGAGTCCATGACTGGGCAGTGAGTGTGCTCTCATCAGAACAGTTCTGCGCTTTGGGGAGCATCTCTCTCTCTCTGATCCCAGCAATGCGGGCTGGACTAGGCTTAGTGGTCTGGGGCCTTGCTCCCTTTCAGTTACAAGAGGACTTGGGCAGTGATGGTACAGAGTGCCTACAGAATGGAAAGACAGGTGAGGAAAGTGGCGTGAAAGAGAAGTTTGAATGTGACAAGGGACTCCTTCTCTGCAGCACCCAAAGCACAGCAGTAAAAGGTGTGTGCAGGTAAGGTTTCACCACAGGTGGAGGGAGGAGGAGCTGTTTGACAGATGCTGGTCCAGAGGAGTGGGATGGGTGGGGTGTTAGACGCGTTGCAAGAGATAAAGGAAAGGTGGAAGCCCAGAGAGGGGAAAGAAAGGCGAAGAGCGAAGTCACTGTGGCACCAGGACTACACCAGTCCAGGCTAGACCGCAGCTAGGTGTCTACACTAAGCAAAGCTATCATTACCATTCTCCAGGTTCTCATTGCTCTCATAGCAACCGGAGTCCCGCGGGGAGTCTCCCACCAGACCCCGACCCTCAGACAGCAGCTTTTCCTGGGAGCCTGACAGGCCGCTGCGCTCTGGATCACTGCTGCCTGAAAACACACACACACACACACACACAGAAAATTGCGTTTTCACAAGAGTTTGGATTGATTTTTAATTTGACACTTTTTAATTTCTGAATCTATTCCATTTAAAAACAAAAATCTGTCACAACTAAGATTTTGATATTTGGTTGGTTTTTGTGTTTGTTTTTTTTGGCACGCTGCTGAAGTGAATTCTGAAAAAAATAATTGGAAGAAACTGCTGTGGCTGAAATAGTTACTCAGTGATAATCAAGCAGAGAGTCTTAGTGAGCTCTCATTCAGAATGCGTGCATGTTTTTCAGTCTACTTACTGTCATACTCTTGTAGCAGCTCCACAGCAGTGAGCAAAACAGCTCTGTGCTGAGGATCCTTGATGTTCAGCTCATCAAGGTCCTCCTCTTCAAGCAACTTGAATGTATCCAGGTCCTCGTAGCCGTTGAACAGGAAAGTAGGCATGTGCTCCTGGTTGACACAAACATGCAGTCTGAGTTTATAGACTTCTCTGTGGAGCTCTAAAGACTGAAGAGAAAATATACTAGACTGAAGAAAATTACACTTTGGATGTGAGTCATTGGATCAGTGACCACCTTGCCGTAGAAGCACGGAATATATTGAGCGCAAATATACTGTAGACTAGCAAGGAGAAATAAGTGTACACAATTCATTTCAAAATTTCAAATGTGTATGTTTAAGCTACTGGTGAGTCAAATCTAAACTGCTGTTTAGATTTTAGATCACCACATTGTCAAGTTGACAGACATATAAAAGTGTTGCTACACTTTCTAGATACTGTAGCTACGACCAAAATGACAAGCAGGACCTGAAAGGGAAACCCACCAAAGTGATGTGGGAACATGGAAAACTGAAGGTGGAGACTGTGGCATCAAAGAATTCCTCAACCACAGATGGCAAAGTTTTACACACTAGAACATACACAACCCGTTCTAGTCCCTCAAACCACTGTGCTATCAGAGAGGACACAGACAAAGAAAAAAGTCCCAACTCAAGTTACGCCCTGTCAGCGGACGCCGTCATTCACAAGCACTCATAACTGCTTCCACTTTGAATATTACTGGGCATGTGTGTGACCCACACACTTTGGTGGACGAATACATAGACTGTCTGTCACCAGCAAGACCTTCAATTACAATGGTGGAGTCCAACGCAGAGAACTGTGTCTGTTCTATTTCTGCTGGATGATGCAGGACTAAACAAAGGACCACCAACTAACACAAACACAGGCAGCCGGCTCCTCTCAGCCACGCCATCTTTTGTCTTTTCATCTGGTCAAAAAATTCAACGTGTTCCAACTCCATTCTTTTTTTCTTTCTTTGGACCATTGTCCAAAAAGGTTACAGGAGTGTCGAGATTAAAACCTGGCTTGTCAGTTTCACCAAATTTCTGTAGTATTTCTAAAAGTAAAGAACAGCAATATTCTCACATTTAAATATTCTTTTGACCTTTGATGAATCAATCATAACTCATATTTTTTATAAAGCCTACAGGGCTCAATCATTTTTTGTGAAAGCAGTGAACAGAAGACATAATGAAATATCTACGATGCAAAAAAATAAATGAGGCACAATTTACATATCACTGCAATAAAAAATCCCCTCTCTGCAATAACACTGCGCCTTCAGAAGAAGTTGTGTGAAGTTCTTTGAAAAAAAAAAAGATTCTTGAGCCAAAAATTAAAAACCAGCCTGTTGAAAAACTGACAGAACTAAAAAAAAAAAAAGATGTGATCTTCAGATAATTGTTATCTTAAGTGTGCGTCACAACCATGCAACACATTTGTTGCTGTGTTTAGTGTTAGCACACGCTAAATAAAACTGTTGAATAGCTCACTGAAGAAAAAACTAAAACAAACCTCTTATAACCAAACGAGTTGAACAAACATTATAAATGACTCTTGACAAGATCATTTATCTTGGACAAGAAAACTGATGGACTGGATTTTATTTTTACTTTTCTGTCATTATCGAGCCACAACGCTAGTAGAGAGTGGTTCAAACACCTGGTAAGAAAATGCATGTTGGCTGCAAACTGGAAACTCTAATGTTCTATATGTGTTTAGTCTAAGCTGCCCACCCCAGGAATCTGGTGGTGATTCAGGCAGCATGACTGCTCAAATGCACTTTTAACAGTCAGACTCACAGCTTAGGAAGCGTGTGCTGTAACATTAATCTTTAATCTGGGATTCAGCCTTTAGGCTGGCTGGAGATGAAACAGAAAAACCCACGGAAGTCTTTCTGTTTGGGGCAGCGTCACTTGTATGTGTAGGTTTTGATGACAGATGCGACAAGTCAGCGGGGCGCGGTTGTGAGAATGTGGGTGATTGTGTTTATGTGTTACTGTCAGATCAAACATCCTAAAGCGTGCAGCCTGTAATAACCTGAACTGTATTTAGCTCATCTTGTCAGCAAATGTGTTTTCAAGATTTTTGGCTAAAAATATAGATTGCTAAACAATATTTACATTTTACTCTTGGAATCTGTCATCTCCTTCTACTTTGCCAGATGGGGTGGGGTTTTTGGACTAAACAGAAATGTGTGTGATTGAAACATTGAAATATTTAAATCTGCTTCTCTTTCCAGCCAATTTAATTAAATCCAACATGTATTCGACCTTGAGGTTGATCCGCTCCAACAGCTCCTCCACAGAAGTGGGTTTGGGTGGCCGGCCCTTTCTCCTCCTCCTCACAGGCCTTTTGGGTTTCTCCTCCTCTTCACTCAACACGTCCACATAGATGAACTTGAAAGTTCCCACTTTGTTGTTGAGCAGGCCCATCCACGTTCCCATGGGTGGCTTACTGATGATGTCAATCACATCACCGCGCTGGAGGATCACAAAGAAGAAAATTATTTCGAAAGAATGTCCACTTTTTAATCCTGTTTGTTTAAAAATTTTCTTCATTTAGAACGGAGTCAAAGAGTAAGATGATCTGCTGCCAACCAACAATTCTGTTCTGAAATAATTTAATAATTTATTTCATGCTGCAGCATTTTGGCTGATATAAAGTTTAAACTGCATTGTGTGGATCTCAAGTTGAGCATTTTGAAAGAAATGAAGCGAAGCACTAATCTTTGTCCATGAAGTGTTAAGTAAAGGGTGAACATATTGTGGGTTTTTGCAGACTTCGCACAACCTTCAGTTTGAGGGAGTCTGTGTCGTAGGGGCTGGGGGTGAAGTCGGTGTGGACTCGAGCACGTCCGCAGAAGGGTCCTCTGTAAGGCGGCTCCTCATCGTCACCGTCCTCTGATTTCACGCTCTCCCTGTTACTGGCTGAAGAGTCGGTTGTGCTCACTGTCTGGCCACCTGGACACAAAGACGCACAAGTGACACACAAGTGAGCATTTAGTTAGTTGGTTATAATCATCGATTCAGAGTCACTCCCGAGTGAAACTTTCCTCAAAACATCTTGTTATGTTTAGAAGGACGTTGATATCGAGCAGCGTCACAAATCTATGACTACGCTGATTTTTGATTAGCAACATTTTATTTTTCTCAACTTCCGGGTTGGACTTGTTGTTGTTTTGCATATCCTGAGTGAAGCAGAGTGTTTGCTGGATATTTTTCAGTCTGAGGGAAAACCGCTGAAATCATATCGACGTGTGGGAATCGGCGAGGCAAAACTTCCTAACTAATCATTACCGCATGTCTTTCTGCATGTTTGTGTGCATGTTCTATGGCCCTGGATCACTGTATGTCTTCAATTCACTCTGAACTTGAAAATGTATCCACAAGGATGTGGTGGAAATACCAGGTTGAAGCAATCAGAAGATGTAATTAGATAAGATGACCTGCGAGATCAAAACACACTTGGAAAACACATTACTGAATCTGGAGGCCACAACACGAGGCAGCTGGTGGGTGTGATCAAGAGTGAGATCAAGCCACACACACACAAAAAAAACAAACAAACAAAAAACATCGTGTCAAAAGCCGCATTAGGGTCAAACCCACAGTCTGTTTTTGACCTGACAACAGTAAACGTGATGAGCACCATCTAGCGTCATGCATTGCTTAAACCAGAACAGTTTATTTTAATCCTTAGATTGCCTTCAGTTATGTATAATATGTTTATATGAGCTATCGTCACTGGTAAAATCCAGTGAGAACGATTTGTGAAAACAAAAAGCAATTCACAATATCAAAAAGGTCCTGCTGGAGCTGGCGAAGCCCTTTCTAAAACAAAAGTTCCTGTCTTACTCATTGAACTCTGTCCGCTGAGTGAACTACGCAGACTTTCCACCGAACCTCCTGCCTTCAGCTTTGGCTTCTCCAGAGAGTCGGTGTCGGGCTGTGGGGACTGAGGGGACCCAGGGGCTCCGTCTGGACTGGACTGAAGGACAAAAAGAGAGCGTGAGTGGAGGAGATGCAGATGGGTAATGAAAGGACTCGCGGGACAGACACAAAGCAAATGTGCAGTAAAGAGATGGGAAAATGTGGTTTTTCAAGTTGCCATATGGGGGGAACGATGGAAACTGAGAAAGATGAAGATCATAGGTGGAGCTCTTTTGTCCTTTTAATCCATATTAATGTGCAAAACAGATGTACACATTTATAACTTGCTTTGAGCATGAATGGATTTAGGACAGTAATCCATAATTTACCAATTATAAAAAAATTTCCTTTTTGAAGTCTTTTCCTGATAACGTAATTCAGTGCAGCATGTCTTGAAGGATGTATATCCTCCTCTGTATCCTCTGCAATCCTAACGTCTGTATGAAAACAATATCTGTCCTCATATGAACACTGATGCTATTTTTAATTCTGTTCATATACACAGCAAAGAGACATTTCCCATTTAAATGCAAGTGATGAAGGAAAGCATCCACATTCCTGTCTGATAATACTGATACTGATGTAGTTTCTCTGGCAATAATGAGGCTTAACCTTTATCAAATAGACAGTTACAGTCCGTTAGTTTAAATCTTGGTTTTGTTTCTTTGCTGGGCCAAGGACAGTAGCAACAGGATGGAATTTGAACATTATGAAATCAGAAGATATTTGCTGGATTTGTCGAGTCAAACTGAACGCTGGCTCAACTTTTATACAGTCTGTGGGTTTAATTCCCCATCACTGGATCTATCTGCAGTCAGAATCAGCAGGAACAATGACAGGTAACACAAAAGGCACATCAGCAATGCATCAAGTCCCTCTCTGCCTGCCCCATCAGCTATAACTAACTTATTACTTTACATTCAAGACAGACTCACTGTAATGTCCTGTTGGAACAGCTTACCTTAACAGGAATAACATGAAATCATGATAAATGATATTCTGACGTTTGTCAGAATTGCCTGACAAGAGACAAATCAGTGTTTTGCGTAAATTAAGTCAAATTAAACTAATAATTTAAAATGAAAACATTTCCAGATGTCCAGGCATGAAACAAAAGTCAGATAATGAAACAGCAAAATCAGCATGCGTCTGCTGTGCTTGGTTTGCTTGTTTCAGTAATCCACTAGGTGGCATTGTGGTCTATGAAATGACCATAGTTCACATATTGTGACATGACATTTCATTTTCCTTTGCTCTTCCTCAACCAATGGCTCCATGACTCATGCCAGGATACATGGGTCACCATGTGGAGGACCACCATGATGGACAGATGGCCGACCCCACATTAATAGCATATTTTGCTGGGCAACATAAAACTGCAGGTCTGGCGAGGCCACAGCTGGAGTCACTAGATGCCCCAAAAAATTAGGCCTGGATGGATCAGACAGCCATTATACACTCTCACGCTTTGTCTCCATTTCCTAACGACTAGCCTGGGGGACACTTGCATCACTGTATGAGCTCAACATGAACACACCCTGCACAGAAGGCCCAGGGACAGCAAAGCAGAGGGAGAGAAATCCAAATGTATGTGTGTGTCAGTGTGTTTGATTGGCCTGTGTTTATTCTGTATCTAACACAAATACCCCCACCCACTCACAGCCTGTGGACAGAATATGTGGCTTCGACTCTGAAAAACTTCCTCTAAATGTTTGCAGAACATGGGCAGCTTTTATGGCTTTACAGCTGTGCTTGGGTCGCTTGTTTTGAGGTTTAAACACATTGTATAGACTGAGGGATCATTTGTGTGTATTTGGCACTGCTTTTAAAAGTAAAAGTAAACCTTTGTCTGTGTATATATAAGATTTGCCCTATAGGTTTTCAAGAATTCCACCTGTGTGCGTTTGTGTGTGCCCAATTGTGTTTGTCTTACCTGGTCAGACAGGGAGTTGCTGTATTTCTTCGACATGCGTTTCCTCATGGTCTCCTTCACTGACTTGACCTTCTTGCCCAGGGAGATCCGAGATGTAGTGGGGGATTTGACCACTTCTCTGTATATAGCTTCCTGTTCCTTATTCTGTGATTTGAAGGAAGAAATAAAGGCAGCGCAGGGAAGGAAATGACAGAGAAAGAGGGAGGGATGAGGAGAGTCAGGGATCAACAGGAAAAGACAAAGGGAAGGGCAGGATTGGGGGCAAAAACGAGGAAGAAAACGGAGAAGGGGATTTATTGTGACAGCCAGGCTCCCACTCCTCACAGCCTCTTTGAATTTGAACTTTTCCTCCAGTACTCACATTGACCTCTGAGGTGTTGAGCACATGGAGCGAGCGGTTCGACAGGTCAAAGCCTCCGAAGCTGCACGTTCTCTGCGGGGGAGCCAAAAAACAGTCAAATGAGTTACACTTGGAAGCTTGTGTTACTGGACCTGCCCATCCACAAACACAGAGGGTCAACTCACAGTGATTCATGCTTGGCGTGACACGGGCACAGCTGAATTAATGGACATGGGTATACAGTTTGAACATATGTGGGGGCATGATGTCATATGGGACTGTGGACAGCCAACAGACAGGATGTAACACAAACTGTTATATGAGCTGCTTTTTTCATTGTGCGTTACTGCATGGTCCTGGGCGAATGAGCTGTTATAGTGACCATGAGGAGCTCACAGGCGGCTCCAACAAGTTGCTCATGTGCTTTAAAACTCAAGATCATATATATTCATTGCAGTGGAGCCTGATGCAATTTGCTTTGTGGTTAATTATGAGAAATGCAAAGCTGGGCTTAGTATACAAACATGCTGAACGTTTAGGTCGGTTACTTAGAGCCAACAATATGATATTCTCATAGTTTCTGCTCAATGACAATGTGGTGCGGACGTTATTCTTTCTAGACTAAGTCCACAGTAAAGTAAGGGGTAGACACAAAGAAGAAACATGACATGAGAGGAAAAGATCCAGAATCTTCTCACTAAATTGACTTTGATATTTTGAATCTTTCCCAAGCTCGCTGTAGGTCACACAAACATGTACACACAAAAAGCATCCTCTGCCAAAAACAATCACTTGGTTCCTGTGGGGTGTTCGATGGCATTTGTCTGTTGTTTCCAAAGAATCTAAACTACTCAACTAAACTCCCACAAACCCTGGATGAAGGATTATCAAGTGAGACGAAAAACAGAAAATAGTTTCTATATTAGATGTCCACAGCTGTAGTCCACATCACAACTTCCCAGGAAAAGCAGTTTGGAAAACACACACGTTTGAAGAGACATCCAAAAGGAACTTGGAATGTAATGGCGATGTTTGATGGGATGGACATGCACCCAGAAATAAATGCCTGCCGAATATAATTGTAAAAAAAAAACAAACAAACAAACAAAAAAATAACCACATCTGCAACTATAGCGGCACGGGCCAAAAAGGAAATGAGAAGCAACAACAGAAAAAGTGGACTCGGAGAGTTTTTGGATGAGAACGACCTCCAGTGACTTCACTACTACACGATAGGATTCAGGTACCCTCAAAGCTGCAGGATAGCTCCTCTATAACGCCACCTAAAGTATCTGACTAGTACCACTGATTCACACAATTATGTGGGGAACAAGTGAGGTACTTACAATGCAACCAGGCCCTTTTCATGCTTTATTATAACATTAGAAATGTGCCCTTTTATGCTGACTTAGGTATGAATATGTATTAGCATATGTAATTCACTGCTCCACTTTATTACTAAGCTTAGCCTTACTATATATATATATATATACACATACACACACACACAAATGTATATATTTGATGAGTATTAAGACAAATATAATTCTGAAGTTGACTTTATAAGTGCGTTCACTGAGTATGTCTCGGAGGCTACGGGCGGTGCAGTTGTGAGAGCTTCTGAAGCTTGTACAGCATCTCCGCTGCCCACGGGGATCAGTGTGACTGTGCGAGAGCACGGGTTCCTCGGGGATATGACATTTATAAAAGGCACTTATAAAACCTCTGCTGTGGCTTAACCTCCCAAGTGGGGCACTGCACATTCCATAATCATTTCATTTCCAGCTGAAAGCAAAAGGTTTGAAGCCAAAGGCATTCACTTAAAGGTCAGGGAAGATACCATTCCTCTCAGGGCAGTTAGGTCTGTGAGTGATAGGCTTGGCTGTACTTCTTTCTTTCTTGTCATGCAGACATTATTGACTAATACGTTAAAGACATTTGACTTGCTATGTGTCTTTTGTTGTGTGTCTGCTGCTCCTTGTCGTATTAACCTCTGAGCTATTCTGCAACTTTGAAGTACACAGAGTCCTGCTCACACGAGGCGGTCGATTTGAACCTCATGGTCCAAACTCACAGACTTCTGCTGGATGCGTAAGAGAACACGCTTGGTGCAGCGGTCCACACTGGCCGCCCACTTCCTGTCCGCCTCGCGGTCCTCCTCCAATAGACAGCGGCGCTCAGCGCGGCTGAGGGTAACTGGGCGGACCAGCTGGGCCCAGTTCAGGTGACCATACAGGCTCCGTTCTACCACATAGGTGATGTTCAGCTCACTGACTGCTGTTCGACCTCGCAGCCTGCGAGAGGGAAACACCCAACCCCCTCCCCCACTTCCAAAACCCTTTGATTTGGCTACATCACAGCGGGCAGGGGAGGGGGGGGTGACAGACAGGGGGGAGACAGGGGTCTTGCGCGAGCGCTGGTACATTAAGTGCTTGGTGGAGTAAGCATAGTTGGGGTCAGGTTTCCGGTGTGTCCAGCTGCCATGGTGCCGGTTGGCAGGTTGGTGTTTGGGGCTGCCTTGTGGAGCATCATCCAGAGAGAGCAGGAAGCGAGACTGGGCGTGGAGTTTGGGACGGGGTTTGGTGAGGCCATAGTAAGCGTAGAGCGCCTCCTTGTTACTTACCCCATGGGAGATGGAGCCCAGGGCCTTCCGCATCTCGCTGTCGGTAGTGGAGCGTGACAGTTTACCCTCGTCGTCCAATCCACAGCCATCCAACTCCGAGAAGGAAGAGCCACTACCTCCAACGCCGGAGATGGAACCTCCAAGGCCACCAGAGCCAACCGGGGTTCTCCTGGGGGGCCGGATCAGGCCGTGGGTGCTGGAAGATTTACTGAAGGTTTTAATCAGCTTGTGTCCAGACCAGGTGTCCAAGCTGCTGGAAGATGGGGATGTGGTCAGACTGTCTGTGTCCCCATCCAGAGACAGTTGATCCTGGGTGAGGGATGGCAGAGAGGCCTCCTGAGGCAGAGGGGGCTTCTTTAGGACCCCTGTATACAGAGCTGTGTTGTCCTCACAGGTGGGAGGGGCCTCCAGATTCAGAAAGTCTAAATAAGACAACAACATCACTAGCTGGTTACTCAGAAGAATTTAGACTTAGGCTTTAGACTCTGTGCAGTCCCATGACCTATCTGTGGTTTTCTAAACCACAGCTATCCGGCAAACGTTTCAAAACACATTCTTTAAGACTGAGTTTCAGGCAAAACCCTTGAGAGAGAAGAATGTTTTGGCAAAAAAAGTCCTTAGCACATCAATTTCAATGAAACCTCAGATGAAAATCAAACTCAACCTCTATGATTGAACTTCAACTTCCCTTATATGAGGACCAACAGATCAATTTAGTCCAAATTAACCTTTAATATTATTTAACTACCTAAATCAAGCAATTTGTATAATGGAGATGCTTTTAACTGGAAACTGTGACATTAATATGTCTGGGAAATACAACGTGACCATTAATTGACAGATCTAAACAAATGCTGACAAATTGTAATTATATTTTGAGCTGTAAGACAATCAAAAGAATTCACCATTTAAGGGGTACGAACCTTCAGAGCCATGTTTCTTGCCCTCTTCCACCTTGATGAGTTTTTTCCTGACCCGACGTGTTGAGTTGACCAGTTTGTGAAGCCGTTTGAACTTCACAGAGTCCTCTGATTGCTCATCGTCTGACTGTTCACGAGACTGACAGGAAAGACCAGCAGGGAGGGATGATATAATAAAAGGGACAAACAGTCAAACTACGAGAAAGCACAATAAACATTTCAATAAAGCAAAAATAATTGGAATGTATGGTTGGACTTGGACTTTCTATGCAAAAGGAGTAAGAAAACAAAACAAATATGCTGTTACAATGCAACAGATGGGAACTTTTTTTTTTTCTTTTAGAGTGGAGTCAAAGTTAGTGAGGTGAGAAATGGAGGATTGGAGAGATGGTGGCAGACTGCATTATGTGAAGATCATACACAGCCAACACAGAACCAACCAGATGACACAATCATTTGGAAATAGATGGTATAACTGAATGGTACAATAAATCAGTGCTACAATAAATAGTTTATTTGGTGATGCTGCCTTCAGTGGCTGTTTACCCCCGAGGAAATGAAGGGACGCTGGCTGTATGTTAGCATTAGAATTGTCACCATAGTTTTGCATTTATTATTAGTGTCTTTTTCTCACTGCATTCAAACTCTTGCCACAGTGGTAGGGGAGTGGAAAACAGATAAAGAGAATAACAACTTGCCAACAGTTTCACCACTCTCTCTCTCTCACACACACACAAACCACAAAACAAACATGCACAGAGAAACTCCTTAAGCTTTGTGTGCGTATGCACACTCTTGCTACAGCCTCCATGTGATGAGGGTGATGAGCTGAGCTTTGGCATAAAGATTTTCTGGCAGAAATCACCATAATTATCATGGAGCTCCAACTACTTAATTTGTTCCTATTTGTGATTAGTTTCCACAGCAACACCACCTCTCTGTTCACACACTGCCAGCTCCACGGTCGAGGCTGACTGCATCACTTGGAGGACACTCATGCACACATGCATGGTTGCGTACGTAAAACTGGACAGAGCGTCTGCGGGGCTGAGCTGTCTGATAAAACACAGTGTCCTTCTGCAGTTTTGAGACTAACAAGCAAGAAACCACTTTCTAGCTGTTGTTGAGTTTAGACCACAGGCCTGGCTCAGAGGATGCTGAACAACAGTAGGGATGATGTGAACAACTGTGGCTTGGTTGGAGTAAGCAAATATGACATTGTCTGCAAATGCTTGATGGCACCACACCATCAGTGCAACGATATGACCTTCTGATGCCTACAGATATGTGAATGTTATAAACCCTGACTCATCAATGGCCAACTGCAAAAGAGAACATGCACTATGTTTGACTTCCCATCACCTAACCACCTTTGGAGGTGCATGATCAAGTTTCTTCTGCAATGTTTGCTCTTATGACCAAAATTGGGGTACAGCCATTTATTTGGTCTCCGACAAACTGCAGAAATGGGCTTGAAAACCCCGAACTCCATGACCATCAGCTCAATCCTCTCTGACAATCCCTCAAGCCAACCACACAATTCTGACCACTGTGGTGATACTTTTAATTTTCCATTTGCCCCGGACAATGTAGAGCGTAATAGCTTCAAAGAATGTAATGTAATAACAAGTCTGTGTCCTAAAAGGTTGATAAAAGAGGCAGCAGAGAGAGACCATGAGATGAGTGAGCCTTCCAAATGTTTGGACTGGAGTTGAATCTTGGATCTTAAAATGTCAAACTCTGCATCCATTTATTGTACGAGTCTGATATGTGGAGATAATACAATTGCCTGAGTAATTTAGTGGCAGACCCTCTTTTCTTCTTCTACTCTATGTGCAACAGAAGGAGAAAAAGAACAGGAGACGATAAAGAGGTGACAATGACATAAATCTTTACGCAGCCCTGAGAACATGCTACCCATGTAAATGATGGCAGGGGCAGACACACAGGGGAAAAAGCCCAGACATATGAGGCTATGAATCAAGGAGGGCTGACAGGCTGCCATCAAAACCACGGTCAAAGCAAGAGCACCACCATAATGGCCAATTCACTTCACAAATGACCCTGAGAATTTTTCCCACAACTGGGAAGATGTCCGCAAACTTAGAAAACTGGAATCCAAAATCCTTACAGTGCACAAAAAAAACCCAAAACTTTCTGCTTACTCTGTACCACAAAACTGAACAAGACAATAATGGGAGAAAGTCTAATACAGAAAGTTGAGCTTTAAGGCACACTGGTGCACTTACCACCTCAGTTAAACCAGCAGGGTAGCAAGAGTGGACCTACAACAGGTTAGAAAGTGCGGGTCCAGTAAATCCATGGTGTGCCAAACGTGTTCTCAAGCATGCAGGATCCAAAATAATATCCGTGCCCCAGTGCACATGCTGGCAGATACAGATGCAGTCTGTCAGTGAATTCCACTAAGAGGAATGAGGGACTGTTTGGAAGAGCCGTGCCGCACAGCTTGCAGAGAAAAGGCGTGTTGTGCATTGAGAACAATCCCATCGTTTGAGCCCCTCTGACCCTGACTTGGCCCCCACATTGCTAATGGCCAGCCCTGGAATGTGGGCTCAAATCGTCAGGGGAAGTCAGACTGGGGGAACATGGCATTAGAAAAAGACACAGAGCAGCCTTAGAACTGTACGCTGGACTACACACATGCACTGTATATTCATATGTCTGCATATAGAACACAGACACACCAGACTGCAACCATTTCACTTTGTAATGACCTAATTCCATTCATTATAGGGAGAGAGCGCGACATGTGACACCAATAGAGGCCCCTGCCGACTAAGTTTTTTCTGCAGTGGCCAATTTTGGAACTTGGGGTAAGGGGGGAGACAGAACTTGCCCCTGAGGGTGACTGCAAACTCTTTATCTCCACTTTCTTTCTCTCTCTCACTTCCTCTCTGCCTCTAGCACTTTCACTTGTTCACAGCCTCGAGAGGCAGTCTGTGTGTTCTCAACACAATCCTCCCTCAGTCACTCTGCATCCTCTCCCGTCCTGTAAAACCCCCCAAACGATCAATCATCTTCCCACAGGAAGTGAGCTGCTGGCAGCAGAGAGGGTAATGTGGGGGTTAACAGACATGAAATGATCAGCAATCTCATGCACAATTCACAAACCCTCATAAGAGCTAGCCAGACAGCAGGTAGAACCTGAGCTGAGGTTATGAAGTATAATTAACTGGTTTTTCCACATGGAGGCAAATCTTCAATTGCAACTGGAAAAAGAATTCATAGGGACCTTTGAGAAATATGAGAAAACTATTGCCCACAAGTCCTTCTTAAAAGATTCACTGATTCAGTTACAGTCAGAAACTGATGTTTAAATTCAAAGCAAACTTTGAATTTAAAGAGGCACATGGCCTGCGCTGAAGGTGTAAAGTCGAGAACATCTGTACTGAAAGGCTACAGGGTCAACCTTCATTTGCTTTTACAACGTCGATGCGAAGTGCATGTGTGAATAAATGCAAGTGTGTGGAAAACATCAGGGCTTTTTGGATGGGAATTGGTAGCATATTTCAAAATAGCAACGATACACATATGCAGCAGGTTATTTTCAGAGTAGTTTTTAATTTTTGTGTTTGGATGAACTCATTTCCTGTTTAAAACTGGGTCAGAGTGCGACTGTATGCTTTTCCCATGTGATACCATACATTGCAGAAAGAGTCAAAAAAAAAAAAAAAAAAAATCCCACAAACACTGAGTCCCAAAGTCTGCAGTTCGTTTGAAAAGAGAAAAAAAAATCCAGCATATGCAAACTTAAACAAAAAAGAGAGAACTAACTATTGAAACCAGATCCAACAGGACATGATTGTCTGAGCTCCAGCTATGCAACTTGTGTCATCTGTTACAAAACCAAGTTCACATTAAGTATCGTCAAGGGTCTTGACTCATTGAAAAGGTGAATGGGGAGCTTTGGAGGCTTTCACTCCAAGGATCACAGCTGACAAAATCAATGGGAACAAATGCTTATGCCACAAGAGGTTTTGGCAGGACTTTGTCTGACACTCCACTTGGATTTCTGCAAGTTAAAGTCACAGCTGATTGATGGAAACTGGCCTGATCTTAAATTCCAGTATACATTATATCAATTAAAATGGTATCAACCAATTGTTTCTTGGAACAAATTTCAAATAGGTACACATCACATTTAGCCCAATAAATTAAATATGGAGAATGTATTAGGACCTAGTGAGCCAAGATTCACAGAGGAATCACCCATCTAAGGACGCACGTGACATGGTGGAGAGAATGTATATGCAAAGGCAGATATATTGTCATTTGGCTTGTGGAAAAAGAGCAGGCAGAGAAGAAGAGAGGGAGGCAAGATAAAGTCAAAGTGATTGTGCAAAGGCATTTTCACTGTTCAATATTTAAACATTTCCAAATAAAAAAAGGGAAGTCTAAGTGGGAATTGTATTCAAAGTCTACAAAAAACATTTGGATTAACACAAGCACGCAAACACACACATCACACACACATTGATGCAACATTGGCCAACCTCCTCAGCTGAAAAGTCAAACTGAAATTTGAGAGTGGCTGAGGTGAGAGTGTTACGAGAGGAAGAGCAGAGGGGACAGGTCAGGGTTTTCGGGGTCGGGGGGTGTACTTACGTTGCAGTTTGAGGACTGGTTTAGATTGGGTACAGATCCGTCAGTCCACTCTGCAGTGTCAGTACTGCTGGACTGTCTGCTGCGCTCATACTCCTTCAGCTACGTGGAGAAGAAGAGTTTAGAGAGAGGCAGAGGAACAGGTCGGGGCCACCCACTCTCACCCTGCATAAACTAACAGACGACTGCCTGTACACAGACACAAAGACCAGTGATGTAGTGGTAAATGGAAAGTGTGCACTGCAGCCAGGGCTTCGCTGGTGATTCACTGGACCTTTTCAAAGTGTGGTACGATTTTTGCCACGATGATTTACATCTGCTGTTTTCAGCAGACACATCTTACTCGGTCAATCTTTGCGGTATACATAAAACAAATTATGAACGAAAAGCAAGTTTAATGTGATTGAATTATGATCCACTACATCCCTGGACACACAGCACTATGTTGACATTAAAAACAGCAAACAGATATAGTAACACAGAGAACACACACACCCACACACAACAACAATTCAAAGAAACTATCCACAGAGGCCGATTATTGATTGGTTTGACTGATTATCAACGACCAAGGAAAGAGGTAGAACATCAAAGTTCTGGAAAAAACAAAACAAAACAAAACTTTGTAGGAGGATAATTAATGTTTGCCTTGTGGAGAGCAATCCAGTGCTGGAAGGCTGCTGGACGGTCATGCTACCCCAGAACAAGGAATTACAGAGGCTGATTAACGGAGCACAAGGGGGAAAGATAAAGGAAGAGGAAGTGGTGGGGGGGAATCAAAAGAAAGAACAATCAAGATCAAATCAAGAAATTGATTTAAGAAAGAAAAGAAAACATGGGAAAATTGAAGGGAAAGCCAAATAGTTATCCACCATGTCAACCTGGAGAGAAAGACCACAATGCACCAGTGCATCACACCAATAGATGGGGCTATGGAGTTATTTGACCGTCAAACCCCGCAAGTATAAGCCGAGCAACACACCCACACACACTTCAAAAGCTCGCACCGGAAAATCCCCAGATTCCTGAACCTCTGATCCAGAGAGTGTGTGTGAGAGAGTGTGTGTGTGTGTGTGTGTGTGTGAAGAGGATGATGTAGAGTTAAAATGCAGGGCCTTGGAGGAGTTAGTAAGAGTGAGTCATTTTAGTAAGCCGGTGCTAAACTGAGAAAGAGAAGAAGGGGGCAAGGCTGGAAACTAATCCAGGAGGAGGTGAGGGGATCTGGGTGGTTGAAGGGAGGGTATCACACCAGAAGTCCTAAAGGGGCGGGGGGGGCATGTGAGAGGAAGAAAGAACAGATGAAGCAGGACATTGTTGACGTTTCCTACCCGAGCTAGAGCTTCTTCTACGGTGATCATCTTCTCTTTCACCATCATCATCAGCTGGATTCGCTCCTCATCGCTCATGGTGATCTCACTCGCCACATAACCAATATCTTCTCCTGATGGGGGCAAAGATGGAACATTATGCAGCGCCTACTTAGTGAAGCAGATCTGACAAATAGTGTCACACAAACCTTTGGATGTCTGTCGTGTGACAGGTTTATGCTGAGACTTGCGGAAGTTTTGCCAAAAGGATTTGTTTTTCTTCTTGTTGTCCCATTTGCCTGAACGGAAGAGAAGGCTCGGTCAAACATTAGGAACAACATGTTGACTGTTCCCTTTATTTGTTCCATAAAAGTATCAACCTTATATTTGACTGGTCATTCTTTTTTTTTTGTCTTACACAGTAAATGTAAATCATTTTCTCATAGAAAATATTAAAACTGGAAAAAATGAAAAATGAAAAATTTATATTTATTTTAATTTACCTCCAGATCCATCTTCAGAGCTGGACTTGTGCAGGGGCATTCTAGACAAGAGTAAAACAATAATTAGTATTAGAAAATGAAAATTTCTATTTCTGTTTTAGTGTAAATGTTGTGTACAGTTTTAAGATGTGGAGTTACAGTTTTGTCTGTTCACCACTTGGGGCCAGTGGTGGTACTTTAGTGATAATAAACCAGGCTCCTGAGGCTTGAGAGGGAGAAGGTGGAGGAGAGGAGAGAAGGACACCACTGTTGTGGAAACCAATTGAAAAATTGAAGTTAATGGTAATATGACATTTTTGAGAAACTGAAAAGGAAAGTAATGTTAATGTGAGGATGAAGAGAGAGCGGGCAATCATGTGACTGTGGAGACGGAACGAATGGGACTGAGAAGGAGAAGAACAGAGGGAGAGAGAGGTGGAGGGAGGAGGAGAAACCGCAGGGCAGACTCAGCCTGTTTGTGTTTCCACTTCCCTCCACAGGATAGACAGTCACGAGGAAGACAAGAGAGAAGGAGCGAGAGAAGAGGGAGAGACGCATAAGAGAGGAAGAGATGGAAAATAACCGAGGATCAGCGGTTCATGTTTAAAGGATCTGCGGAAAACTTCAGAGAGTTTTCAGCTTGAGCAAAGCGGGCTGAGTAAGATGGTGAAGAGAAAGTGAAGTCTCAGGATGGATTACGTCTGTGGATAACACCCCACAGGTGTGTTTATGTGAGCGTGACAGCAGGAACTGATGGCTGCTGCACATTTTAAGCTTTTACCATCCTTTCATTTTAAAGGAAATAAATCATAGGGAGGAGAGAGATAAGAACAGCCAATTTGTCGAGTTGAGAGCCTAAAAGATCTATCAAGGTTCGACTGTCTCTGTTTCTGCATCTTACTTTCACATCTTTCATGATTTCAAAACCAACTGCACATGGAGATGGAGCTGAGACAGGTGGCTGCCAGTGAAGCCGTGCAAAAGTGTGATGAGTTCAAAGCCAGATGAACAGGTCACCTCCCTCTCCTGTGACTGCGTGTGGGTGTGCACATGTGTACATCTCATCATATGTTTGTTCAGACATGGCAGTCCTCTTTGGGTGCAATGGGAAATCTTTACATGGCTTAAAGCCCGGCTGCCATGGCAACATAATGAGATGCTAATTGAATGGAGGCCTGTATGGTTTGCCCCTCTGCTCATCCCCCTCTCAGATAGGCTAAGGCCAAAGCTAATGCTAAAAGAACTCACTCAATAGAAGCTTTTCAGTCGCAGCACTGCTCCCCCCTCCTCCGTGCTCTATAAATTAACCCCCCGTGCAGTACACACATGCATGCACTCACACACATCCATGCACTCACACACTATACAAGTCTGAATGTTTTTCAAAGAGTATGTCAGGCCAGGCATTGTATGGCGAGGCAACTTAATTGGTTTAACCTTAAATCTTTGGCATGCCTTTCTATTTAGATTTTTCTCTTTGCATGGCGAATGGGCCATGTAACTGCCTTTGTCTCATTAGCATAAGAAGCTAATTTTCGGTTTAAGGCCTATTATGAAAATGCAGCACCTTAACTTTTGATTGAACCCATGTGAGACAGGTTGGAGCTACTTTGGCTGACATCTCAGGAATTGTGCAAATTAGTATGGACCAATTGGTGGTGATTGCAGGCTGAATCAAACATTGGCTAATGCCAGCGAATCTATAAGTGCAAGTTTGGAGTGAAAATGACATGGCTCACAGCGAGCTACCTGACAGGCATGGAAAACATGAGTAATTTTCAAATAATATATAATAATACATGAGTCACATTTTACAAAATACGTACTGTACTTGTGCAGCAAGTACATACAACAACCAAGGAAAAGATACAACACAACAGAAACACACTGAAGCCAACAGCTAGTTAACATCAGAGGGAAAACAATAGCAATTAAATAAGTGTTGACTGAGCAGACAACTGTATTACGAATCATGAGTTCAGACACAGTTCCTACTCTGACCAAGATGCTTTCCAGACCGAAACCTGGACACATCACACAGCTTCATGTCTCCATTTCTGGTCCTTTCTCACAGTTTTCCCCCATGCTCAGCATAAATCAGAGCAATGCACACATGTATGTGTGTATACTGATTGTGTGCTTTTGTGTGGTTACATGGCTGGCCACCTGGAGTGAGGTGATCTCCGGTGTTCTCATAAAGACAATGAAAGGCAGCGACCCTACACGACAGTGGCAGTGTCCACAGGAAGAGCAGAGGGATGTGCTCTTAAGGGGTCAGGAAAGAGGTCAGATGACGCAAGGAAGGTAAGGCAGAACGTCATATGGCAGGAAAATAGAAAAGCATACATAAAAAAAAAAACCATTGATGAAAAACTACACTTTAAAGTCTGTGAGTATTTCCGTGCCATATAAATACACAATGCACTCTTAGCAGCAAATAACAGCTCCACAGTGGCTGTGACACTAAACCACACATGGCAAATACGCTGACAAGTTAGTTTTTCAATATGATCGTTTTCTTCTAAACTGAGACTTACATTTACATCTAATTATGGTGTGCATAAGCTAGGCTTCCAGAAATTAGGAGCACAAATGTCTCTAAATGAACTCGTACAACTGCTGTTAGAGCCACAGTTTGTATTTTGTGTTGATGCAGATGGGTTCTTTCATCACGATCCACTTACGTCTGCTGTTAACCTCACTGATAAGACTGTGGTCCCCTCTTCACAACAATACCCACCAATCAATCGCCTTCCAAAACAGGAAGTCTGCAGCTCGAAACCCTCAGCCGGCTGAGAGTGCTCTATTATCATCACTGGCATAGCGGGAATTATGGGAGCGATGCCCAATGCGACAAGGCACACAGAGGCAGGGGTGGCAAGGCAGCACAGCCCAGAGATGGAGTCTGGGTAATCTCCTCTGGGTGCTATTGTCCTGCAGAGAGGTGATGATGGGGGTATCCGTGTTGTGTGAACATGTATGTGTGTTCTTTGTGGCACGAGGAATGGAAGCGGCTTGTCTATCAGTCAGCCTGCACATGATAAATCACTCTACCTGTAACATTCCCCACAATGCGTTTTGTAAAAAAGAGCAGTACCACAGTGAACAGGAAGCGAAAAGAGAAAGGTTCTGAGCATGTAGGTGGAGGTGATTTGGTCCTTCAGCATTAGAAATTTATAAATTAGGTTAATGAGATAAAGGTGATACCAAGTGCCTCATATCTAACGTTCACACTAGAAATGGAGATTGGGACTTTGTAAGAAGAGGGGCAGATTGAAAGACAGGAAGTGACAGGGTGAAGAGAGGGCCGAATGTAAATCTGCTCCATCAGACTCACTGTGAGATAGTCTGAATACATATGAGAAAGAAATGGAAGGCAGAGAATACGGACTGACAGGCAGAGAGAGGAGGGAAAGCAGTGAAGTAAAAGGCTCGTCGTGGGCCTCTCTTCAACAGCAGAGAGACGTCATTTGAAATCTGGCATCTGGTTCCCATCATCACCAGAATTTGTCTGTGCAACATATACAGCCGTAGGAGAGGAGATCATGTCTGTGGTATGTACTTCCTCTGCTGCACGTGGTCTTCACGTGAACATGACAATTCCACTGAGGGTCACACGGCGGTGATGTGCAGGAACAAATAAAGGTGAAATAAGTTATCCATCTTGTGGCCTGAGCAAACGTGACATTAGGCTTTGTCAAGGGCTCCTAATTCCTTCCTTCCTCCTCTCATCCTCACAGAATCACTTTTTTTTTACATGGCGTGGATTCTTGTCATCAACTATGAGCAACAGTGATCATGAAACTGGATAAAAATTTTGATTAATCATCTTGTGAGCAAAAACTTGAATACATTCTTGACCTTCAGTCCATTTTGATTGACAGCAGGGTACTTTGAGAGTTCTTTTAGAAAGTCAGTATCACAGTGTTCTCATGGTAGGACCTGGTGAACAAATTTCATGCACATAATATTCAGTGGTGTGCAAAAATGAGCGCCCACTTGGTGTTACAGGAACCAGTGAAAAGGAACCCCACCCATGCCCAGTTCCATCCTGCTCTTTCATTCATGCATCTTTGCTGTAATCATTTGGCCATCACCCTCTCTGTCTCCCCCTCTCTCCTGCTGGACACAAAGGCAGGAAGGAAGCATGGACGGCCAGAGAGTGGAGAATGGCTGCTGGTCTGAGCAGGTCAGGAGGAGGTTTTCCTTTAACCACAGCAACGATGTGACCGAGGGAGTTTAGGGGACCAACTGCAGGTCGTAAGTGTAAAGTCTGTCTTAGACTTTTGCATCCCACTATACTGCAAATTAACTGTTGTGTATTTAAGCTTACAAATTATGTTGTGGTGCTTTTTTTTTTTTTTTACATGGTTACACTAACCATATAAATCATAACGTACCAATATGTTGGCGATATGTTTAATTTTCAACATAACTTTAAATAAAAAAATATATTACATTTCAATGTGTTAACTATAACAATATGCTTGAATTAAATTTGATGTGCCAGTGGGGAAATGGTTAAGTACATTGAAGGTCAGTCAAAGCCGAACCTGTGTCAAATGCCCAAATACTCAAACATAAACCACGCTCATCCATGAATCCATGAACTGAGGGGATGAACTCGGCACCCAGCAGGAAGCCTTTTGTACGAGCCGTTGCCTGAGAGATCAATGAATCCCCACATGCTGCGTGCATTTCTATTTGTCTCTCCATCTTTAGCTGCAGACATTCAGACCAGCCGTGCGTGATACATGATTTTGTGTGCAGGCATGCACGGTTTGATGTCGTCCAGACACAAGCTGCATTACACGCTCTTTTGAAATGCAACAGACCCACATTTCAATTTAAGTATTCAATTTGGGATTCCAAGCTGAGTCGTGTACCATGTTAGAGTGAGAAAATGAAATAAATAGTAAGTAAAAAATCTAAATAAAACCTACTTTCTGTCCGTTTCTGGGGTCGACACTTCGCTGCTGAAGCCTAATGACTCCTGAGGACAGAGAGAAGGAGCCAGATGTGTAAAACTTAGACTGGAGAGGTGTGTCATTACTTTTAATGTTTTGGGAACACTGTCTCTCTGCCTACCTGGATCTCATTACGCAGTTGCAAGGAGGTGCCGCTTGTGTCCTGTTTCTCCTGAAAGAAAGAGAAGAAAAAGAAAAAGGTCAGGTGTCAGTGGCAGCAATCAATCACTGGATAACACAAGCTAAAAGGAAAAACAAGTTCTGCATATGGAAGGGAGAGGTATGTTGACACCAGAAACAGTATATGGTATGTTTAACAACGGATTCATGGGGGAAAGACGAGGTCAGATTCATGTAGACACACCTGCATGTGAGTGAAAACAAACACGAGCACGTGCGTGCACTCCTAATGCAGACAGCTCAACAAGTCAAGGCTTGCTTTAGGTATCAGAACCTGCAATTCTTGTTTTAATTGTCATAACAGGCAGCGCCGCAGTTTTGTTCTGACGACACGACAAAAGCAAAAGAACCCACATAATCGGTCCAATGAATTCAACTTCATGCTTACAATGATGCAAGCATGTCCCTCCCTCAACACAAGTTAACACCTGCTGGATAGTATCACACCTCAATACTTTAACCACATTTGACTAAATGGAATTGCTGCACACCAGATATCCAAACTGAACAAAGCTTTGGACATGACTTTTCAGCGTTACACAGACAGGGCTGATGCTGGCATCTGTATATAGGCAGTGTACTCATCGTCTCAAAACAAAAGCAGGATCACAGCGTCCCTGTACGTTAGATTACAAGTGCATTAAGGGACGGGTCAACTGCATAGTTTCTTGGTTTTGTGATCTTGTGTGCTTTTTAACTCTCACGGAGGAGATTACGTAACTCCACGCTTAGCCAGTCTTATACTGTGGCCACTTAAGCACAACAGAAAGCGCTGCTTAAGAGAAACAACCAAATTCACACAGGCCTGAGGTTAACATCTTGTCAACACCGTTCATTTCTGGTGGTTGGATTTCTTCTCACTGTGAGGCTTTACCCTCTGCGCGTGAGCTGAGATGGCGTGAGTCAACAATCTCTAGTCCAAGCTGTATGAAAACTAGCTTTCAGTCATGACTTCTTTGTTTTCATATCTTTTTGAGGAAGTTGGTGTCAATCTCAGTGTCAAGTTATTACAGAGATTCCGGTCATTTGGGTTCCGATGAGAAAACATAACCTCAAGTACGTTCCTGTTACTGCTTTTTGTCTGACTGCACATTTTACAAGATGCAAAGGAATTACAAGAAACAGTTTATGATGCACTGACTGATACAAGAATTTGGAAAAAAAGGAATTCCCTCACTTTTTACAGAATTGGTTGTCAGTCAACCTGAGGGGAGTTCAAACCTTTCGTCACACACAATTCTTGCATAAAAGGAGTTGACATTAGTGAGGATGGCTGCAGGACCCTGAGGAAACAGGTGCTAGACTACTTTCCTAGATTTTCTAAATGGAAGTCCACACAAATAAATGACAAATTGAATCTGGAGTTTCCCCCAAATGGAGAGTGGGAATAGGAAATTAGTTATATATAAGAAATGTGCGACATCCTCTATCTGCACACCCAGATATTAGATTGTAGGATAACAGTCACAGGAAGCTGAAGCACTGTGTCTGCTCATACTTCCGGATCAGAGTGACCTTTAGATTAAACTTTTTTCTTTGAATGGGGTTTGGGGAACGAGGACAATCCTTCCACACCCTCACCCACTAAGCATGAATAATACTTAAAGGCCTGAGTCAGAAGTGACATAAGAGCTCTTTAAGAGCCTGTCAGCTTTGGGTCATATCAGCTGATGACCAAAAGTGCTGAAGTGTCTAAAAGCCACAAAATTAGCCTGGACCAACACTTATCACAACTGTAATCAACTGACGGTAGAATGCAGTCTGGCTGGCTTCGTCTTTAACTTCATCACCAGAAGTCTCAGTACTGTTATGTTGTTCAAACGGGCTGAAGAACAGGTCAGGATGTTTCTTTAGGAAGAGCCCTGAAACTATTTGTCTGTGCCAGGGAATACAGGCATTCCCATAAGTCAGAGACCAGGTACCTGTCTACAGTTGTTAAACAGATCCACACACACTTCAGCACAAGAGGTTGGTCTCATTACATTACCAAGTTGTGCACAAGGAGCATCTGGAACAGGGATGTTTATTTTTATACAAAAGGCAGAGCTCGTATGAGACATCCATCCCTTAAGAGGCACAACTATGCCCGTCAGCTCTGTTTAAACTGCATTGTGCAGAGTAATTTATATTGTAATGATGTGTATAAAAAAGGAAAGACAGTGTACCGGCATGTGAGTGAACATGTTGGTACTTTCATAAGGCCAGGGGCGGATTGGTTCTGCTATCAGATCCTCTTTAATGGCTTCTCTGGACTGCTAGGATGTCAGCTCACCACGTAACACCACGGACATACACTCTGAGACAGTCACATACATGCCTCTGTAGACGTAAACACAGACAGACCTACCAGCCCAAAGAACCCCCCCCCCCCCCCCCCGAAAACACACCCACAGTTCATCTCCACTTCACAGATTGAGCTCTAAGAGACAGACAGACATAAAGCATCTCTCTGTTCCTCCTGCTCTCTTTCTGCATGTGCCATCGCTGACACAGAAAGTGGGAGTGAGGGGGAGGAAAGAAAGAAAGAAAAAAAACAAAAAATACGCAGAGAAGATCAGTGAAAAACAAACAAAGCTTGAATCCAACATGCTTTACACTGCAGATCTGTGAGATGGATTTGTCACAACCCAGGATGTGGAGAGAGAATTAATGTAAAGCCTCCCAAGGTAAACACATGTGCATCACTAACGAAGAAGCCAAAGGGAACGATGAAGAAGCCGCCAGCAGAACTGACAGTTCCAGAAAGAAAATTTATGTGTGACCCACAGTTCTCACACAACACTCCTGGGGAGGGCATGCCTTCCTTCCTTAATAAATGAATGAATGAATGAATGAATAAATAAATCACCAGCATTAGTTTGAGATACTGCCCTACTTATCATGAATTGGCAAATATGTGCATGTGAGTGCACCATGCGTTTTCCCTCCAGATGTCCAAAAAAGGGTTGTTTGTGCACAATCCACTCTGTGTACATGCCAGCAACGCGTGTGATGTGACTGCAAGATTCTGATTGCTTCAGTGTGACTGAACTGAGTTAGAATAAGAGAGAGAAAAAGAAGCAAGGGAGGATACAAGACAGAGAGCGAGCTCAAGACTGTCAGCAGACAGGGAAACTAGCATCAGGAACCATTACACATGGCATCGAAAGCTCCTGCAAAGTGGCAGCAATTCCAAGCACCACGTTGATTTCCATGATTAACCCAGAAACTACTACTAAATTCTGTTTTGCTGCTGCAGGACCAGACTGCTAATGAGAGGGAAGGGATAGAAATACAGAGAGTTAAATAGAAGTAGTTTAGTCTCTTTGCTGCACTGGAGTTACTTCCAACATCAGAGGCAAAAATAGGGTGTGTACGAGTCGAAGCCGGAGACCAGGTGGCTTAGTGGAGGTATGCCAACTGGAATGGCTGAGTAAAAGTTGGTGGGCGAATATGAGATTGCTGGGTAGGATTTCATATGTAGAGTGACAGGTACCAACAGGAAAACCTGGTGTGAGCTCAGGCAGACGTTAGCAGTGGGACCAGTGGGGCACGCTGAAATCCTGCAGGGCCAGCTCATTTGGAAGATCTCACAGCAAGATGTGTGTATACGGACGCATACACATGCAGACACACACGTCATCAAAATCTCATACACAAAAGCAGGAAATTCATCCCCTCAGTGGGCAGTACGTACCAGTATGTCGTGCCACCTCTGAGCAGCTTAAATTCACAAACAAACGAAAAAAAAAAAAAAAAAACATGACCACATTCACGACACCTCTACCTGCTTTTGTTCCAGAGCTTGAGAGCGTGTGTATATGTACACTTGCTGCACAGACTTGCATGCCGACAGTGTGAAGCATTCCTGAGCCCTGTGGATCATCGTTGTTTTGGTATTTCAAGACAAATATATTACAAATTCCATTGACAGTCTCGATTCCAGTACTGACGAATAAATCATACAATGAAATTGCAAATATACCATTTGCTTTCCACATGGGTTATGCCAATAACAGCTTCTCCAACATCCTTTGAAAGTGATCTTACAGCAATAAAGACGACTGTTGGGCCAGTGTGTTGACTCGCAACGCCTCTGGTCAAAATCCTGAAGGCATCAAGGACAAATAAGCAGCAGAAATCTCAACAGTGTAGTTTTAACCCCGTTGAACTGACCCACTTTGACGAACAAACTTCTCGCAGGCATTAGCATATTAGCCACACTGTTCTTCACCTCATGGCAAAACAAAACACAAGTCTGTACTTGACCTTCAACTGTCCAACTACTCCACGAAAGAACTATAACAAAGCATTCTTTAGGCTAGCAGATCAGCCTGACACCAGCTGAGATGTTTCTGTCTGTCCAGCCATGAAGTAAGAACAGTAAGACCGACATCTCAAGGATTTTGGCACAAATAGCAAATAATTTCATCTTGAGGGCCTCTCTGTTTACCCCAACTTCAAAATTAGCCTGAAGGATATTACCACAGACACTGCTGCAATGTGTCATCTTCGATTAGAGCATGTAGAAATGTGTTCAAAAATGTTTCACAACCACAAATTCTAATTGTAATGTTACATCTTGCTCTCTATTTAATGCATGCTTTTATTCAAACATGGCAGTTTAAGAGATGATTCAATGTTGTTGTCCCCCCCGGCTATACATGATCATTCTTCCAAAAAACCAGTCTCTGCACATCAAAGAAAGGATCCCTATCCATTCATCAAATTTTCAACTTCAGTAGCAAAGACATTGAGACTATGCGTCTTGTGGTGGCAAAGGTGAAAGTAAAAATTACGAAATGTTACAATTGAAAAGCAACAGATAACTAGAAAAGACGAACAATACATTAGTGCAGATCTGATAAAGTGTTCTCACTGCTAACCAACTTCGAATTGCTCACATTACAACGCAAATTAACATAAAGAATTAAGCGAGATTAATCTCAGATTTTTTTTATAAATCCTATTAGAAAGCTTTGAAATTCACTTCCTGAACAGCATATGAAGTACAGGCAGGACATTCCAGGGAAACCTGCTTTCTCCCATCAAAGGAGATGATGAAACTTGTGAAATGCTGACAAAGACAACGACAGAAACTTCACAAAACAAACTAACAAGCTCTGTAATTTAGTATGGAAATGAAATGGTGTACAAGTAAGCACTGCCATTTCTAATCACCTGAGTGGCGCCTAATGCTTTTGCAATTTGATAAATAGGCGAACAAGAAAACAGATATAATTCACTTAATTATAACAATTGACACCACGATTATACTAGCAAATATCCACAAAATACCTGAAATTTTAAATCCAGGCTAAAAGGTAATCTTTACCCCGTTGGCCTGTCTGTTCACTGCCCTGCCCCTTGAAACATGTTTTATTTAAGTTGCTGAACTTGTTGCTCCATTTCAATACTTCCTGCCTCTGCAACAATAACCCTTACGCACCACCAAATCAGCATTGGCAGTGAGAGCAATCCAAACTCCTGCTGTCTATGGAAGCGCTGGGAAACTGTGCATGGTAGCACTAATCCATAGGTCACATTCCCAAAGGGGGATGTTTATTCAACTCCTTATGTCCCTGCTACTCGTAAAACTAACACGAAGATGCATAGAAATAACTAAGCTGAGAACAAGCCGGAAGCGAGTGCGTCGATAGGCATCTCTGAGAGCCTCTATCATCAGCTCCCGATTGGGAAACTGACAACGGAGACAGATATCGCTTTGTTAATTGAGAGGCCTCTTGAGAGTTGGCAGACATGTTACACAAGTGGAAAAAGTACTAATGACAAGTTTCACATATTTCATTAAAATGTTGGTGTTGCAACAATACAGGATAGAAAAAGATCTAACAAAACAAAAAAACAACCCAAACAGAAAGCAAACTGTTCCCGTTTTTTTTAATTGTTTTTACGCTTGCTAGCCTTAGAGTCAACTTGAGAAAGTTGAAGAGAACAGAAAGTTAAATAAGAGCTTCTTCTTTCTCTGTGGTGTCAGCTGTCTAACCACAGCCATGCTGCAAGTTTCACGGGCACTTCTCAAAAGGCAAATTGCCCAAAAATCTTCAAATCAGGCAGCCATGAAAGGTTAACCTGACACTCTTCTTTATACAATACCTCCTCTATCTTGACCTCTACCTGCTCTTATAATTTCAATGTTAAGACTAATACAGGTTTAATTTGAGGCCACATTAGTTTTTAAAGCCCACAGCTGATCTGAAGTAACTGAGTAACTTCCTTTGTCCTAAAGTTACATTGTGAAAGATATGAAAGGATTGATTCTTTTTTTCATAGAAAAGAGCTGACCTATTTATTTTTATACACATGAAAAGAAAGACAATGACCGGTGAGGGAGTAGGTCTTAGATAGGTCTTTCCCTAAAGGCCACGTCTCTCAGGAGTGCCACTTGTTAAATGTCTCCCCATTAATGTGGCTCACGGACATTGTGACCTTCTCTAATTATTTGCTATTGGCCCTGTGGGAGACGGCTGCATGACACTGGCTCTCAGCCACTGATTTCTGGACACACTTCACAAGATACAATGGTTGTTCACTTCTCTCTCTCTGACTGTGTATCCTTTCAGCTGCCTGTCCTTATTCTCAGTTCATCTGAGAGCCTCATGTGCCTGTCTCTCTCCCCGTCTGCTCATGCGCTGTTTTCACAATGAGTTTCACTTTGTTGTACAGATTCTACAGATAAATAGCCTTACAGACTGTGAAGGTGCATCGATATTTTGTCTTAACAACTCTTACTTTGGTCCAGAAAAGGCTGCGGTGGAACTGAATATTCCCCAAACCTAATTTTAGAAAAACACTGCACTGAAATGCAGGGCGAAGTTGAGCCCATATAGCGTGGGCTGATAACGCACTTTTGTGAGCTCACAATAAGGTGTTGTCTGACCCATATTCTTTCCTTCATGTTTTTGTTCTCCTCATCTCCTGCATTTGGGTGCCAAACTTTGCAGAGTGGCGGGACAGCTGCAGGCTCTCACATTCCCCACTGCTCCTCTGCTTTCCCCTCATCCTCCTTCCTTCGCCTTCCTCTGCTCACATCCTTATCCTCCTCCTGTGCTGGGCTGCAGGCTCGGGGCCCAGCCAGCTCTCTCTCTTTCTTCTTCTACACGGGCTGCAAAAATCTGCCTTGATTGCTTCCCCTCCTCCTGTTTTATGTCCTCAGGATGAGACCCTCACAAACTACAAAACATTCAGAGGTAATCCTTGTTACTGTCAGAGTCTCATAGATCTGCGCCTTTGGCCACACAGAGAGAGCACTTAACCTTTGATCAGATGCAAAATGCATCTATGAATCTGCAGCTACAATTTTTTATGCTTTCCCTTCTCTCTCCTGAAAGCTGTGAGAAAAGGATAGTGTTCTGCAATAAATCAGCTATTCATCCAAGCTATACCTGTCAGTCTGAGCAAAACCATATGGCTATCTGCGAGCAAAAGAGGCCTCCGACTAAACTGGAAAACCAGTGATGTCAGATAAAAATATATCAGAGATAATTTGGATGAGAACAAACATTAGAAAAGCTGAGCTATCATGATATCATCATGAGCAAATTCTGTGGAGACAGAGTCAAAGTTTTATCTGTCATCAATTATGCTTTTGACACCTAATTGCTTTAAATTAGTTAAGTTGGACACTTTATTTTGAAACAGAGCCTGAAAGGAATAATGAAGAACCTATTTTGGATCCATTTGTTTTAGATATTAGCCCAAATTTGATTTTTAAAGGTTTCAAACTGATGAAATGAATCGTGAATAAATCATATGAAGTTATGAAGCAGGGCCCTCCACACTGGGCTCTGCTTTGGTTTGTGTGTGCAGCACCAGCAGCATACCATCCTGAGTTTGCTGGCAGCTTGGCAACTAAAGGGGTGCCCCACTACCCTACATCCTTTTGAGAAGGACCCCCAAAGCTCCCCATGAGCCTCCAGAACACCACTGCACTCACATCCAGGAAAGGCACAGTGCCTTTGGTGAAAGTCTTAAACCCGAGCACATTCGTATTCCTCCTGTTGCTGGTTGTCTTTGCCAGGTCGTTGGCTAAGAGTGTGGAAATCACACAGTGTAAAGCTGCAAAACTGTTTTAAAAAAGGGGATTTTTAGGGTCATTATTAAAGGGGAAAAAAAAATGTCCAAAGCCATTTGTAGACATTAAAGAAGAGATGGCATCTGTTTTTAGTTGTTATGTAAGTTTTTTTCCTTTTTGTGTGTATCTGTGTGTTTGTGTGTGCGCCTCCACTCACCATGTCAAGCTCTTGGGAAACTCGTCGTTTGCGTAGTTCCTCCATGCGGTCGCTGACGTCACTGAAGCAGGTGTTGTAGTACTCAGAGTACTCCTGGGCAAGGTCATCAATGTTGCCCAGAGAACCATCCTGGAGAGAGGAAGAGAGGAAATGGTTTAGCCTGGGAGTTACAACGTCCCGTGAATGGACAGCTGATAATGTAGTTGTACAGAAAAAATGACAATCAGCAAAATCTCAATTTGGATCCTAAAAATATTGAAATGAAAAAAGGCAGAGAGAAAAAGAGAGACCTTCAGAGCATCCCACCAGGGCCTCTTTACCCTGAACTCAGTAAAAACGCTTTCAATTGAACTGACAATCTTGTGTTTGGGTGAACCTGGTGTTTCTGAAAAGTGGCAAACAATCACACACACGTCATATTTCTTTGTGCTTTTTGGATATTTATCGACTCTTATCAGGTCCCACTGAGTGAGCGTCTTTGTCCAACCATGGCCTGTCCCCTGGTTTTGTCTATGTTCAGGCTGATATCTAGGATGCCCTTTACCAGACATTCAATGAACTCCAAAGCAAACAGATACTTCCTGCTAGCTGTAGTTTAGATCTGCACAGTTCCTGTCTTTGTCTGGCAGACATGTGTTTAGGATTGAGGGAGGAAGCTGTGCTCCAAACAGCAGGGAGCTCACACAGCAGAATACCCTTCATATATAATGCGGAGGATTGGCCTATAGGTTACTTTTAGAAACATGAACAGTGTTAGTCATGACTTCAGACCTGGGCTCCATGAAAACTGGGACCGATCATGATGAGGTAGTTGGGATTGGTTCTTTTTAAATTAGCTAGTGCTCACAACCTGGACTGAACATACGAGTTGGGCAATATTCACGAAAGATCAATATTTTAGTCCCAGCCGTTGTCTGACTAACTTTTCATGCTCTAAGATCATAAAACAAGAAAACTTCATGCATTCCTCTCTGCTAGATATCTTTTGCAATGAGAGAGAACCGACTCCTGCTTCTCGTCTTGATTGAAATGTAGGCCATTCTGGCAATGACGGCCAACACTGATGAATATTCATCAGTGTTGATCTAATCTGTGCCAGGGAGACAGCGAGCATTGAGTCACTGTGCAGGGTCCGAACAGTCTCTCTCAGTCTCTGTCTTTCTCAACCGGACTCCCTATCTGGGTGCCAGGCCACAAATGAATGGATCACTGTGAGTGTGAGCAAGAGTGCGCACACACGCACACACACGGGGCATAGGGCCTTCTTCAGAGATGGGTGTCTCGTCAGGGAGAACACACATTAGCATGCACACATTCATGCAAGAGATCTCAAAAACACTGGACCAAAACAAACTGAAGCAAGCCAACCCTACACAACACGGCTCAGTGGACAGAGTTATGAAACAGCAATTATTAATTGTGTGATTAACACAAAAGACTAACACAAATGTTCTGTCTCAAAGTCAAGTCAAGTCTGGCCGGCTGTGATCTATCCTCCTCCCACTCTCATTTCTTGAGAAATCCTGTTCTGGCCAGACATATGGTTTGAGATGACTGAGATCTCCAGTGGGAACACTTCATGAGCAGACACATGCTCTCGCCTTCATTCCTCAAACTGACTGAAAGCTTGCTCTCATTACAAAGCTCTGAGATGTTTTAATCAGCATGAACATACCAAAACTGCAGAAGATGATAATGAACCCTGTCCTGGGATTACATCAGCTCTTGATTGCCACTGAAGTGCATGTTGACACCAAGGGATTAGTCGGGGTCACGGCAGAATTAAGTAACCAGGCTTTCTGGCCTCTGTGCCCTGAGGGGACACTGAAAGTGGACCTTGGCTATAGACTGGTAAAGCTGAAAGTGATTTGCTGCTTCCAAATAGATGTATCTGTGCAAACCTCCGTGTGTGTGCGTAGATAACTGAAATTCCTCCCATTCTCCGGTTCCATGTGCTCATGGGAATTGCAACACAGCTGACCCTCATACCCCCACCTCCAACACCACCTTGTAAAGTGATACCACACATATACAGTTATGCATATCTAGTGCAACACAGCACGTGAGAGCAGATGGTGCAAATGCCTTTAAGTGAGGGAAAACATTAAAGAAAAAGCATCGAATAACTCTTTTCTCAGGATGTGAGTGTCAACAGATAAATGAGCGCTTAGTTCCATATTTCAGCAAGAGAATCTCCCGATGTGAGAGTGAAGGTGGAGGAGCATGCTGGATCTGTCAGTGGTCCACACATCTAGTTAAGAGATGTGGGTAGGACAAGGGATGATTTGTGGGATACTGACCAGGACAGCTATGCGGTGGAGAGAAAGATAGAACATCTGGAGTCTGGGAAGAGAAATCCTTCGTCTATTAGAGAAACCCTATGCATGAGTCTTAACGCTCATCTGAAAGTTGAACCAATCACCTTTAAACTAATTCTTATTCAAGAAACATATATTTAAATTCACTGACAGATGAATTTGAGTTTAAAGTCGACACTAATGCTGGTGGAGCTGATGCAACAATCGCTCCACCCTGGATGTGAGGGAGGCCAACGCCCTAATTTCACTTGAACAATAGCGACAATAGTCATACAAAAGCACCCAAGCAAGAATGTGCAAGTGCATTTGTGTGTATTTGCTAAACAGCGCATACTCATGTTATTTGCTATTCAAGTCCAAGGTACTGTCAGTTCCACCAAGGTGGCTGCTCCCTACGTGCAGCTGAAATATGTCAGACCTCAGTGAAGAAAACTGTTGCATACCATTTCTGTTCCAAGACTTAGTGCAACTCAAACCAGAGAAAAGGTTCAGAGGAAATCTGATGGGATAGAAAATATTATGAGATAACGCTCAGCTGGAGAAATCACTATGTACTCATGGCTGTTGTGGTGTTTCACCATGAAAACAGACATTATTGGTATTGCAGCACAGTGGAAGACTATTTCAGAGATGTGTGATAGAATTGCTGCCAATCCAAGTGATTTACACAATATGCATCCAAGATGACCCCAGAGGAGAGGAGAGATTCACCAGAAACACAGATATCACAGAGCCTTTCAGAATTTCATGAGATTTATCAATACAATATAAACGTACGTGTTCACAAAAGCAGTGCGAGAATGGAAACAGCATGAAGGTCCAGCGCTCACTTAATCAATTAGCCATGGCATTCCTTGCATTCTTACCACTGCAGTGGTTTGTCTCTGCTGACATTCACTGAGCCAATATAAAGTATGGTCAGATTATTCAAGAGGCAAGGCTCTGCAGCTTATGTTTCCACTGTTTCAAGTGCCTTTATGACTGCGGTTGTTGTGTACAGAAGCGTTAACTTCGACTCACAAACAGACATCATCCTTAGCAGTTTACTCTCCATCTGGTTGGGATTCCATATTATAATACTGAATAATACAATATTTCCCCCCTAATGTTTTTTTTAGTTTCAGTTTTGCACAGTCTACCCTGCTATAAAGTCCTCATTTGCAGCTTTGCCTGCAGCTACTTGTTCTTTGACTTGTTAACAATAAGATGCATGATTCATATCTGAAACATAAACTACAATAATATAAATGTATAGCAAAAATAAACATCTGCAACATAAAATACAACAACATGAATTATATTCCAGGCAAAGTGTGATCGTAAAATTCCAGGATTAAGCCTCATAATAGTTTCCACACAAAAACAAGGCTGAGTTTTCATTCTCAGTGTTGTGCACATAGACACTGAAGAAAATCTGGCCAGAATGTTTCCTGAGAATGGTCATTGAAGACCTCCAATTAAAGTGTCTTGCTTCTGCATTTTAAAAAAATAACACAACACCACAAAGCATATGAATGGTGCCGTTAAAGCAATCTACTGTAAAGTTATTAAAAAAATTCCACAGCCAGCATGCAAGGCGCTGATAACACCGTCTCCTTGCATGCTTAGGAATCACTGCCAAAGCACACAACTAATCTCTCAATCAAGTCACGATCTTGTTAGATGTTTCAAAAAAAAAAGTGCTTGTATATTATAACTGGACAAAAGAACATTCCAGAAGGGGTAAAAGTCGTTAGCCCTTGGCCAAACATGTTTGTTCTGATCCATCCAATGTGGACTCACATTCCTGACAGTCCTGTCCATCATGCCGGGGCTCAGCCATGTACAGGTGAATAGCAGTGTACATGGCATTGACTATTGTTACAAGGATGGCCTGGTGACTAACCCGTTCTCTCAGGGAAAGAACAATGACAACAGTTTACAATAGAGCCATGCATCTGATGTAATGCGAGAATGTCAGTAGCATGATCACTTTCACTTGCTCTGCAAAGTCAGGACCGGGACAGCAGGTTGAAACTACCACCGGCTGACTTATATTATGTTGCACTGTGCTAATGTTTCGTCAGTGAGTTAACCAATAGAATTGTCCAGACTCAGTTCTGAGTCACGGATACATGAGTTTAAAACCAAACCAGAGATCTCCTGTCCAACAGTCCCCACACAACTCCTCATAAAAGAAATTGTAAGTGATTGATCCTTTATCCCCGTCAGTCGTCTGTCCAGTTCCTACAGCGGTGAAGATTTAACCAACACCATATTTTTCCTGGGCTAGTTCAGACGTGTCTCTGTTCTGCAAACCAGACTTCGCTATCAGGACATAAGCAGAAAGATAAAAGGTTAATCTTACAAATACGGAAAAAGATAAGTGAAGACAGGTGGTTGAAAACAATCTGA